>NC_039362.1:56911546-57593039 GCF_003573695.1 Papaver somniferum
GATTACCTTTAGTGAAAGTTGCTCAGTAAGAACGAAACCAAGGGATCAAACATAAAGAAATTTAAAATACCTGCATATTGGAGGAATTGAGGATCACCGAACCACATGCTTGCTTCTTAGACCTCACTCCTGCTTGGAGACTGCAGTCGTAAGCTCTGGTTCGTTTACCTGGGAGTGGTTTCAACCAAAAATGCTCCTTCAAAACGTCAGAAGATGGTTCCCCGCGGGAATCTGTCACAACCTCCTCCGAGAATTTCTGAAAGGTTAACAATTGCTCCCTCCAAAATTCCTTATACCTGTCGGTTACCGCTGGTTTTCTTCCGATAGGCCAGAAAGGATGACTCTGCACTGACGAAAATGTGTCAGCATTAAGAATGTCTGGGAAAAGTTCTTTTGAATCCTTCAACGGACGAAGAAATGGAACACCCTGGTCAAATCCCATTTGCCGAGAATACTTGTCAAAATTGTACGGAGTCACAGTAAATTCTTCGTCAAACAAAGATGGGACATATCCCGGAGTGCAGCTTCGCAAGTAAATGATTTCTCCTAGACTTGCGGTTTCAGCATCAGTATGCAACACGGCATCAAGAACAGTAGAAAAAGTCTTTGGCTGAACAATGGAAGGGTGGATCGGCCCCCATGGACGAAAATCTATGGAGGACACATTGTCTAAGACATCCACGAGCTTCACACCGGCCCTGGGACATCTTTTCTACCAACGAAGTATTCTCGAACCACCATAAAAATTGTTGAGTGAAGTTGCAGCAACAGGAGCATAGATTTTGAAATGTTCCCACAAAAACGCATGAAAAAAAGCGATGTGGATATGCGACTCCACCTTCTTATATCCATTGGAAGCATGCATATCCGTCGCTAAGGCGTCCAGATGAGAATACAGTGATCCAAGAAACAAGGCAACTAGGGGAAGGACCTCACCTTTTGCCAGCCTTATAGCAAAAATAACAAGGTCACCTCTTATAGTCTTCCTTCCAGAACCGTCGTCAAATATGTCTATGGATAACCACAAAGACAGGAATGTAATCACGCTGAGCTCGTCTTCCAACTCCTGACCGGGTTTCGGGTCTGCAGGAGACCACTCCGACACCCACCAAGTGTAAAAGCATTTCGTGTCTTTCTTCTCATTCTCCAGATCATCGAATTCTCCCGCCTTTCGAAGTATAGCATTATAATCACGACGTTCTGCATCATAAAGATTATAAAAGAAGCTTCCGGCAACAGGCAGGTTTATCAATGCAGCAACGCTTTCCAGAGTAATGGTAATCTCTCCCCATCTACATATGGCTGTATGAGTAGATAGACGCCACCGATAAATGAAAGTGATCAAGCCTGCAACATCATTCTTAATATGAAGAGTGGCGGATGCGATAACCACATCAAGGATTTGCGCCTTAATCAAATTACCTTTAATACTCTTATTATTCAGCAGGCGTCTCATCCATCCTTCATAAGGACCCATCGGGGTATGACAGATCTTGAAGTCAATAGGAGAAGGTGGATGCTCATTTATCCGAAGACAGAATCTCATCACAAGTGCTGAAGAAGAGGATGAATCAACTTCCATATTTTCTGAACCAGAGAGCAGGACTATCTTGTGAGAATGATGCTTTCTAATGTTCGGAAAAGGCAAGGTGAAAAACTCATCATCTATGTTTGGCATATCTTTGAAGCCGTCAACACTCCCTGACTTGGCATCAGCATTATCCCCAGAAGACATCTTAACATGAGCCTTTTTGTTCATTCTACAATAAAAGGCAGGGGAGTCAGTACTTGCATGAAAATGCATGGGATGTGTAGTCACACACGACATAACACACATTCACGTTGGAGTACACAAGGTTGGGACAATCATACAAACAAGGATGGTATTGGGTCTAAACAAGGATGGTATTGAGCCACGTCAGCAAATGAGGCCAGTGTTGGTAAGTACACGAAGACGGTCGAGATTACAGGGATAATATCCCCAAGCAAGACTGATATCACATCAGTCAAACAGGTATTGGGCCACGCAAGCAAGACTGATATCATGACAGTAGGCTGGTGTTGGGTCACGCCAAGCCGGTATTGGTCATCAAAGTCAAAAGTATGGTGTTGGGTCACGTCAAGCCGGTACATGACCGATCAAGGTCACAATGCTAGTATTGAGCCACGTCAGCAAACAATGCTGGTATTAAGCCATGTCGGCAAACAAGGCCGGTGTTGGTCGAGTCACAGAGCTGGTGTTAATCAGGACATAAGGCCGGTATAATAGGCGCACACAGCAAGTTCGGTTTTCAGTCGAACCACATGGTCCACGTTCAATCAAGCATGTATGGTGGGTCCGCACTAATTCACACATATCATAACACGGTTTTTCTTTATTCATGGTAATCGTGTCTACGAAATTCAAGCAAGGGTTTTTCAAGCTATAACCTAAAAGCTAGGTTTTGCACGCAACAATGGAAAAGGAAGCAAAAACAACATGTTCATGGATTCACGGCTTATTATACTAAGCAATCCTAACAATATCGACGGTTTTGCTAACTAATCATGATATATCTTGCAAAAAGAATTTACCTAAGAAATTAGGGTTTGCAAAAAAAAAAAAAAAAGTGAGAACAAGGGAGAACGGACGAAGTACCTACCTTGTACGTGTGCGGTGGCAGCGGCAAAGTCCGGCGGCGGCAGCAACTCCGGCAGCAGCAACGGCGGCAGCGTCAGCGGGAGCGGAGGTAGGAGTCACGGATGGGAGCTGCCAAACAAAAAAAAAGGCGTGAGAAAAGAAAAAGGGGCCGGTCCCTTTTATAAGCAAACAATTGGAAGAATCCCAATAGAACAAGGATTCCTCTTTTGATTGGATTCCTCTTGTGATTGGATTCCTCTTTTGATTCAGACGCCCAAGGAAGGAAACCGGTCCCCACCCAAAAATTTCATACTTGCACGGCACGATCACATGGACAATTGCTAGCTGTCGGTCAAAGTCCTTCCGGGTAAGCTTCCTTTATCTTGTCTTTCTCACATAAGTATGTCACCATCTCATGCCTACCCCACAATAGTGTAACCATTATATGCTAGGCAGGGGACTTAATGTTGATGGTGGATTTTCATTTGAGGCTAAAATTGTAAAAGCCAAAATTACGCGCTGACATCCTGCAAAGGATAAAGCCACTAATAAAATGATGAATACTTCTTCACTTCGCTAATTCATCCAGGTTGGAGCATGTAGCAACAATCTCTTATACCATGTGAATTTATAGTGTTATCAATTAATACATGACTAGCCTTGTATTTCCTGTTCCGTTGAACTCTCATTATTAGTGTCGCATGACGACTGAGTGTTGCTCTCAGCAGAGTAACATGAATCTCCAAACGTTGATAATGAGGTATGCACGAAATACTCGTATAGGCTACATCTCTCGGTGTGTTATACTAGCCCGATTAAACATATTTGAATCTGGACTGTCCATATCAGTCTCAGAAACAATCACGTCCACACAAGTCGGCCGCACGATTTAACCAGCCTAGACGATCCTCAGCAGGAGCATGCTACTACATTAATGACCACCAGCAGGCCCACTTATGCCCTGGTCGGTCTAATACCTAGCATGCCTCCCAAACTACCACCGAACACCAGCCTGAAGTTGGATGTCCAGACTGGTATGGAGCAGCTTGGAGGAATCGTACAAATGAAGAACGCATATGGCAGTCTCAAGTTCATCACGTCCTTCCAACTTCACCGGCGTGGTTGGACGGCATGGATCAGCCCAAAGCCGGTCAAACAAGCGTCGTGGTGTACACCGGCGGACCTTCTTCCTACCTGCATGACCGACTCTTCCTTAACCTGACCAGATTGCAATATACGATTTTCCAAAGTTGTGTCAGCGTGAAGAATTGAGGGTCGCAGGAAATTCCACTAAAGGTCCCAAATTGATCACGACCATCCAATTTCACTGGCATGATTGGATGGCTTAGATCGGACCCATAGACACCAGGCAGGTATTGGCGCGTTCACCACCGGCCCAACGTGGGCCCCACATGGTCGGCCTCCCCAAAAGAGAAGTGTGGCTTGCTAATTCGTCCAGCCAAAGCAGCATGGACGTGAAACCCTAATTAGGGTTTGCGGCACATCACATGTGTCGCAAATCAGTCTCAACCATCCATCTTCGCAGGCATCGATGGAGGGTGTATATGTAGATTCAAAGGGCCCAGAGCATGTCAACACAATCATCGTGGGCCCGTCTACATACATGACTAATCGGTCAAGACCAACTATGGTTGGTCGTCTCGATTCGTGCGCCCAAACTAGGCATGGCCACGCGTTTTCAACTGCAAATCGATCTCGACCACTCAACTTTGCCGGACAAATTGAGTGGCTTAGATCACATCTTCACGGGACAGTAAGGTATGGACGTGTACATTGGCCTGCCGAATGCACGCTGACTGATCGGCCAAGAGCGACCATGGTTGGTCATCTCGAAACGCGCACCCGAAGTAGGCACGACGTGCAGTCTTCAATTCCTTTGCGGCATGGGATTTCTGTCGCAAATCAATCTCAGCCGCTCCTCTTTTCCAGACAAATTGAGTGGCTTAGATCGCATCTTCATGGGACAGTGAGGTACAGACACCTACTCCAGCATGCCGTTTACATGCTTGCCCAATCGGCCCTGCGAAAAACGTGTCCCATGCTTGGATTCGACCAAGCTAAAGGTTGGTATTCGAGCACCTCCTAAACCCTAATACGACGGTCGCAGATGTGGGTCGCAAGCCATCTCGTCCGTCCAACTTCACCAGCTTGGACGGACAGCCTAAGACAAGAGTTAGGCGACCAGTGAGGCATCACCACGATCACCGTACACCACTCTTTCATACAAAGTGATCGGCCAAGTCAGGGACTACCTGTACATCCTCCAAACGATCACTCGAAGATGGCTGGACGTGATGCTATTTTAAGATGCTTAATCCGCGAATTACTCCGTTAAGCCTTAAAACAGCGATGCTTCACACATGCTGAATATATTCGATGCATTATCTGCATAAAATACACACGATACTTCATAAGTATCGACTTTCTAAATAACTTAGTTATTTAATCTAGCATCACATGCTACTTTTGTGGGTCCCACGATCCACACATTCGAGACATCAAACATGTCACAAACTGGGGGATACTTACTGGGGTATTAGTCTGGCGGTTTACAGCGTGCAGCGCACAACGCCATCACAAGAACGTGTCAGGAATACATGGACGGTTAGTGATGATGGGAGAAGTGGGCAAGACTGATCGTGTGACACTAACACACGCAACTACACTACTCTATCACTCCACTTTCTCCACTTCCCATGAGAGACGTGGTTAGGCTCAATGACCTGTATAAATAGGTTTTCCTCCCTATTTCCAAGACAGAACAAGACAACAGAAACCAAGTGTTGATACAATCATATCCAAACACCAGAACTGATAGCTTACATTCTGCAAGCCAGTTCAGCTTTCTGATACAAGTCATACACAGCCAACACCTCCACAATCTCAACTCCTTCTTCGCTTCCCTCCCTAAGATCAACCCCATCTCCTTCACTTTGTGACCGAAGCAAGTATGGAACGTCCATTTCTTGGTTTAGGCCGGAGTTGTACAGATTGATTTCTCGAATCACAAGCACTCCCGTGCAGTGCATTTGTTTAGGGTTTAGATTCATTTCTTATCCACACACCCCAAATTACCAAAACCAGCAGAAATAGTTTTCACCCATAAAAAAACATATATAACAACTGGAAGAAAAAACAAATCACAAGTAGATGGACAATACAGCTGCAATACCAATATTTTTTCTCTTTCGCCTGTGTCTTGAGCCTTACTGTAATTCTAAAGTGGAATAAAAAAAGATGGTTATTCCTGCAGCTGGACAACCATTTCGAAAAACAAGAACGATGGAAAATATATCAAATTCTTAAAAGAATTGAAGCAAAAAATCGATGAACAATTTCGAAAGACTTATTTTTGATTTTGTCTAATCTTTTGTGTTTGAAATAATGATGAACAATGAATTGATGTTGTTAGAGCATAGCTCGGTTGAACCCACCAAGCGTTGGTATGTCAAGTTTGGTTGTCATGTTTTAGTGAACCAAAACTCAGTTAAAGAGTAGCTTGATTATGTACTAGAGTCAACTTCGTATATGATAGCTTAAAAGTATTAGGATATGAGACATTACAAGTATTGCGAAGACTTGAAGAAGTGAAGAAGTAAGGAACTACAACGACAACATCATCCTTTCACTTGAGGTTAGTGATATTTGACTTGAACTGTTTCATTCCGTAACGTATATGTCAAGTCGTGCATATTGAAAACATAACTGCGAAGCATGAATGATTACACTCTAGTTAGATGTAGTATTAAGGAATACAATACGAAGTATAACGCTTATCTTTTGAAATTCGTATATAAGACATCGACATAATCGTTTGAATGCTATTGTGATTATGTATGGGTATGAGGTGAAGATTTCATCCTAAGAAACAATGTTTTACATTCGTTCAAAGGAAGTAAATTCATGAACTTGTTCGTGAATCGAAAGGGGAATCACTAGGCTTATTGGTATTGTTATTCATTGCATATCTTTTGAACTACCAATATGTGTGATTAGTATAACCTCTCATGACTTGTTTATGTTCTTGGTAAAACTATTCACGAGGCCTGACTTTTGTATTTGTATGACTTTTATTAGTGAAACCGATCTTAAGTAATCACCTGAGATGGTATGATCGATTTAGTGTTATTGGTATGACCGACTCTAGGCAAAGGGGAACCGATCCTATGAAGAGGTGCAACCGATCACAAAAGGGGAATCGATCCTTGTAAGAGGTGCAACATGTTTTTAGTAGATGGGGGAACGTTTTTAGTGAAAGGGGAACCGATCCTATGGACATGTGAAACAAATACAAGTAGTTACCATAAGTATGTGGGGAACCGATCCTAGTACCTAATCAACTGAATTTTTGGAAAGCTAGTGTGACTATGCACAGTACTCACATGGAGGTAGAACCAAAACTTGTTTTGGTAGAAACGTAAAACCCATAATTTGTAATTGAGTGTTCTTAATCAATCACATAGTTCTTGATGTCGACATACTTTGAACATGTGCAGTAACATTTATCTTTTACTGTTCAAAGATATTCCTTAATAGCTAAAGGAAAAAATCCCGGATCGAAAAATAAGTTGAGAATCTTTTAATTAAGGTTTTTAATTTTATTTTTGGAAAATGAAAATTGGTAATGTGCATTTACTAATTGGAGATTTTCTAAGAGATTTTCGGTCATTGTTTGGACAAAGCATTTCCAGGAATTATGGAAACCGAATCTTGAGAACATTTTCGGTTTTGGAAATTCCTTGGTGTCTAAACTTCCTTGATCTATAAATACCAAAGTTTTCATTTCTAACAAACTAATCCTCAGAGCCAGCAAAACTACCTAGTTGTGTTGTTACTGGTGGAGCCACCTATTCGGAGAGGAAAGTAACCTAATTAGGCCAAATCTCTTACGACCGCTCAGTTTAAAGACTTCTTTGGATTGAGAAGCTCTTTTAGTACCGTTGGTGGGAAACTACATAATTGCGGTTTATTTTTAGTTTTCGATTGATTTGATTGACTAACGGTTGTTGAACTTTGATTACACCTAGTTTGTTTATGCTTGAGAATCTTCTCTTCTGATATAAGATTCACTCAAACTAGATCGAAGTTTCGACGGGGATCTTTAGACTGTTTGTAGATCTAAAGACGTCTTTTTATAATCCATTGTTAACAGACTCCGTTCTGTGCGTAATTGATCACAAGAGATTCAAGTTGATTGTGTGCAGGTGTTTATTGAAGATCTAAGAAGATTTGAAGACAAAGAAGACTTTGAATATTTCTGATTTGGGTTCATAATCTTTGGTGTGCACAATACTTGTTTCGGTAAAAGAGGATCCAACTATAATCAATTTATCCTTGTGGTAGATTGGATTGATTAGTTGAGTAGATCGGCATCAATACGTTTCTTTGTGATTCAAGGTATTGATTGCAAAATCTAGACGATTACTTCGTTAATTGTTAATAGATAGATATAAGTACCTGACAAAGGAGTTTATTGGGATAAACGGAAGAGCCTTTTGTCGAACTCACATCACTTGGTTGAAAAGAGTTGCTACCAAACAGATTTGTTGATTTTGTTGTTCCTTTATTGTTTGGAATACGAACTAAAGGAATTGTTCCAAGTATGTGACTTATTATAAGTTGGAGGCGTGGGAATACAGACGGAACTAGGTGAACTATAGGTTTAGTTGCTTGGTCTCAACTATACGAAGTTGGTTTGATTTTGTATAGCGGATTAATCCTGAGAGTATTCAATTCTGGACAAGGTCCCGGGGTTTTTCTGCATTTGCGGTTTCCTCGTTAACAAAATCTTTCTCCGTGTTTTACTTTTCTATTTTCGTAATTATAATTGTTTTTATTATAATTAGAAGTAAAATACACAAACGTTAATTCCTATTTACTTGATAGTAATCCTACTGTGTTTGGTTAAGTCTGAACCTCTTATCAAGTAAACATACTTTGTTGTTGTATTGTCTCGATCTCATATCCATAGACGAACACTCGAAGTGTGAACCGATTAGTTGTATTGTCTCGACTCAGTCCATAGACAATCACTTTCGGAGAAAGGACTTATAGGTGGAAAAGTTTTAGATTGAGGTATATTTGGGTATCCTCGTATTTTCAGATGTTGGGTATTAACACACCCAAGGACGAAATGGTTCATCTATGAAACTGAAGTTGAGTATTAACAGAATGCTTTATCTAAGAGAATATACATACCCAGTGACAAAATGGTATCTAGTGGTGCCCTTAGTTATGTGCACCACCACCACTCATGCTGCTTCTATGTAGGGATGAGGTCTGAAATCTAACACAAAAATCTCATCCTCAAACACAAAGTAGATGATGTGTAAAACAAGTAGTCACCAGCAAAATAAAATATCATACTCAAGTTATACATTTAAACGTTATAATAGGATGTATCAAACAAGACAACAGCAAGTTCAAACATTGTATTAAAATGCTACTCCCTCCGTCCCACTATTAATTGACCTAGTTCAAGTTTGCATAGTTTTTAAGGAAATCAAGGGAAACGAGCACTTTTAAGCATTTTTTACAATTATACCCTTATGGATAATAACTAGTGAAATTCTGAAATGATTTATCTCTCAAACTACACCACGGATGTTCGCAAACTTCATACCATTGAAAAGCATTTTAAAACACCTACATAATGAATATAAACATGCCTATCAAATTATGCATATTTCTTATATTTTTTATAATTAATTAAAAGGATAATTTTAGAAATATCTCCTTGTTTAGTGATATAGGTCATTTACTATGGGACAAAATCTGAAAGTAAATAGGTCAATTAATAGTGGGACGGAGGGAGTACATGATAGCATTATAATAACTGTCAATATAACCAAAAATTTGAAAACAAGCACAAACTAGTTTCAAGTTCACTTACTTAACCATACCAAGGATATCCTTATTCCAACAAAAGCAACAAACTGGAGCATACTCTATGAACTTCATAATTGTTTTTCCATATCATCTGAAATGTGAGTAACACATTGTACTCGAACATAATCAAGAAACCACCCTTAACTTCAGACACACTCTAAAAACTTCAAACGAGTGCACAAACATATGTTCTTCTTATTGATAATAACGGCGGCCAAGGACAGAAAATGACTAATAGAATTTCTTTCAAACAGATAAGTGACTATTAACAAGATATAGTAGAATGACTAGTTTCCTTCGCTCAAGTTCCCGAATAGTGGCCCTAGACATCGACTATTCTCAATATTACATTACCTTTAAACCTTCGATTGTACAACCAAATAAAGGTGTCACCCTTGTAGACGAGTGAACATAAAATAAATATCATAAGTACAGGAGGGCCTTTGATCGCATTTGAGTAAAAAACTAAAATATTACCTGCTTCTCGAGAGGTGCATCACTGCTTCTTGATCATTCAATGCTGGGATCTAAATGTATTGACATTGAATGCGGAGTGAACTCCGTAGGCACTAGGCTGTAGTTATGATCACCAACAGAGGCTCTTCACTTCTTCAATGAAAACAATAAATGAATATTAAAGACCGTGGAGAGAAAGTATGGACATAATAATTACAGGACGTAAAACTATATAAATCCAAATCAGAAAACTACAATCCATATGAACGGAAGCATCGACCACTACAAATAAAAATAGATTAGAAATAAAAAGGTACGATGTTTTTAAGCTGTTATTCGATGCTTCTAGAGGCCAATGATCTGAAAACTTCGCATAATAGATCCATTGTTATCTGAATCAACAAACAAACTGATCCAAACTGGAATTAACACCAATACAAGTTCCAAGCTTTCAGGAAGATAAATTGTCCACATCACATTATCCATGTATATGTTACAAAGAGGTATAAGGTATTACACTGTATGATGCAACCATCAGTATATATGCATATATATCAACCAAAAGCAGAACTGAAACATCTATCAGAATACCCTTAAACCCAAATTGAAGAAACAAAAGCAAACAAATAATATAAACTATATGTCAAATCATTCCATTATAACAAACTAATAACCCCACCTCATAAGACATACAAGCACGGTGAAGAGCAATCTTCTTAGCAAACTGAGTTATCTTCTTCTTCATCACCACCACCACACCATCATCATCAGGAATCATAATAAATACTAGTTTAAGTAACCCATAACCCTAATCAAGAAAAACAATACTTCAATCGAAATTATTACTAAGAAAATCAAGAGCTTGAGAATTTACCCTAACCCTAATACTAAAATTTAAATTTCTGAAATTAAAGATGATGAAGAAAATTGAGTCATAGAAAATTACCCAATTAATCGCGAAAAGGATTTTATCATTGACAACACAGACTACCAATTAATCGATTCTTTGTTTGAAGATATTGAGTTCTTCTTAACTACCACCAGTGCTAGAATCGAACCACTTAATCGATTTGTTTAAAAATGTAACGAAAGATGTAAATCTGCTACACGAGATTAGTGAGTTAAAGATATAAAACTTATTTGCTTAGTTCGTCTTGTTCAGCAGCAGGAACATCAAATCTGTTTTAAGCAAATCTAGGGTTAGGGGTTAGATATTGGTTTTTCAATCGAGAAGATGCAGGACAATGATGAAGAAGATAGGTTTTCATTTGAACGATTTCAAAACTTTCTTCAAAAGAGGGAAAAGGATTTGGGGTTTCATTAGGGTTGACAGGAGGAACGAGAATGAGAACAGAATGAGGTAGAGAATGAATGAATGAATGATCGAGATTCGATAATAATAGAGATAAGAGAACCAAGTCAGACTCCCGAGTATCAGAGAGAGCTGAATAGTGAGTCATTTTCAAAGTGTAGGCAGCCACACTAGTTTTTCACATGTGTACAACTGGGTTTAGTTGCGAATCGCAACTGAATCAAACAGTTGCGAGTTTCGTAACTGTTTTAAACTGTTGCAAATTTTTTGCAACAAATATTAGCAACTGAAAATTCGCAACAGCTGCTAAGTTGTTGCTAATCTGAGTTGCTAAACCCCATATTTAGTGTAGTGGACCTTACAGTTGTAAGTTGCTTGGTAGATGTTATATTTTTTCATATAGTTATCTCATATAATTGCACAACCACACTCCCCACAAAGATATAACAATTAAGCACAAATTCAAAAATTGAACTCTCCCCCATTTGATATCATTCCCAAAGAGAACAACACGACGAACTTTACAAGTAAATGATATTTATGTACATAAATAAATTCACAAGTAAATTTGTGTCCATCATCATCAAAAGTTTACTCTTGCTAGTCAATTAAGATCGTAGAGTTAAAGGCGTAACTTTTGAGGAAAAATCATAATGAGATGGTGTTCTAATCATAAAAATATGACAAAAAAGAAACAATATCTCAAGGAAGCCAAGGAATACACAAGAATAATCATAAAGATCAAGTATTGCGATCATCTTATCTAAGATATAAACTTGTACCAACAAGATTTGATTCATTCTTATAAGGAAGAATTAACCTTTTCCGCAAGAGATTACACTAAGAATGGCAACCAAAAGCGTATAAAAAGATTTCCTTGACAAAAAATAACTCTTTCCCCGCTGGAAAAGATTCATTGACTATGTGATTTTTGTTCTTTCTTTTCACAAAAATGAAAGTGGCCAAGTCCATCTAGGTTGTTATCTAGCAGTATAACATCACTTATATGTCGATGTCAACCAATATAAGATTCCTATCCATACGGATAAACTCATTATAATGAATGGTGAATGAATAAACTAAGGATGTGTTTGATAGGAGTTAATTCCATGGAAATAGTCATCTTTCCATGGAAATAACGTGTACTCCGTCGTCTGATCAAAAATAGGTTTCCATGTGTAGATGGGGAAAAACGATTTGATGGTTTTTAAGGAATTGAGGAGACGACCGTACGGAGGAGACTCCTCGAACCGAGCGAAATTTTAAACCTCACACAGATGCACCGCTGCAAAGGGGGTGCTTTAGATTCGAAAGATCAATCTGTAGTACTCCGGCCTAAATCAAGACAATGACCATTCCAGAGTAAATTCGGTCACAAGAGAGGATCGGTTGATCTGTAGGAGGGAAGCTGGGAAATGTGTGGAATCAATGGTAATCAAAGATTGTGGGTGTATGAATTCTGAATATGATAAGCTCTGAATGATTGAAATTGCTCAATTGAGAGTAGTTGCTCAATTGATGAGTTGATGATCTCGTGTTGTCGATGAGACGTGAGATTGATGATACTGTTGATGCTGATTCAATCATGATTCAGAGACTTATTTATATTACTGGAATTTTAGACACCATGCTGAAGTGTGACAGTTGATGGAATCAAGGAGTGGGGAAGTGGAGATCGTGTTTGAAACCAGTTTCTCAACGTGTGGAGACTTGGTCGATTTTCCACCCACTACCTCGTGAATTCCTTCAACTGATTGCATGACTTGCTCACATTCCATCGTGTGTTTGAATACACGTGCCGTAGACCGCCAGACCAAAACCCTAAGTGATATCCCCCAAGTGACACAATTGACGTCTCGTGGTTTGTTAGTCAATTGATGAATTCGTGGTTTGATGGGACGATGGGTCCATGTAGTTGTTGATTTGAACATGATGTTCTGAAACTCATGAATTGAACATGTCATGAGACAGAGGTATAGTTCTTACGATGAAGTGAGCAAGTATTGCTCATTCGATGGATCGTTGAATATTGATTTTTGAACCAATATTCCTTGGTTTGAGCAAATATTTATCATCTGAGCAAGTGTTGCTCATGTGATGAATTGTTGAATGTTTGATCGTCTGAGCATGTGTTGCTCATCTGATGGTTTATTGGCAGCGTACAAAAATCATTAATTAGAATACTGGTCGTTGAACCGAGCATAATTAATAAAATTAATGACCATGAGGTCATCGTAAAATTATTAAGGTTGGAATCTGGAATGATGATCCTCGGATTAAGAAACCCTAATTTGATCAATTGATGATCAATTCATGGTTCGTCAGAAGTTTAACCATGGGACGAAGGAGGGAGCGACTACATGGGACCGTGGATCAACCATGTAGTGTGCATATGCTCACGTGAGCAAATACAAAGAACTCCTGAAGAGTTGACGATTTGTTGATGAAAGAATGATTAAATGCTGGTTTAATCATTTATTCTAAAATGCTCGTCTGAGTCTTAGGTGAGAAAACCTAATTAATTATGACGAGGCGATGGACCGACCATGGAGTCATGAAACCGGCCCTGGGTTGTCCCGTGACCGCCTGACGATCACTTCATGAAAATCCAAAGTGTTTGGGAGAGTTTTGGACCTAATACGAGCAATTGTGCAAATTAGGTCAAAACTGTGAAAATTGATGGGACCGGCTTCCGTGAGCCAAAGAGCCAATCTTGGTCGGTCAAAATAGCGTGCTCGTGTCCCCAAGGCGTCCGCGTCTCAGTCCTGAGAATTTTGATATTTTCTAACGTGCAATTGAGCATCCATTCGAGAAAATATGAAAAAATTAGGGTTTCGACGAAACTGAGGAAAACACCATGAGATGATGAAAAATAATTATAAAATAAGGAATGATGAGGCGTGGGACCGCCGTGGTCAAGGCATGGTCAGCCGGTCGTGACCACGGTCCCGTGGTGCCTTTTCTTTAATTTTATAATATTTTGATGATTTTATGAAAAATTCATGAATTTTGAGAAATTTAATGAATTTAGGGAGTTTCCATGAATTGGAGGAGTTTTCATGAGTTCAAGGAAGCAAAAAATATTAAAATAATAAAAACAAGGGCGTGTGGGGCCGTGGAAGGCATGGCCGGCCGGCCGGCTTGGGCTGGTCCCACTTGTTTCCCTAATTTTTGTGTATTTTTCATGTATTTTTGATGAATAGAGGGAATTTTTCCTAATTTGAGAGAAATATCATGAAATCAAGGAATTTGATGAATTCAAGGAAAACTAATAATAAAATAATAAAACAAAGGGGAGTGTGGGACTGGCTAGGGCATGGCCGGCCGTCCAAGGCCTGGTCCCACAAGTTTTCATAATTTATTTTATTTTATTATTATTTGATGATTTGTGCAAAAATACCATGAAATCAAGGAGTTTTTCATGAAATTAGAGAAATAATAATAATAGTAATAAAATAATAAGGAACCCTGGGGTGTGGGGCCGGTTGGGACCAAGGCATGGCCGATTGGCCAATGGTCACGCCCCACACTCCTTTTCTTAATTTTATATTATTTTTTATGGATTAATGGAAGTACCATGAAACCGAGGAGTTTCCTCGAGACGAAGGAGATTTGATAAAATGAGAGAATTTTCATCAAATCATGGAAAATAATAAAAATGCATTAAAAATATAAAATTGGCGTGGGATTGACCACGATACGGTCGGTCGGTCGTGTGCCCGTGCTCCCAGCATCCTGGTCAATATTTTTAATTATTTATTATTTTCTTCTCTATTTTGCATAGGTTCATCGTTTCGTTGTATTTTTGAAATACTCGTTCGTGCGGTGACTGTTAGTGTATCGTCGTTGAATACACCTTCACCATTTGAATCGGGGCTTACTTAGAGGTAGCTCAGATGCCCAGTTGTTGATTATTTATTACTAATTGTGGAATTCGGTGGAGAATAATTCACAAAACTGAGTAATAAGATGTTTATTATTAATTCATAAGATCAGCTGAGGATTCGACTACCAATTCAGAATAATAAAGTGAGCATTACCATTCCATGGGATCGTAGATCCGACCATAGAATCAGAGTAATTAAGATTTATCTATTACCATTTATGAGACCAGTTGTGGATTCGATCATGAAATCGGAGTAATGAGAATATATAGTTATTGCTATTCTATGAGACCAAGTCGTGGATTCGATCAAAGAATCAGAACAATTGTTGTTGCCATTCCATGGGACCAGTCGTGGATTCGACCATGGAATAGGAGCAATAATATATTATTCTGGGAATTCAGTAGTGAATGTCACGGCAGAATTAATCTTAATTAGGAATAATTAACTTTGTGGCTCTATACTAGCAGAGCAAGCTATCTAGGAGTATTAATTATCCCGATATGAGCTTGTCGGTAAGTCATATCCTTTATATAGTCAGGGTAAACTTGTTGTTTGTTCCTGAAGACGTTATCGCTCTATACTAGCATAGCAAGCTATCTAGGAACCGTCTATCTCGTGATACTATATAGAAATAATCACTGAAAGTATTCAGTATTCATGAGATATGCCGTTGTCCAGTCGTGAGACTACATATCTACATGTACTCTGAGAGAAAGTACTCTCCGTTGAGAATTCGATGAGAGACCCGTGTCTCGATACTCACGCCTGATTGCTGAACCAGAGCTTCGTATGATTATGAGTTTATGATTTTAGCCTTTGTCAAAAATCCACCATCTACATTAAGTCCCCTGCTTACTGAGGAAATCTATGTTCCTCAGTCAGCATTAAATGGTGATTTTCCTGCCATAAATAATAATACCAATAATTGAACTTAGTCGTAAGTTGAGACGTTACCGGATTTAGAGAACATGAGCAAACCACGACTTGATGAAGGATTCAATGTCATGATTGGAGCGTCGTTTGATGAGCATAAATTGGTGTTGAACCGCTGGTTTGGACGACGAGTCCGTGGTCGGTTAGGATTCGCTGGTCGGGCCCAATAAGGAAATCCTTAGAAAATTAGGTTTTGGAAATAAAATTGATATAAAAGGTATTAATCATTTTTTTTTCCCACGACCAGCTCTCCATCATCTCTGCTCCTTCACGCAAGCAGGAGAAAATTCCCGCCGCTGCCGGACCACCACCTGCCGCCGCCATTGCCGTTGTCGCCGGCCGATTTCCGGGCAAACCGACCAGGTGCATTTTTTTTATTTTTTTTTGTTGATGTTGTGACCTTCATGAGTTATTCATGTTTTGATCATGATGAAGTTATATACATGTGTGTATATTAGTGTGAGTTTTATGAAAAACCCTCGTTTTTTGAAAACGTATGTTCGTCCGATCGTTAGTTTTGCAAACTAACTATAATCCCTGATTTAGGAGAGATTTTTTTTTTTAGTATATGAACCTAGGTTCAGTGATAAAACTTAGTTTATGAGCTTTCATGTGTACCAAGGTGCTATCATAAAAGAAGTGAATTTTCATGAAATCGGAATAATCCTTCGTTTTAAAGACAAATAACGATGACACGAAGAAAAATATGTATGATGAACTTGTGTCCAGTGATAAAATTTTTCTTATGAGATTTCATGTAAATACAAAACTTTATCATATGTATGAGATGTGAACTTTCACAATATTTTTTGAAATAAACCTTCGTTTTAAAGACAAATAATGACGATACGAAGGAAAAATAGTTTATATATATATATATATGCAGCCGTGACATATATTGTGCAAAATATGATGATATATTTTATTTGCATGAGTTTGTTTTCGTTAAATAAAATCCTTGAGAATTTATGTATGCAAGTTGCATTAATTGTTGTTTTTTCTAAAAATCAAAACGTGAGATTTGAGGATTCTTCAAAGATAGACAATATATTTATGATAGAATATTGTATTGTTATGAAATTCATAGGTCAGTTGTGTGAATGTTCTCATTATGAAAATTGTGTCCGTGATTTCATGAAAATCAGTTTCGGAAACTAAATAAAGTTTCGTTGAAGCCTTTCGTAATCCCTTTTTCTATTAAGATGGCTCAAGGTGAGCAACTCCCAATAGGTAGCTTATTCCTGGGTTCCTTTTATTCTAACTTAGACTCCTTGGTGTTAGATTCCAGCGTGTCAAAAGCCTTCATGAAGATTGAGTGTTATGTTAACACGATGTTTCTTTAAGATTTGATGTGGGAACACTTCAAGAATTATGCGCCTATCCTACGTAATATCCTTCAAGGACCAAATACTGATGCCCGTAACATCTTCGCCGAGAAATATAATACCCGAATCATGCGTTGGTCTACAAAGCAGCCTCGGTCTAAAGCACGCCTCATGGATGTGTTGGATGAAGAATCGGAGTTCGACTTTCGTCCGTGGGTGTCGGTTCCTGATTATGTTTCTCAACCAACGACTTTCAATACTGGAGAGAGCACGACTCTGAAATCTGGTGCGAAACCGAAAGATGGTGAGAGATCCTTCATGTTGAGCTGTACTCCTGGTCACTTGTTATCTGTTATGCATGGAGAGTGGGCCGTAGAAGAATACAACATTGATAGGGCGGCTCGAAAAATGGGTATGGATCAATGTGTTCCAACTACCCAGAGAAGGAAACCATCAGTTGATCATCTTGCGTCTCGTTTAGATCACACTCGCGTGGAAGGGAGTAGTTACTGGTTTCCTGGTTCTGATAGATTTGCATATGTAACCCCAGGTTATATAGAATTCTGGCATCAACAATTTGAGAGGTTGCATGAATTCGTGACAGTTAGTCAGCCTCCAGCGAAGATTCCTCCGTCTGCTGAGATGATCTCTGGTCGACCAAGACTGAAGTACCTTTCTGGTGATAAACGAAAATTATCTCCAGGATGTTCTCAAGTAAGATTCTCCACATGTCTTTTATGAAACCATGGTAACTGTATTCTGATCATGTTATTGAATTCTTTATAGGACGGTCATAGTGTAAGACCTCGGATCCATGCAGATTTTTCAGATATTGGAGAAGTTATTCACGGCGGAGAAGGAAAGAACAAAAGTTATAAGCTGTTACCTAATACCGTGAAGTCCCCAGTTCGTTTTTTGGTGAGTTCCCAATATTTCTCACCGTGACTTTCATTGCTATTAACATTAGAATCATGAAGCCAATGTTGTTAATTTTGTTGCATAATTTTACTCCATCAAGTCTTGAAGGTCTTCAATTTTCTGCTACTGAACAAGCAATCGCTGATTTGAGTGACGAAGAAACTGTAAGTATTTCTTCACATGTTCAAATGTGGTGCTTCATAGATGAAAATATCGATTGTAAAGGATGTGTACAGGAGGATGTCGTCATGGAGATGGAGAATTCTGGAACTCAATCATCCTCTAGGAATGGGGATGGAGGTAATTCCCAAGATTCGGAGCCGGATGGAAGTGATGTTCCTCTTGTCGTTGATGTGGACAATTCCAACCCCTTGGGCACTTTGGAGACTCCTCAAGTAAGTATATATCCTGTATATTCTTCATAGAAGTATAAAAGTGCTGACTTGTAAATGAATTAATGAGAACTCATGTGAATATGTGAAAACTTAGTCGAATTTTGTCGTCAGAAAATTCAGAACCCAGCTTTTTAGTAGAAACGTTGTAGAATCTTCGTCCGGAGTCGGATTTTGATGATCTTGATGTGCAAATTCAAGCTCGGAAAATTTCCAAGATTTATCAAATAAGCTTTTTAAGTTTTGAGCACGTTCAGATCCTGAAAAGGCGAAATAGTAAACTTCTAGGAGACTTCCAGAACTTTTTCAGATTACGCGTCACTTGATATTTTGGCCACATATGCTCGCTCGTCCATCAGATTGTCATGAAATTTTTACATGTCATAGAGGACATCCATACGAAGAGAATGGTATACGACCCATCTTCATATTCCTTGTAGATTGCTCCCAGTTCGTCTCTTAGTACAGGGAAGAGTTCAGTTTCTTCAGACGGACTCATCGTAAAATTTGTTTTCATGACTTTCATGTTATTTGCTCGTGCCTTGAATGTAGTATGATGAAATTTGATGATATTGCCTTGCGGGTATACTGTGTTTCATAATATTCTTTGGCTTCGTGACTCTAACCTCATGTAATCTTCGTATTAGGTGTTAAATACCGAAGTTGAAGATACTGGAGCCAATGATGACAACTCTAACCCTTCCGAAGTTATTGATGAAGAGACAACCATCCCTGAACTTCGAGTCCATGAGATGGTCGCTTCTGATGTTATGGAAAACCAGATGGTTGTTGCCTCAGTGATAGAAGAAACTGAGATAGCAACGGAGAATACCGAAGGAATTGTTGCTTTGGCCGTGGAAGCTGCTCCTGAGAACCGTATAATAGTGTATGAATATCCAACTGAAGGGGTTGCTTTGATCCTCCCTTTAACACTTCACTCCCGTATCATGAATTGGTCGGTGGATTCAGCGTTCCCATTGGATATGCACGCTTGTACGAGACGATATGGAAGAAGTTTGGCCACATGATCGTTGACAGGAACTTTGGGCGTGCTTATGCTTTAACCATGCAAGTAGGCGTTATCTTGCGTGTCGTGAGTGATATGCATACGAGACCCAGGAATACCGTGACTCCAGATATACTCTTTGATTGGTAGTTTAACTTGGAGAATTCAGAAAGACTTGGCCTCAACGTGAAATTGCTTCGTAAGCAAATAAACGTTATCAAGGATTCATGTGAGAAGAACATACCCTTTCCCAATGATGTTGTGACGGAGAAGGAGGACAAGATTTCCAAGCTGACTGAGGAGTTGAACAAGGAGAGGGCGGCTTTGCAAATCTTGAAGGATGTTGATGAGAAAAAACCTTTTCTTGCTGATCTCTTGAACTTCTGAACTTCTGAGAGATGTGAGGATTATACTTGGGTTTTGATATTTAGATGGTTTTGGATTGACTGATGGTTAAGGATTTTCTTGTAGATTTGATAGAGATTTTCTTTTACGAAATATGAACTGAATTTTGATAAATTGCTGAATTCAAATACTGATTGCAAGTATTGCAAATTTTTTGGAGGAATTGAAATAAAAATGAAAGAAAATCCTAAATGTTAAATCCCAACGCTATGAATGCTTCAAACACCCAATACCTTAAATGTCCAATAATTTCAGATAAACGCCTTGAGCCAATTTTCGTGAATTACTGGTAGAGTTCTGCCATCTGTGTTCATCAATTTGTAGTATTCTACGGCCACGGATTTAGCGACCATGAATGGTCCTTCCCAATTGGAGTTCCTTGTAGAATGAAGACCGCGCTGAACTGCTTTGAGAACCAGGTCCCCTTCGTGAAATTGTTAGGCTTGGTCGATCGTGCCTTGAATATCTTCCGTTTATTCGGAATTCCCTGTTTGACGGAATTCCAAGATTGTGGCACATATGGACACTCGCGCGGAAGAGAGTATCCAGCATAGTTTTGATCATGCTTATCCAGGTCTTTAGCAATAAACCTCTTGATGGAGTGACCGATTTGAAGAAGTTCTGAACCCAACCATTGAGTGTAATATTGTTGAGGTGAAGTTTCCCACTCATAGCTTTTAATGACTGCTAAATTGTTCATGGGGAGAAGTCCCTGGACCATACTAGCGTATTTGAACATTGGTAATATTGGAGCAAGAGGAGGAATAAGACTTTCCTGAGCTCGAAACCTTCTGACAAAGGTGTGCGGATCTTATCCAAGTTCCTGCGTAAGCCCCATCAGAGTTTTTACTTCTTCCAGATACTCAAACAGTGGTGTGTCCTCTGCTTCGTCTTCCGACTCGGAATCCTTGTCGATGACAGGATGTGTTGAAGGCATCGTTATCCTTCCTGCATGAATCCAAGTTTTTCCAAGGACCATGTCGTACCCAGGGTCTTCCCGGATTATGAAAAACTTGACCTCAGTGCAGATCAATCTTTCCATAACTTTGAGAGTGATGAAGCCGTATGCGTCTCTGGAGATTCCTTCGTGGTCCCTAATTGCTATGGGAGCGTGGGTGGCTTCCTGTCGAGTAATACCGGCAGCTCTAAGAGTTTTCAAAGGGATGATGTTGACAGCGGTATCAACATCGACGAACGCCCTTTTGAACTCATTTTCTTTAATGTGCACTGTGGTGAGAAGTCCCCATTCATACATTTATTTGTCGGTGGTTGAAGATTCGGTGGTGGTTTCTTGGATCCGCAGACGTTTTCCGGACACGATGTGGTTCAGTGCAGCAAACATGTCTTTCCTTTGAGCTATCGACAGATATAACAACTCGCAGACACGTTCGATCAGAGATTGAACCGCTTCCTTGACAGGAGGTTCAGAGATGGTAAAAGTTCTGACTGGGAGGGGTTTTTTGTGCACTCCCTCAGTCCCCAGGTTGAGCTCTCCTGATTCGACCTTTTTCTTGAATATGCGCTTCAAAATTTTGCAATCACTTGTGGGATGGCTGACGTATCTATGGAAACAACAATACCGAGGATTTTCCATGGCCTCTTCAGTTGGTTCCTTCTTGACATAAGGTAATTTGATTGCACCATCTTGAATCCAGGCATCGAGTAGTTCATTAACTTCTTACATTGAATAGGGAAAATCAGGTGCTTCTGGATCTTCCGTATGCTGAGGAGGGATTTTCGAATTCTCCTTCTTGTGTGCCTTTGAAGGGGTGGAGGAAGTCTGCTTGTGCTGTAGTTCTGCTTTTCGCTTACTCCCTTCCGAGACAGCATTTGTTAAAGGTTGCAGGTTGTACTGCTTGTTGATCAAACGCCTGCTTCCTCGAGTGTCTTTTGAATCCTCAGTCTTTGTAGACTTTGCTCTTTCCAAAAGAGCGGGTGCAGTGGTTGCCGACCTCTTCGCAGCTTCGTGAAGCTCTGAGAAAGTCTGGAATCGAAGGTTTTCTAGCAAGGCCCTGTAGACAGGGAGCATGTCATTGATGCACAAGTCCACCAGTTGTTGCTCCGTGACGTTTGGGTCATGACAATCCAGAGCTTGGACTCTGAACCTTTTCACATAATCATTGGGATTTTCACTGACCCTCTGAAACATCCTTCCAAGGTCGGAGAGGGTGACTTGTTCTGACACGAAGAAATATTTCATGTAGAATGCGTTAACCATTTCTTCCCAATTGTTGATAGTCCCTGGTGCGATGTTGTTATACCAGGTGTATGCTATGCCTTTCAGATATTTTGAGAGTTCCTTGAGACGGACGAAATGATTGTGTTCATGCTCTCCCAGGGATTTGAGAAAACGAGAGACATGTTCCCTAGCATTGCCAGTTCCATCATATAAGGTGAAGGTTGGAGAAATGTAACCTTTGGGGAGTGGAATCCTCTGCGTAGCGGTAGGATAAGGAGGTTGATGACGATGGACATGCGATGTTTTGTCTTTTCCACGGTTCTCCAAAAGGTGCTTCAGATCCTCGCGAGTGATGAAATTCGATGATCCCTTCGCTGATGAGTTGTCTGCAGCAGTTTTGTGAACTTCTTCGTCTTCTACTGTATGGATTGGAATTACTTCAGGATCGTCGTCTGAGGATTTCTCCTTATCCTTTCCCTTCTCTTGAGTATTCTCTGACATCTTGTCAGTAAGAGTTTTGAGATAATTACACAGCTCCTTCTGTGTAGCAGCCATGTCAGTCTGATTATTTGCAAGAGTCTCTTGCGCTTTGATAAGATCAGCAATGGTAGGTGGTGGATCTCCCCTGACTTCTTCAGGGTGTCATCCGGACAGTGGATGACCTTCAGCGTGAGGAGGAGTAATGTCACCACCATCAGTGTTAGAGGTCGGAATTGTCTCCGGGATATTATGATTGTTGTTGTTGCTAGTGTTAGAACGGTTTGTGTTAGGATTCGTAACTGAACCCGACCTGAGATCAACCATCTTGTGAAATTGTGAGATTGCAACCGAGAGAATGATCTCCCACTGTGGTCGCCAATCTGTAGATGGGGAAAAACGATTTGCTGGTTTTTAAGGAATTGAGGAGACGACCGTACGGAGGAGACTCCTCGAACCGAGCGAAATGTTAAACCTCACACAGATGCACCGCTGCAAAGGGGGTGCTTTAGATTCGAGAGATCAATCTGTAATACTCCATCCTAAATCAAGACAATGACCGTTCCAGAGTAAATTCGGTCACAAGAGAGGATGGGTTGATCTGTAGGAGGGAAGCTGGGAAATGTATGGAATCAATGGTAATCAAAGATTGTGGGTGTATGAATTCTGAATATGATAAGCTCTGAATGATTGAAATTGCTCAATTGAGAGTAGTTGCTCAATTGATGAGTTGATGATCTCGTGTTGTCGATGAGACGTGAGATTGATGATACTGTTGATGCTGATTCAATCATGATTCAGAGACTTATTTATATTGCTGGAATTTTAGACACCATGATTCCATGAAGTGTGACAGTTGATGGAATCAAGGAGTGGGGAAGTGGAGATCGTGTTTGAAACCAGTTGCTCAACGTGTGGAGACTTGGTCGATTTTCCACCCACTACCTCGTGAATTCCTTCAACTGATTGCACGACTTGGTCACATTCTATCGTATGTTTGAACACACGTGTCGTAGACCGCCAGACCAAAACCCTAAGTGATATCCCCCTAAGTGACACGATTGAAGTCTCGCGGTTTGTTAGTCAATCGATGACTTCGTGGTTTGATGGGACGATGAGTCCATATAGTTGCTGAGTTGAACATGATGTTCTGAAACTCATGAATTGAACATGTTATGAGATAGAGGTATAGTTCTTACGATGAAGTGAGCAAGTATTGCTCATTCGATGGATCGTTGAATATTGATTGTTGAACCAATATTCCTTGGTTTGAGCAAATATTTATCATCTGAGCAAGTGTTTCTCATGTGATTAATTGTTGAATATTTGATCGTCTGAGCATGTGTTGCTCATCTGATGGGTTATTGGCAGCGTACCAAAAATATTAATTAGAATATTGGTCGTTGAACCGAGCATAATTAATAAAATTAATGACCATGAGGTAGTCGTAAAATTATTAAGTTTGGAATCTCGAATGATGATCCTTGGATTCAGAAACCCTAATTTGATCAATTGATGATCAATTCATGGTTCGTCAGAAGTTTAACCATGGGACGAAGGGGGGAGCGACTACATGGGACCGTGGATCAACCATGTAGTGTCCATATGCTCACGTGAGCAAATACAAATAACTCCTGAAGAGTTGACGATTTGTTGATGAAAGAATGATTAAATGTTGGTTTAATCATTTATTCGAAAATGCTCGTCTGAGCCTTAGGTGAGAAAACCCAATTAACTATGACTAGGCGAGGGACCGACCATGGAGTCATGAAACCGGCCCTGGGTTGTCCTGTGAACGCCTGACGATCACTTCATGAAAATCCAAAGTGTTTGGGAGAGTTTTGGACCTAATACGAGCAATTGTGCAAATTAGGTCAAAACTGTGAAAATTGATGGGACCGGCTTCTGTGAGCCAAAGAGCCAATCTTGGTCGGTCAAAATAGCGTTCTCGTGTCCCCAAGGCGTCCACGTCTCAGTCCTGAGAATTTTGAAATTTTCTGGCGTGCAATTGAGCATCCATTCGAGAAAATATGCCAAAATTAGGGTTTCGACGAAACTGAGGAAAACACCATGAGATGATGAAAAATTAATTATGACGAGGCGAGGGACCGACCATGGAGTCATGAAACCGTCCCTGGGTTGTCCCGTGACCGCCTGACGATCACTTCATGAAAATCCAAAGTGTTTGGGAGAGTTTTGGACCTAATACGAGCAATTGTGCAAATTAGGTCAAAACTGTGAAAATTGATGGGACCGGCTTCCGTGAGCCAAAGAGCCAATATTGGTCGGTCAAAATAGGGTGCTCGTGTCCCCAAGGCATCCGTGTATCAGTCCTGAGAATTTTGATATTTTCTGGCGTGCAATTGAGCATCCATTCGAGAAAATATGCCAAAATTAGGGTTTCGACGAAACTGAGGAAAACACCATGAGATGATGAAGAATAATTATAAAATAAGAAATGAGGAGGCGTGGGACCGTCGTGGTCAAGGCATGGTCGGCCGGTCGTGACCACGGTCCCGTGGTGCCTTTTCCTTAATTTTATAATATTTTGATGATTTTATGAAAAATTCATGAATTTTGAGAAATTTAATGAATTTAGGGAGTTTCCATGAATTGAAGGAGTTTTCATGAGTTCAAGGAAGCAAAAAATATTAAAATAATAAACAAGGGCGTGTAGGACCGTGGAAGGCATGGCCGGCCGTCTTGGGCCAGTCCCACGAGTTTCCCTAATTTTTGTGTATTTTTCATGTATTTTTGATGAATTGAGGGAATTTTTCCTAATTTGAGAGAAATACCATGAAATCAAGGAATTTGATGAATTCAAGGAAAACTAATAATAAAATAATAAAACAAAGGGGCATGTGGGACCGGCTAGGGCATAGCCGTCCGGCCAAGGCCCGGTCCTACAAGTTTTCATAATTTATTTTATTTTATTATTATTTGATGATTTGTGCAAACATACCATGAAATCAAGGAGTTTTTCATGAAATTAGAGAAATAATAATAATAATAATAAAATAATAAGGAACCCTGGGGTGTGGGGCCGGTTGGGACCAAGGCATGGCCGATTGGCCAATGGTCACGCCCCACACTCCTTTTCTTAATTTTATATTATTTTTTATGGATTAATGGAAGTACCATGAAACCGAGGAGTTTCCTCGAGACGAAGGAGATTTGATAAAATGAGAGAATTTTCATCAAATCATGGAAAATAATAAAAATGCATTAAAAATATAAAACTGGCGTGGGATTGACCACGACACAGTCGGTCGGTCATGTGTCCGTGCTCCCAGCACCCTGGTCAATATTTTTAATTATTTATTATTTTCTTCTCTATTTTGCATAGGTTCATCGTTTCGTTGTATTTTTGAAATACTCGTTCGTGCGGTGACTGTTAGTGTATCGTCGTTGAATACACCTTCACCATTTGAATCGGGGCTTACTTAGAGGTAGCTCAGACGCTCAGTTGTTGATTATTTATTACTAATTGTGGAATTCGGTGGAGAATAATTCACAAAACTGAGTAATAAGATGTTTATTATTAATTCATAAGATCAGCTGAGGATTCGACTACCAATTCAGAATAATAAAGTGAGCATTACCATTCCATGGGATCGTAGATCCGACCATAGAATCAGAGTAATTAAGATTTATCTATTACCATTTATGAGACCAGTTGTGGATTCGATCATGAAATCGGAGTAATGAGATAATATAGTTATTGTTATTCTATGAGATCAAGTCGTGGACTCGATCATAGAATCAGAACAATTGTTATTGCCATTCCATGGGACCAGTCGTGGATTCGACCATGGAATAGGAGCAATTGTTATTGCCATTCCATGGGACCAGTCGTGGATTCGACCATGGAATAGGAGCAATAATAGATTATTCTGGGAATTCAGTAGTGAATGTCACGGCAGAATTAATCTTAATTAGGAATAATTAACTTTGTGGCTCTATACTAGCAGAGCAAGCTATCTAGGAGCATTAATTATCCTGATATGAGCTTTTCGGTAAGTCATATCCTTTATATAGTCAGGGTAAACTTGTTGTTTGTTCCTGAAAACGTTATCGCTCTATACTAGCAGAGCAAGATGTTTAGGAGCCGTCTATCTCGTGATACTATACAGAAATAATCACTGAAAGTATTCAGTATTCATGAGATATGCCGTTGTCCAGTCGTGAGACTAAATATCTACATGTACTCTGAGAGAAAGTACTTTCCGTTGAGAATTCGATGAGAGACCCGTGTCTCGATACTCATGCCTGATTGCTGAATCAGAGCTTCGTATAATTATGAGTTTATGATTTTAGCCTTTGTCGAAAATCCACCATCTACACCATGGAATTGTAAAAAAGTGTGCCTAAAGTATGTTTTTAACTTAATTCCATGGAATTCCGTGACTGATTCAATGGAATTGTTTCCTTTAAACACAACCTAAAGTGAAAAAAAAAAGAGAGATCCATTTCCTTTCTATTTTCCATCTGATATTTTGGGTTTTCGATGACTCATTAGGAAAGGAACACCTATAGGACGAGAGTACTATGTTAGCGTCATCTTAGAAGAACTATAATACTTCGAATTAAAGACAGGCTCGGAACTCGGTTTTACATATCAGTCATTAAGGACTGTGCATCATGGGTTCACATATGAACCAAGAAGGTTGTCAACGAGCAAGTGATAATGGTGTTCAAGAACATTAAAGACTCAAACAATAATCCACAATCCCAAATAGATTTTGTGAATAAATTCGTCTTAGAAGTGTTTATGAGAGTTGTAGCAAAAGTGAACTAAGCAATTGGAAAATAGTTCTTGAACTTTTGCCTTTTGAAACTGGGTAGATATGCAAACCAGGTTTGAAAACCTCTTGGTAGTTCACGAATTCATATCCAAAGGGTATGCAAACTGGGTTGGAAAACCTCTTGGCAGTTTGCGAAGTCAGATCGTAAGGTTATGCAGTCCGGGTTTGCAAACCTCCCTTATATTCCCGAACTCATATGGACCGGGTACACAAACCGGGTTTGCAAACCTGTCCACTTGCGGAATCTAAATTGACTAGTTGTACATATAAAGTATGCGTACCTTTCACCAAATAGTTTTATAGTTCTCTCATAATCAATATTTGAAACATTCCCAATATCTATAGACGTTATGCACTGTTTGCTGGGCAATTTCCAAATGATCAACTTAAAGAAAATAGTTTGTGAACAATAAATTGTTCTAACTAAGAATGTTAAGGATCTATGAAGATCCATTGCTCGAATCATATTTTGAGAGTTTAAAAAAGACAAACTTGAACTCGAAAAATTTTCTTTGCAATTCAACAAAAACAAAAGTCATAGACTTTGTTTGGTTCTTTTAATAACTTGTATATTTAAGAACTTAAACACAAATAAAGTTAGGTAAACATGAATGATACACAAGGTACATGGATCATTAGCCTCTTTGGTTTGTATATTATAATTACTTCACCTTTGATCTATTATCTTTTAACTAATGATGATCAATGTTGTACCCATGATCTGTATGATTATTATGTCTTGAGAGTTCTACCCAGAAATCGTAATCTAAGTTTAAATATCAACATTATGATTAGATAGATTAGCGCATATCCATCTTAGATTGTTATGTAGAAATTCTCATGGATCATCTTCTTATCTCTTGCTTAGGAGTCAGATTGGCAAGGAGAACTCTACAAAGATCATAAGAAGTGTTGATACCCACATCGAGTCATTAAAATTTGGACTCACTAGCAATGTGGTGCACCTTAAGTCGGATATAACAATATTGATTATTTATAGGTGCACAGAAGAAAATTATGACAACCACTTGGGAGATTTACAATCATACCAATTTTTACAAGAAGGTCATGTAACCTCTTGCCATGGATACATCTTTATGGAGCAATGGGTCAACATGCAAAAGAGATGTACATTATTGTCTTCGGAAACATTGGGCATATAACTTCAACATGTAAAAGTACGATTTTTAGCAAAGACGTTGGGATAATAAGATTTTTACAAGCTACAGCCTATGAATGAGATGAAATCAAACTTAATATGATTGTTGAATTGAAAATGAATAGGCTGAAATTAAGGTGTTGTTGCATATTATATGGGCTACTAACAAGTACATTTTAGTTAAATCAAGGGAAGGTCCCTTCATGAGCCCGTCCTTGGCCTCAACCCACTTTTGCAATGTCTCCAGGCTAGGATAAAACAGACTTATGGACAAGACTTGGGAGGATATCGTAATGGCTACATGGATACAACCCCGCTCTCCGTGACCTTTGTAAATTGACATGAACACCATAATTTCTTCTCAGCGTATAGAGTAATAAATCAAGTTTTGAGTAATCCGTACACAACTAACGATTTTGAGATGGTCTTTGTCGCCTATTTTAAGATGATTGAATATGGACGTCGATACGAATAGTGTTCATCTTAGCAACAGGAGCAAAGGTTTCTTGATAGTCAATTCCATAAGTCTGAGTATAGCCCATGGCCACCAATATTGCTTTCTATCTTTCAATAGTTTCATCAAACCTGTACTTCACAGTGAATACCCACTTGCAACCGTCTTCTTTCCTTCAGGTAGTTCAACATCTTCCCGTGTGAAATTCTCGTTTAGAACTTTATTTTCTTCTATCAGAGCTTGTTTCCACTTTGGGTCAGCAAGAGCGTCTTCAACCCTTGTAGGAATTGTAACATATGATAATTTACCTGCAAAGGAAGCATAGGAGGGTAACAGACGATGAGTGGACATAAAGTTAGCAATTGGATGTTCCATAGAATACACATATCGAGTTGGAGGTTTACGTATACGAGTTGAATATCTATCTTCTACAACATTTGTGGACTCATCAGCTGGAAGATCATCTCTAGCATTCGTTGACTCATTAGCTGAAAGATCATCTTCATTAGCTCTTAAAGTTGTTTCAGCAGGAACTGTAAGAGGTTCTAATTCCATTACTTGAGGGACCTTTTCTTTTCGTTTGTAAACCTGATATGGTGGAGTAACCTGGGGTAGAGTAGCAACACTTTCCTTAGGTACTGAACCAGGAAGATCAAACCAAGGATGATCTTCACAATATATTATATGCACCCCCTGAAGAGAAGTCGTTGAATACTCTTAGAAATAGGCTTGATCTTCACAAAAAGTAACATCCACCGGTAGATAGATCTTTCTCGTAGAAGGGTGACAACACCTGTAGCCTTTTTGTGTGGCTGAATATCCCAATAAGATACACTTGAGATCTCTTGGATCCAATTTACTCCATCTTGTTTGTGGACATGCACATAGCAAACACATCCAAAAACCTTTTGTAGGAGCAAGACTATGAGGTTGACGTGAAATACCAGAAGAAAGAACATCATCATGTGTTTGAAAATTCGGAACCCCGGAGGGCATCTTGTTAATTAGTTGTGCTGCAGTAAGGACAGCATACACCCCCCCCCCCCCCCCACCCCCCACCCCCCAGGAAAAAAAAAATTGGCACATTCATTTGGAACAACACAAGCACCTAGTGACTTCTAATATCTGACGATTTTTCCGCTCAACAACTCCATTTTGCCGTATCAGTACAAGAAGTTTGATGAACAATTCCATGTTCCAAGAAGTAAGAAGAAATACCTTGCTTCATATACTCACCACTACTATCAGATCTTAACACCTGAATTTTTCTGTCAAACTGGGTAAGAACAAACTTATGAAAGTTCTTGAAGACGACATGAACATCACTCTTATCTTTTAATAAGTAAACCCCGGAGACTCGAGAATAATCATCAATAAATGTAGCAAACCAACTAAACCACAAGCAGTAGTGACACGCGAAGGACCCCAGACATCACTGTGTACAATAGCACAAGGAGATAAACTTTTATTTATACTTAAAAGGATAAGGAACGCGGTGATGTTTAGCTAGCTCACATGCTTCACACTGAAATTTAGATACATCAAGTTATGAAAACAACTTAGAAAACAACCTTTGCAAATAACCAAAACAAGGATGTCCTAACTGTTTATGCCATAGCCATACTTCTTCTTCAGAATTACATCCACTTGTTGATTTGTATGCTCTTTACTACTCTCTTGTTCCATCTCTTGTAACTCCATGTAGTAAAGACCTCCTCTCTCCTTACCATGACCAATGGTCTTCCCTGTGCGAAGATCCTGAAAAACACAATGCGTTTCAAAGAAGGTAACACAACATTTTTAATGCTTTAGTTTACTGACTGATGGAGAGAAAATTGCAAGAGAGATTCGGGACATGTAACAGCATAGAAAGGGACATGGAGCTAGTTATTTGAATATTTCCTTCACCAGAAATAATTGTTGGAGACCCATCAACAGTCAAGATACACGGTTTACTAGAATTGGGATTATAAGCGGAAAACATATTAGACTTGGTATACATGTGATTAGTTGGTCCACTATCAACAATCCAAGGATCCTTAGGTTTTTCAAATGAAGATCTAGGTGCATTACCAAGCCATAGAAGTAGACCCAACAAAATTCTCTTTGGAAGACAACATTCGGGCATACTCCTTTATCATTTGCTCCATTTGGATTTGAGATGGTTTAGAAGATGGTTGGGAAGGAGTGTTGGCTGATGTTGATGGAAACTCCTCCTCATCAGTTGTGTGGTACGTTCTCGGGCCACCATTGCGACCTCCTCTTCTTCCTCCACCACTGCCACTAGAGAAACCTCCTATCCTATTACCATTTTGCCATTGTGACCATTGAGCTTGAAGCATGTCTCCCTGGTGTGCCTTCTCTTGTTACAATAATCACAATATAGTGAGTCTTTCTCGTCAGGCTTGCGATTATTTTCTGATGTGACTGTTGGAACATGAGTAGAGGTGATAACAACCATCAATGCTGAAATTTCTTAAGCTACTAGAGATGCCACAGCAACTCTGTGAAGTTCTTCACACCTCACAATTCCATAAACTCCCCGAAGTGTATGCGATGGATCCTTTCCCAATATTTGAATTCTAATGGGATCAAAATCAGAGTCTATATCAGCAAGGAACTTAATGATTCGAGCCTTTTCAATTCTATTCAGTAGCTTGATGGTGTCAACACACTTCATATCACACGGCTGGAGGAAATCAAATTCTTGCCACAAAGCTTGAAGAACATTATAGTAGACTGACAAGGGTTTATTATTTTGCTGTGTCTTTATAACTCTTACGATTCAAATCATAGATTTGTGTAGCATCATCACTCACCACATAAATCTGAGCGACTGCATCCAACATTTCTTTTGCAGTGGCTAGGAGCATAAAATTGCTCTTTAAATCAGGAGACATAGGATCTAACACCCAACTCATTATTAGGGCACTTTCTTCCACCCAAGTTTCATATGTAGGGTCTGAGATTGCTGGGCATGCCTTGCTTCCAGTCAAATACCCAATTTTTCCATTACCAATGATGTAAAGCTTCACCCAATGAGACCAAACAAGGTAGTTGGAATCATGTAGCTTACAAGATGTCATCTTGACATTCATAATATCATTATAGAAAGTCTATAGATGTTGAACACCTAGAGTTAGATAAACTACTATTTTCAGAAGTACTAGCGATAGATCTACTTTTAACTCAACAAACAAAGACGAAGTACTAGCCATAGATCTACTTTTAACTCGACAACCAAAGACAAACTTCAAGGAGAAACCAACTTACAAACAGCCACAAGTTCTTTAAGAACGGTAGTTTGTAGCTTCTTTCAAACAGCTTCAGGATCTAACTTTAAGATCTTAATCACCGATCAAAGCAACAGTATATCAAGCTAAAAAAGAACCTAAGATGGGTTTTCTCTTCTCTCTCTCTTGAGCTCTGATACCATGTGGAAATCAAGAGAGGGTGAATGGAAGTAACCACTCAGAGGTGAGCCCTCACTTTTATAGATAGATTTTGTACAGTTACAACTATACCCTTAAAAGGGTGAAAATATCTAAACACTGTTCACGATCATTATACACTATGCCTACCCTGCATAACTAAATGTACACAGATTATACATATGAACAACTCTTGTGCACATGTTCTACATTACACTAACTTGTAAATCCTGACCATGAGACTGATATTTCAGCAAATAGAACCACTAAAGAACTTTTATTGCCATGCAACACCTTAAAAACTACAACACCATTTGGTCCAGCGAATCTCAGACTAAGAAAACACTTCCATAAGTTTCACAAAATTCGCATTATGCGAAAAGTACAAAGATAGGGTCCTTTGATAGGTATAGATGGTGGAAGCGAAAGTGAGGAAGTTGATGTGCAATCCTTAGACTACGAGAGCCGTTCTTCCAAGCATGGCTTGACTGTTAGTATTTGCAGCTACAAAAGCACTATGGCAAATTTGTTGTGCCGAGAAGTTCATATTGTTCCTCAAGGCATTCCAGGATCCGGCATCAGAAACGAAAAACTACACATACAACGGAAGCTAATGCACAATAAACACAAAAGACACATAGATTTACGTGGTTCGGCAATGGCCTACGTCCACGGGCAGCAGAAATTCACTTCATTCATATATCAGAGAATACACAATGCACGTGACACTCAGCACCCGTTCTTCTTCTTCACATTCTCAACTCACCTTCAAACTCTCTCCCAACTCCCCAGCCCAAAGCTATGAGAGGATCTACATCTTTCTAATGGAGAGACTACTTCTCTTCTTTGTAAGGAGATGTCTATAACCTAATAGTTTAGACAATATTGATGTAGATGATGTAGATGCCTATAACCTAAAGGTTATGCCTTTATTTATAGACTTACAATACTTCGATTAGGAAACCAAGCTTTACTCTAATCTAGGAAACCTAAACTAGCTAAGATAGGAAACCCTTGTTTAGATAAAAGTCTAAACATAATTCTAAAAATCAGTCAAAACCGATTTAAGAAATCACACTGATGTTTCCTAAAATCTAGCCAATATCCAACAATTCTCCACCTTGGCAAGAATTCTAGGACAATTTCAACTTCACTATTCTCCGATTTCTCCACCTTGGCATGAAATCTCGACATTCACCTTTCACGCCTTTGTATTCTACTGCCTTCAATCACCCAGAGGTTCCAATCATCCGTAGATGCTTCAATTCCACTAAAAGACTTCAATCACCTATAGGTGCCAACCATCCGAAGATGTTTCACTTCCATAAAAGGACTTCAATACTTCACTCACCCGTAGGTGCCACCCATCCGAAGATGTTTCAATCCCTCATAGGGCTTCAATTCTCCAATCATCTAATGATGCCTTCATACTTCAATCATCCTAAAGATGCTGCACTTCCACAAATGGGCTTCAATTTTTCATTCATCCGAAGACGTTGTTGCACTGGTACAATATCCAAAATGCTTGTCTAAGGTTCAAATGTGTCCACCGACACCAACACACCAAATGATGTTTCAAATTCCTTTTAAGATGCAATGTGCTTCAACATGTGCTTCACAAATTCGATCTCATAACAGAGCTGCAACTGTGTCTAAAGACACCAATACACCTGAATGGTGTAGCAAACTCAAAAGACATGATTAGGTCCATGAAGGCCTTACCCGAATTCCACCACTTCTTTTGCTACTTTGCTAATTTCTCAGCAAATCCAATTATCTATGAATTCTTGACGCGTCTTCAGCTTCATAGATTTTCACATGCACATATTCTTCAAACTTGCAAGATTCAATTCTTTGCACATTTGCTTGAACTTGTAGGATATAGTCTTTGACTTCAACTCACCACTTCACTTGTCAAATTTGAGCTCTTTCTCCATCCTACTTCTTCAAATTCCAACACTTCGTCTTTCAATGCGGAGTTCAATATTTCATCACATGCAAATGTATGGTGTACCCCCATACCGACGAAGTTTTCTTCAAAAGATGAAATAATTTGTACCTTGCAAAGATGCAGCCTTTGCAAGTTCCCAAACATCTGTGTGAACACATTCCAGTATTTTCCATATGTGGTGATATTTATGATATTTTCATATCTTCAAAAAATGGAAATTTCTCCTCTAAGCTTAATTCTTTCTCCACCTTCACACAATGTTCGCAAAATCCTAAACTGCATGATTCTGCTATCTTCAACTTCATGCCTTAACTGTATGAATAGTCTTCAACAGTATTAGATTGCGCACTATCTAACACTTTTACTTTCATATTCAGCAATACGGATTTTCATTCTCCAATCCTTTCATCACTGCAACTGCATTGGAAAAACTTTTTCAACACTCCACCGTTTAAACAACTTTAAACCCCACGGAGTCAAATGTATCTAATAATTTCATATTCTTCTTCAAACTTCGGTACACACCGAACAACTTCAAGCTTCTCGAGTTACAGCTAAGTACTTCAACTGAATGCTTAACATCTCCAACTTCAAACTCCAACTCCTAAAAGTCGGAAACCATTCCCTAGAGGATGCACATGATACACAAACATTCAAACACTCGAGAAATTCTGGATATTCTTCATCAACACTAGATCTTCACGTTCCAACATTCACGTCTGAACTTGAAACTTCTTTCATGTTTTCCAATGCTTTTTCTTATGACAAAAAGCAATTCAATTCAATTCACATACCGTATTCTTCAAATAGTTTGTGATTTCTTCGCTTAACTATATTCTTCACATGTAGTATTGTACCTTATAATTGTGAAGTGCCACAATGATACCTTGTTCTTTGCATCCAAGTTTTCGCCTCAAAAAACGTAACATATCCACATGACCAATCTGTTTTTCCACCACGGTCTTGCACTTCTTCAACTTGATGATTTCAAAAGGTAAATACCTTTATTCTCCGCCAAATATCATCAAAACAACAAAGGTAACAAACCACCTAGCTCCTCTTTCAAAAAACAGTAAATCAAAGAGGTGCCTGCAAACATCCGAGTGGATGATTCAAAGCGTACCATATTTGCGGTGTTCAACAGCACGAAAATCTATGCTCCTACATTGTTGTGTAAACAACAAAAGCTTGCAGAAATTCAATGCTCATAAGCTTACTCTTCAAGTAAGTTGCACACTCAACACATTCAAATAAACCCTTCTTCAATCATATGCCCAAGGTGCATATGCAAAGATTGTGTCAACTTCATCTTCAAACGCTTCTCTTTAAAACAGAATAAGAAACTACAACTCCACCACACACAATATCTCCATATAGGAAATTCAATTACTGCGTCTTCGACCAGAATTTACCAATCTTCCACTAGTGCTCTCACAACACTAAGACATTCAAATGATTGATAATTATCACATGAAACCTACTAATAGATTTCTGCAATCCTCGCTACACCATGCAACTGAGGCAAACTTGAGTTTAACTTATTCTTCAATTCCTTCAACTATGTCAAGGACAACATGATCGAACTAATGACAACCGGTAATATTCACAATCGTTCCCCTTGGTACTTTGAACAATTCTAAGGATCTTAGACGATTTCAATTTTTTGCATCTTTACCTCTTCCAGCGTACAAACCATTCAACTTGTACTTCAAACATGATACTCTTGTTTCCTAGCAACTTGGCTTGCAAAGCAAGCACATTCAAACGGAAAACCGACTAGGTATTCTCAAATAGTCCACAAAAGTCTCAAACAAACGAGGTAAAGACCAAAAAACAACTAAACACCTTTATCAAACTAGTTAATAAGGTTATCAAAATACTTACCCGAAGCTATGCAAAATACATAGGGTTTATACCTCAAGAAGTATTCCAACGTCAAATCCTCCCTTCATGTAGAGCTTCAACTTTAAAAGTGTATCAATCAACAATCAACGAATGTGAAACACTTCAAATACATTCGTTTATGAGTAATTGATGCTTCAAACGGTGCTTGTCAAATAAGAAAATCCACCTCTTCACCTTGATGCAATTCAAACGATCTTGTTTCTAAGATTCTTCATATGAGGCTGTACAACAATTTTCTGAATTCCAACGTAACTCTGATTTTCAAATCGACATAACTTGATTCTACAACATGCCTATTGATGCATCTTCTTCTAGGCTTTTACTTCAATCTCCAAGTATGTCTTCTTCCATAAATCCTCCCACGTTTTCTGACGAAACTGTTACAACTTTGCACCATAGTTCTAAAACTGTTACCAATCTTCACCACAAGTTTTCAGAACTATCACGATTCTTCTACCACAAATTTCAGTCAAAAAACGTCACCTTGTCTTCCTGTTCTTCTTCAAATTTGACATCTTCTTTGATTTCTTCACATACCGTTTCTGACCCAATTCAAACGAGCAAACCCTAGATTCCAAGACCCTATACCTAAGCTCTGATACCAGTTTGTTGTGTCGAGAGGTTCATATTGTTCCTCAAGGCATTCCAGGATCCGGCATCAGAAACGAAAAACTACACATACAATGGAAGCTAATGCACAATAAACACAAAAGACACAGAGATTTACGTGGTTCGGCAATGGCCTACGTCCACGGGCAAGCAGAAATTCACTTCATTCATATATCAGAGAATACACAATGCACATGACACTCAGCACCCGTTCTTCTTCTTCACATTCTCAACTCACCTTCAAACTCTCTCCCAACTCCCCAGCCCAAAGCTATGAGAGGATCTACATCTTTCTAATGGAGAGATTACTTCTCTTCTTTGTGAGGAGATGTCTACAACCTAATAGTTTAGACAATATTGATGTAGATGATGTAGATGCCTATAACCTAAAGGTTATGCCTTTATTTATAGGCTTACAATACTTCGATTAGGAAACCAAGCTTTACTCTAATCTAGGAAACCTAAACTAACTAAGATAGGAAACCCTTGTTTAGATAGAAGTCTAAACATAATTCTAAAAATCAGTCAAAACAGATTTAAGAAATCATACTGATGTTTCCTAAAATCTAGCCAATATCCAACAAAATTTGCACACTGGTGCTGCTTCCTGCTTCTTATAGTTCTCGAGCTAACATATAATATTGCATGTTTATAAGAAACATAAACTTCAATATTCCTTTATTTACTTATAAGTTATAAGGTATTGGTTCAACAAGACTAAAAGTGGATCAGCTCCATACTGACTCAATCCAAACTGAACATATATACATAGCATGCAGTATTAGGTGTCTCACCGAAGATTATGATCAACTCTTCTGGTCTGGGCGAATAATCTATAAGATCTTCTAGTCCGGCTTTAGGCATAGAGCATCAAGAATATATGGTACAGTTAGGACAACACAGTAGAACTTGACTTTTATCTGTTGAACTGAGAAAAAATAATATTTCTACTTTGGATGGTAGAAAACCATACTTGTAACCAAGTGAGCAATAATTAATAGAAAAAGCATGTCATCTTGGCCGCTAGTCTACCCACTAATAACCAGTATTTCAATCCATTGAATTAGAATGTGGTAAATTACCTAGCAAATTATTAAGTCAACAAGTGTGTGGAACACTAGAATAAGCATTCCATCTTGCCATGTTTGTTTTAGAAAATCTTTGTATAATATTTTTTTTTTTTTTTGCTAAGTAATCTCTAGTATAATACATTTATAATCTAATAGACAATAACTGCTGGATAAAAAATAAATAAATAAATAAATAATAAAAAATAAACTGCTGGATAAAGAATTTCATAACAGTCACATACAAAAGAGTTTCAATTTTTGCTTAACCGAGGAAACTAGAAGATGCACCAGTTGCCAAATTGATTCAAATAAATGCTAGACACCAAGTTATAGGATTCAGTAAACTTAGATATGATCCTTGCATGACGAAAGCAATTTCTATAAATGATGAACACGAGTTTTGCTGAACTGAAGTGCTCAATCCACAAATCTTTATAACATCTGTGCTCTAGGTACGCTCTAATCTGCAGAAATGGAATGAACTAGGGGCATTATAAAGCCTCATTTATAGAGGAGCTTACGATATTTTTATCCTTTTAAAGAGGGGTCCTCCGAATATGTTTTCTGTTTTGATTTAGTTTATAGCACCGATACACTGCACCATCATTCATTTTCAGAAGATTAAGTTGAAATTGGAAAACAATTTTAAAGCTGCTGCTATGCATTTTTCCTAATACGTCAATACACCTAATTGAAAAGCTTGCCACTTAAAACAAAGCACATACGAATATTCCATATGAAGGAACTCATTACCTTTCTTGGGACTAGGGCCCTCAAAGTAAATAAACTAACTTGTAAGAATCAGGCTGCAAAATACCTCAGGGATGCTGAGAAGATGACCGGTGTAGTAACAAGATAAAATACTTCCAGTTATGCATACGCAGCCATAGGCTTTTCAGATGATTTCCGGGGAGATGCTAATGCATGCAAAAAGTGAGATTCGTGTCGTGATTGTAAGTCCAACTTGGGAATCCTACCAACATGATATAATGGGTGTTTAGTTTTCTATGACATATCCCAAGCATAAGAACTTCATATTTATGCAAGAGGAGATGATCATGTATAAGCAACAAACAATATTACCTGCAGTTCACCTCTTCCAAAAGCTGGTTTCAAAATGTTTACTGCATCAATGGCACCTCAGCAGCACTAGCTCCAATAATGTATGTACTTAATCTATAGACGTGTTAATCTCGTCACCTTCACTTCCATTAACTTCTTTAATTGTTCTTCGAAGTCTCCACGATTCTTTATACGAGCTACAAGGAGACCCATATCCAAGGCAATAACCTAAAATGCATAATTAAAACTTTGTATTAAGATATGTGATCTTCTCTTGCTGGCGCAAATTAAAGTCGCACACTGAAAACCGTCAAAAATTAGTATCTCACCTTCTTTCCATCAATTTTTCTGGCACGTTATCACTGGAATTCGCTGAGCAAGGCCTACATTGATTGAATCCTTCTAATACCTCATTTACAATGGGAACGACAGCTAGATCATACATATCGTTCTGTTGATAAGCTGGACCAAACACCTAAAAACACCTACAGAGTCCAGAATTTAATATTCTAACAAAGATAAACCAAAACAAACATACCAAATCCGCTAAAATCACAAATAGCAAAATGCATCAGATAAGGTACCTACTGAATAACCAGTAACAGTTATTCGAGTTAGGAAGACACGTTAAAGTAAACCCAGTTTCATGGAAACAGAAAAATTACCTTATCAAAGGTGAGAGAGCCACGGCTAAAGACCTAAAATAAAGAATACCCAAGTCATACATACATCAAGATTCATACAAACTGCTACAAAATTTCATTAATTTGTTTCCAATCCATAAAAGAAGAGATCTTTACATAGATTATAAGTTACAATTTTAATGAAATATATACCTTAAAAACCACCCGAAATCTTCAACGATGTCGAAGCCCTCAATCCTAAAATGAAGGATACCGAGATTTCAATTATACCAGAAACTCTAATAAACTAGAGAAATAGAGAATGGAAGACCACCACATGAGCAAAGAGCACTAGAATCAGACAGTGAGTATGGGACTTCAGTGAGTGTTGAATTAACATACGAGATGTGAGAGTGCGGGAGAGGTGAAGGAAGCGGAGAGGAGTTTGTGAGAGATCAAGATGAGCCAAGTCCAAGTCCGCCACTTGGACTTGGTTCCCACTGACAAGTCCAACTGTGACGGACGGAAAAAAACAGTGAGACGCTAGGGGTCTGTTCGGGAGTTTGGAAATGGGATAACATATTCCAAAGTAGTTTATCTTAAATTAACTTTAATTTATGATAATTTTGTTATTGGTCAGTATTAATGTTATTTGTCTAAAAATTTTCATGTCTTAAATTAGGTTAACTTGTGTTTGTTTGACTCCATAATATAAACAATTATTTTTAAGACAACTACTTATCTTAAAGGAAAATAACTGTCCAACTCAGGTGGGGGAATCTGTATCCCCGGTATTTAGTGAATACCATAACCTCGCTTTTTTAGCTCCCTAAAATCAAGGAAGGTTTAGTAATCCTTATTCAAGATGGGAATTGTAGTGAAACAAACACATTTTAACCGTTTTTTACTAGATAACCCAACCTAGGATGGGATATCCAGGGTACCAAACACGGTCTAAGAGATATCGTGCGTTCCCAAGATGATTATTTTATCAAAGTAGGCAAATGTTCATGGTCACTGGTAGAGTGTGTGGTAATGCACACCAGACTATATTAGATAAGTTCAAAAATGCTTTGCTTATATAGAATTTGGTACACTCCCAAATAATTTTCTACCCATACTAACAATATAGCAAATGTTTTTACTCTGCTATAGGATTGTCAAATGCGCAACTATGATAGGCAAAATTTTGTTGCTCGGCTAAGCTATTGTCGGGTGATCATGTGGGAATGATGAGCGTTTATAGCTTGGTCGTTCAGTCATAATTTAGCATGTAACAGGTAGTTCATCCGATAACTCTAATTTGATCTTACGTATTGTTAGAGCATTATTAGGTCGAACTCACATGTTTTTCTATCTCAATGTTGCCAATAATAGACGTACAAAATTATATCTTGATTTTTGGTCTACTAAAGTCAAATCTCGAACTATAATTAGAGTATAGTAGTTGAGTACCTGACAATACTGGATAACCGTCGAAGATTGACGGCTGAAGAACTAATTAAGACATCTGCGAGAACTTCATCAACAAAGAGGTATGTGAAGAATGACCTATCATAATTACTCACGGCATTTATCATTCTATCTTATGAGATTATAGTGTATGATTCTAATAGATTTAATATTGCAAAGAAGAAATTTTGAGTTCAAGCTTGTCTTGGGTAAACTTTCGAAATATGATCCAAGCAATGATGTCTATAGATCCTTACCAATCTCAGCTAGAACAATTTATTGTTCACAAACTATTTTTGTTTCAGGTTGATCATTTGGAAATTGCCCAAGCAACGGGGAATACTTTCTATGGCTATTAGGAATATCTCAAATTTAATTATTAGAGATTTAAAACTACTTGGTGCAAGGTACACATACTTGTATGGAATAACTAAGTCAGTATGAACTCCGCAGACTGTAGAAGTTTGCAAAGCCATTTTCCGAACCCTTTACATCTGAGTTACGGAATGGGGATAAGTTCGCAAACCCGATTTACAAACCCCTTGAATCTGACTTCGCTAACTGCCAAGGTTTGCAAACCCAGTTTGTAAACATATACAGTTCCAGTTTAGCAGAAGTTCGCGAACTATTCTATATGACAATGTTTATTTTTGCTATAACTCTCATGGACACTTCTAAGACAACTTTATTCACAAAATCACTTTGGGACTGTGGATCGTTATTTAATCTTGAATGTTATTGAACATCGCTAAGTGCTTGTAAGTTCAAAGGCATACTTGCCGCTATGGACTATCATTGTGCACGATTATAGAACCCTGGATCATAAAAGGCCGACTTTTAACATGGTTAAATGAATTCCTTTTAAGAATTTCAATCTAACTGAGAAAGTTCTTGCTTGGATCTCAAGTTATATTAGCTTGAATTCAAATCTACGTAGAGTCTTGAAAATTTATATATAGAGAAACTCTTGCAATAAGATTTCTCAATCCCTGACACTCTTGTGTCCTAGTTGCAAAGCTAGAGTCGTCCTCTCTAACCTGGGTTCTTCATAGAACTGTATTCTAGGTTACGACTTTGAAGACTTCACTTAGGGGTTTGTGAAGTCCAGTCAGACTGTCTTGTTATAATGGTTATTGAAGTTCACGGACTTTAGATCAGGAATAAGATAGATGGAAATCACAAAGTTCTCTTCGTCTCAAACTTCGTGATTCCACAAGATAAATATCTAAACTCTTCTTTGATTTTTTTGGATTGTTCTTCAGAGGTGGTTAGTAATCCAGGCTTTTCAGCTAACTGAGTGTAAGTGTTCCGGATTCGTGAGGTTTGATGGAATTTGTCTTCTACATACATACTTTGAAACCTAGATTGAAACATATCAAAATGGAAATCAAATAAGCTTGTCTATTAGAGGAAGATAGGTATGAAAAGTATTCATTGGGGCTAAAACAACTCTTAGGATGTAAAGAATATTAGCTAAGGGAATCAAGTAAGTAGAATCTTGCAAGGTCTAAGAGATGTAATGAACATGACTGCAAATAAATTGCTTGGAGGGTTAATTCGATAACAAGTACATTCCAGTCCGAAGTATGGTAGTAGGCTGGTGTCTGTAGCGGTTAATACAGGATGGTATTCAAGTTGGACGAGGTCCCAGAGTTTTTTGGCAGGTGCAGTTTTCCTCGTTAAAAAAACTTCTGGTGTTTTGTGTGTATCATTATAATAAGAATATCACAAGTAGTACGTAATTAATATAGATACTTTGATGCCTTATTATTCGACATCAAAAACAAGACTTGTCCTTGTTAAATTCATATCTTGAAAGATAGATTCCAAGTTTCATACTTGTTAGAATTCGGATACGACTAGATTGATCTTGGATATTGATTTTTGAAATCGTCCAGGAACTCTTATATATAATCAGGTATACAGACCTTTATTCTATACATATTGATTGTGGAAGAGAAAGATAAAGTATATATAAAATCTTCTTCAAGGCTATTTATTTTGACTTACTTGTGATTGCATTAGGTTTTGTCCATATAGGTTTCCAAAACAAAAAAATTGGTGGTGTACTTGATACCTTCTCCTTTACACATAACCTTTTTTAAAAGGAGAAAAGTTAAATTTATATTGATGTAAAGAAGAGTTTGAGCATCCAAATGCCCCAGTAATAAACTGATTTTTCCTTTTAATTACAATCAACTATAACTTTCTGATGTGTAACAAAATCTCTAAAAGGATATGTGCCAAACTATTTGTTCATAGAACCCCAATGGGAAATGACGATTTAATTTGACTTCATTTATTAGCACTGCCTCATTCCAAGCTAACTTGTTAGCTGTAATCTCATATTTCATTTTCCCCAAATTGACTAGCGGAATGCAAAGAGTAACAATGGTCACATTTTACTTCCTATATCCCTTTCCCTCGTAACAGCCAATGATCCCCCTTGGACTTATCTGACATTAAAACCATCAAAGAATTAATTACAAATCTTGGTAGAGTAGTGGAGTAAAAGATGATTTGTGTCTCTACTCTCTATCTATGAATTGCACAAATAACACATATTGCTAGGAATGATGCAACTTCTTCTTTCTGGACTATCAATTGTTGGATGGCATTTTGAGAAGTAGACCAAAGAAAAATTTGTACCTTTGGTGGTACATGTTGCACCCAAATGTATTTATAAGGCACTAAATATGGATGAAAGTTATTTTTCTCCAGTTGATGATGAAAAATAGGGTAGGTTAACGAGGAAAAAGATAATATGAGTGTGGAAGGTTGATTACGTACCGTCATTTCCTAAACTAAAAAGATGGTTAATTATTCAAGGGATACTTCAACCACGGGATCGATGAAGAGTTAGATTGGTCTGCATATGAAACCTAAGAGATGTGAGGCTAGAGTTTTTAGTTGCATATATGCTGACGAATAAGCTCTACGAAAAAAAGAGTTGCTGAGAGCTATTGTTATGATGTTGTTCTATCATTGTGTTTAGAATAACCGAGAGTTGCATAGATCTATTGTTATGATGTTGTTCTATCATTGTGTTTAGAATAACCGAGAGTTTATCTATTTATAGTTGTGCAAAACCCTAATATATAGTCGATGAAATAAAGTAGTAAGATAAGCACATCCCCTTTATTCCCGGGAAAACCTAAGGATAGATTAAGTGTTGAGTCTATCCTCCACAGTTAATCCCTTGTGACCGATGATCCTCTTCCTTTGTTAGTATTTTCATACTCACATGTGTCGCAGACTACCAGACCAATGCCCTAAATTTATCCCCCCCCATTTATGACGTAATCAATCTTTTATGTGTTATTTGTCGTAAGACTGGCATTATTCCCCAAAGTTGTCGCGACTTGGATGAGGGAATACTCGTATTTTTTTGTGGAGGTATGGGGACTTGTTATATCTGTGTGTTCCATGAAAATAGCACGAGCTTAGCTGAGGTCACATATGACTTTGTATTTCTGTTTTTTTTTATTAGTTAAGCATAGGTATGACTGACCCTGTAGAGAGGTTAAGGTGTGTTCGTTACTTTTCCACCTTAGAATAAATGTGAGTCCTTGTCCAACCATAGAAGCAAGGTGAGTCCTTGTCCAACCGTAGGATCAAGGTGAGAGTCATAGTCCAACCATAGGAGTTAGACTGAGGATCTTAGTCCAATGTTAGAAGCTATGAGAGTCATAGTCCAATTATATGAGGTTAGGCTCGGAGTTATAGTCCAATCACATAAGGTACAAGGTTTATAGTCCAACCATGGGATCCTAAGTCGCCCTTGTCCAACCTTAGGAGCAAGGGAGTCCATCTATGGTGGGACGGATATATAGCCGAGCTTGAGAAGGTGCTGCGATGGTGCCCGCACCTGAGAAGGCGTTGTGGAATTTATTGGGCCTAACAGGATGCTATGGAAATGGCTAGAGATCTGTGACGATGTGGAGTATTTAGTTTGCATAAGACCCATAATAACACTGAGGAGTCTCAAATCTTGGTTTATGAAGCCTGGTTGTAGAACCGTTTGCAAGGTGTAGCAAGGAGTACTGAGGTTATGAGACCATATACGAGCAGAGCAGAGGTAGTAATTGTTGGAGCATTGATCGGTTGAACTATAAGTGTTGGTATCTCAAGCTTGTTGTCAAATTTAGTTTTCAAAACTATATCTTTATTTCTAGTCTACAATTAGTTAAGTCTCGGACTAGGATAGAAGTATGTAGATGAGAATCGGATATCACTGCGTTCTACTGTTTGAAGTATAAGATCAACCGAAGCTTTGGAGAATTTCTTCAACAAAAGCTAAGTGAAGACTGAACCACCTATTTCTCAATTTATATTCATCCTTCTATCTATGAGACGTTGTCGTATAACTAATTAGACTATCGTATTCATGTCAAGAATTTCGAGTCAAGTTTATCTTGGTAATTAGTTCTTGAAATATATATGACTAAGCTTAATGAACATTTGTTCATACTTGATGAATTTCGTTTAACAACAATTTATTGTTCGTAATCTAAATTATGATTTAAGATTATCATTCGAAAATATCTTGGAACAATGATATGTGCCATTGATGTTATTTGGGAATGTTTCGAATTGATCTAGAGAGAAATATATAACTACTGAAAATCTGGATACAGGACAGTACGCATATCAGTTTCAAAACTGGGAAAACTATTATAGGTCCGGAGTGCAGTATATGTACTCAGTACACGTATCAGAGTAGTTATATGTCAATAGTGACTTAGTGGTACACATACCCGGTATCCATACCACAAAAAGTTTATGAACTCATGAACCTGTTGGTTTTGAAACCGGTGTGGTATCCATACCCGGTACGCAAACCGTAAAACTTATGTATGTTCCAGAACTTATAACTTTCTTAAGGTTATACATACCCGGTACATGTACCATGAAAAATATAGTCAAGAACAAAGTTGAGTACATGTACCTGGTACACGTACTTACCCTGTCGAATATTTTCAGATGCACATAAAATTATTTCTATGAGATAATTAGCATTTGAACAAATCTCTCTAAAAACACTATATAAACATGATTGATCACATTATAACTATGGTTGTGACTCAAACTTAAAAGTCTTAAGTGTTTATGAAAATGATTAAGCTTATAGTACAATCAGATAGTTTCGACTAACCATTTATGAAAATGTCTTTGTACACGATTCGGTTACGGTTCATCCTAACCGGAGTGTATATCTTGATATGTCAATCACATTTCAAAGATTCATCTAACGCTGGATATTGGTTGCTTGGTACCAACGCTATCTTAGCTTAAACCTAAAGCAACATATACTTTGAAAGTCTATAAAAGGGGAACCTCAAGCAACTGGGATCTTTGAATCTCGACACTATCTTTGTGTGTCATTGTTGTGAACTAGAGTCGTCCTTTTCCTGAAGCCCTTTAGGGTTTAGCAACTAAAAAGACTTCATAGGGATTCGTGAAGCCAGGTCCAACTATCTTTCATCTTGATAGTTCGTGTATCCTGATCTTTTTTAATTATTGAGCTACTCACTCAAACAAGATAGATATAAACTTCAAAGTTCTTTCATCTCACACTTTTTGATTCCACCGGTTTAATACTTGTGAGGTGATTAATAATCTAGGTTGCTCTTTGGGAAGCATAAATCTGTATTTTGAGGTTAGATAGACTTTGTCCATTGTTATCGATTTCCAGTCTCACATTGATCTACAATCAAAAAGGAAATCACCATATAGGCTTATCTGTGGGAGGAATATTGGTTTAAAGTCTTTAATTTAGTTGATCTTTGGAATTGTCCAAATACTCTCACACGTAAATCAGGTTCACGGACTTGTCTCTGTAAACTTTCTGATTGTGGGAGAAAGAGATATACAGTAACTCTAAATATTATTCCTTGATCGAGATTCATTAAGTTGAACTATCGAAATTGTATTTAAGTTTGTCCATACAGGTTGCCTAAGAGAAAGTTGGTGGTGTATTTTGGTACCCCCACGTTTTCAATTGGTATCATAGAAGGCAAACACGTTTAAGATCTAATAAGTCTGTGTTTGAAGCAATCTGACTATATGGACAATAGTGAAATCTCGATAAACGTATCGTCAGCCTTTGATGACACGAATTACTTATGGTGAAAAATTGTTATGCGTTTCTTTTTACATGCCCGTGACTTTGAGACATGGAAACGTCTAGTTTTTGGATACAATGCGCCGACAATTGTTAGAAACGGAACCACTGTTTGAAAGCCATTAGGAGAATTTAGTGATACTAAGATAAGTGTTGTAAAGCATAATTCTTACGGGTTAAACGCTATTATCCACGACATAAGCCCAGATCTTCAGCACCATGTGACTTCGTTCACTAGGTCTAAAGATGCTTGGGATATCTTAGAAAACCCATTCGAAGGAGATACCTTAGATAAAGAAGCTATCCTTTGAAGCCTAAATTCTGACTGGGGAAATCTTTGTATGTCTGATGAAGAATCGTTTGATGAGTTTAATCAAAAAGTGTATGGAATTTTTCATGCATGCTTTGCATTAGGGAAGACCATTCCCCAAAAGGACATTGTGATTAAAATTCTTCGATCTTTACCAGCAAGATACGAGTTTAAGAAACATGCCATCATGGAAGGAAATAATCTTGCCACTCTTTCTAGAAATACTCTAGTTAGAAAGTTAAAGATATTTGATAATGAACTCCAACCCAAAGATGGAAAGGATATTGCATTCAAGGCACTGAAAAACACTGAAACTTTTAAAAGTGAAAGTGTTGATAACTCTGTGAACAATCTTGTTGATCCTGACTTTTCAGATGAAGATATTGATCCTTTAGTTTCATTGATTACAAGACAGATTAGAGAACTTCTTAGGAAGAGAAATAAACGGTTCACTAGAGAAAATCCTCATTCGTCAACTAAGCCACATAATCGTATTTCTATCAAAACATAGATTCTAATGATACCGACGATGAGGATATGCCACAGTGCTTCAAGTGTAAAGGGTTCGGTCACTTTGCTAATGATTGTCCAAATCGTAAGAAATACACTGGCAACAAGAATCTTGCTGCAATGCTTGATGAAACATCTGATCATTATGATTTCGAAGAGGATGATGGATCAAGTATAGCACTCTTGAGAGACATTATCAATTTTAATGAATGTAGAAATACTCATATCAATCTTTATAATTCAATTGATGACTCTTCATAAAAATCATTGGATGATGTTATGGATTTTTCATATACTAATGAATTTTTTTTTAATGTTTCAGGTACCCTGTGTTTAGCTGCTAAATTCGTTCTTGAATCAATCTCCAAACCGACATGTCCTTATCGTACCATTGATGGCCATGGACTCACACAATGTTTCAAGTACAAACACAAATTAGGGTATGTCAACAAACGACAACGGAGGGCTAGTCGTTTGGAAAATATGCTTAAACTTATTCAAAATTACAATCCTGAGGTACGCAAAGTTAACTCTCCTTCTTCTAAAAGATTGATTGATTCTAAGGTTAAGTTCAAATATCAAACAAAAAGAAGAGTCCAGACTAAATATCTCATAAAGAAGGATATTACAAATTCCGTGCAGGAATCTATCGGTAAGCAATCTAATGCTCACCTCAACATAATTTAATTGTGTTAAAACGTGCATCTTGTCTCATGTGCCCTTAAAAGAGATAAGAACTGTGTACATCAGGGCTTTGGATCAAATTTGAATATTATTACTTGGATGTCCATCTCTTATTTGTTCATCTTCATCTATGTCTCAAGTAATGGTATTGAAATTTTTGATCTATGTGGAAACTTAAGGAAGGATAAAAGAGACATTTTATTCCTCTTAGGTTTTATGTATCTTTTCTAGTACGTGAAATTTTACTGTTTCGAAACCCTTCATGGTAAATATCTTTTAATTTAAGACTCATATCTCTTTCACAATAAGTCTTGCTTGTTGAGCAATATATTTGTGTTTTCACAAATCCATTTTATTCTTGCGAATTATGGAGACTCCAAGCACAACATCTTCTCGTGAAATCTATGCTCCAATGGTTGTTGACACTCATCCAACTAGAAAGGAATAAGAGATGTCATATCCTTTTGACTCATCTCTTAAGAGGAAAGGGAAGAATATGAAGAAACCTAGAGCGGATCGCTCCAATCAGAAAAGGTTTGAAAATTTTCTTGAAGAACTCAAGAAAACCAAGAAGGAGGTGCAGGGACTGAAGATGATTTTACAAAAATCTCTTAAACTACAAGAAGCACTTTTCAATCAACAACTTACGAGGTTTGTAGGAACTAACTTTGTCATTCATGAACTGTATGTTCCTACGTCAGTCATTGATAAGGAGTTTGGAGATGATAAAGATTTTTTCAAAGATTCTAAGTACTAGGAAACTTCTTGTAAGAATTTATTCTTGCTTTTAAGAAGGATAACTAGGGTTTGGGATAGCAAATTGTGATTACACAAGCTATTTCCAACGATTTTATCTTGCATGTTTTTAGACTTATTTATTTAAATTCTAGAGTTTTGGAAGATGAACTTGCAGTATGTAATAACTACTGGTTTAATATACTGCAAAGTCTTATGAGATATATGTGTCAGTTACATTTAGTAAACTGAACTGATATCTCATATATGCTCAGAAGTTAAATCTATTATGTTTTTTTTATAAAACTAAAAATAGAACAAACTTTGTGAGAATTTTCTCGCAGTATCGATCTACTCTTGATCACACTTCTGTGTTATTACTGCACTATACATTCCGCAAGATTTTCTTATGTTGAGTCATATCGATTAAAATTATCTCCATGTTCGTAACTGGCGTTGAGATTAACTTAAGTCGATGTTCAGGATACAAATCCATGTGATTTGTTAATTTCTGACAAAATCCTTGTTTTTCATTAAAGTAAGGTCACTCATTCTTAGGAATGACATCAAATTGGGGAGAGTTCTTAAATGAACTTGTGCTTCATTGTTATATCTTTGTTGGGTGTGTGGCTGTGGAATTTACAGGGGATGCTTGTATCTTAAATATTCTAGATGAGCGCTAAGTATTTCATACTAGGTGAAATCATCTAAATAAAGTTGATATAAGGAGTTACATGTTAACTATGTTCTTATGTATTGTCTTTAATCTCCTTCAAATCTTGAAGTGTCTTTTGGTTGAATTCATTACGATCCCATGATTTTGTACCTTTGCCAATTTTTATTGACAAAAAAGGGGAGAATTAATTAGTAGTTTCGCGCTACATACATATGGTTTACGGATCATTCTGTAGGGTGGGGGTTAATTAATATCTATAGGTTTCACCTATTATGCAAAAGATGTAAGTATTGTTTAAGGGGGGAAACATATCACCATAGTATTACTTCAAAGTCGTGAAACAATTGAACTTTGGAGAAGATAATAATACTATATTTCTGTATAACAACAATTGAGAATATATGTTTTCAAAGTTGTTATTGCTACGGATCTTCAACAACAACGATGTTGAGTTGAACATATTCAGAATCATTGCAACTTGAAGTAACGAAGAATTCAAGGATATGAAGAAACCAAAGAAATCAAGCATGATGGATTCAAGGAGTTTTTGAAGCTTTATTTTTGATCCATATGTATTGATAGTTTTGTCACTAAAATTGATAAAGGGAAAGATTGTTAGAGCATTTGTCAATTGAACTCACAAGTGTTGTTGTCTCAAGCTTGTTGTCAAATTTAATTGTCAAAACTATATCTCGATTTCTAGTCTATAATTAGTTAAGTCTCGAATTATGTAGTTGAGAATCGGACATCATTGTGTTCTACCGTTTGAAGTCGAAGATCAACCGAAGATTTTGGAGAACTTCTTCACCAAAAGGTAAGTGAATACTGAACCACTTATTTCTCAAATTATATTCATCCTTCTATCTATGAGACGTTGTCGCGTAACTATTTAGACAATCTTAAGAGTATCAAGAATTTTGAGCCAAGTTTATATCTTACTAAGCTTAATGAGCATTCGTTCATACTTGATGAATTTCGGTGAAGAACAATTTATTGTTATTAATCTAAATTATGATTCAAGATTAGCATTCGAAATAGCCTAGAACAATGATATGTGTCATTGATGTTATTTGGGAATGTTTAGAATTGATCCAGAGAGAAATATAGAACTACTGAAAATCTGGATACAGGACAGTATGCATACCAGTTTCAAAATGGTATATGTCCGGAGCCGCAGTACATGTACTCAGTATACGTACTAGAGTAGGTGTATGTCGAAAGTGACTTAGTGGTACGCGTACCCGGTATCCATACCACAAAAAATCTGTGAACTCGTGAACCTGGAATGGTACGCATACCTAGTATGCATACCAAAAAAGAACGGTTGGTTCTGAAACCGGTGTTGTATCCAAAAGTCTTAAGTGTATGTGAAAATGATTAAGCTTATATTTCAATCGTCTAGTTTCGACTAACCGTTTATGAACAATGTCTTTGTACACGGTTTCGGTTACGGTTCATCCTAACCAGAGTGTATATCTTGATATGTCAATCAAATTTCAAAGATTCATCTAACGGTGGATATTGTTTGCTTGGTACCAAAGCTATGTTAGCTTAAACCTAAAGAAATCTATACTTTGAAAGTCTATAAAAGGGGAATCTCAAGCAACTGGGATCTTTGAATCCCGACATTATCTTTGTGTGTCCTAGTTGTGAACTAGAGTTGTTCTCTTCCTAAAAACCTTTTAGGGTTTAACGACTAAAACGACTTCATAGGGGTTCGTAAATCCAGGTCCAACGATCGTTTATCTTGATAGTTCGTGTATTCTGATCTTGCTTGATTGTTGAGCTACTCACTCATATAAGATAGATAGAAATTGCAAAATCCTCTTCGTCTCAGACCTTGTGATTCCACATGTTTAATACTTGTGAGGTGAATAGTAATCTAGGTTGATCTTTGGGAAGCATAAGTACGGATTTTGAGGTTAGATAGGCTTTGTCTATTGCTATCGATTTCCAGTCTCACCTTGATCTACGATCAAAAAGGAAATCACCATATAGGCTTATCTGTGGGAGGAAGACTGGTTTAAAGTCTTCAATTTAGTTGAAGCAACTTTAAGGCTGTAAAGGACGTCAGCTAAGTGAATCAATATCTATAGGTTTCACCTATTATGTAAAAGATGTAAGTATTGATTAAGGGGGAGAAACATATCACCGTAGTATTACTTCAAAGTCGTGATACAATTGAACTTTGGAGAAGATAATAATACTATATTTCTGTATAACAACAATTGAGAATATATGTTTTCAAAGTTGTTATTGCTACGGATCTTCAACAACAACGATGTTGAGTTGAACATATTCAGAATCATTGCAACTTGAAGTAACGAAGAATTCAAGGATATGAAGAAACTAAAGAAATCAAGCATGATGGATTCAAGGAGTTTTTGAAGCTTTATTTTTGATTCATATGTATTGATAGTTTTGTCACTAAAATTGATAAAGGGGAAGATTGTTAGAGCATTTGTCAGTTGAACTCACAAGTGTTGCTGTCTCAAGCTTGTTGTCAAATTTAGTTGTCAAAACTATATCTCGATTTCTAGTCTACAATTAGTTAAGTCTCGAATTATGTAGTTGAGAATCGGACATCACTGTGTTCTACCGTTTGAAGTCGAAGATCAACCGAAGATTTTGGAGAACTTCTTCACCAAAAGGTAAGTGAAGACTGAACCACTTATTTCTCAAATTATATTCATCCTTATATCTACGAAACGTTGTCGCGTAACTATTTAGACAATCTTAAGAGTATCAAGAATTTTGAGTCAAGTTTATATCTTACTAAGCTTAATGAGCATTCGTTCATACTTGATGAATGTCGGTGAAGAATAATTTATTGTTCGTAATCTAAATTATGATTCAATATTAGCATTCGAAATAGCCTAGAACAATGATATGTGTCATTGATGTTATTTGGGAATGTTTCGAATTGATCCAGAGAGAAATATAGAACTACTGAAAATATGGATACAGGACAGTATGCATACCAGTTTCAAAATGTTATAGGTCCGGAGGAGCAGTATATGTACTCAGTATACGTACTGGAGTAGGTGTATGTCGAAAGTGACTTAGTGGTACGCGTACCCGGTATCCATACCACAAAAAGTCTGTGAACTCGTGAACCTGGAATGGTACGCATACCTAGTATGCATACCAAAAAAGAACGGTTGGTTCTGAAACCGGTGTGGTATCCAAAAGTCTTACGTGTTTGTGAAAATGATTAAGCTTATAGTTCAATCGGCTAGTTTCGACTAACCGTTTATGAACAATGTCTTTGTACACGGTTTCGGTTACGTTTCATCCTAACCAGAGTGTATATCTTGATATGTCAATCAAATTTCAAAGATTCATCTAACGGTGGATATTGTTTGCTTGGTCCCAAAGCTATGTTAGCTTAAACCTAAAGAAACCTATACTTTGAAAGTCTATAAAAGGGGAATCTCAAGCAACTGGAATCTTTGAATCCCGACATTATCTTTGTGTGTCCTAGTTGTGAACTAGAGTTGTCCTCTTCCTAAAAACCTTTTAGGGTTTAACGACTAAAACGACTTCATAGGGATTCGTGAAGCCAGGTCCAACTATTGTTTATCTTCATAGTTCGTGTATTCTGATCTTGTTTGATTGTTGAGCTACTCACTCATATAAGATAGATAGAAATTGCAAAATCCTCTTCGTCTCAGACCTTGTGATTCCACATGTTTAATACTTGTGAGGTGAATAGTAATCTAGGTTGCTCTTTGGGAAGCATAAGTACAAATTTTGAGGTTAGCTAGGCTTTGTCTATTGCTATCGATTTCCAGTCTCACCTTGATCTACGATCAAAAAGGAAATCACCATATAGGCTTATCTGTGGGAGGAAGATTGGTTTAAAGTCTTCAATTTAGTTGAAGCAACTCATAGGCTGTAAAGCACGTCAGCTAAGGGAATCAATATCTATAGGTTTCACATATTATGCAAAAGATGTAAGTATTGATTAAGGGGGAGAAACATATCACCGTAGTATTACTTCAAAGTCGTGATACAATTGAACTTTGGAGAAGATAATAATACTATGTTTCTGTGTAACAACAATTGAGAATATATATTTTCAAAGTTGTTATTGCTACGGATCTTCAACAACAACGATGTTGAGTTGAACATATTCAGAATCATTGCAACTTGAAGTAAAAAATAATTCAAGGATATGAAGAAACCAAAGAAATCAAGCATGATGGATTCAAGGAGTTTTTGAAGCTTTATTTTTGATCCATATGTATTGATAGTTTTGTCACTAAAATTGATAAAGGGGAAGATTGTTAGTGCATTTTTCAGTTGAACTTACAAGTGTTGCTGTCTCAAGCTTGTTGTCAAATTTAGTTGTCAAAACTATATCTCGATTTCTAGTCTACAATTAGTTAAGTCTCGAATTATGTAGTTGAGGATCGGACATCACTGTGTTCTACCGTTTGAAGTCGAAGATCAACCGAAGATTTTGGATAACTTCTTCACCAAAAGGTAAGTGAAGACTGAACCACTTATTTCTCAAATTATATTCATCCTTATATCTACGAAACGTTGTCGCGTAACTATTTAGACAATCTTAAGAGTATCAAGAATTTTGAGTCAAGTTTATATCTTACTAAGCTTAATGAGCATTCGTTCATACTTGATGAATGTCGGTGAAGAATAAGTTATTGTTCGTAATCTAAATTATGATTCAATATTAGCATTCGAAATAGCCTAGAACAATGATATGTATCATTGATGTTATTTGGGAATGTTTCGAATTGATCCAGAGAGAAATATAGAACTACTGAAAATCTGGATACAGGACAGTATGCATACCAGTTTCAAAATGTTATAGGTCCGGAGCCACAGTACATGTACTTAGTATACGTACTGGAGTAGGTGTATGTCGAAAGTGACTTAGTGGTATGCGTACCCGGTGTCCATACCACAAAAAGTCTGTGAACTCGTGAACCTGGAATGGTACGCATACCTAGTATGCATACCAAAAAAGAATGGTTGGTTCTGAAACCGGTGTTGTATCCAAAAGTCTTAAGTGTATGTGAAAATGATTAAGCTTATATTTCAATCGGCTAGTTTCGACTAACCGTTTATGAACAATGTCTTTGTACACGGTTTCGGTTACGGTTCATCCTAACCAGAGTGTATATCTTGATATGTCAATCAAATTTCAAAGATTCATATAACGATGGATATTGTTTGCTTGGTCCCAAAGCTATGTTAGCTTAAACCTAAAGAAACCTATACTTTGAAAGTCTATAAAAGGGGAATCTCAAGCAACTGGGATCTTCGAATCCCGACATTATCTTTGTGTGTCCTAGTTGTGAACTAGAGTTGTCCTCTTACTAAAAACCTTTTAGGGTTTAAAGACTAAAACGACTTCATAGGGATTCGTAAAGCCAGGTCCAACTATCGTTTATCTTGATAGTTCGTGTATTCTGATCTTGCTTGATTGTTGAGCTACTCACTCATATAAGATAGATAGAAATTGCAAAATCCTCTTCGTCTCAGACCTTGTGATTCCACATGTTTAATACTTGTGAGGTGAATAGTAATCTAGGTTGATCTTTGGGAAGTCTGTGAGAGGAATACTTGGAATACTTATCTGTGAGAGGAATATTGGTTTAAAGTCTTCAATTTAGTTGAAGCAACTCTTAGGATGTAAAGGACGTCAGCTAAGGGAATCAATTGCGCGGAGTCCTGCTGGGATACAAGAGGCATATGGAACGGGATTGTAACTGAATTGTTGTGAGGGTTTAGTTCGGTCTCAACTACGTAAATTCCAGTCTGAAGTTAATTGGTATTAAGCTAGTGTCTGTAGCAGCTTAATACAGTTTGGTGTTCAATCTGGACTAGGTCCCGAGGGTTTTCTGTATTTGCGGTTTCCTCGTTAACAAAATTTCTAGTGTCTGTCTTATTTATTTTCCGCATTATATTGTTTATCTTTATAATTGTAATATCAAAGGTTGGACGTAAATCAATTAAAGTAGATACATCCATCCTTTTTTGTTGGATATGACTTGATTGATTATTGTATATTGATCTTTGGAATCGTCCAAGTACTCTCACACGTAAATCAAGTTCGAACTTATCTCTATAAAATTTCTCATTGTGGGAGAAAAAGATATAACTCTAAATATTATTCCTTGATTAAGATTCATTAAGTTAAACTCTCGGAACTGTATTTAAGTTTATCCATACAAATTTCTTAAGAAAAAGTTGGTGGTGTATTTTGGTACCCCGCGTTTTTTATAATGCACAACATGGGTCGAAGCTCAGCACCTATATATTTTGAGAAGCAAGGAAAATACATATATGATATTATATCCACAGCTTGATTATTCATCTTATGGTTATACAACAAACCCAAAAAGATGGCACAAGTGTCCAGTATTTTCACTGCGTCATTGATTACAGTTTGATCCCTCATTGTACCATGTTGTTTCTCCCTGTGGAAAAGTTAATAATCGTTAGCCTTCAGTCCTAATTATTTTTTTCGTTGGGTTCCCAAATAAATATGTCTTGTTTTTGACACATATAGTTCAAATCCAGCAAAGATTTCAAAAAAAAAAAAATTCTTTCTCATTTCTTTTACACTCAATTATCATTATAAATCTTAATATATTAATATATAAAGTAAATTAGGTTTGGAACAAAATTATTAAGATTATGACCTTTTTTAAAAGAAAACAATTTGTTTTATCAAGAACTAATTGGTATTCGAAACCGAGTGGTACCTGGGTATTTTATCAGTTCCAGTTCTTGTTCCACTGATTTCGAAATCGGAACCAACTTAAATAATCTTTTTTAGTTATGGTGCTTTTCAAATTGAAACCTACTATTGACGACCATAGGTTTTCCATCAACCTCTGTTATCTTCACTTGGATAACGAGAATGGCCGACCCGAATACTTATAATCTTCCTTTACGGTGATATATAATAATCCAGTAGCGTGAAAAGAACAATAAGACTAAAAAAGTCTACTGGTTTTCGGCCAAATGTAAAGAGTTTAGTCGCACCGTCTTGCACTTGCGCTAAAATGTGGTTGTTATTAATTATACAATGATCGATGTTGTATCTGCCAAAAATAATGCACTTTCTCACTTATCGAAAATATAGATTAAGTACAAAAGGTAAGAAATACTTCGTTCCAAAGAGAGGTTTGGTTGTTATTTGATTTTGATGATTTATGTAACAAGAGAGATTTATGAATTATCTAAAGCAAACTAAACTAAATTGAAAATAGGAAAATAGTAAAAGTAACTCAATAAGATGAGAATATTGGATAAGGATTCGTCTTCAATATTCAAATACAGATTTAAAATTAATTTAATATTCAATCAGTCAAAAGGAAAATACAAATTTAAAGTGCAAACTTATCTCAATATCTGATAAAGTATCTGATATTTCTTCAGAAACCCTAACTGATAATGATAAAGTCATTCCTTTTTAGCTGATAAACAATGGCGAAATGTACATCAAAAACCAACACTAAAGAGAGCATCTAAATGTGATCATGTGATGAAGACCTCTTCTGGTATTTCGCAGTTTTGTTCTCATTGTGGTAGAATGGGTCATCTTGCAATGGAATGCTTCCGTATGAAGAAACTGATCAACAGTCTTCAAAATTTTCTTTCTTTTGCAATCAAGGAGGTAACTAGTCTGCCAGAATCTCCACCTGACCCTGGTTGCACGTTCAGCCAAAGAAATTATGATAAGGATATTCAAGATTACTCACCTCGAATATTCCGTAATTCAAGTAACTCTGTTCGAACATAAAAAGAACGTTTTCAATATCAATTTCTTCTGATAAAAAGAGTTTACCTTCTCACCGAAATCCTGGATATGGTATCCGAAAGGGTCCTGTCCACAAACATGGATTTTAAAATATCTAAAAATTTCTTCTTTGAGTAAACCTTCTTATGGGAGACAATTAATTGACAATAACATGTTCAAGAGGCAGGGGAGATCGTCAAAACCTTAGTTAAAATGAAATATAAGGATCATGACTCCTTCTAAAGAGGTTGTTAAAAGAAAGGAAGCAAAAGGTAAGAATCTAATCATTTAATATAAGAAAAACAAACTCGGAGTATCTCCTTGGGATATAAGTGGTGAGGCTATCATTTTCACCCCATTCTTTCTTAGTTGTATTGATGGGTGCATCCTTCATACTAACTTGAGAGCTGTCAGGATTACTTTAATATCAGAACTGTTTAAAACTTTTCTGATAACGAGGTGGCTCAAGTAATAGTTCCTTCTGATTTGAATAACTCTTACTACTTGCTATAATAGGATTCTTGTTACAAATTTCCTCTCTAAGTAAAGACCATAAAATGGTTCCGTTTTCTTGAGCCTTGTTCCATCAAGTGAAACCATTCTCAATTAATTAGGTTTTATAACCTATTAATTAAAGAAAACGACCGTAAATCTCCTAATGTCGTCTTTGTTATCCAGATTACACCACAAATTGAGTCAAGCTTCTCTTGACTTTGTGTAATCACATCATAATAGTTATTTGATAAGTTCATAATTCATATGATTTTAGTGTTCATTCCATACTTGTTTTAGCTATTATTCTTGCATGTATTCTTGTTATTACTCTTGTTTTCTATTATTTATTTTTATTAGGTGAATCATCCAAAAAGGAGCTACAAAGTTCTAAAAAGATCTAAGAATAGAAGTATTCCAAGTATCCAAGTGCCTAAATCGAAGAGAAGTGGAAGAAGTGCGACGAAAAGGAGCAAAGGTTCTCAAAATCAAGAGACTGGACAAAGACCAAGCTTAACTCATTAAAATTTAATATTTCTCGCCACCATATTGAATAGAATTAAATTACAAAAAGAACGCAAAAGAATGAGGTCATTCCGAGTTCAGACGAAGAAGTTACGGGTAAAACAAGTTTATTGAATATCAACGTCTACAGGAGGGTACGCGTACTGAGTACGTATACCGTCGGAATATGGAATTTCGTAAAGTGGAGGGTCTGCATACATGGTACACATACTAAAACATTCCTGGACACTTTTTAAAACAGGGTACACGTACCGAAAAAAATTCACGAACTATCTTTTAGGTCTTTCTTTCGTAGCTTAGGGTCGGGTTCCTTAACCCACTTAGATGCTTTAAAGCCAAGTAATGTAAACCTATATATTAGGTATTAGGCCTTGCAAGGAGAACAATCAATCCATCACATAAGCTAGGGTTTATTCTATATTAAAAACCTAATGTTTATCCCTTTCGGGGAAAACCACCATTGTTCATCTTCTTTGTAATATGAGTATCTAAATCCTTTATTGATTAAGGATGAATTCAATGTTCTAAGCGTGAAGTTTTATTAGCAATACAAATCTATTTGAAGTTTTAATCATCATCGTTTGTTCTCACTATATCTAGGATTTATGATTGATTCTTAGATTGGTTTGCGTGCGCAACTAGATTAGTCTATTGATCATTTTATTGCTAATAAAGAGTTGGGCGATCCGTAATTGTCGATCATATCCTACACAAGTAGAGAATATGAGACGTTGCAGAGGGATTCTATAAAGCAATCGTGTGTGGAAACAACACCAGTAAGTGAACCGAGCATACTGAGTTTAACTGTTGGGATCAAACCTAAATTCACAAAACCTAAAGCGTTCGATCGAGTTACACCTTGTAACCGTACCTCAAGGCGGCTCAGTTGGATAGAATCCAGTGACTAAGCATACCTATTATCCGGTGATACCAGGAGTTTTGGGGATAACTAAGCGTACCTGTTATCCTACGATTGGTGATGAATGGTTCTAACGGAAGACAAATAATTATTTCGATCCTATTAACGCTTGGTAACGACGAAGGATCCTGTTAACGTTTGGTAACAACGAAGGATTCCTTGACCATCTCTTTAATTTATTATTGTCTTTCTATTTATCTCACAATCAATCCCCCCTTTGTTATTTATTTTATTTTGCTAATACAAATAACCTATCGATTTCACAGCTTTCTGTGGGAACGATCCCTGATATCACTATATTACTAGTTAATTAGTGGAAAATATCTTGATTAATTTGTTGCACTTGCGACATGCATCATGATTCAAAAATGTAATGACTCGACATGGGTATCAAATCATATTATGCTCCTAAAAAGAATTCTCCATTCATATCTGACTTATAAGCAAGAGTCGAGAACATGACTCATGGGAATTTTATATAAGCAAGCTAATATGACATTTATGCTCTTAAATCTCTATCTAATCATATTTTTTTATGCTTAAACTTAAGAATCTAAGAAAAATATTTGTACACCTTTCCTTCACATAACGTCTAGTAAAATGTTATGATAAATCATGAAAATAAGTTTGTTAGAGCTTTGTTCAGTTGAACCCACCAAGCGTTGGTATGCCAAGTTTGGTTGTCATATTTTAGCTCTAACACTCGAGGCATCTTGATTAGGTTACTAAAGTCAACTAAGTTAGGTCAGACTATGAACATTATAAATGTTGAGACTTCCTCATGTTACTCTGAAGAACCTAAAGACGTACCGGTATCAACGAACACATCATCCTTTTGTGTGAGGTTAGTAATACAGGATTGACTTGTTCCATTTCTATCTACGTTTGGTTCAAGTAGTTTAGATTGAAAACATAACACACAAAGTATATTTATGTATCTCTAGTATTTGTGACTTGATCATTCCATTATGGTCAAAGTATCAAGGATGTATATACTACTCCCTCCGTTTCAAAAAGACCGTCCTTTATTCCATTTTCATCAGTTTCAAAATTGTGTCCAGCTTCTGTCTATAGTCATATATTTCCAATGAACTCTCTAATATACCCTTAAAAATTTTACATCCATAAATTCATTTTTAACGGACCTGAATATTAAAGAATTTTGTATAATTAAGGAAACAAATATATTCTTCATTCCTTTTAAGAGAATATATATTTAGATCCAAAATTAAATTCCTTTTTATGCTCTATAAATTTGATATCTTTTAATTTTTCTTTTATATTTCTTATTTATAATCCTCCTAAAAAATTTAGGTAGTTTTTATTGATTCCATTTTTATTAAAATAAAATAGGTAACTAAGGGTAGTCAAGTAAAATACTACGGTCTCCTTAATATTTTGACAAATTCAAAGCGGACAGGTTTTTTTGAAACGGAGTGAGTAGTTGTTTTATTTAACTTTGGTATATTTAATTACGAAGTACAACGTTTATCTTTTGAACTTCGTAGATTCGACATAACACTATTTGGTGATTCGTTACTAGTTAGTGTGTTGAACTTTATGGTTGATTCCATACCTAGAAAACTAAGTTTAATTACATGAGTTTAAGAAATTAGACTTGCGAAACTTGTTTCGTAGTTAAAAGGAATCAAAGTATATATTCTAGGACCGCTCCCTTAAACAATGATCTCTACTAGGACTGATCCCTTAAACAATGATCTCTACTAGGAACGGTCTTAATAATCTCTAGCAGCACGATCCTATCACAAGGATCTCTAACTGGACTGATCCTTAATGTTAACAAAAATACATGTTTTCCGATTTCGGCTATTAAGTTAGGGTATGATAGCTTTCGGAAATATGGTTTGGTTAATATGGAAGCTTAACAAGATGTCTACATAGTATTTGTACATGTGGTAAACTCTTATTACTTATTGTTCAAGTATTTTCCTTTGATACTCAACGTTAGATCTCAAACCGAAATATTCTAAATATCTTTGTGATATTCGAACTCTATGTGTCATTCGTATCCCAGTGAATAAGCACATCTCTGTTTGATATTCTGGTAAAATATATTATTTATGCTAGCTAATATTGAATTGTCATCCAAGAGAGATTTCAGCATATTAGCTGGATTACAGTTGGAATATTTAAAAAACCGAAAACATGCATTTATTGCATATCTTTTGTGTTTTCGGATTTGGTAATTCCTTGGTTTCCAAACTATCTCGGTCATTATAAATAGTGAAGTTTGTCTTTCTTACAAACTTGTGAGGAAGCCCACTAGCAGCGTTCTCGTAATAATGACGGAGAAGAGAGTAACCTAATTAGGTGAAATCTCTTGTGTGCGCTTCCTTTAAAGACTTCTTTGAGATCAAGAAGTTTCTAGTAGTGAAAAAACGGGGTTATAACAACCACACCCAATAATTCGTTCGACAATATGTATGGACTAATTACGAGAGCACCAGCTTATAAAGCGAGCTCAACCAAGAAATATATCAAAGAGTTATATCTCAATTTCTCAATACAATATGCAATCGAACAAATAGAAATCTATGAGCCCGATTGATATGAGAAATAACTTGGACGGTACCAAAGACCATTTCCCAAGTGCCAATCAATTCCTATCCAACAATCAAGGTCGGATTTACCAATTGATTGAACTTCACACAACCTGTGATATTTCAATTATATAAACAAATATAATGCGGAAAAGAAAAAACACAAACACCAGAAGTTTTGTTAACGAGTGTAGATGGTGAAATTTGGTAAAGGGCTAAAGTGTCATTTCAGTCCTATAGACAGAATTCAACTCTCACGGGAGAGATTAAGCCCTTGATCCTCAAGGCATCCTTAGCCACGATTTCTAGTATTCGTCCCCGCGAGATACTGTTGTTCGTGATGTCGTGACTCCTAGCGCACATCCTCAACGAGATACTGCTGGTCACGTAGAATTTGTAGAGCGTAAAACGTCCCCGGCATACTTATGAACCAGAACAACCACAATTCCAACATGTTTTCGCGAGACGCAGCTGATTGTGATGCCATGATTTCTAGTATACGTCCTCAACGAGATGTTGCTGGTCATGTAGGCTCTGTAGATGCGTAAATACGTCCTCGATGGAATTATGACCCAGAGCGTAGATTTGCATATCTCCTTGTTTGTGGGTGAAAACTGTTTCTGCTGGTTTTGGTAAATTTGGGTGTGTGGATGAGAAACGAATCTAAACCCTAAACAATGCACTGCACGGGAGTACTTTTGATTCGAGAGATCAATCTGTACAATCCTGGCCTAAACCAAGAAATGGTCGTTCCAGGCTTGCTTCGGTCACAAAGTGAAGGAGAAGGGTTGGTCTTAGGGAGGGAAGCGAAGAGAGTGTTGCGACCAGAATGGTTAATTCTGAAAATGTGGCTTGTTTTATGACTTGTATCAGAAAGTGGAACTGGCTTGCAGAGTGAAAAGCTATAAGTTCTTAATGATTTATGGATACTATATGTTGCCAACCAAAAACTTGTTCTTTGGTGGAAATAGGTGAACCTATTTATACAAGTCGTAATAAAACGTACTCTGGTCTCGTAGGAAGTGGAAACGATTGAGTGATGGAAGAGTGGAGTAACGTGTAACCGTCAGAAATTATGCTTCCATGATGAAGGAATTGGATCCGTTTGCACCATTATTTCTTGCCATTACTAACCGTCCCGCTTCATGACACTTTCCTGTAACGGGCGTATTGCACGCCGAACGCCGTAAACCGCCAGACCAATACCCTGATGAGTATCCCCCAGTTTGTGACATGTTTGATGTCTCGAGTGTTTTCGTGGAAAACATGTAGCACTTTGCTACGTGTGGCAAGCCAAAATCAAGAGTCTTGCCGCAGGAAAATAACATGTGATGCTATTAGGCTCGTCTTGGATGGTCGCCTAAAACTTGCCACAAGTCCGTCAGTTCGGTGGCGAACTTGGATGGCTGAGATTGCATCTCATGAGGAAGGTTAGCCGTTGATTATGGCTACCTTCTATTGGCGCCTGGTAACGGCACAGTGGTGTTTTTGGTGTATGCCAGTGGCACTACGGCATAACTGGCATAGCTCGTGCATGCCAGTGGCACGGTGGTGTAAGCGGCGCCTGGCGTAGCCATGGCCACTAGATTTAAGCGTCTGGTCTCCTAAAACTTGCCACAAGTCTGTCATTTCGGTGGAGAACTTGGATGGCTGAGATTACATCTCATGAGGAAGGGTAGTCGTTGATTATGGATACCTTCTGTTGGCGCCTGATAATGGTACAGTGGCGCCTTTAGCGCATGCCAGTGGTACTGCGGCATGGATGGCATAGTTCGTGCATGCCAGTGGCACGGTGGAATGGCTGGCATAGTTTGTGCATGCCAGCGGCACGATGGTGCAAGTAGCGCCTGGTGTAGCCATGACCACTAAATTTTGGCACATTGGTGTTAGACTCAAATGTGGTGTGGAAACATAAGTTTAAGTGTCCACATCAATCCCAATCCCCTGTGGAACATTGTTTTGGCTCGGTTGGCGTAGCAACTTTGCCTAAATTAGGGTTTCGCATGCCGAAACCCTAATTAGCGCATAAGGCATGCGGCATGCGGCCGTGGATGGCCGAGATGATTTGCTCAAATTAAGTATAAACCATTTAAGTTGTCTATCCAAGTTGGATGGCTGAGATGATTCACATAAATTTGTGTTAACTCATGAAATTTCGTAATCAGAAAATTCAGATGTGGGACCCTCACTAAAATCGTTGTAGAATTCTCGTACGAACTCGAATTTTGACGGTATTCCACTCCATTATGATTAGAAAATAATTTCCTATCTCCCCATGCGGGAATATTAAGTTTTTGAGCTCGTTTTGGAGGTAAAAACAGCCCGAAAGTGAAACTCATAAGAATTCAGGAGGGATTCTGTCAGTTTTCAGCCATGACCTAGATCGCCTTTTATGTTGTATCTTTTAGATCGTTACTCCGATTGATTTGAATGTTTAGTATGTTATTCTAGACATCCATACGAAACTTTTGGCATGTAGCTCATACTAAAATTGTTTACCAAACATTCCCAGTTGTTTGTAAAATCTTTGGGAAGCCAATTTGGCATGGTGACCACTTGGCACAATTCCACCTCTTTTAATATTGTGACAGGTTTAGAGCAACCTGATTGGTCAATAAAAAGAGGGGGCCGGACAAGCACGAGTGTGGATACACTTTTGGTGCGCGTGGTAGGTTTAATGCGACCTGATTGGTCGATGGGGAATAGGGCCGACAAGTATGGACCCAGCCACAACTCATGGGAGTGTGGAAGGTTTAAAGCGACCTGATTGGTCGACAAAGGAGTAAGGGTCGGTTGGGCAGCATGGGGAGTGGCCAAGTGGCGCCGGCTGGCCTATGGCATGGCCACACTTCCTCGCATTGTTGCTCCTTCTCCGCGGCTCCTTTATTTTTTGCTTTCTGATTTTGGGTAGGACTTTGCACCTACTGTAGATGGTGGATTTTCAACAAGAGTTAAAATCGTAAAACCATAATTATACATACTCCTGATCCGTTAATCAGATGAGTATTGAGGTTCATGTCTCTCATTGAAGCATGAAAGCTCATGCCATAAAATCTCTGACTGAGAAGGTTGTCTCTCAGAGTATATGTAGATGTGTAGTCTCTCAGCTGAGGCAACGTCTCATGAATACTGAGCAATATCAGTAATTATTTTTATATAGAATCGAAAGATTGGACAGCTCCTACACAACATGCATGCTAGTATAGAGCAACAACGTCTTTAGGATGCAACAACGTTTTCCCTGACTATATAGGAGAGACATGACGTTTCAACAAGCTCATATCTCTCAATCCTCAGATAATTAATGCTCCTAGACAGCATGCCTGCTAGTATAGAGCCATCAATTAATTTTCTATATTCGTTAACTGAATATTCAACAATATTCTACGATTCTTCATAATATTTCATCACTTCAATCTGTGGTTCTTCCCAGCAGAATTCCATGGGTTAGTGATAAATATTCAACTTACAGGCATCTGAGCATATATCGACTAAGCCATGATTAGAATGGTGCAAGTGTACTAAGCAATAATGCACAAACGGGCACCGGAATGCGCAAACGAGCATTCCAAAACATAAAGGAATGATGAACCTATGCAAAATAGGAAGAAAATAGTAAACTTTAAAATATTAATTGAGGCGCTAGGGGACTGGGCCCACCGGCCGGCCGGTCGTGCCGTGGCCAGTCCCACGCCCAATCTTACATATTATCATATTTTCATTATTTTCCTTGATTTCATGAAAATCTCTTCATTTGAGCAAATATCCTTCGTTTCATGAAAACTCCCTGATTTCATGATATTTCCCTAAACCCGTGAAAAATAATATAAAATTAGGAAAAACTCGTGAGACCGGCCCCTAGCCGGACGGTCATGCCCTAGCCGGTCCCACACGTCCCTTACTTTATTATTATTATTTTTTATGTTTCCCTCATCTCATGGAAACTCCTTGATTTCAACAAATTCCTTGGTTTCAACAAACTCCTTGGTTTTATGATATTTCCCTAAAATTATGAAAAATATTATAAAATTGGGAAAAGTGCCTTGGGACGGGCCCTTTGGCCGGCCGGCCATGCCTTGGCCATATCCGGTCCTACACTTCATGACTCCCTATTATTTTATTATTATTTTCATGATCTCATGGAAATTCCCTAACTTCATGAAATTCCTCAGTTTCATGATATTTCTCTCACATCAGGGAAAATACATAAAATCATATAAAATTGGGTAAGGTGTTGCGGGACTGAGCTTGCTAGATTGCCGACCATGCCCTACTCATGGCCGGTCCCACACCTTGCAATCCCTTATTTTATTAATTATTTTCATCATCTCATGAATTTTTCCTAGTTTCAGCAAAACCCTGATTCCTTCATATTTTCTCGAAATATTGCTCAAATGCGCATCAGAAAATATCGAAACTCTCAGGACTGAGACACTGACATTATAGTAATGCGGGAATGTCTCCTTGACCGACCAAGGCCGGCCCTAAGGCTTGTAAATAGCCGGTCCCATATATTTTAATAATTTTGACCTAATTTTCTCAATTGCTCATATTGGGTCCAAACTCTTCTCAAACAACTGGGAGTTTTCTCAAACGACCATCAGCTGGTCCCACGACCACAAGAGCCGGTCCCATGACCCCTTGGTCGGTACCTCATCTCTCCGTAATCAGGTTTTACTACCTAACGCTCACACGAGCATTATTATAATAAATGATTAAACCAGGATTTAATCATCCTTTCATCAACTGGTCTTCAGGAGACTTTGGTATTTTGCTCATCCGAGCATCTGGGAGTTACATGGTCGACTCATCATCCCATGTAGCCGGTCCATCCTTCACTCTGTGATCGATTGTCAATAAATCATCAATTGATCAAAATTAGGGTTTCGAATCCGGAGCTCTGCAGCAACATAATTCTGAGAAGATTCAAACACTAATAATTTGATGTTGATCCCGTGATCAACACCTTTATTATTATTATGCTCGGCCTAGCCGCCAGTATTTTAAATTAACATTTTATTTGGTCCTTCCACCAACATTTGCTCAGACTAGCAACATCTGCTCAGACTAAGGAATATTGGTTCAACTATCAATATTCAACAATTCAGCAGCACAGTTTGCTCGTCTTAGGTTATCAACATTTATTCGATAATGAAACCTTTGTCTCAACAGACATGTTCAATTCTTGAGTCTTAGAACATTTTCAAATCACGTTCAACTCAACAATACAAGGACTCATCGTCCCATAAAGTCAGCAACCGACTCCACAATCACGAGATGTCAATCGTGTCACGTGGGGGATATTAACTAGGGTTTTGGTCTGGCGGTCTACGACACGTGTATTCATACACACGACGAGAATGTGAGCAAGTCGTGCAATCAGTTGGAGGAGTTAGCAAAGTAGTGGGTGGAAAATTAACCAAGTCTCCACACGATGAGCAATTGATTTTAACATGATTTCCCACTTCCCTACTCTTTAACTCCAGCAAATGTCACACTTCATGGGATCATGGTGTTTTCAATTCAGCAATATAAAAGCCTCTGAATCATGATTGAAGGGAACACCATTTCTCTACACAAGAATTTCTCAACAAGTTCATACAGACAATCTTTCGTCTACACGAACTCACCTTCTGAGCAATCACTCTCAATTGAGTAAATTCAATCATTCAGAACTTTCTTACGCAGTATACACAACACACCTACAATATCATATCACCATTGATCTCACACATTTCTCAGCTTCCCTCCTACAGATCAACTCATCCTCTCTTGTGACCGAATTGACTCTGGAACGACCATTGTCTTGGTTTAGGCCGGAGTCCTACAGATTGATCTCTCGAACTTAAAGCACTCCTTTCTTGCAGTGCATCTGTGTGAGGTTCAACATTTCGCTCGGTTCAAGGAGTCTCTGCACTGTAGTCTCCTCAATTCCGTAAAAACCAGCAAATCGTTTTTCCCCATCTACAGATTGGCGACCACAGTGGGAGGTTAATCTCCCGATTGCAATCTGAATTCACAAAGATGGCTGGTCTTAGGTATGGGTTAGTTACAGGTTCCAATACAAATGACGCTAGATTTAGCAACAATAACAATGAGGATATCCCTGAAACCATTCCGACCTCTAACACTGACGGTGGTGATGTTATTCCTCCTCGCGCTAACATGGAAAGTCATCCCCTGTTCGGCTGACACCCTGAGGAAGTTAGGGGGAATCCACCACCTACCATGGCTGATCTCATCAAAGTGCAAGAGACTCTTGCAAATAATCAAATTGACATGGCTGCAACACATAAGGAGATATTCAATTATCTCAAGACTCTCACTGACAAGATGTCAGAGAAGACTCAAGGAAAAGGAAAAGAAAAGGAAACATCCTCAAATGCTGATCCTGAAGTAGTTCCAATTCATACAGTGGATGACAGCGAAGTCCGAAAAGATGCAGACGATCCATCAGCGAAGGAATCATCAAATTTTATTACTCGAGAAGATTTGGAACGCCTCTTGGAGAACCATGGAAAAGACAAGAATCACATGTCCACCGTCACCAGCCTCCGTACCCTGCTGCGACGCAAAGGATTCCTCTTCCAGTAGGTTATACCTCTCCAACTTTCACTTTGTATGACGGAACATGCAACGTTCGGGAACATGTTTCTCGGTTCTTGGAAGCCTTGGGTGAACATGAACATAACCATGTTGTTCGCCTCAAAGAATTTTCAAAATCCTTGAAAGGCACGGCATACACCTGGTACAACAACATTGCACCAGGGACTATCAACAGTTGGGGAGAAATGATTAACGCCTTCTGCAGAAAGTACTTCTTTGTGTTAGAGCAAGTTACGCTCTATGATCTTGGAAGAATGTTTCAGAGGAGCAGTGAACATCCCAATGACTATGTGAAAAGATTCAGAGTAGAGGCCTTGGATTGCCATGATCCAAACGTCACGGAGAAACAACTGGTATATTTGTGTATCAACGGCATGATCCCGGTCTACAGAGATTTATTGGAAAATCTTTGTTTCCATACCTTCTTAGAGCTTCATGAAGCGGCGAAGAGATCGGCAACTACTGCACCCGCCTAACTGGAAAGAGCAAAATCTACCAAGGCCGAAGAACCAAGAGACACTCGAGGTAGCAGACGTATGATAAACAAGCAGTACAACCTTCAGCCTTCCACAAACGCTGTCGCAGAAGGGAGCAAACAGAAAGACGAACCATCGCGCAAGCATACCTCAACTCCTTCAAAAGCACAAAGGAAGGATAAGCAAGATGCACAAGCTCCTGACCACCGCGCAGGGGCTCCTGATCAAGATGCACCTGACTTTACCCTTTCCATTGAAGAGGTGATCGAACTCCTGGATGATTGGATCCAAGATGGCGCTATCAAGTTGCCATATGTCAAGAAAGAACCAACTGAAGAAGACATGGAAAGTCCTCGTTACTGTCGCTTCCACAGGTTTGTCAATCATCCCACAAGAGATTCCAGAGTCTTAAAGCGTATATTCAGGGAAAAGGTTGAATCCGGGGAACTTAACTTGGGGACTGAAGGAGTACACAGAGATCCTCTCCCAGTCAGGACTTTCTCCATCTCTGAACAACCAGTCAAAGAAGCAGTTCATTCATTGATCGAGCATGTCTGCGAATTTCTATATCTGTCGAAGGCGCAAAGGGGATACATGTTCATGGCTTTGAGCCACATAGTATCTGGGAAGCGTCTACCAATTCCAGAAGTACCTCCTGAACCTCCAGCCACTGACAAAGAAATGTATGACTGGGGACTGCTCACAACAGTACATATTAAAGGAAATAAATTCAAGAGAGCATTTGTTGATGTTGGCACTGCCATCAACATCATTCCTCTGAAAAATCTCAGAGCCGCTGGCATTACCCGGCAAGAAGCTACTCATGCTCCCATAGCAATCAGAGATCACGAAGGGACTGCCAGAGACGCGTATGGCTACATCACCCTTAAGGTCAAAGAAAGCTCGGTCTGCATTGAGACAAAGTTTTACATAATTCGAGAGGACCCAGAATACGACATGATCCTCGGAAGAACTTAGATTCACGCTGGAAAAATGGATCCAACGCCTTCAACACATCCTGTTGTTGAAGAGGACTCTGACTCGGAAGAAATAGAGGATACTCCACCATTTGAGCATCTGGAGGAAGTTAAAGCTTTGACGAAACTTACGCAGAAGCTGGAGAAAGTGCACACTCTTTCATCAAAGGTTCCGTACTCAGGCAAGTTTTATTCCCCTTCATGCACCTATAATACCAATATTTAATCATATTTCCCTGGTCCGGGGACTTCTTCCCACCAAAATCTTAGCCATCGCAAAGTGATATGAGTGGGTAGCCTCACCTCAACAATATTACACCAAATGGTGAGTACAGAGCCTCTTCAAATTGATCATTCTATCAAAAAATTTATTGTTGAAGATTTGGCTAAGCATGATAGACAGTACGCCGGATACTCCCCTCTGCACGAGTGTCCATATGTGTCGCAACCCTGGAATCCCATCATGCAAGGAATTCTGAATCAGCAGAAGATATTCAATGCGTGGACGACCAAGCCTAACAAATTCAAGGAAGTAGATCTAGTTCTTAAAGCAACTAAGCGTGATCTCCATTCTGAAAGAATCTCCAATTAGGAAGGACCTTTCATGGTCGCAAGATCCATAACTGGAGGCTACTACAAACTGATCAACACAGATGGGAGGACCCTACCGGTGATCCATGAGAATTGTCTTAAGGCATTTGACGCCTGAAATTATTGGACATTTGAGGTACTGGGCGTTTGAGCATTCATGGCATTTGGGATTTGGTGTTTAGGATTTTCTTTCATTGTATTTCAATTTCTCCAAAACGTTTGCAATACTTGCATTCAGTATTTGAATTCAGCAATTTATAAAAGTTCAGTTCATTTTGCTTAAAGAAAATCTCTAACAAATCCAAAAGAAAATCCTCAATCATCTACCAATCCAAAACCAATCAATATCAAAACCAAAATAAAACCTCACATCTCTCAGAAGTCCAGAAGTTCAAGAGATTATGAAAAGGAAATCAAAGAAAATCGGCAAAGAAAGATTTTCGCTCCTCTGCATCCTTCAAGACTTGCAAGGACGCCTTCTCCATGTTCAGCTCCTCAGTCAGCTTAGCAATCTTGTCTTCTTTCTCCATCACAACATTATTGGGAAAGGGTATGTTATTCTCATACGAGTTCTTGATATCATATATTTTCTCACGAAGCCACTTCATGTTGAAGCCAAGTCTTTCAGAATTCTCCAAGTTGAACTCACAATCAAAGAGTACATCTGGAGTCACAATATTTCTGGCCCTAGCGCATATATCACTTACAACACGCAAGACAACACTTACTTGCATTGTTAAAGCATAAGCGCGTCCGGGATCCCTGTTAACAATGATGTGACCAAACTTCCTCCATATTTTCTCGTACAAGCCTGCATATCCAATGGGAATGCTGAATCCACCAACTAGTTAATGATATGGGAGTGATGCATCAAATGGGGGATCAAAATCAACTCCTGAACTTGGATATTCATACACCACTATGCGATTCTCAGTTACTGGAGCAACTTCTACGGTCATGGAAACGGTTTCTTCAGTATCCTCTGCTTGTGGCTCGGTTTCTTCTATTACCGGATTGGCAACAATTGAAGTTTCCATAACTTCAGTGACGACCCTGTCATGGCTTTGAAGTGCAGGGATAGTTGTCTCTTCATCAATAACTCCAGGGCTGCTCGAATTATCCTTATTGGTTTCAGTATCCTCAACTTCGGTATTTAGTACCTAATACGAAGATTACATGAGGTTAGAGCAATCTAAACATGGAAAACAAATGGGATCATAAACTACAGCATACAAGCAGTCCGCAATATATGGAGATTTTTCAGTAGAAGAATACAACATCGATAGAGCGGCTCGTCAGATGGGTATGGATCAATGTGTTCCAACTTTTCGAAGGAGGAAACCATCAGTGGAATAACTTAAGACCTGTTTAGATCGTACACATGTGAAAGGTAGTTCTTACTGGTTCCGTTGTTCTGAACGAATTACATATGTAACTCCAGGCTACATAGATTTCTGGAGTCAGCAGATTGAGCGTTTACACGATTTCGTAATGGTTGGCCAACCTTTAGTGAAAGAGCTTCCTTCTGCTGAGATGATTGCTCTTCGACCAAGATTGAAACATATTTCTGGCGGTGACAAGCGAAAGACATATCCAGGGTGTTCACCGGGATGTACCTTTTGCATAATCTTCATAAGATCAAAATAATTGCCTTTAATTACCGCATCAATTTCTTTTCTGCAGGACGGTCGTGCTGTGAGACATCGAATTGAAGTAAACTTTTCTGAAGCAGAAACAGTCATTCACGGCGGAGAGGGCATGAACAAGAATTGCAAGTTGTTTCCTAACACCATAAAGTCCCCAGTTGTTTCTTTGGTGAGTTGTCAATACTTTTCCGCCGTGACCATTTCTTATCCGTGTTATTAGGATCGTAAAACCAATATTCGTTATTTGGTTACAAAATTTTGCTCCATCAAGTATTGATGGTCTTCAGTTCTCTGCTGCTGGGCGGACAGTTGCTGACTTGAGTGTTGAAGAAGAGAATGATGTGAGTACTCCTCCACATAACCAAATATGATGCTTCGTAGATAAAATACTAATTGTTTGAGAATATGCCCAGGAGGATGTCTCCATGGAAGTAGAGAGTGCTGATGCTCGTTCATCTTCGGAGAATGGAGGTAAAGAAAATTCCCAGGGTTCAAAACCGAACGGAAGTAACGATTCTCTTGATGTTGACACGGGCAATTCTGATTCTCTGAACGTTTCAGAGACCAACCAAGTAAGTATTGCCCTTGAATTTTATCCATAGAAGCATAAAATTGTTGATTTATGAATGAATGAACGATAATCCATGTGCATACACGAAAAACTTTGCCGAAATACGTCACCAGAAAATTCAGAACTCAGCCTTTTAGAAAAAAACGCCATAGAATCCTCGTCTGAAGTCGGATTTTCACGGTCTGCATATGTATCTTCAAGCCAGGAAAATTTCCAAGCTTTTTCAAAGAAGCTTTTTAAGTTTTGAGCATGTTTAGGGCCTAAAAAAGGCGAAACAGTAAACTTCCAGGAGACTTTCAGAAGTTTTTCAGACTGTACGTCGTCCAATGTTTTGATCATATCTCCTTGATAGTTCATCGGCTTGTTATGAAATTTTGAAATGTTGTAGATAACATTCATACGAAGAGAATGGTATATAACTCATTCTTAGATTCCTTGTAGATTTCTCCCAGATCGTCATCATGTACAGAGCAGAGTAAAATCTCTTCAGATGAGCTTGCCGCAAAACGTGTTTTTATGACTTCCACACTATTTGTTCGTGTCTTGAGCGAATAATGATGAACCCGGAGTACAACTAAACATGAAGGATCTCTCGCCATCGCTCAAGTCAGTACCAGATTTCAAAGCCATACTTTCTTCAGTATTAAAAGTTTTCAATTGAGAAACATGAGAAGGAATTAGCACCCAGGGGCGGAAATTAAACTCAGATTCATCGTATAACACATCAATGAGACGTGTCTAGGATTGAGGTTGTTTTGTAGACCAGTGCATAATCCTGGCATTATCCTTATCATGAAAAATACGACGAGAATCAGCAGCATTCAGCCCTTGCAAGATATTACGAGGAATAGGCGCATAATTCTTGAAGCGCTCCCACATCAAAGCCTGGAGAAACATCGTATTGGCGTAGCATTCAATCTTCATAAAGCCATTCGAAATGCTGGAGTCTATAACCAAGGATTCCAGGTTAGAGTAAAAAGAACCCAAGAATAGACTACCTATGGGAAGTTGTTCACCTTGAACCCTCTTAATGGAAAAACGGATTACAAATGGCTTTAACAAAGTTCCGATGTCTTCAAACACGTCCCTGGACAACCATAAACACAAGAAAGTAGCAATAGATAACATACCGTCAGGTTCATCAAGAGGGGTATCTCGTGGCCACCAGTGTGTTAACCAGTGGGCGTAACAACCTTTGCCAGACGCCTTATTAATTCTCTCCATCTCGACTTTTCTCCATCTCGACTGTCAAGATGTTGGAAACTGCTGTTTCCTCTGCTGAAAGCTCTTCGGGGAAGTTAACCGTGATTGGGAGATGCAGCAAAGCAACTACATCCTCCAAAGTAATGGTAAACTCCCCCCATCTGCATATGAAGGTGTGAGTTGGAATGCACCAGCGAGCAAGAAGAGCTACAATACCTCGCATATCATGGAAAATGAACAAATCTCCAGATGTTTGGATAGCCCTGGTTACCTGTGCTCTATCCAACATAGCTCTAACACGAGGAAAACCCAGCATATGTCTCGCCCATCCAGAGAATTTTTCTAAAGGTCGTAGAAAAAGATTGAATTCTATAATGGACGCAAGAAAAAATCCTCGTTCAAGACAAAATCGAATAGCTTCTCGAGGAGTCACTAATTTCTTTTGAACAACCTCTCTGGGATCTATCAGAAGGCGAAATGCTGGAGATTGAAGACGTTTTTCAGTTCCCTGCTGAACCGCGAAAAATGCATCATCTATATTTGGAACGTTTTTGAGCCCGAGAGTCTCTTCTTCTTCTTCACCAGCTGAAGTCTCATCCATACATGTATCGTTTCTGGAGGCATCATTTTCCTGGGAGTCAGACATCCTTGCGAAGCAGCTGTAATGTGCACAAAGCATTCTACTTCAGTGTATCATCATACAAGGTGCAAACTTCGACAATATGATGGAGTTATATAATCTGACAACAGAATACTTATGCAGACATCTACAAAAATGGTAATTTTTAACTCTTACCTCTTTACAATTTCACTAACAAAATAATTGTGATATAAGAGTTAACACTCCAAATTAGTTCGTTCTTTAAAACCTGCAATAACTAACAAAGCATTATCATTTGAAAATCGAACTGATTTTCATAAAATCATGAGCATAATTTTCATAGTATAAACATCCACAACTGGGCTATGAAATTTACACCAAGACAATATTTCATCATAAATAAATTGTCTAATTTCGAGGGTTACTCAAAACCCATGTTTTGATTTTACGAAATAATAATTAACGTGAATAACTCAAGTAAGTTTTCAAATTTTTTATCTAACGTGAGCAAACTCACGTAAATAAATATATGGCATTATATTTTATATAATATGTCACGGTTTCATAATAAAAAATATCTTTTCCTTCGTATGAGCATTTTCTTTGAAACGAAGGTTTATTTCGGTTTTGTGAAAAGTTCACACCTTTTAGAATAAAGTTTTGGTTTCCATGAAAGCTCATAAACAAAATTTTATCAATGTAAACGGGTCTATTTCAAAAGAAAAATCTCTCTCAAGTTAGGGATTATTGTTAGTCTCTTGAACTAATGATCGAACGAACATACGTTTAATAAAATAAGGGTTTTCAACAAAACTCACACTCATATATACACATGTATATAATTTAAACATGATCAAAGCATGAACAACTCATGAACTATGCAAAAAAAAAAAAAAAACTCACTTGGTCGGTGCCGGCCGGAATATGGCCGGACAGTGGACGGACGGCGCCGGCGATCAACAGCTCCGACGAAAATCTCCCTGCTCTCTCATGTGCTCGGACGTGAGGATGAAGAAGGGATGAAGGTGGTGGACGGTTGTGTGGAAAAAAAATAAAAAAAAAAAAGATTAATTCCCTTTTATATCAATTTTATTTCCAAAACCTAATTTCACAAGGATTTCCTTATTTGAGCCCAACCCGTGAATCCTAAATCGACCAAGGTTCCACCATCAAATCAACGGTTCTACACCGATTTATGATCGTTGCGTGACGCTCTATTATTCCACTGGGGTTTTCATTCAAACTATGATTTTCTCATTCAGTCAAAATATGGTAACGTCTTATCTTATGACTAAGTTCAATTACTTATTTTATCTGTAACTGGAAAATCACCATTCAGTGCTGACTGAGGAACATGACTGTCCCTCACTCAGCAGGGGACTTAATGTAGATGGTTGATTTTCGACAAGGGTTAAAATCGTAAAACCATAATTATACATACTCCTGATTCGCCAATCAGATGAGTGTTGAGGCTCATGTCTCTCATTGAAGCATGAAAGCTCATGCCATAAATTCTCTGACTGAGAAGGCTGTCTCTCAGAGTATATGTAGATGTGTAGTCTCTCAGCTGAGGAAACGACACATCTCATGAATACTGAGCAATATCAGTAATTATTTCTATATAGAATCGAAAGATTGGACGACTCCTAGACAATATGCCTGCTAGTATAGAGCAACAACGTCTTCAGGATGCAACAACGTTTTCCCTGACTATATAAGAGAGACATGACGTTTCAACAAGCTCATATCTCTCAATCCTCAGATAATTAATGCTCCTAGACAGCATGCCTGCTAGTATAGAGCCATCAGTTAATTATCTATAATCGTTAACTGAATATTCAACAATATTCTACGATTCTTCATAATATTTCATCACTTCAATTTGTGGTTCTTCCCAGCAGAATTCCATGGGTTAGTGATAAATATTCAACTTACAGGCATCTGAGCAGCTATCGAGTAACCCCTGATTAAAATGGTGCAAGTGTACTCAGCAATAATGCACAAACGGGCACCTGAATGCGCAAACGAGCATTCCAAAACACGAAGGAATGATGAACCTATGCAAAATAGCAAGAAAATAGTAAATATTAAAATATTAATTAAGGCGCTAGGGGACTGGGCCCACCGGCCGTCCGGTCGTGTCGTGGCCAGTCCCACACCCAATTTTACATTTTATCATATTTTCATTATTTTCCTTGATTTCATGAAAATCTCTTCATTTGAGCAAATATCCTTCGTTTCATGAAAACTCCCTGATTTCATGATATTTCCCTAAACCCGTGAAAAATAATATAAAATTAGGGAAAACTCGTGGGACTGACCCCTAGCCGGCCATCCATGCCCTAGCCGGTCCCAAACTCCTTGGTTTTATGAAATTTCCCTAAAATCATGAAAAATATTATAAAATTGGAAAAAGTGCCTTGGGAAGGGCCCTTTGTCCGGCCGGCCATGCCTTGGACATAGCCGGTCCCACACTTCATGACTCCCTATTATTTTATTATTCTTTCCATGATCTCATGGAAATTCCCTAACTTCATGAAATTTCTCAGTTTCATGGTATTTCTCTCACATCAGGGAAAATACATAAAATCATATAAAATTGGGAAAGGTGTTGCGGTACTGAGCTTGCTAGCTGGCCGTCCATGCCCTAGCCATGTCCGGTCCCACACCTTGCAATCTCTTATTTTATTAATTATTTTCATCATCTCATTAATTTTTCCTAGTTTCAGCAAAACCCTGAATCCTCCATATTTTCTCGAAATATTGCTCAAGCGCGCATCAGAAAATATCGAAACTCTCATGATTGAGACACTGACATTATGGTAACACGGGCATGTCTCCTTGACCGAACAAGGCCGGCCCTAAGGCTTGCAAATATCCGGTCCCATATGTTTTAATAATTTTGACCTAATTTGCTCAATTGCTCATATTGGGTCCGAACTCTTCTCAAACAACTGGGAGTTTGCTCTAAAGACCATCAGCTGGTCCCACGATCACCAAGAGCCGGTCTCATGACCCCTTGGTCGGTCCCTCATCTCTCCATAATCAGGTTTTACTACCTAACGCTCACACGAGCATTATTATAATAAATAATTAAACCATCATTTAATCATCCATTCACCAACTGGTCTTCAACAGACTTTGGTATTGTTCTCATCCGAGCATTTGGGCGTTACATGGTCGACTCTTCATCCCGTGTAGCCGGTCCCTCCTTCACTTTGTGATCGATTGTCAATAAATCATCAATTGATCAAAATTAGGGTTTCGAATCCAGAGCTCTGCAACAACATAATTCTGAGCAGATTCAAACACTAATAATTTTATGTTGATCCCGTGATCAACACCTTTATTATTATTATGCTCGGCCTAGCCTCCAGTATTTTAAATTAATATTTTATTTGGTCCTGCCACCAACAATTCATCAGATGAGCAACATTTTCTCAGATGAGCAATATTTGTTCAGACTAGCAACATTTGCTCAGACTAAGGAATATTGGTTCAACTATCAATATTCAACAATTCAGCAGCACAGTTTGCTCGTCTTAGGTTATCAACATTTATTCGACAATGAAACCTTTGTCTTAACAGACATGTTCAATTCTTGAGTCTCAGAACATTTGCAAATCACATTCAATTCAACAATACAAGGACTCATCGTCCCATAAAGTCAGCAACTGACTCCACAATCACGAGATGTCAATCGTGTCACATGGGAGATACTAACTAGGGTTTTGGTCTGGCGGTCTACGACACGTGCGTTCATACACACGACGAGAATGTGAGTAAGTCGTGTAATCAGTTGGAGGAGTTAGCGAAGTAGTGGGTGGAAAATTAACCAAGTCTCTGCATGATGAGCAACTGGTTTTAACATGATTTCCCACTTCCCCACTCTTTGACTCCGAAAACTGTCACACTTCATGGGATCATAGTATTTTCAATTCAGCAATATAAAAGGCCTTTGAATCATGATTGAAGGGAACACCATTCGTCTATACTAGAATTTCTCGACAAGTTCATACAGACAATCTTTCGTCTACACGAACTCACCGTCTAAGAAATCACTCTTATCTGAGTAAATTCTATCATTCAGAACTTTCTTACGCAGAATACATAATACACCTACAATCTCAGATTACCATTGATCTCACACATTTCTCAGCTTCCCTCCTACAGATCAACCCATCCTCTCTTCTGACCGAATTGACTCTGGAACGACCATTGTCTTGGTTTAGGCCGGAGTCCTACAGATTGATCTCTCGAACTTAAAGCACTCCCTTCTTGCAGTGCATCTGTGTGAGGTTCACCATTTCGCTCGGTTCAAGGAGTCTCCACACGGTAGTTTCCTCAATTCCGTAAAAACCAGCAAATCGTTTTTCCCCATCTACACCTACTAATCCATGGCGGATTGTTGCATCAGTCTGGATAAATTTCATGTGAACATATTGAGTTGCTCAATAAATACGCCAGTGGAGAGGTTGGACACTCGTCACTTTACATGGCTATGTTTCTTTGCAGAGTGACGACACATTAAATGTGAGGTTTTACAATTTTAACCCTGAACTAAAAGCCACCATCAACATTAAGTCCCCTGCTTAGCACGTAACAGTGGCATTGTTGCGGGGTAAGCATGCGATGGTGACAGATTAGGATAAAAATCTAAAGGGAAGACATTAAGAGATTGCCAGGAAAATTCGACTAACCTTTGGCATGAGGCATGAGTAGTCTATGATCCTTGTATTGGCATACTTCTGGCTTGGCCACAGGGTGTTGATGTCATGGAGTGTTGGCGCAGTGATCCTTAATACAAAGATGTGTATTGAGGTGGTGAAGCCGTCGTCACTATGACAACAGTAGTGAGTGTTGAGGAGTTTGAACGTCTCAACATTAAGAGGAAAGATGTGTTGGGGCAGTATGCCTAACAACACCGTGGTGAGTGTTGAGGATTTTGCAATCTTAACACTAAGAAAAAGATATATTGAGGAAGTTTGCCTGCAAACACAGTGGCGAATATTGAGGAAATTTCCACGTCTCAACACTAAGGGAAAATATGTGTTGAGGCAGTTTTCCTGGCAACACAAATGTGTTGAGGCAGTTTGCCTGGCAACGCAGTGGTGAGTGTTGAGGAAATTTCCACGTCTCAACACTAAGGGAAAAAATATGTGTTGAGGCAGTTTGCCTGGAAACACGGATGTGGTGAGTGTTGAGGAAATTTTCACGTATCAACACTAAGGGAAAATATGTGTTGAGGCAGTTTGCCTGGCAGCACAGATGTGTTGAGGCATTTTTCCTGGCAATACAGTGGTCAGTGTTGAGAAAACACTAAGAGAAAATATGTGTTGAGGCAGTTTGCCTGGCAACACAATGGTGAGTGTTGAGGAAATTTCCACGTCTCAACACTAAGGGAAAATATGTGTTGAGGCAGTTCACCTGGCAACACAGATGTGTTGAGGCAGTTTGCCTGGCAATACAGTGGTCAGTGTTGAGGAAATTTCCACGTCTCAACACTAAGGGAAAATATGTGTTGAGGCAGTTTTCCTGGAAACACAGTGGTGAGTGCTGAGGAAATTTCCACGTCTCAACACTAAGGGAAAATATGTGTTGAGGCAGTATGCCTGGCAACACAGTAGTAAGTGTTGAGGAATTTGCACGTCTCAACACTAAGAGAAAGGATGTGTTGAGGCAGCATGCCTGGCAACACAGTGGTGAGTGTTGAGGAATTTGCACATCTCAACACTAAGAGGAAAACGTGTTGAGGCAGTATGCCTGACAACACAATAGTGGTGTTAAGGAATTTGCACATCTCAACACCAAGAGGAGGGTGTGTTGAGACAGCATGCCTGACAACACAATAGTGGTGTTGAGAAATTTTCACGTCTCAACACCAAGAGCAGGGTGTGTTGAGGCAGCATGCCTGGCAACACAGTAGTGAGTGTTGAGGAATTTGCACGTCTCAACACTAAGAGAAAGGATGTGTTGAGGAAGTATGCCTGGAAACACAGTAGTGAGTGTTGAGGAATTTTCACGTCTCAACACTAAGAGAAAGGATGTGTTGAGGAAGCATGCCTAGCAACACAGTAGTGAGTGTTGAGGAATTTACACGTCTCAACACTAAGAGGAAGGATGTGTTGAGGAAGCATGCCTAGCAACACAGCAGTGAGTGTTGAGGAATTTAAACGTCTCAACAACACTAAGAGAAAGTATGTGTTGAGGAAGCATGCCTAGCAACATAGTAGCGAGTGTTGAGGAATTTACACGTCTCAACACTAAGAGGAAGGATGTGTTGAGGAAGCATGCCTAGCAACACAGTAGTGAGTGTTAAGGAATTTACACGTCTCAACACTAAGAGGAAGGATGTGTTGAGGAAGCATGCCTAGCAACACAGTAGTGAGTGTTGAGGAATTTACACGTCTCAACACTTAGAGGAAGGATGTGTTGAGGAACCATGCCTAGCAACACAGTAGTGAGTGTTGAGGAATTTACACGTCTCAATGCTAAGAGGAAAATTTGTTGGGGCAGTATTCCTGACAACACAATAGTGGTGTTGAGGAATTTGCACGTCTCAACACCGAAAGGAGAGTATGTTGAGGCAGCATGCCTGACAACACAGTAGTGAGTGTTGAGGAATTTACACGTCTCAACACGAAGATGAAAGGTGTGTTGAGGCAGCATGCCTGGCAACACAGTAGTGAGTGTTAAGGAATTTACACGTCTTAACACTAAAAGAAATGATGTGTTGAGGAAGCATTCCTAGCAACACAGTAGTGAGTGTTGAGGAATTTACACGTCTCAACACTTAGAGGAAGGATGTGTTGAGGAACCATGCCTAGAAACACAGTAGTGAGTGTTGAGGAATTTACACGTCTCAACGCTAAGAGGAAAATTTGTTGGGGCAGTATTCCTGACAACACAATAGTGGTGTTGAGGAATTTGCACGTCTCAACACCGAAAGGAGAGTATGTTGAGGCAGCATGCCTGACAACACAGTAGTGAGTGTTGAGGAACTTACACGTCTCAACACGAAGATGAAAGGTGTGTTGAGGCAGCATGCCTGACAACACAGTAGTGAGTGTTGAGGAATTTACACGTCTCAACACTAAGAGGAAGGATGTGTTGAGGAAGCATGCCTAGCAACACAGTAGTGAGTGGTGAGGAATTTACACGTATCAACACTAAGAGGAAAGGATGTGTTGAGGAAACATGCCTAGAAACACAGTAGTGAGTGTTGAGAAATTTACACGTCTCAACACTAAGAGATTTAAAACTTATTTGATATGCCTAATAGATATAAAACATTAGTTTAAGGATAGTTACTTAGCTCTGTCTCCGTTAGGCATGTCCTTCGCGCATGACTGGGCTTTAGGTGTATCAGGCTCTCCCGTGAGTAAGCAGCATGACAAAAGTCCCCATGTATAATTATCCTGAGCTTATTTCCTCGTGGAAGATGTGCTTCCATTGCATTCGCTGGTAAGGCGGTGACTGCGTTTAAACTTCTAAACCTAAAGGAGGCTTCAGTCCCCAAGTGTAGCTTACTTTGATTGTATCACCTTGAATCCACGCCTCTGTGATTTGATACAAGTTTATCGTACTCTCCTGTATGGGATGCTTGGAACATCACATGGACGAAATATTCTTTGTAGTGGTTGATGCTATGATGAAGCTCAAACGAGCAGTGGCGGTTCTTGGCGGCAGTTGTGATCAGAAGAGATTTGGCTGGCTGCGATCACAATCCTTGACAGGGATGAGTGGCGGCTACGGGAACGAACCTTGGTAGGAAGGAGTGGCGGCTTCTGGAGAGAACGTTGAAGAGACTTCTGGAGCGAAACGTTGAAGAGGAGCGGCTTCTGGAGGTGAGACGTTGAAGCGGCTCCTGGAGCGAAACGTTGAAGCGGAGCGGCTTCTGGGGAGAACGTTGAATCGGCTCCTGGAGTGAAACGTGGAAGCGGAGCGGCTTCTGGAGCGAAAGGTTGAAGACGAGCGGCTTCTGGAGGTGAGACGTTGAAGCGGCTCCTGGAGCAAAACGTTGAAGCGGAGCGGCTTCTGGGGAGAACGTTAAAGCGGCTCCTGGAGTGAAACGTGGAAGCGGCACGGCTTCTGGAGCGAAACGTTGAAGCGGAGCGGTTCTGGAAGCGAAAAGTTGAAGCGGCTCCTGGAGCAAAGTTTGAAGCGCCAACGCAACACGGATGAGAGCCTGAAAATATATCTCGGCGCTGCACCTTGGAGAAATAAAAAAATCTCACACACATGCTCCATCATAGATTACATGGTTTTGTGAACAGAGTCCCCAGAAAGCATTAATGCACAACTCCACCAATTGATATTCGGTCACATTTGGTTTATGACAATCTAACGCCCGAATTCTGAATCCCTTGACTAATCATTCGGAGGTTCATTGTTTCGCTCCTTTTGAGTTGTGGTCATGTCCATCTGATCCTTAGCAAAAAATTCTTGTATTTCCATCAAATCAGCAATGGTAATAGGGATCGGCTTCCTTTGGCTCCTCCAGTCTCTCGTCCTTATGGTAGAGTAGCAGCGACTCTGGCGACGGTTGAAGGTGTCACACTTGAAGAAACGTTGGGGGTGGCGGCAGCGTCTCTGGCTCTGGTGATCGGAGGTGTAACACCCGAAGGAATATTTTCCGTGCCGCTGGTGTTGACAGTTGGCGTATTAATGCCACTGGAAGGAACGTTAACACCGAGGATAATTTCATCGCTAGTATTTTCAGGGTATGTTGCTGATACGGACCTGAGTTCCACCATCTTGAGACCGGGATTGAAAAATGAAATTATAAATTGGAAATTGATATTGCAACCGAGAGATTAATTCTCCCACTGTGGTCGCCAATTGTTTGTGGGTGAAAACTGTTTCCGCCGGTTTTGGTAAATTTGGGTGTGTGGATGAGAAATGAATCTAAACCCTAAACAATGCACTGCACGGGAGTATTTTTTATTCGAGAGATCAATCTGTACAATCCTAGCCTAAACCAAGAAATGGTCGTTCCAGTTTGCATCGGTCATAAAGTGAAGGAGAAGGGTTGGTCTTAGGGAGGGAAGCGAAGAGAGTGTTGAGACCAGAATGGTTAATTCTGAAGATGTGGCTTGTTTTATGACTTGTATCAGAAAGTGGATCTGGGTTGCAGAGTGAAAAGCTATTAGTTCTTGGTGATTTCTGGATATTATGTTGTTGCCAACCAAAAACTTGTTCTTTGGTGGAAATAGGTGAACTTATTTATACAAGTCGTAATAAAACGTACCCCGGTCTCGTAGGAAGTGGAAACGATTGAGTGATGGAAGAGTGGAGTAACGTGTAACCGTCAGAAATTATGCTTCCATGATAAAGGAAGTGGATCCGTTTACACCATTCTTTCTTGTCATCACTAACCGTCCCGCTTCATGACACTTTCCTGTAACGGGCGTATTGCACACCGCACGATGTTAACCGCCAGACCAATACCCTGATGAGTATCCCCCAGTTTGTGACATGTTTGATGTCTCGAGTGTTTTCGTGGAAAACATGTAGCACTTTGCTACGTGTGGCAAGCCAAAATCAAGAGTCTTGCCGCGGGAAAATAGCATGTGATGCTATTAGGCTCGTCTTGGATGGTCGCCTAAAACTTTCCACAAGTCCGTCAGTTTGGTGGCGAACTTGGATGGATGAGATTGCATCTCATGAGGAAGGGTAGCCGTTGATTATGACTACCTTCTGTTGGCGCCTGATAATGCCACAGTGGCGTTTTTGGTATATGTCAGTGGCACTGCGGCATGACTGGCATAGCTCGTGCATGCCAGTGGCACGGTGGTGTAAGTGGCGCCTGGCGTAGCCATGGCCACTAGATTTAAGTGGTTGGTCGCCTAAAACTTGCCACAAGTCTGTCAGTTCGGTGGCGAACTTGGATGGTTGAGATTGCATCTCATGAGGAAAGGTAGCCGTTGATTATGGCTACCTTCTGTTGGCGCCTGATAATGGTACAGTGGCGCCTTTAGCTTATGCCAGTGAAACTGCAACATGGCTGGCATAGTTTGTGCATGCCAGTGGCACGGTGGAATGGCTGGCATAGTTTGTGCATGCCAGCGGCACGATGGTGCAAGTAGCGCCTGGCGTAGCCATGGACACTAAATTTTGGCACATTGGTGTTAGACTCAAATGTGGTGTGGCAACATCAGTTTCAGTGGCCACATCAATCCCAATCCCCTGTGGAACATTGTTTTGGCTCGGTTGGCAACTTTGCCTAAATTAGGGTTTGGCATGCCGAAACCCTAATTAGCGCATAAGGCATGCGGCCGTGGATGGCCGAGATGATTGTCTCAAATTAAATATAAACCATTTAATTTGGCTAGCCAAGTTGGATGACTGAGATGATTCACGTAAATTGTTGTTAACTCATGAAATTTCGTAATCAGAAAATTCAGATGTGGGACCCTCACTAAAATCGTTGTAGAATTCTCGTACGAACTCGTATTTTGACGGTCCTCCCATCCATTCTGATAAGAAAAGAATTTCCTATCTCTCCAAGCGGGAATATTTAGGTTTTGAGCTCGTTTAGGAGGTGAAAACAGCCCGACAGTGAAACTCAAGAAAAATTCAGGAGGGATTTTGTCAGTTTTCAGCCATGACCTAGCTCGCCTTTTATGATGTATCTTTTAGCTCGTTACTCCGATTGATTTGAATTCTTAGTATGTTATGATAGACATCCATATGAAACTTTTGGCATGTAGCTCATACTAAAATTGTTTACCAAACGTTCCCAGTTGTTTTTACAATCTTTGGGAAGCCACCTTATTGGTCGACAAAGGAGTAAGGGCCGGTTAGTAGCATGGGGCGTGGCCAAGTGGCGCCGGATGGCCTATGGCATGGCCACGCTTCCTCTCATTGTTACTCCTTCTCCGCGGCTCCTTTATTCTTTGCTTTCTGATTTTGGATAGGACTTTGCATCTACTAATCCATGGCGGATTGTTGCATCAGTCTGGATAAATTTCATGTGAACATATTGAGTTGCTAAATAAATACGCCAGTGGAGAGGTTGAACACTCATCACTTTACATGTATATATTTCTTTGCAGAGTGACGACACAATAAATGTGAGGTTTTACAATTTTAACCCTGAACTAAAAGCCACCATCAACACTCCTGTAAGCGCGACTCACCCTATTTGAGATCAAAGACTGATTCCTAGTACATCATCGCGAGAAACACTGGTCATGTCTTCTCTAGGCTCTGACTCGGCTTACTGAGGTTTCCGGATAACTCCTAGGATATCCCCGCGATATACGCTGGTTATTCTACCTCTGAGCCTTTTTTACAGACTCCTAGAACATCCTTTCGAGATACACTGGTCTTGTTGGATCATCATATGGACACACAGTTTATTCCTAGCACATCTCTGCAAGATACGTTGGTCAAAGACGAGTAAGCCAAAATCTCGCAGAGACATTAAATCGGGCGTACATAGATTTTTCTCTCTTTAGGCCAAGTCCCAGTTGACCGCAAAGAGATACGGATCCGTTAAGAAATTCTTCGGAGAGATTTTTGAGCCGCCTGCAAAAAATCTCAGAGAGATTCAAATCTCTCTGCAAAAATCACAAAGAGATTTTTGAGATGTCTGCAAAAATCTCTGAGTGATTCAAAATCTCTCTGCAAAAATCACAGAGAGATTTTTGAGATGTCCGCAAAAATCTCTGAGAGATTCAAAATCTCTCTGCAAAAATCACAGAGAGATTTTTTTGAGAGGCGCGCGCCTTACCTAGCACTCAAAGACTATTTCTCAGCCTCTCAAATACGCTCACGGATAGTAAAATTGAGCCTGAATTATACATGGCTATCCAAAAACGTGGATAGGCTCTCTTGAGCACTGCATGCTTAACAAAGAGACCTATAAACAATAATATGGTTTTCACGTGACATGTGTGACCGGCCACGGAGAGAGGGAGATCGGCCTCAGCTCCTCTCACACTATGCACACGATTCCTAAGGAATTTCATTCCTTTTCACGTGACTCATCCTAGTCATTCTCAAAAATCAGAGAAATATCTCTCTATCTTGGCCAACTCGGCTAAAGAGAATATTTCTCTCTCAAATACGTCATCACAAAGGCTGATTCAGCTTCACACAAACGGGGGATATCAATTAGGGTTTTGGTCTGGCGGTCTACGACACGTGTGAGAAAACCTGATTTAAGATTCAAGCTAAGTCTGCTTAAAACCAAAACAATATCTCTCCACTGTTAGATGGTCTTAGCTTGTTACACACAAACGAAATATACTTTCATTTACATATAGGTATCGGTACCTAAACGTGTATATTGAGTTGGCTCAATAACAGTTAACCGTAGTTAGCCATATGAACACTTTTGTCTTAACCACATTCATCTAACACTTCTAGATCAACTATGATGATCAATCAATCATGAAAGATAATTGAATGAATCTAATTGTGTTCCACATATAGTTGTTCGATTGTTCACTATCTCATAGAAATATGCATGAACCAATTGAACCAAAATCGGATTGATTCGCAAGAATCAATTCATGAACATTAAGCCACGGTTTGCAAAGATTGCATTCCTTAATTCATAAATGTATTTTTTGCATGAGTATGAAAACATACTTAACCGATTTTAGAACTTAAACCACTAAGTTTGCAAACAGGTACGCAAACTATAGCTTCCGAACTTTGGTCTTATCCAGCAGTTTGCAAACGCCGTATGCATACTGTTGTTCCTGACCTTAACTCATGTAGAACTGTTCGCATACTGGTATGCCAACATGGTTCCCAGACTTGAACAGTTAAAACCATTTGCATACTAGGTATGCAAACAAGGTTCCCGGACCTGAATCACACCAAAACAGTTTGCATACTAGGTACGCATACTGCATTGTATCGAAACAAAGGCTTTTGTCCTAAACTCCCATTGCAATAATTGAAACATTCTTAGAAGATGACAATAGCTGTCTCACACAAACTATTAGCTTATAATTAATTTTCAAGTGATCGAATGATCAATACGAAACTTTCCAAGTCGACATCAAATGATTGTCTCACTCAAATCATGTAAGATGTTTCAAGGAAATTTTCACATGATCATCTTTTGACTTATTATTTAATTTCCAGCAAATAAATTTTTTCCAACTAAACTCATCAAGAATACGATGAACTTCCAACACATATTTAGAGAAATAGATAAGCGAGATAAACTCGGCTCGAAATATCAAATCTGTATAATATAAAAGTTTATATAGCTATACGACTTAGTCTCATTAGGAGATAGAATAGAACAGACTTCTGAGTGATAGATAAGCTTTATTCTCCACATACCTTTTGTTGATGACGTTCCTCCAAGATCTCCTCAGTAGATGTTCGTCTTCAATTGATGAACGTCGTGAAGTCTAAATCTCAACTACACATTTTATCCTATTCCGATACATAGTTATAAGTAGACCAGAAATCAAGACTTATAGTTTTGATCAGCTAAACTTGACAAACAAGCTTGAGATAGCAACGCTTGCGAGTTCGACCGAGCAATGCTCTAACAATCTTCCCCTTTGTCAATTTTAGTGACAAAACTTGTAATGACCTGTCCCTCCACCGATATTGTCCCCACTTAGCCAGTGCGGTTATCCGAAAGTGTGGGGTTTTCAACGGGCATCGCTGCGGTAATCCAGCAGAAACTTCCCGGATAGTCACCCATCCATGGATTACTCCCGTCCGAGCACGCTTAACTGTAGAGTTTTCTGCCAACCCTGGAGCTAATTGTGCTGAAAAGGCCTCGGTATAATGTAGACGTTCCTTGCTTCTTGTAAGACCAGTATCTAGCACAATCACCTAGCATACTCTCTCATCCGAGCACAAGCGAACCATCCGTAATTGTATCCCAACTAACACCGATATTGTTCCCACTTACCCACTGCGGTTATCCAGCAGTGTGGGATTTTTAACGGCACTACTGCGGAGATCCAGCAACAGCTTCCCGAGAGGTCACCCATCTTGTGACTACTCCCGGCCGAGCACGCTTAACTGAGAAGTTTTTCCCACAACTCAGTCAAGTGAACTCACTAGGCCTCGGTGTTAGGAAATCACAAATCATTACTTATATTCCATTCGGCCAACCACTGTCGAAATCGGGGTATTACAATACCACCACCTTAAATTGGAGCCGTCCTCGGCTCCGGAATATATTCGCAAGCCAAGATCTCCGACGTTCCTTTCCCTTCATGAGAAACACCTGGACCAACCCCGTCCAGCGTACCTTCCCACCCTCGGCAGGTGAACCGTCGTCGGCTCTGATACCATTTGTAATGACCCGTCCCTCCATCGATATTTCCCCACTTAGCCACTGCAGTTATCCGGCAGTGTGGGGTTTTCAACGGGCATCGCTGCGGTAATCCAGCAGAAACTTCCCGGATAGTCACCCATCCCTGGATTACTCCCTCCCGAGCACGCTTAACTGCAGAGTTTTCTGCCAACTCTAGAGCCAATTGTGCTGAAAAGGCCTCGGTATAATGTAGACGTTCCTTGCCTCTTGTGAGACCAGTATCTAGCACAATCACCTAGCATACTCTCTCATCCGAGCACAAGAGAACCATCCCTAATTGTATCCCAACTAACACCGATATTGTTCCCACTTACCCACTGTGGTTATCCAGCAGTGTGGGATTTTTAACGGCACTACTGCAGACATCCAGCAGCAGCTTCCCGATAGGTCACCCATCATGTGACTATTCCCGGCCGAGCACGCTTAACTGAGAAGTTTTTTCCCACAACTCAGTCAAGTGAACTCACTAGGCCTCGGTGTTAGGAAATGACAAATCATTACTTATATTCCATTCGGCCAACCACTACCGAAATCGGGGTATTACAAAACTATCAATACATATGGATTACAAAATAAATAAACTTTGTAGCTTCTCATCCATCATGCTTGATTTCCTTGGTTCTTCAACATTCCTTGAATTCTTCGCCACTCCAAGTACTTCAGTGATTCTGAACGTGTTCAACTCAACATCATTGGTGTTGAAGATCCGTAGTCATAACAATAAGAAAATATATGAAAAACATATGTTGTCAATCGTTATTATACAGTGCCATAGTATTATTACACAACATCAAAGTCCAATTGTATCACAACTTTGACAATAATTCTACGGTGATATGTATCACTTTACCTTAGTCAATACTTCCATCTCACAATGAAAACTACTCCCCCTTACATAATGATCCGTAAACCATATGTATGTAGTGTGAACTACTAAATAATTCTCCCCCTTTTTGTCAATATAAATTGACAAAGGTACGAAAATTACGGGATCATAATGAAATTCTCAAAGACATAATCCATGACTAAAAGAGAACATATCAACTTTGTTTCGATATTTCACATAGTCGAAACTTAGTGTATTCATCAGGGAGTTTATAAAGATACAAGATAACTCCTACAATATTCCACAAAGATTTGGCAAATAAGCACAAGTTCAATTAAGAACTCTGCCCCATAATATGTCATTCCCGAAAGAACAACAAGAGCGACCTTACTTTTACGAGAAAAGAAGGATTTCTTTGGACATTAACAAATTACATGAACATGAATTTGTATCCAGAAAACTCGAATAAATTAATCACAAGAAGACCTTATATATTAATTTAATCGAAAATGCTCAACAAGAAAACTTACGGAACCATACAGTACTTTCACATAAAAGTGGATTAGGGAAAGATCAATACCGCGGAATATACAAAAGTTCATTCTATCTTTTATCAATATTTGCATAAAGACATGATAAACTTAACTTTTGAGAATATATGAGATAATCATAGTTCACGGACGTAAGCACACATATCTCATAAAATATATTTGCAATATATAAAACCAATAAAGATTAATACTGCAAAATCATCTTCCAAATAACTTAGAATTTAAATAAATAAATCTAGAACATTGCAAGATGACAATCGTTGGCAATAGTTATGTAATCACAATATTTGCTATTTTAAACTCTAGTTATCCTTCTTAAACACAAGAATAAATTCTCATAAGAAGTTTCCTAGGCATTAAGATTCTTGAAAAATTCTTTATCGTCCCTGAACTCCTTGTCGTCAACAGACATTGGAACATAAGGTTCATGAAAAATGGAGTCAATTCCAACAAACCTTCTTGACTGATGCCGAACCAGGGCCTTCTGAATTTCAAGAGATCTTAGAACAATAGCTTTTATTTGCTGCATCTTCATCCTTGTTTCTTTAAACTCTTCAAGAACACCAGAAAACTTCTGAAGATTTGAGGGGTTAGCCCTTGGTTTCTTCATATTATTCTTTTTTTCTCTTCAAAGTTGTAGAGGAATGAGATTTACCTTTTTCCTTCATGATTGATGGCTTAACAATCATGTTAACATCTTTTCCATCAGAAGATATGATGCTTGGAGTCTCCGGTCAAATATGGGATTGTGAGAGAAATACACAAAACTAACTCCACAAGCAATCTTTTGATAAAAAGGAGTTTTCAGGGAAGGAAAAGGGAATGTAGGGTTACCGAACCTATATACAGAGTAAGTAAGATTCACGTATGAGCAACTCTCAACCCTTAAAAAAAAGATAGAATTGTCGATTTTAACCCTGTTTTAATGATCAAACAGGGTAAACCTTTTCAATACCATTTGAGGATATGAAACGATCAATGGAATTCCAGGGGGAAAATAATATTTTCTTTTCCTAAAACCCGATTGTGCATATCTCTTGTATCTTTGAATTCGGGCACATGAGACAAGATGCACCTTCAACACAATTAGGTTGTGTTGGGGTGAATAATAATCTGTTCACCATGTAATTCTTGTATGGAATTCTCAGTTTCCCTTTTCATAAATCGTTTAGACCTGGATCTTCTCTGTAGAGGTCTAACTTTTTCTTTAAAAATTAACTTCGTCGGAGATGAGTTAAATTTACATACCTCAGGTGGATTCGACTTCAGAACAAGTTTAAGTTTGTTTGCTAATCGACTTGCTCTCCGTTGAAGTTTGTTGACATATCTTATTTTATGTTTGTACTTGAAACAATTTGAGAGTTCATGACTCTTAAAAGTACAATAAGAACATGTCAATGTGGAGGGCAGTTCAGGCACCATAGCTAAAAAAATTGAAGTACCTGAAACATGTGAGATATAATTTTCAGTAGATAGAGCAAAATCCATTTCATCCTCCAAAGTGGTAGAAGAAGTTTCTTCAGGAAGAATACCAGGATTGATGTACGTATTGCTACAATTATCAAAATTAATATTTTCGCCAAGGAGTGCAACACTTGATTTTTCATCTTCATTTGAATCATAGTGATCATACATTTCATCAAGAGTTGCAGTAAGACCTTTGTTTCCAGTGTATTTTCTACAATTTGGACACTCATTAGCAAAATGACCAAAACCTTTACACTTGAAGCATTGTGGCATACCCTCATCATCAGTATCGACAGTGTCCCTGTTCTTAGGAGGGACACGATCATGAGTTTTAACTGATGATCTGGGTTTATCTCTGGTGAACCGTTTACTTCTCTTCAAAAGAAGATCTCTAAACTGTCTTGTGATCAGAGAGACTGAGTGGCCAAGATCTTAATTTGATGAATCAGTCTCAATAGGATCAACCACAGAGTTGCCAACACTTTTACTTTTGTCAAGTAATTTGGCGTTCTTTTGTGCTTTGAAAGCAATATCCTTTCCAGATCTAGATATATGCTCATGATTAAATATCTTTAACTTCCCAACAAGAGTATTTCTGAAAAAGTGTATCAAGGTTATTTCCCTCAGTGATGGCATGTTTCTTAGAATTGTATCCAGCTGCCAACGATCTGAGAATTTTTATCACAATTTCCTTTTCAGGAATAGTCTTACCCAATGCAAAAAATGCATTAACAATTTCAGAAACTTTGTGATTAAAATCATCAAATGAATCTTCATCAGCCATACGAAGGTTTTCCCAATCAGATTTTAGGTTTCGAAGCCTAGCTTCTTTTTCAGGGGTATTCCTTTCAAATACGGTTTCTAAGATATCCCAAGCATCTTTAGACCGAGCGCACGTAGTCACGTGATGCTGAAGATCTGGGGTAATGGCATGGATGATAGCATTCAATCTGTCAGAATTTTGCCTTGCAGCAACAATCTCGACAGGTTCATACTCACCAATATCCTTTGGAATAGTTACACCGTCTACTGTAACCGTTGGAGGATTATAACCATTAACAACACGAACCCATGATTGAAAATCATGCGCTTGAACAAAGACACGCATAGCAATTTTCCACCATAAGTAATTCGTTCCATCGATACTGGCGGTACGTTTATAAAGATAGCATTTCTTTCCATAGAGTCAGATTGCTACAAACACAGACTTATGAAGTTTTAGCGTGTTTGCTTGCTCTGATACCAATTGAAAAATCGGGGGTATAACAACCACACCCAATAATTCGTTCTGCAATCTGCATGGACTAACTCCAATATAATTCCGAGAGCACCAACTTAATTATAAAGCGATCTCAACCAAGAAAGATATCAAAAAGTTGTATCTCAATTTCTCAATACAATCTGCAATCGAACAGATAGAAATCTGTGATCCCGATTGATATGAGAAATAACTTGGACGGTACCAAAGACCAATGCCCAAATGCCAATCAATTTCTATCCAATAATTAAGATCGAGTTTACCAATTGATTAAACTACGGACAACCTGTAATATTTCAATTATATAAACAAATATAACGAGAAAAACAAACAAGTAGACCCAGTTAGCATCTCTTCGCTTTCATAATTTTGTTCTTTTATTTAGTGTTTCGCAATCACGTAGATCATTGCCTTAAAGACCATGTTGTGTTCGATCATGGATGATGATCAATAGCTAGCTAGGAGGGCCACTGGGCCAGGACTCCAAGGTGCGCTCTGAATTCGCATGCATTGGAGCCAGTTTACATGTTCTCCCTGCATCTATACATATATATGCATGCTACTAATTTAAGTATATGTGATGAAATCATATGATACTGACCCTACATGTATCGTAAGCTACCTCTCATTTCACATGCTTCGACTTGATATAGGAAACAGAAACGAGAACTTTAAGCTGGAATCTTAAGATTGTCTCTGAATTCTATTGAAAAGTCTCTATATATAAAGGCTAGAATTGAATTTGTAGTAGGTAGGGGAAAATGCTAACAGTGAACAGATAGAAATTTTCATCTTAATTTCTTGAGAACATAAGAAAGCAACTAATGAATTTCTTTGAAGCTTAGAATGAACATGGTGGTCATGATATTAGTCAGAATCTATACCCATCCCTTAATCATGTATTTGCAGTAAATGGCATGTCTGAAATGAATTAAAAATATCGTTCTCATCAGTTGCGAACATGCATGAATAATGCATGTTGTGTTCCGCCCGCCACCCTTGCGGCCTTGCCATTTCTTGTTCTTTAACAGATACTCCCTCCGTTCTTTTTTAATAGACCAGTTTTGTTTTTAGCGAAATTTAAGGAAATTAAGAGAACTAATCATTGAAAGTGGTCCTCATGACACTTGTCAATAAAAGAAGTGAAGTGAAATGGTCCCCATAACACTTGTTAGCAAAAGAAGTAAAGTGAAGTGGTCCACATGACACTTGTCATCAAAAGAAGTTAAGAGAAAAGTTGTCCCAAAAAATTAAAATAACATTTGACTTTCCCAATTAGGAAACTGGCCTATTTTTTTGAAACTTTTATTTATAGAAACTGGCCTATTAAAAAAGAACGGAGGGAGTAATATTCTCCAACATTTTAGAGTGTTCCATTCAAATATAAAACACAAAATTGGTTAAAAAGACCAAAATCAACAATTCCTGGGTGAAATGGACAGTTAGATTTTGATACTGTTTAAATGGACAAAAATGTAAAAATAGGCAGGATGTAACCAGTTTCATCGTGCCCATTTTCAAATATTTTTTCTTATTTTTAATTTACACGGGATGTATCCAGTTTCATCCTTGCTATTTTTTAAATTTAAGCTAGGATGAATCCAGTTTCATCCTTGATATTTTATTTTTTTTTTTGACCATTTCATCCAAATTATTTTTTATTCGTCCATTTGAACCGTAATTTAAAAATATTTGGACAAATGACCCATTTTACGAATATAAAACTAACTGCAGATTGGAACAAAAAAATGTTCTAGAAGAAGTTACTATATCGTTTAGTTAATACTATATGTAAATCCTTCACGCAACATGCATGTACTACGTACATGAACAAAAGTCATCAATGGAGCAAGACCGATAACTTATTCAACAACTAAACAGAACCCGCCAGGAAAATACACTCGATAAATCATAAATGTACAAGTACCTCAGCATCGTAGAATCCACTGATGATGAGATGATCGATACAGAGGAAAATCAAACATTACACAGTAATGTTCTACTATCAGGTACAATAATGGTGGTGATAGATGTTGTCCATTTTCAATAAAGAGGAGTTATTAGACCCGGGTTTTGGGTCTTGCCATTTGGTACCTAGTATTTATGAAGGGATTTATTGGCTTCTCTCTCTCTCAGTCAGTCAGTCACACATGATTTTAACAGAACGCAAACTAGTACTAGTTCTAGATGTACATTGCTTGGCTTAAGATCAAACAAAGTGGACAGCCAGCTAAATAGGGTTTTCATTGATTTCAAAAGTCAAAACACTTCACATGTTACGCATTTAAGATACCCACATTTGCTAATTTCCGATGCGCAAAAAGAATTCCTACAGAAAAAGGTGTCTCTTTTTCCCTTCTTACTAAATAGGCAAGATAACAGCACTTTGCAAAAGAAAAAGAAAGAATTTGCATGGCTTGGTATGGTTTGGTAAGAAAACCAAGGGTATCCTGTGATCCCTGCTCCCTTAGATGTAATATGCTATCCCATCGGAATTGAATAAACCAAACCAGGGCGGGCTTACACTATTTATCATCTGTCAGGTTGAGGGACCTTATGTTAATTAGGTCTCTATCCGAAATTATAGCTTCAAATATAGGAGTATAACGAACGTTCCAAAAGAATGCGATTCTAAGTACGTACACCTAGGATCGTGCAGCAAATCGAAGAGCGCAGGTCTAAACATGGTTCAAATAACACTATCAAAATGATAAGAAATGGTTGATTGCGTTAAAAGAAAAGACCGATTTGTTGAATTACACAAGTTCCCGATAATGTAAAATCTGTTCAGCATGAACAAGTCTAAACTCTAAATCAAATATTGTGGTCAGCTTAACTCCAAACGATGAAAGATCTTTTAAACTTGCATATCGAGATATAATTTCAGGTTCAACACCTTGTTGGCTCGCTTACCCAAACTGAAGCCACCCCTGGGTATCCTACATTTCTAGTTCTGCCACTGCGCCTCGCCGTACCATCAAACCAAGAGCAATAATATTTGGTACTCGAAGATGAGATTTACAGTGTGCTAAATGCAGTTGGAAACATATTTTTACTGTTCGGGCCCGGAATCTTATAAACCGTTGTAATTTGTAATTATGACGTTGACCTTAATAATCCTTCTATTGCAGAATTTTGCAGGAACAAAAGTCAAACATCACATGGTTTTCATGCCGGAAGGACACATGTAAGCGAATGATTAACCAATAACGTTTTTACTGTACGTATAACGTGCCTTTTCTCTTTGAAATCTTTGACTGCTTAAATTCTGGACCCACAATCTAGATTTCTTACTGTTTGACTTTTTTTTTTTTTTTTTTTTGCATCACTGCGATCTTCGCTTCATACTATGGCCTTCGAGAAGAGTGATGACTTCAAGTTCTAAATGACAAGGTTAGGAAGGAAATGTCATCCTTAGGCATTACTTTTATCAGACTCAGGTTTCTTTTTTGGGGAATGAATGCTTAATTAGTTGAGTAAGATCTGAAGATGTTGGTTAATTTTCTATTACTAGTTAGATTAGATCATTATTCTAGATGATGTTACTACACAAGTCAACATTCTAGAGAATTCATTTGTTAAAATAATTACAAAATTAAGTAAGTACAACCACCTTAACAACCTCCATTAATAGTATTAGTTTCCACAAACCACAGTAACCATATATGGTGATTATTTGGGTGATTACTGAGTGTATTGTTCTTAAAAAAATATTCCAACTTCTCTGTTAAAACAATGGGTAAATACATGCACCAACTCCCAAGTCCTAACATGAATACCTGATGCACCATTACTATTACACGCCAAACATGTCAGAATAGCGATTTTAATTTGGTAGGGATATCCCTGAAACTGCCATGATTGCCTGAAACCCATTGATATGGTCACCAAAATGGCCGTACAAGATCTCCTTTTTCCTTTGGTTGCATCTCTTCCAACTCTTGATATGCTAGGGAGCAATGGTCTTCCTATAACATATGCCTGCTACCATTTGTGCTAAGCACATGCAGTTTAACAATCCTCCATCTTATTATCTTCCTCTCTAATACACCACGCAAATATGGCAGCATTTTCTTCCCAACTAAGGAGTTCGTTGGGTATTGCCAGGTTGCATTTATACAATTCTTGAAAACTGGAAATGCAGATCATCAACATCTGGCAGGTAAACAGCTTTGGGCTAGACTGCCGGCAACGCAATTGCTTGGACTGCATGGAAAGTTCGCAATGACATAGCCTTTAACAACAAATTAAGGGGTTTCAGTTGAGCAAGCTATAGCTCAAGTAAAATTGCAGGCCTACTGCTGCCTGCTAGTGTATTAATGAAGAAGCTTTTAGAGGTCTTAATTACTCGAGTCAATTAGTTGTTAACTGGCAATTCTCTAAGTTTACTCCTGTATCTCTTTGGGCAATGTTGTTAGGTCCAACCTTTGGGTGGTCCTTTTTCCCTCTTGTTTATCACTCCTGGTGGCTTTTCATTAATCTGTTTATTTTGCTGGTCAATAAAAATAGCAATAGCTAAATAATACACTTCCACTTAATTTCTTGACAAATAAATTCACTTGATATAAGATCTCATTATGTATATATAGTGAGACACAGATTCTCAAATTTACACTTGGTTTTTTTACTACATTAACAAGTTGATGAAATGATCCATATATTTGATCGATTTTCATCATCAGGCCAAACTTGACTTCCACTAATTATAGTACTATATCTGTTCCAAGGCCTTAATATTAAAGTCAAAAAAAAAAAAAAAAAAAGAGAAAAAGACTGATTAAGTAACAAAGAAAAACAACAGCAAAACATTCTAGGTACATAATTAACTATGATGACAAGAACAAATCAGCAGTGTCAGCTAGAGTGAGAAAACCAGCTTGATGATTATGATTATGTTGATGTTGATGATCTTCTTGAAGAGTATTAATACCTTCGTCAAACAACCATTTCTCAAGCATTGAGAATGGAACTTGTGCTGTTGTATTATCACTACTACTCTGCGAACCTTGTTTACTAGTCTCATAAATGAAAAAGTTCTTTTCATGTAATTCACATTTCGGGACATCTGGAGGAGGAGTAGCGGTAACGGTTGATGATGAAGAATTATCAAAACTCAAAAATGATTCCAAAGCTGCTTCAGGGGATAAAATATCATCGCTACTATTGTGTTGATGATGAACAAAACCTTGATGGTGATTATGTGGAGTTCCTTCACTGGTAGCTGTAGTATTTGATGAATAATTGATGAAAGAATTCTGTGTACTTTCTGATGAAGATCTAACGTGTTTATTATCTTTTGTTGACGATGTTGTTGATGATGTTGAGTTGTTATTATTGTTCTTCCATCCTTGTAGCCATCTTGAGATGTTTTCGGTGTTTGAAACATAAGGAGTTGCAGAAGTTGTTGCTAGAGGAGCTAAGATTTGTTGTTGTTTCATGTTCATCAGACTATTGAATGAAGAGTTGTCATGAATTGAAGCAGTAGAAGTTGAAGAAGGAACCGACAAATTATTTGGTGTGGGTTTATGATGAGTATGATCGATAGATAAGGCTTCATAAAGAGCTTGTCTTGCCATATCTACATTAGATTGAAGCCTTCTTTCCCATTGCCCTTTAGATCCTACTGTTTTTCTTGTTTGATCTGAATTTGACGATGTTGATGGTGATGATGGCCCATCTCTATTTAAATCATGCTCATCACTACAGCCTGTTTGAGTTTTTCTTAGCTTCTTCTTCAAATGGGTATTCCAATAATTCTTTATGTCATTGTCTGTTCTTTGAGGAAGGTATGAAGCTATTGCTGCCCATCTGCACATTAACACCACCAATATACATTAAAACCAAAATCTAAACGTATCAAAATCGACAGTCCCAAGTCGAAGCTTGCCAGGCAGTAAAAATAGACAAAACAAGTGAGAGATGAGATACCGCATACCTATTGCCAAGAAGAGCTTGGAGATGTATGATCATGGATTCTTCATGATCAGTAAATTCACCTCTTTTGATACCAGGCCTTAAGTAATTAGTCCATCGAAGTCTACAGCTTTTACTGCATCTAAGTAAACCTGTCATGCACAAAGTGAAGAAGACAGTATGTGTAAGATGCAATATTTTAGTCTTAAAACTATAAACAAAACCGAAAACACCAAAATTTGGTGGTATATTTAATTGGAACGAAGAAAGACTTGATTAATCAGAACCGTAATAATCTTAATTACCAGTACTAGTAGGAACGGATCTCCAATTGCCAGGACCATGTTCCTGAATATAAGTAACTAAAAGTATGTCTTCTTCAGGTGTCCACGGCCCTTTCTTCATTCCAATTTTATCACAGCAAGGTGGCCTCCCCATTTTGATCTGTTAACTTTTTTCACTTCCAAAAACACTTAGTTTCTCAGTTTAGATAGATTCTCTATCACCACTTCTTCTCTTTAAATTGTTTATATTGAGGTACAAAAACAAAACACAAGTCTTCACTTTTCTATAACGTTTTCTCCAAAAAGGAAACCTTATGATCACTAGAGAGTAGAGAGTTAGATAGAGAGGTGATGAGATGCACAAGAGTCCAATACTAGAAAGTATACTGGTCTATGTTATTTATAGAAAGAGGAGAGACTGTGTGATAGAAGTGTATACTACGCTGACCACCAAAGAGACAAATGGATACCAAAGAGTCAAAAGAGGACAGCAAACGCATTTACTCCCGCGAAGATGACCTTAACAAAAGTCAGCTCTGCCAAAACTCCTCTCTCTTCTCTGCCACACAAAACCGCGTGGCATTCAATGTCTTTTTTCTCTCTTTTTTTTTTTTTTTATTGATATTTGATCTATCGTTCAATGTGAATGCCCCTCAATCAGTCCCCATATACATATCTACAAATTTTGTTTTTTAGGAAAAAGGTAATTTATCTTTCTTCGAATGAACTAACTATTTGAAGTTTTAACTTCTAATTAGAACCAAAAACAACACATCCCTGCTTTTGTAATCTGGTGTTCTCATGAATCACTGTACGTGCCATGGTCTCGTACGCACTTCTACCCTAAATCACGGAGTGAAATATACTCCAGCAAGACGCAAGAGACATGCATGCTTCCATAGATGACCAGTAGTTAGGATCAATGTGTATTTGCCTTTTGATCAAAGCGAAAGCGAAACACACATTTTTTTATTAGTCTGTTGGTTTTTAGGTTTTCAGAGGTGCTTTGTCTCTCCGCTGGGTTTGTAAGCTGTTTCAATCCAATTCTTACTTTCGCCGATCAAAAAGAAAATGTGCACTGGCCTTGCCAGTAAGGGGTGATCATGACCGGTAAATATGTTTGATGACTATATAGTTAAATGATGCAGACAAAGGAACCGCCTGTCTACTAGAGTGGAACTGTCACTATTAATTCCAGCCCTTAATTAAAAGCTTCTTAATTAGTAAGTATATTGAGTTTAGACTTTATACATTTTAGGTTGTGTGAATGTAACGCAAGATAAGACAAAAATGTTGTACACATATACTAAAGGCAAAAGAGTCGGCAGAGCTAGTTTGGTTGTTAGTAGCATATGATGGACGGCCAACTGCTTAGTTTGTATGTCTATCAGAAAAGCTTGATTAGACTCACAAAAAGATGAAAAATATCTTTATACAATTAAGATAGATAGTGAGAGATGTAACAATGAGAACGTAAATATAAATCAATCACAGCCATTTAAGAAGAAATAGTAATAGGGATGACTGATGGCAGACCAATCAGGAAAGCAGTTTTGGACCCCAATTTTAATTTTTAGGTAACTACTAGATATGAAGCATGCATTATAAGTTTATAACGAAATCATTAAACTGAAAATAGAAGTCCTAACTAAATAGAATTGCCTCGAATCGATCCTACTCGATCGAGTATTGTCCTTGTAGCTGTTGAAATAAACCCATCCATGATTTGCATGCACTTAATGTTGCGTCTTAGCAAGATATAGCAAATTTTAGTGAATATAACTACAAATCTGCAATCAATAAACTGATGCGTATGTATATTTTCAGTAGTATAATAGCGGATGGGATTCGGATCTTCTTTACAAAGTCTTGGTTTGACGTTTTTGTTGCGACTGATTTTCATAGATAACCTTCTTCACAGAGTCTTGGTTTGACGTTTTTGTTGCGACTCTTTTTCATAAATAATCTTAAGAAATTGCACAAAAAAAAAAAAAAAAAAAAAAAAAAAAAAACTAATCAAAGACAAATTACTGGCTTTTGGATTTCATTCGCTTTCATGAATATGCAGAGAAGTTCATTTACAAGAAGGCTATTATTGGGGCGTCACATTCCATTAGAGGGGCGTCATCTAATAGGACAAAAACGGGTCACCCAGAAATAATATCAAAAACCATTATCTCAAATAATTTTGTAATGACCGAACAACCCTTTAGTTAATTTTAATTTTATTAGATAATAATTAATTCTACGGTTGGAATCAATCCAAACCTGGACGTAAAACCAATTTCTACGGTTGGAATCAACCCAAACCTGGACGTAAAATCAATTTCTACTGTTGGAATTAAAAGGAACCTGGACGTAAAATTGAAATTTACGGCTAGGTTGACGAAAGGAAAATTCAGTAAACTAAACCTAGACGTAAAATTGAAAATTACGGTTGGAATTCAACTAAACCTAGACGTAAATTGAAAATTACGGTTGGAATTCAACTAAACCTAGACGTAATACAACATGCAAATCAAAGTTTACGGTTGACTTGAACTTAACCTAGACGTAAGTTCTTCAAAACTAAATTACGGTTGAAAAATCTAGTAACGTACCCAGACGTAACACTAGCAAAAAGTAACTAAAACCCTAATTTTATTTCGATTTCATTCAATCTAACCTATTTTAAGCACAAAAACAAGTAAACAAAGATGGGTATGTTCGATTATTACCTTACATACACCATGGGTTTGTTCGATGAAATGAATTCAAATGGATTTACGATAAAATGATGAAGAGAAAGAGGAGAGGAAGAAGAAGAGCAATTGAAATGTGAAGAATGAAGAATAGAAATTAGGTTTTGTTTCTGTTTTTAAGTTTTAATTTTAATTGAAGGGTAGTTTGGAATCAAAAGTACCCCATAACCAGATTTTTGGTCACTAAATATCCAAGTGAAGCCCCTTTATTGGATGGTGACGTCCCAATAATAGCCTTCATTTACAATGGTGACTATAATTTGTTGCAACTGTAACAATAAAATACTCAAAGAAGATGTTAGAAATAAATTTCTGAAACGCTTAAATAAACACTCAATGGAATCAGCAAACAGAGGACAGAGTCACGTGTTCAACACGCTGTCCTTAACACAATAGTTGACTGGTACGCCTCAAAAGAATGAGAGATGCCTATACCCTGTAGTCAAGTTGTATCCAGGATAAAACTGCCCGTTGCAAGTATTGTTAGCACTACAATACTTGCCCACTCATACGAACTCAACAACAATGGCACAAAGAATAAAAACCACACAGAGGGAGAAAGACGAAAAGAAGAGGATAGTAGCTCTTCTGGACACAAATTGAAATGTAGAAGTCGAATTCTTTTTATAGGCAAACGGAGAGGGTAAAATCAATGCACATTAATGTGCGAATCAATACTGCATGCGAAATAATGCTGCATGGTGTCGACATAATTTTGTCATAAAACAGTCAAAAAATGGTAAGAAAAATGTCGACATCCATGCACATAAAGCCGTTAAGAAAATTATTTTTGGTTAGAAAATAAATTCACCAAGGTCACGCGCCCCCCACATTTAAGACAGAATTTTAATTTGATTGTAAAATATTTAAGGAAATAATTTAAAATCATTTTTTCAAAGTGATAAGTCTTGGTTGATCCATGTCCACGGCGTAGGCACGAGCCCGAGCCCTAAGACTAAGTGAAAGCAAAAATATTTCGCCCCACTCGTTCCACCCACATTGTTTTACTAACTATCCATAAAGGAATATCCATATAGTGGAACTCCTCTTTAGATATACCCAATGTGGGACTAAAGGTTCTATTTCATTCACTCATAAGAAAATGAGTAAGTGCTCTTAGAGACCAAAGGTCCTAAGTTCAATTCCCACCAAGACCATAAAACCAAAACAATAAACTCATTCTCTCCAACAATCCCCCACATGAATGAAATACCGATAAAAATCAGAAAACGGAAAGCGAGAAATACCACTTAGGCAAGAGGTGTCCATGAGGTATTGAACCTTTGCTTAGTGAGAAATTGCCGGGACTACTTGATGGACAGTGAACGCGATGTCCTGAACTGCCATCGTTTGGTGTAATCCACGATAATAACCACGCGTGATATCTCTCTAGGTGCTGTCAAGTTTGTGTCGTTGTGTCCTTTTTGGCCCTGGAAAAATCCCGTTTATCAGAATGCTCTAGAGAATCAGCTCTGTTCTCATAGGAAGCGACCCACTTCCACAGTCAGATAGGTGAGTTCCATCAAGAGTGTTTACTTCTACACCCCACTTCAATCTTAAATTGAAACTATAGAACTCATTAAGACTTAGTTAAAAGTCATCCTTCACATGCAGTCACACTATCACGTCTACACCATAGGGAAGGGGCAGAGAATGAAATTCTCTGATAGTGTTTACCTTGACTCGCCACAAATTAATTGTCTCATTCAAACCCTTGATCTTGGCATATCCAGTAAGCAAGGTTGAGTATCCTTCATGGAAAGTTTATTTAATGAGCCTAAGCCCCATCCCCCTCGATGCATTACTAACTATCTCTTTGGACAAACCTTTCGTCAAAGGGTATGCGATATTCTCCTTGGACCTTAACCATTCAATGGAAATAACGCCTTTTGAGATTAGTTCTTTAAGGGTATCGTGTCTTCTATGAATATGTATAGACTTCCCATTATAATAGATGTTTTTAGCTTTATCTATGGCAGCTTGATTATCACAATGTATAGATATAGCTTGCACAGGCCTATGCCAGAGAGGAATGTCTTCTAAAAAGCATCTTAGCCAAGCGGCTTCCTCTCCTGCTTTATCTAACGCAATAAACTCAGATTCCATAGTGGATCGAGCTATGCAGGCCTGTTTGGAACTCTTCCAAGAAACACCCCCACTTGCTAGAGTGAAAACATATCCACTCGTAGACTTGGACTCCTCTGAGCCCGATATCAAGTTTGCATCACGAAATCCCTCAAGGACGGCAGGGTACCCTTCATAATTCAAACAAAAGGTCAAAGTGTATTTCAAATACCTCAACACTCTAAAAAGTGCATTCCAATGTTCCTGCCCTGGATTACAAGTATACCTACTTAATAACCTACTCACAACATAAGCAATGTATGGCCTAGTACAGTTCATCAAATACATCAGACTTCCTATAACTCGTGAATATTCAAGTTGTGACACTCCATTACCCTTATTCTTTGTGAGTCTACAACAAGGATCATATGGAGTATGAGCAGGGTTGCAATCAAAATGATTGAATTTTCTAAGCACAGATTCAACATAATGAGATTGACTAAGACTATAACCGTTAGAAGTTCTTATAATTTTCATCCCTAAGATTACATCTGTGGGGCCTAAGTCTTTCATGTCAAAGTTCTCATTTAGCATGCTCTTAGTGGAATTAATTACTTCCATGTTTGTACCAAGTATAAGCATATCATCAACATACAAGCATACAATTAAACATGCATCATTCACAAGTTTAGTATAGACACACTTGTCAGATTCATTGATTTTAAAACCACTAGAAAACATTACATGATCAAATTTTTCATGCCATTGTTTAGGTGCTTGTTTCAATCCATACAAAGATTTTTTCAGTTTACAAACTTTGTTTTCACAACCTTTCACTGCAAAGCCCTCAGGTTGTTCCATGTAAATTTCTTCATCTAATTCACCATGTAGAAAATCTGTTTTTACATCCATTTGATGTATCTCTAGGTTATGAACCGCAACTATAGCAATTAACATCCTAATAGAAGTAATTCTCGTAACTGGTGAGTAAGTATCAAAGAAATCTACACCTTCCTTTTGTTTGTAGCCTTTAACTACTAACCTAGCCTTTTATTTTTGAATAGTTCCATCTAAGGTACGTTTCCTCCTGAATATCCATTTACATCCTATGGCCTTGCACCCTGGAGGTAAATCTACTATATCCCACGTATCATTCTCTTTGATGGATTCCATTTCACTAATACTTGACTCTTTCCACCATGGAGCTTCCGGTGAAGTCATGGCTTCTCTATAAGTCTGAGGATCAGACTCTGCTAGTGTTACGAAGTCAGGTCCAAAGGAGGTTTTGGTTCTAGCCCTTTTATTTTTTCTAGGATCAGTTTCTACTTCATCTTCCTCTAAAGGTAAAGTATGACTGGTTGAAGGGACGTCTAGGGGATCAAAACCTCTCTTACGAGAGTCAGATTTTAATGGAAAGACATTTTCAAAAAAATACCGCATCCCTAGACTCCATAATAGTATTCACACCAATGTCAGAAATATCAGAACTCACAACCATAAATCTATATGCAGGAGTATGCTCAGGATACCCTATGAAGACACAGTCAACAGTTTTGGGTCCTATCTTGGTTGCTTTAGGTTTAGGGATCTGAACCTTAGCCAAACACCCCCACACTTTGAAGTATTCAAAAGAAGGTTGTCTACCTTTCCACAATTCATATGGAGTTTTATCTGATCCTTTAAAGGGTACTCTATTCATGATATAGAAGGCTGAGAGGACAGCTTCCCCCCACAAGTTCGAAGGTAATACTGAACTAATTAACATGGCATTCACCATATCCTTAAGGTTACGGTTCTTACTTTCAGCTACACCATTCGACTGAGGTGAATAAGGAGGGGTAACCTCGTGTATTATGCCGTGTTCTACACAGAAATTTCCTATCGGAACTATGTACTTACCACCACGGTGAGACCTAATGGTTTTAATGGTAGTATTCATTTGGTTTTCAACTTCTAGTTTATATCTCTTAAAGGATTCTAAGGCATCATCCTTACCTCTAAGCAAATATATATGACAATACCTCGTACAGTCGTCTATAAAAGTAACAAACCATTTCTTACCACCTCTAGTTTGAACAAATTTCATGTCAACTAGGTCTGAGTGAATTAAGGGTTTAGAATTTATATGAACATTTTTGCTAAAAGTTTTTCTAGCATATTTTGATTTTATGCAAATTTCACATTTGTGTTCTTTTTCCAAACTCAAATTGGGTATGCAACCTACATTAGCTAGTTTATGCATTGACTTATAATTTAATCTAAGTCTACCATGCAAAACATTCAAACACCCACAAAAAATTAAAAATGTTCACTTCATCAATTTTCCTTTAAGCTTATATAAACCCTAAGTCATATAACCGATGCCTGAAAAATCATTTCCCTTAGTTATAACAAGTTTTCCAAATTTAATTAAGATCTTCAATCTTTACCATCTACAACAGAACAAGATACAAGATTCTTGCATATGCCAGGAACATGAAAACTTTATTCAATGTGAGAATATTACAGATATGAGCTTCTGCTCGACCTTTCCCTTTTATGCAACCTCTGTCGCATATGAGTTACTCATATAGAGTTTCTCGACATCCCCTATCCTCTAATATGAGGTGAACAGGTCTTTGTTTCAACAAACATGCTTAGTGGCTCCAAAGTCCACCCATCATATCTCACATTGCTTATTAAAATAACTTCCGGCATCATTCCACTGAACTCGTACTAGTTTGTTTTCAACTAAATTAGCATTAACTTTCTACTAATTAAGGTTTTATGTTGTCTACAATTACTGTCATTTGATCAGGAATTTTACAAACAAAACAATCACCCTTAATTAAAGTAATGCTAGATTTAGGTCTACGAAACATACCTTTCTTACAAGAGCTATGCATAGTGTTCCATTTGACGTTCTCACCTTTGCCATCTTTGGAAGATTTTTATTTTCAGCCACATGCGCCTATTAGCCATGTCCCTTGTAGATGGCACCTTTATTCACAAAACACAATTCCGAATCAGAAAGTATAATATGAATTTTGAAGATAACATCTGGATTTACAAACTTCGTTTGAACCACCATTTCAAAAAACTCATGGTTATCCCATAAAAACTAATATTGTCAACAACAAATTTCTGCTCGTCAGAATTTTTCAGGAACATTTCTCTGTTTTGTAAAATATCGAAAAACTACTTTTACAACTCCAAAAATTCTGAAATTTTACGTGGGTAACGATCAAGATGTATACTACATTATGCCAAAAGGGTTTATCAAAATCCTTTCTAGGTTAAGAGATAAACTCGAAACTCTACAGCTGACCCAAAAATTCATTTTTTGTTTTTTCACTCCACAAATAACATCCATGATTGATTGTTGGGTGCTATAATTAAAGACAAAGAACGATCAAATAAACAAAATTTATTGATACTTATCTCCTTTATAATGGAAGTGATCGGATTGACAAACCGGATGAGCTCCTCAGAAAATTTTGCAGACCCATCAACATCGTTCTTACCCATTGTTACAGATGGAAAAGACTATTGTGTTAAGATTGTTGCAACTGTAACAATAAAATACTCAAAGAAGATGTTAGAAATAAATTTCTGAAACGCTTAAATAAACACTCAATGGAATCAGCAAACAGAGGACAGAGTCACGTGTTCAACACGCTGTCCTTAACACAATAGTTGACCGGTACGCCTCAAGAATGAGTGATGCCTATACCCTGTGGTCAAGTTGTATCCAGGATAAAACTGCCCGTTGCAAGTATCGTTAGCACTAAAATACTTGCCCACTCATACGAACTCAACAGCAATGGCACAAAGAATAAAAACCACACAGAGGGAGAAAGACGAAAAGAAGAGGATAATAGCTCTTCTGGACACAAATTGAAATGTAGAAGTCGAATTCTTTTTATAGGCAAACGGAGAGGGTGAAATCAATGCACATTAATGTGCGAATCAATACTGCATGCGAAATAATGCTGCATGGTGTCGACATAATTTTGTCATAAAACAGTCAAAAAATGGTAAGAAAAATGTCGACATCCATGCACATAAAGCCGTTAGGAAAATTATTTTTGGTTAGAAAATAAATTCACCAAGGTCACACGCCCCCCACATTTAAGACAGAATTTTAATTTGATTGTAAAATATTTAAGGAAATAATTTAAAATCATTTTGTCAAAGTGATAAGTCTTGATTGATCCATGTCCACGGCGTAGGCACGAGCCCGAGCCCTAAGACTAAGTGAAAGCAAAAATATTTCGCCCCACTCGTTCCACCCACATTGTTTTACTAACTATCCATAAAGGAATAGCTATATAGTGGAACTCCTCTTTAGATATACCCAATGTGGGACTAAAGGTTCTATTTCATTCACTCATAAGAAAATGAGTAAGTGCTCTTAGAGACCCAAAGGTCCTAAGTTCAATTCCCACCAATAGGCCTGTCAATGGAAGAATATCCGTCGGATATTTAGAAATCCGATATCCGACATGTTAAGCACTGCCGGATATTCGATATCCGATAATATCCTACAGGATATCAAAATCAGATATCGATTCCGATAGGCTAAGCTGTCGGATATCCGATAGTATCCGGTTATAACAAAAAAGCTTAAAAACCCCTGTAAAACATTTTCATAATTGACACTTACGGGATATTTATCCGACAATATCCGATACTAGACTCGAAATTATGATAAATTACAAATAAGTTCCTATACTATCGGATATTAACATTTCGGATGGGGTCTAATCCGTTTCCGATACGTTAACGAAGAAATATCCGATAAAATATCCGATCTGATATCCGATAAAACGGATAAAATCCTATACAATCTCGAATACTCGGAAACGGATACCGGATATCGGACAAATATTGACAGGCCTACCCACCAAGACCATAAAACCAAAACAATGAACTCATTTTCTCCGACATAATTTTCGTATGGGACACCCATTGAATGTAATTAATAATTACACATGCTTGAACTTTCTTTTGATTTTGTGCTTATCACGAATTCTCAAGGACAAGAATGTGCAAACCCATTGGCCATAATTGAATAGTGACCTCACTGCTGACATACATAACCCCAAGTATTTATCCAGTTGTTTTGACAAGGTTGTGAGTAAGGATCAAAGGAGTCCAATTTGCCCAACCCCAAACAAAAGACCTAGTTACTAATAACAAAGTACAATTTCATAGAGTTGTACCATTCCACTGTATCCAAATGAAGTTCATCATTCTTGAACTTTGTTTTGTTATTATTACATATACATGAATTTGATGATCTTATATAGTTTTGGATTTACTTATATATGAGTTGAACTGTTGAAAGTAAAAAGTTGAAACCCCATGCAATTTGACTTATATATCATCATCATCACATGATGATTGTGTAAACATGACTGATAAAAATCTCCATTTCATACTGTGTTTGTTATCCATTTTTGTTGCTTCATTTTGTTAGATTTTTCCAACTCTGTTTCAAAGTTTTAAGAAAAAAATGATTTTCTTATATTAAAAAGTCTTAGTGATTACCATTGTTTTCTCTTAAGTGACAAAATGCGCAAACAAAGCTTAATTCAACATCAAGATGGAAGAATGTGGATAATTTGTTTAGTGTTATATTCAGATATATATATCCGAACATTATACATACATCATACATATGCTACAAAAGAGTAACACTTTCTGTGGGGATATATGATAAGAAAATATAATTGAATTAGGATGGGAATGGATGGGAAAAGAAAAGAATTAGTCTTATGAATTAATAATGTTTTTCAAGGATAATACGGGGTATTTTATGGTTTTTGATCTTTAACTAGATTTGGTTCTATAGTTCTAGATAGTTTTATATACTATCTCCGTCTCTAAAAGATACGCAGATTTGTGTGTAAACAATCAATATAGTTTTATATACACACAAACCTGCCTATCTTTTAGAGACGGAGGAAGTATGAACAATCAATCATTCGCGTACAGATAACGACAACTTAATTAAACACCGGCAGATCCCGAATTGTACCAACTCTTGATTTGTTGGAGGAAGCTTGAATTTTTAAACCGAAAATAGAAACATCTTGAAGTGCCGAATTAATCGGTTTAAAACAAATCCAACTTTCACTGTGAACAAATCCTCCCAAGCTGGTCTATGCCTGTTGATATTAGTTCTTACACACTTGGAGTCTGTCTCAAGCTTCGAAGACTAATGCAAAAGTCTGGAATACCCGAATATGATTTCTGCAACTATCTTATGGAGTTTATGGTTGGTGAAATTCTCGAGCTTTTAACAGTGAAGAAACTAACTCGACTGCAGTTATAATGAAGCTAGATAGTTATCAGATGTTTACATGGACTTTGATCTTCCATAATTTCAAGTTGCAGCCAGTTGACATTTTGTTTTCTTTTGATTCTTCGTGTTTAGGGTTAGAGCGGCACAAGCCTTTTACAGGGATTTAATCAATATAATTGTTGATTATTGGAAAAACGGCTAATTTTCTTCTAAGCTGATCATATACCACCTCTGTTTTCAGAAAAATGTTAATATCGATTTTTCATTTTAGCATGAAAAATAGGCTAACACTTTTATTGAAATGAAAGGAGTAGAAAATAGTACATATATGAACCGATACATAATAATTGTCACACTTTCACTGCTCTTCAAAACACTAGTTTGATTATTCTAGCCACCGTCTGACCGTCGATTATTTGATGTTTATTTTTATTTGTTGCAGTAATACTACGAGTGTGACTTCTGTTCATAAACATCACTACTCAACAATATTACCGCCAAACGTTTACGGACCTCCCTTTTAGCGTTGCCGTATTCATTCCGAGCACCAAAAGGATAATAGATGGATGGATGCCTTCACTCTGTCGACAAGTTAATTACTTGATACGGACACATGTCACCTCATTAATCAAACCCATGCAAAGTCTTTGCATCACCGATCTATTTCCCGTTGCCATACTCTTTAGTATGACTCATCATTCTATTACACAACCAAATGTTTTTAGGTATACATCCATCCATGATCTATCTGTGATTAGAATAATTCAACCCCTACTAAGCTAGTTTTCATATAATATCCAGTTGTAATATCACATGGGAGCCCACAAGCTCCATGGCCCACAAGCAACCTAATCAGTACACCTGTCAATTTCTTTGTGGTTTCCAACAACCCACGTGTCAGATGTTTTGAGACGAGAGAAAAAACGGTTCCATGTGAAATTCGAAGAGTAGCTAAAAAAAAGTCAGCTACGATTAAGGGTTTGGTGTGGGTGTCTGTAAGGTCCCCTCTGGCTATAAGAACAAAAAGGTTGCTTAATTGTTTGGGCTTGGGCCTACTAAAATCCTAAAACGTCCTCAATTGTATATAAGATCATGGAGGTCATGGTGACCCACGGGAATTAAAGTGCGACTTTTGCTTAGAACGTGTCCAGAAATGAGAGGCTTGCATCTTCAACATTTTGATTAGCCCCGTGAGCCTAGTTAGCAATTCGGGATTCGGCAAACGTACGGAACGGCAAACGTACGAGTATTATACGGTTTTGTAAAATCCAGATTCGGTCCAAAATTCGGTCAACGGGACGTGATTCGTCAGTAATTCGGAACGGCATACGTACGTGTATAATTCGATTTATAAATGTGAGTTCGGCTCTGAAAATTCGGTATCTATATATAACAAATAATTTGTATTTATAAGGTCATAGACCAATTTTTATGCATATGTGTGAGTTATTTAAAGAAAAAATAAACTTAATATGGTGATATTAATAATATATACAACATTAGTTATCCAAGAGGACGTCGTATGGTGGTTAGATGCTTGGTTAGTGAGTTTGAGATCTCTCTCACCTTCACCTTCAAATCTCTTCAGTCGTTTTTGTTTCATAAAAATTACAACACGTCTAATATTCGGTCGTGTATGCTCGGAAGGCAGTAAAGCCCAAAAAGTGGAGTCTTTGAAAAGTAAAAGCTAAAGAATTTATGGCGAATTAAGCGGACGTATCATTCGGAATACGTAAAATTCGTGAACGGTTCGCGAATAATCCGGGAATGACACATAATACGCGACTTGGGTTCGGAGTTGCAAACGTACGCGAATAAGACGGTAAAATTCGTGATACGGAAAAATTCGCGAATCATTCGCGAACTTACTAACTAGGCCCGTGAGTATATGCAGTCGACGCGTGTATTTTAATGACCCTATCTTTCCGACAGATGATTTAAGTTATTGTGACCTACGTATCATGTATGCATGGAGGGACCATTTTCTTTCTATTTTCGTCTCTTTAAAGTTTAGTGCTTTTTTAGTCCAATTAAAATTCAACACTACGCAATCAAGTGATTCCAAAAGAGACGAGTAAAGATTTTCCGTGACAAATGAACTTCCGTTTAGCTGAGTCCGACGGTGCCTCAACAGCCCATAGCCACACCACTAAGAAGTGAGACTATAGCTATTACCAGGGGCGGGGCCAAAATTTGTGGATTGGAGTGTAAAACTTAATTTGGGGTACAATTTTTTTAGGGTGCGAATAGTAAAATTAGGCTTTCAAATAGCCTTAACTTTTTTATTAGGTTTAAAATAGGCTTTGGATCCAGCTGGGCAGGGATGCAAGTGCATACCCTTGCCTGGGCTAGTTCCGCCCCCGACTATTCCTGTTGTGAAGAATAACCTAAACTGTGGAGCTCTTCAAGCACCAAAATTCTCACTCCAATTTTAGTCAGTGTGCTAGCAGCTCAACCCATCAATTGATGAGAATTCTCATTGTGAAGTGGTTTCGCCCTACTGTGTTTCGTTTTATTTGTGGTTCACAATTGGGTTGCCTATATGGCTATAATCTGCGAACTCAGCTATGAACTCACTCCTTTTGTGGAATTTTTGGTGAATTTGAAGACTATGAAAATGATGCAGTGTGGAACCGTTCAAATATAACTAAAAATAAAAATTACACGGTGTAAAAAAATCAAGGTGACAACTTGGGTTAACCAAAAAAAGCTCGTCAATAAGTTGAGATACATAAAAACTCCATATTCAATAAAAATAGTGTAAATCCTAAATTTTCAGAATTAAAAAATATTTAAATTAAGTATTTAAAGTTTTTCAAATACCAAAAGTGACACTTAACGAGAAAATGGATAATGATTCAATTAGAATTAGTGCAACTAACTGAATGAAACATGATCTCATATTCGTAATATTTTAGGGTTTTTATTAACAAAGACTCATCTTCTTAATTTAAGTTGAATTCGCGAAACAGAACCGTTGGAGAAGAGAAAGATCATCATGGTATTTATGAGTTTTTATTCACGAAACTTCATATTCAAGTTGATTTTGTTAAACAAAATTGTTAGCTGAGAAAACCTAATTACAATTTAGGGTTTTATCCGACGAATTAATCGAGCCTCTTCAGAATTCGACATAATTCTCAGGTAAGATTTTAGGTTTTGATTCTGATTTTCAATTCTATTTTTTATAGGTTTTGAAAAAGCGGGGGTCTAACAACCACACCCAATATTTCGTTCGGCAATCTGAATAGACAAACTTTAATATACTTTCAAGAGAATCAGCTAGACAGTCAGACTCAATCTATAGAAAAGTATATCAAAGAGTTATATCTCAACTTCTCAATTCAATCTGCAATCAAACAAATAGGAATTTGCGAGCCCGATTGAATAAGAGAAATAACTTGGACGGTATCACAAACCAATATCCAAGTGTCAATCAATTCAATCAACAACCCAAAGGTCGGATTCAAGAATTGATTGAACTTAACACACAACCTGTGATATTTCTATTATATAACAAAATAGGGGAAAAGAAATAACACAGACGCCAGAAAATTTGTTAACGAGGAAACCGCAAATGCAGAAAACCCCGGGACCTAGCCCAGTTTTGAACACCATATTTCATTAAGCCGCTACAGACACTAGCCTACTACCAATGAACTTCGGACTGGAATGTAGTTGAGCCCTAATTAATATCACACTAATCAAGGTACAGTTGCGCTCCTTACGTCTCTGAACCTCAGCAGGATTCAACGCACTTGATTCCCTTAGCTGATCTCACCCACAACCAAGAGTTGCTACGACCCAAAGTCGAAGAATTGATAAACAAATCTGTCTCACACGGAAAATTTTATTGTAATAGATAAATCCGTCTCCCACATAAATACCTATGAGTTTTGCTCCGTCTTTTGATAAATCAAGGTGCACAAGAACCAGTTGATAAACCAGACTTATATTCCCGAAAAACAGCCTAGTATTATCAATCACCTCACAATACTCTTAATTGTATGGAAGCGAAACAAGATATTGTGGAATGACAAACGATGAGACGAAGATGTTTGTGACTAATTTTAATCTTACCCATCGGAGATAAATCTCAAGCAAATCTTAGAAAAGATAATACTCGATCACGATAGTAGAAGTAAGATTAAAACACACAACTACAGAGAAAATAGTTGGGTCTGGCTTCACAATCCCAATGAAGTCTTCAAGTCGTTAACCTACAGGGTTTCCTGAAAAACCTAAGGTTAAAGGAGAATCGACTTCAGTCGCAACTAGTATCACACATGAGGTGTGGAGATTAGGTTTTCCAGTTGCTAGAGTTCTTCCTTATATAGTTTTCAAATCAAGATTTGCAATCTAAGTTACCTTGGTAACAAAGCATTCAACGTTAGATGAAAACCTGATTAGATTCAAGCTAATATCTTTCAACCGTTAGATCGAACGTAACTTGTTATACACAAATGAAATGTACCTTCATTTAGGTTTGAGTAACGTACCTAAACGTGTACACTAGGTTGGATCAATAGTAGTTAACCGAAGTTAGCTATATGAACACTCTCATATCAACCTTATTCATCTTAACCACAACTAGTCCAAATGACTCAAATGAAACTAGTTATAGAGTTGTTCAATTGCTATATTGTTATAGAAGTATACAAGAACATAATTGAAGCAAAATCGGTTTGATTCACTCGAATCAATTCATGAACATTATAGTTCTAAAATCGGTCTGACTCAAATGAAACTAGTTATAGAGTACGCATACTTCCAAACACAGCAGAAATTCCCGGACCCAAACCCTTCGCCAGTACGCGTACGAGTATGTGTACTTAGGCTTCCGGAATTTCACAACTAACAGGTACGCATACGTGTATGCATACTATAGTTCCGGTCATGGATCACATATACGCAAGAACCCACACTATGTTCATAATCCAATGATGGTTAAGTGTTTCAATCTCTATTTCAATCATTGAAACATTTTTAGAGGATGACAATAACTGTTTTCACGAACTATTAGCATCAAATCAATTTTCAAGTTATTGAAATAATCATAACGAAACATTCCAAGTCTACACCAAATGATTGTATCACACAAACCATGTAAGATGTTACTCGGCGATTTTCACATGATCATCTTTTGACTTTCGTCAAGAATATAAGATGAACTTGGTTGAAGCGAAAGCTTACCAACACATATTTCGAGAAATATGTAAGCGAGTTAAACTCAGCTCGAAATCTCAAATGTGCATAATCGAATACTATATAGTAATACGACTTTTGTCTCAATATAGGAGAGAGAGTAGAAATAGACTTTCCAAGTGATAGATGAGTTTTAGTGTCTATATATCTTTTGTTGATCAAGTTCCACAAGCTCTCCTTAGTAGTTCTTCGTCTTCGAATGATGAACGTCGTGAAGTCTAATGCTCAACTACACAATCTATCCTAGTCTGAGACATCACTATAAGTAGACTAGAAATCAAGACTTATAGTTTTGATCACTAACATTGACAAACAAGCTTGAGATAGCAACGCTTGCGAGTTTGACTGAGCAGTGCTCTAACAGGTTTAAGTATTGTGGTTAGATTATATAATTTCAATTAAGTATTCTCGATCCTAATTGTTATGATTTTGTTTTTTTTTCCTACAATTTTCTATGAAACCAATAATACATTCAATTTCGATCGGCGGAGGCCAAATTTGGTTTCAAAGAATGCTTTAAAAACCAAAATAAATTAAAATTCAGTGACCTTAGAGCATCTCCAACGGCACATCCTCAATTTCCTATTAATTAGGCCACATGGGATTTGCCTAGTTTTTGACAAAAATCCTTCTCCAACGGCAATGTTAAAAAAGAGTACGAATATTACGTGGATGATAATTATCTACATCCTCAAAGTCATCCTCTAGTTTCAGAGGTTGTTTTAGAGGATGTGAACGTCCTAATCACCACAATTTAAGGTTAGAATAAACTACTTAATTATTTTCAACCAAAAGATTTTGCACCAAATAAGTTAAAAGCTTTATGGTTGGAGATGAATTTTTCTCACCTCCTTAAATTTAGGGAATCTGATTTCACATCCCCGAAAAATGAGTTACATGTAGGATTCCCACCAAGTTCTCATTGGAGATGCTCTTAATGGCTGAGAATATCAATTTTGATATTTTTGCGCGTTTTTTTTTTGTATAAATTCATCTTCAAATGATCGTGAGACTAGTTTTGTTAACCAAATACCTAGTATTTTCATGGGTGATTTCATTAGCATACAAACATTAATACAAAAACTAGCTTCTCGAAGTCCATGGAGACATATAACAAAAATGTGATTTGACTGACTTTTTTTTCCAACTGTATGATTGTAAACACACATTAAGAATTATCAGAAAGTTTCGATGATTTTAAGTTGGTCAAAAAAGAAGCTATAAGAGTATTTTGATATAACTTCAGTTGATAATTTGCAAGTATACATTTCCACGGTTGCCAATATAGTTGTGCTCGAATATCGACAAATTATTTTCCAACTGAAAAAGGCAAATGTATACAAACTTTAAAAAAATCACAGTAAATTTTTACTAATCTCACTAGTTCACTACAACCAAAAGTATTATAGTAAAACCTCTGTACAAGAATATCCTAGGGACCACAAAAAAATATTCTTATATGGGGGTTATTCTTATATGGAGGTCTGCCATGAATAGAACAATTTTTTTTCATACATGTGCACTAGAGAAAATATGCCTATATGCATTAGAAACACAAAAGTGTATTTAGGTAAATATAAATTCAACTTTAACATCGTAAATTGACCAACGAGATCACATGAGTGAAAGGTGTTACCGAAAATTGACCAATGAAATTATGTGAGTGAAAGATATTTGTACGAAATTGTGCACATAAAAGTAAAGAATTCACTTTGAAGCCATATGATTTCGTAAAATAGTTCCAAGAATCTCTTCGTCTTAAACTTTGATGCATGACAAAACCTATAATATCTATATTATAATGTCAATTATTCTTATATGGAGGTAGGTTCCTTAAGACGGGACCGGAAGAATTTATGACTTATTCCAATATGGAGTTTATTCTTAAATATAACTGGCTCAAATTTGGACCAGACTTTTTTATTCTTATATGGAGTTTATTCCTATATAGAGTATTCTTCCGGAGAGGTTTTACTGTAATGTTTTTTGATCGATTAGACTGACAGTTAACATTAGAAAGTGAATATTAAATTTCTTAACAGGACAAAAAAATGTTTTTACAATAAATTCAGCAAGAATTAATGATGAACACTATTTTTCTAATCAGATAGTTTTACCATTGCAAGCCTTGTAAGCATCCATGAGTAATTTATAGGTCGCTTTCATTATCATATTTGTTGATCTTATGTGTTGTATTTATTCTCAATAATTCATATTATCTTTCAATTTGCTCTTCATGTAATAGCACACAAAAATGGCACAGTCTCTCATGAAAATACATAACCATTTAAGTATTTTGAAGAAACTTTTTTAAAATGAAACATAGTTAATTATGTGCCCTTTTTGTTGATAGCATGTAGGTGCCAGTCCCTATCAGGGACTTCATATGGGGTATTTTATCCTTTATCAATGGGATTAATGCACTTGTAGTGTTTGTTACTTTATTTTTCTACATATATTAAAAAAAAGGATAGTTAGTTAATAACACATTCATTCATGTAAAGAAAACAACTCATGTTGGCCACTAAAATTTCCTACAAAAATTACCAGAAACTGGTTGAAACCAAAGTAAATCAATGCTACTGATTCGTGACCAAGACTTTTAGAAACTGGTTGAAACCAAATTCTGGTTTCAACCTAAATCAATACTATTGAGACTGAATCGCCGACAGAATTATTAAAACCTGGTTAACCTAATAGCCTGTTTGAATACTCATCAAGAAATATCTTTTCGACTTCTAGAAATCAAAAGGCAAGAAGTTAGTTTGGGTAAAAAAATTTCGAACAACTTCTAAAAACAAAAACAAAAAGAGTTAACTTTCATGAAGCAAAATATTTGTACTTCTGCTTCTAGTCTCCAAATGCGCTATAAATAAATTCTATCGAGACTGTTATGCAACCAAAGTTATTAAAAACTGGCTGACAACAAATTTTGGTTCCAACTTAAACCAATGCTAACGTGATTGATTTGCAACCGAATTTATCAGGACTTGGTCATAACCAAGGTTTGGTTTCAACCTAAATTAATGATAGCGGGACTGATTCACAACCAAAATTATTAGAAACTAGTTGAAACCGAACTTTTTTCAAACCTAAATCAATGATACCGAGACAAGTTCGCATCCAAACCCGATTTCAAAGAAAATTTACCGATATAAGCAATAAAATTAATTTCAAGAATCAAATTGGTTGATATCTTTTGAAACCAAAATTAACTGAAGTTGAAAAATAAAGAATTGTATAGTTGTTAGTCTACCTTTTGGATGCTTATTGATTTTTTTCTTTAGATTTTCATCTTTCTTTTTCTTTTTAACATCTTTGTTATTCACTATTGGAATCATATTTTCACAAATCTGGGCCAATTTTGGTTTCAAATTTCTTGTTTCAGCCATTGGTTTTGATTTCTGGTTTAAATCTAAGGTTCAATTCTTAGGCTTCGGTAGATTTTTGGGTTTATAAAAGTTGGTTTTAAGAGAGGGAACCGAGAGTTAGCGAGAGAGTTCTGGTTTCAAGAGAAATTCGGTCTTTGAAAATATTTTTATGGTTAGGGTCGATTTAGATTTGTTCTTAGGATGATTTAAACTGGTCAGGAGTATTTAAGCCAGATTTGGTTTTGGTGTCTTTGTGCATAGTAGAAGTTAGGTCTTTTACGGTGTATGTATAGTTCGCTCTTCGAAAACTAAAACTTGTAACTTTATATTTTAATTCTAGTTGTACTAGACTATTACAGAAGTCCGACCCCCGTACTCCTTTAAGGTATGAAGATGGCAATCTATCTGGCCACATGATGGTCAGCAAAATCATATTTTTGAGATAACCCTCTAAACAATGAATGTTTTCTTTTTTAAATTAATCATCTTTGATGATATGTATTATAATTTTCTTAAGAGTATAAACGATTGTTCTACATGTTGTACCCAATAGAATAACATAGTGGTTATACAGACGAATTTTTTTTTTGGAGTGGTTGAGATTGGTATGGGGAAATACATATTTCAGTGGTTGAAATATGAATGACGCGGTGAGTTATAGTAAACCATTTTTTGTTATTTTTTCAGAAGTAAAGCACAAATTTGGTAGATTGTGACTAAATACAACCCAAATTTTTAATTTTGTAAATCTAATCGAGGTGGGTAATTAAAACCCACTTTAATCATTTTCTGTTGACCTAGTTTGTTTTTTCTCTCAAACAAATATTGTAAACCTATCAGAGTGTTAAAACATGGACAAAATATAATTATTCTAAGAGTTTATTTCGATAAATAAAATTGGGGATCCATTTCCCTTACTTTATCTACCAAAAATTTTAATCAGGAGAAAATATATTAGTAATATATTTGTGAGTTTTGTTTCTACCATTCCAAACAAAAAGAGTTTGATTTTTCCCTAATTTAAGTTATTTCTCTATCAAATCCTATCAATGTCCTCTGGATATTAAATAAAAAGTTTCATATTACAATATATGATAAGTTTTCTGAATCGTGATAAACATATTGTTAGGAATAACAATTAGGACATGAACTTTTGATAAGGTTAAGTTGGCTAAGAATTCGAAGCGTAGAGAACATGTTGCTATTAAAGCTTTGTCTAAAAACAACCATAAGCAAACATAAAATCGTGGGTCGTAACTGAATTAAATCCTTTTGTTAAAAAGTTCAAAATGCACTATGGTTTTGGCTCTGTGTGTTATATTTTGCTTAGAGAAAAGATGATGAAGATAGGTTTGTGTTTCCCTTATCAACTTGGTTTATAATATTTTTATTCTGAAAAAAAAAAGTTGTATCCAAGTTAAAAGTGGTTGCATTTATTCATTTCCATTTGGTTTAAATAAAAATGATGAGTCACATTAGTAATTTATTTTCTAATAAAGTAACTTGTTAAATAAACAGGTACAAATTTGTCTATTTATTAAAAATAAAGCCGTTTTTTCTTGAAGGAAAATAAGACACAGTTTGGTGTATCGGTGTTAACTTAGACCCAGTGTGTATTGAGTTAACTTTTGTGCTTGTTAGGGGAAGTGGAATAATTTTGTACAAATCCGTTGAATTCGTATTATATGCATCATTTCTATGTCATGGTTATTTTGATCAATAAAAAGAATATTTATGGTTGATTAGTGTATTAGTAGTTTATTATGACACATTGACATCTTTTTTGTTTCCATCTGGCAACTCCATAAACTTATTTTGAAGGGTGTCTTAAGATTCTGGACAACTATAGAGTTGCTCATTTAGCTGATAAAGGAAACCATCAGATAGTAAAAGTTCTACTGGCAAGATGGGATGCAGATGGGAAGGTTCAATACTAGCACAAGCTACATCAATTTGTTATATGGTTTATCGTTTAATTTAAGGATGTTTAGATCTTTTTTGAAAGATTAATGAAGGCTCAAAGTTTTGCGGAAATTGAGTCTCTTCTCCCTTCGTTTTTCTACATGTGCTACGAATAACGTATTGAAAAATCCCTGTATCTCTTATGAAAACTTAGCAACAACGAAAAAAATTCTATCATTCTAATTTATCTTTTAGTTTTTAGCCAAAGATGTATTATTTTCATATGGTGGATCAACACTAGTAACATGTAATTGTATAGGCACTGGTGCATCTGTAGTGTTGATAGTGTTGGCGATGGATAACAAGGAGTGAGAGTTATCACCATTGTATGTTTAATGTCCAAACTACAATACGAAGTTCTTTTATAAATAACTTCAACAAACAATCATATATTTCCCAATAATAAAATCCGAAATTAGATGTTTACATAAATATTAATAACTAAAATCAACTATTTAAAATAAAACTCCAATTAGTAAATAATACTTCTCCTTCCGGGTTTTTATATTTCCGTCCTCTATTCCATTTCCCTCAGTTCCAAAATTGTGTCCAGTTTTTGTTTATGATCGTATATTATCGATAAGCTCTCAAATCTACCATCTTTTATACTCATGCATTTTAAACGGGGCTCAATTCAAAATCTTAAAAAGTGTTTGATTAATTATGGAAAAAAATTTATAAAGCAAATGTGTTAAATCTTTTTTGTTTATCCTTCATCAATAGTCTAAGGAAAGGTGGTGTATATGTATGTGGGTCAAAGAGCGGCCGAGATCGTCTGAAATTTTGAACAACAAAGATTATACCTTTCCCCAAATAATAGACCATAACTAATCCTAAGCTAATTGTGTAAATAACTAACTTTTATTCTGGCTTGGCCTAGCTAACCCTAGGTTTTCCTAACACGATCACCAAAAGATACTTCGATCCTGGATCAAACCAATAGAATCTAAGATTCTTGATTTTCAGATTAGTTGTTAGGTATGTGGCATACATAACGAATACAGTTAGGTCCGATCGAGAATATCGTTAGTTGATACGTCCATTTTTTTTCCTAATGGAGATATCATGCCACTGTTTCTAAGCTAAAGAGCAGTTGAGATTGTCCAAAATTATAAAATCAAGGATTACTGCTCTACTGCTTAACAGGTTTGCTAACCTCTATACTTGCCAGTTCATACATAAAAAAGGCCACCTGTGTAATCACAACCTGTCAATGTATCAGTTGACTGATGTGCGAAACACAATCTCAAATTCACTTGACATCTAAAGTTTATGTCTAAGAGAAAACGCATAAGCTTCAGTTTGAAGTCGAAAGTTTAGACAAAACCAAAAGAAACCGTTCGCAGTAAAAATTTATATGTAAGAAGTAATATTTTTGGATATGCAATGTTATGTTCCAACTTCTAAGCCAAATGTTGGTATGAATATGAATGTGCACTTACAAACATGAGAAATTTTTTCTTTTGATTTATAAAACGATTGAATCACTTAGTAGTTTGTATCCACATAGCTTAGTAATTGAGGTTATAAAATCACTAAAATATTTTAGTAATAAATATTTGTGCAGACAACTTTAAGAGATTAGATAAGTGCAAAGTGATCAAATATATTGATATTTTATTAAAGAAACCCTTAAAAATGAAGCAGTGCAGGCATATAATTTCAGTAAATTGGCCACTATAGATTAAATTATTATGAAATTGTGAAAGTGAATTAGGCATTATCTAAAGCAATATAGAAAACTAAAAGTTGAGCCAAGGCCTATCTAGTTTATTTTAAAAGAAAACTTCTTTTTGTTGTTAAAGGTAAATTTCTTATAAAGTTTTTACTCCATATCCTAGAATACTTTTTTTTTCATTGATAAAGTTTCCAAAATTTTGATATATTTTAGTTTTCCTTTTTATTTTCGATTTTATATCCTCATGGAAATTTCAGGTAGGATTTAATACTAGCTTCTTTTACAAAAACAATATAAGTAAATAGTTAAGGGTAGTCTAGTACAATTTAATTGTCTCCTTAATATTTTGACAAATTCAATCTAAACGGAGGGAGTAATAATAATAAGCAAGAATATTTGATTTTCTTCGATAAAGAAAAAATGATTTTCATATGTATTCATCAATCATTCTCTTCTTCCCCACGAAAATTCATCCTAGAATTTTGACAGTATGTTTATGATTCTTTGATGAAATTTTTTTATAATCCATTAACATATGTAATTTTGCCAAATCATTTTTGGACTCAATTGTAATTGCACATTAAAAAAGTAAAGTTGATGTCATCAACCCATTTGACTTCTCCTACAACATACCGCTTTACGAGAGTGAGGCCGGCATAACTAAAACATACTAAAATCTCATCATCAGGGTAAACATCAAAGATTGGTGGTAAATTTCAATCCACGGTAACATGATTATTTCTAACTACATGAAAAAAGAAACAGTTAGAGCATTGCTCAACAGAACCATGTGGTGTTTATATGTCAAGTCTAGAATTGTCAAATTACATGACAAAACTATACACATGAAATTGTAATATTAGAGTCAACTTCGGATTATATTAGACTTAGGTTGTAGAGATATAAAACGGAATACGTTTAGTTATCCTTGAAGAATTAAAGACTGAAGAATACATGAATTTCTTTTTACTTCAATCAAGGTTAGTAAGAGAAGATTGATTTTCCTTCTGATGATTATCTTTCCTCTCTATCAATCCATCTATTTTTCGAATAACAAAATTTTAATTATATGACTTTAATATGAGAGACTTGGTCATTAAAGTTGATCAAAGTGTCGAATAATAAAGTACATGATTGGTGTTCCGCTATTTATTGTATGGTTTTCGAAAAATAGCTTGTTAAAATTTTAAGAACTAATGGCTAGTCAACAAAGGATCGATACACGTTAAATCCTTATTGTTAATATTTCGAAACTTGAGATGTAACTTTCAAAAACTGCTTTGATTTCAAAAAGTGAACTTCTTGCTAGTTTCCGAAAACAATGGATAAGTCAAAATATGTTGCTCTCTGTCAAGATTTCATGAACTAGTTCTCTTGTTTTCGAAAACTGAAGAGATACATATTTTCACTATGTATTACCTAGATTTCGAAAAACCCATTCATATTGTTTTGGAAAACTAAAGTCTGACATATATTTGAAAACTTATGTGCCAAAGTCGTGACTCAATGATTTTGTATCATCATTCGAGTATCGTGAAAAAGCGGGGTATAACAACCACACCCAATAATTTGTTCGATAATCTGTATGGACTAAACTCCAATATAATTCCGGGAGCACCAACTTAAAAGAGAGCTCAATCAAGATAAATATTAAAGAGCTTTATCTCTATTTCTCAATGCAATCAGCAAATCGAAAAAATAGAAATCCGTGAGCCTGATTGATATGAGAAATAACTTGGACGGTACCAAAGACGAATGCCCAAGTGTCAACCAAGTTATATCCAACAATCAAGGTCGGATTTAGCAACTGATTGGACTACGCACAACCTGTGATATTTCAATTATATAAACAAATATAATGCGGAAAAGAAATAACACAGACACCAAAAATTTTGTTAACAAAAGATTTAGCAAAAGATTTTCGGTAATCTTTTCATGTTGTCCTATTTACTTGATAAGCAATCCTATGACTCTAAATTAAAATTGAACTCTCAACAAGAGTGCTTCAAGTAAAAGGAAGAAAATCTTCTTTTTAACATAAGATGCTTAGAGGAATCTGTCAGCACCACTCTCAATGAAAACATTTCATTAAAAGAGGAAATCTTTATGTTAAAAAAATTGAATGAGAGTTCAAACAATCTACCTTCCTTATTGGAGTCAGGGAGAAACCATGGAGACACACGTGGCATAGGGTTTGAAGGAAATAATACCGTGGTTTCTAACAATGAAATCAAAATTTTCAAATCCACGTGTACTCAAACTGAGGAGTGACCAAAAGAAAATACTCATTTGAACTGTTCGGAAATCTGCAGGGACAAACAAATAGTGGATGATCAGGTATTCCAGAAGAAGGAGAATGATGAAAAAGCAAAAAGATCTAAGCCAAGGAGAGCAAAGAAAAATAGAGGAACGTTAAACAGTCCTGCACAAACAGGTACTTAGAGACACTCCCGTAATATCAAATGTTGTTATTCTTGTTGTAGTAAAAATCACGTTCAGATGTTATGCAAGATTCGTAAAATGCAAAATGCTCTTCGTTTTGTCTCAAAGGAATTGGGAAAAATAAACCTCGATTCTCGTCTCTTATCAAACAGAGAAAAGAAATATTATGCTGATTTTTGGTCTACTCAGTACTTACCAAAATCAATTAAAAAGAGGCATAAGAAAAATGAATTTAGACAGGAAAGTTGTGTCTCTCATTCTTTAAAAGAATCAACCTCTGAATCATTCTCAGATTATGATGATAAGTCGTATCTCAAGAAATGGAAGAGAAAAACAGTCAAAAATAATGAATTGTTGCATAAGAACAAATTTTTATGTACCCAAGCACTCCTGTGCTATAGAAATCTGTTTAAAATGGGCAATATCGATTATTTCCATTTAAGAAAGATTACCGAAAATCTTTGTATATAAAAAGTTCCTTTTTATAGGTGGTAAGATCTTATAAAGACCCTATTCTCATTCAAAACCTTCATGGTTTTCAACAATGAATGATTTAAAGAATGCTATATCTGATTTGATATATTCCTGTAGGTTTCATGATCTCTTAACCAGAAAAATCCATATAATTCTTTTCACTGAGAATAAAAGGTCCTACAGCGAATTTGTGGGAGACTATTGTATCCAGGAAGTGGAAAGTGTCTTAGATTCCTCTAACAAATGAAGATTCGAAATCTGTTCTGATTTGTGCTCATATCAGATCATGCCCTCTCTTACTGAAGTAAGGGCTACTAGCTTATGTGAAGGAGTTCTCAAACTGATAGGACGGAAGGAACTCTTGAAGGAATTATCCTCTGTTGCTCGAAAGGAAATTATTTTCCATGATGTTTGTTGGGCGTCTTACAGAGACTTTATGATCTTCAAATGATTAGTTTTCACTCCAACAATCTTGAAATGTTTGAAGAGTACATTGATGAAATCATGGAAACAGAAGATAACAACGATGAATGAGTTCAATTACTTAATCTAGAAAGAATAGACATCAATTTTTGATTTCTTTCATTGGTTGTATTGGTCTATTAATGAATAAAACTATTATGAATAAAATTATTTGATTGGTAATTTTTCTTGTGATAGTTTTCGGTTTACATAGCCTGTGCTTGAATGCTTTTATCTTATTGCTATGTATGTTTATGGGATGTTTGATTTCGGTTTTACTACCTTAATATTCGATCTCATATATTGGGAACCCTTATGGTTTGGGTGACTTTTTGGTTTAGCAGGATTAAGTTCTAGCCCATGTTGGTAGGCTTTATCAAGGATCAAGAGGGGTTCTGGTAGAAACAATATGTGAAAAAGTCACAATATGTTGAATTGGTTTTGGTTTAGCATAAAAGCATATGTGTTTCGACGGTTTTCAACTCTTGCTTACAATTGTTAAAACCGGTTTTCAACCTTTCTCTGGTAAAGGTTGAGGGTTGTTGTTATTCTTTTGTTTTATGCATAAGGATGACAACGTGATGATATTTCGATATCTATTCTCCCTGGACGAAGATGCAAACATATTGGAGAAGTGGATGCGAAATTTGAGGTAACAATCTTGTTAGTTAATTGTTTTCCTGTTTAATAAAATATTATATATATGTGTTGCTTTTGCTTAACAAAATTTCGTTACAATTGATGTTTATTCCATGTGTGTGTGTGGATGTGTGATTCAATTGGTTCCGGTTAAGAAAAACTATTGTTATCTTGTTTTATTGTGCGGTATCAATTTTTTAGGCTTACAAATTTTCGGTACAATTGATGTTGTGTGTGATTCAATTGGTTCCGGTTAAGAAAAACTATTGTTATCTTGCTTTTGTATGGTATCAATTGTTTAGGCTTACAAAATTTCGGTGCAATTGCGGTGCTTTTAATGTTAATGTTGTTTCAATTGCTTCCGGTTGAGATGAATAATTATGCAAGTTGATTTATTTTGGTTTGTATGAATTATTTATGGCTTAACGAAATAAAAGGTGTACGGGATGAGTTGTTTAGTCCAATTCGATTCCGGATAAGAGAAACTAAGTTAATTCTGATCTTAGTTAGACTTATCGAAGTGAGGTTTCAGTTATTCAAGTCTAATCGAATGCCTTAACAAGAAATACTAGTTAACTAACCTAGTACTTGTCTTGTTTAAAATTGAAAGGTCTAAGTTTATGGATAATTAGAACCTGATGAGAAAAATATAGTTTATCTTTATTTTGGTCTTATCGAATTAAGCGTTTGTTTTTGAACAATCGGTTTAGCAAAGGGACTAAAGTGCTTAGTTGATTTTTGGTTTGCTAAACTAAATTGGAAAAAAAAATCGGACAATTGTTTCCTTGATAACATATCAAAATAAAACTACTTGTAGTTTCGGTTTTGATATTAGTTATCAGAATATGATGTGTGGAACCCTCGTGCCTAACTCTACAGGTTTGCAAGTCTATTTTGAGATTTGTAAGATTCTTTTCGTGTTGTCCTTTATTTTTTCGTTTCTTTGTCATTTTTGTGACAAAAAGGGGGAGAAATATTGGAGTAAACAGGTGATACTGGCATTGATTTTATATCGATTGGTATCGCTAAGGAAAAGAACAATGGTGCTTGAACGTTTATCTAACGAAAGAGTGAAAGCACATACTAAGGGGGAGTAACATGTCATGTGAATTGGTATAACAAAGACGTGCGGATTGAATATCTACGTATCTTCCTCAAGGGGAGTATTAGCTTTGTTATTATAATGTCAACAACGACATTTTCAAGGATTGAATGTAAGCAGTTTTACTGTGTTGTTGAATCGGGAATCAAGCGGATGTGTAATGAATTCTTGTAATTTGTTTATCCATATGATGTAAGAGTTTTGTCACTAAAATTGACAAAGGGGGAGATTTTTAGAGCATGGCTCGGTTGAACCCACTAAGCGTTGGTATGTCAAGTTTGGTTGTCATATTTTAGTGAATCAAAACTCATGTTAAGAGTTGCTTGATTATGTACTAGAGTCAACTTCGTATAGGTTAGATTGAAAGTATTAGGATATGAGATATTACAAGTATTGCGAAGTCTTGAAGATGTGAAGAAGCAAGGAGCTACAACGACAACAATCATCTTTCCACTTGAGGTTAGTGATATTTGACTTGAACTGTTTCATTCCCTAACGTATCTTTCAAGTCGTGCATATTGAAAACATAACTGTGAAGCATATTTGAACTCTAGATAGACATAGTATTAAGGAATACAATACGAGGTTTATTGCTTAACCATTAAACTTTCTAGATAAGACATCGCCATAATCATTTGGATGCTATTGTGATTATGTATGCGTATGAGGTGAGGATTTCATCCTAGGGAACAATGTTTACATGTGTTCTAAGGAAGTAAGTTCATAAACTTGTTTGTGAACCGAAAAGGAAATTGCCAGGTGTTATTGGTTTTTTTATTCATTGCATATCTTATGAACAACCAATATGTATGATTGAGTATAACTGCTCATAACTTGTTTGTGTTCTTGGTAGAACTATTCACAAAGGCCTGGCTTATGCATTGGTATGACTTTTATTAGTGAAACCGATCTTAAGTAATTACCTGAGATGGTATGATTGGGTTTGTGTTTTGTCTGACCAAATATGGGAAAGGGGAACCGATCCTAGTAAGAGGTGCAGTACATCACAAAGGGGAACCGATCCTTGTATGGGGTGCATCAAGGTTTATAGCAGAAAGGGGAACCGATCATATGGACATGTGCAACATATATAAGTTAGATACCATATATATGTGGGGAACCGATCCTAGTACCTAGTCAACCGAATTTTGGAAAGCTAGTGTGACTATGCACAGTACTCACATGGAGGCAAAATCGAAACTTGCTTTGGTAGAACCGTTAAACCCATGATTGTGATTGAATGTTGGTTTGATCAATCGCATAGTTCTTGAAAGTCAGATGAACCAATTCTAAACTTGTTTGGAAGTGTGGAAAATCGGTTTCAAGGTTGTAAGTGTGAAAGAGAACTTACAAAGTAAGGATGTCGACATACTTTGAACACGTGCTATGAATGTTTATTTCTTTAATTGTTCAAAGATATTCCTTAACGGCTAAGGGAAGAGAATCCCAGGATCGAAACATAAGTAAGTTAAGAATCTTTTAATTAAGGATATTAATTTCATTTTGTAGGGAAATCCCAGAATTAGTAATCTGCATTTACTAATTAGATTTTCCGAGAGATTTCGATCATTATTTTTGGACAGAGCATTTCCAGAAATTATGAAAACTGAATTTGTGCTTTAATGAATATCTTAAGAATATTTTCGGTTTTGGAAATTCACAAACTTCCTTGTCTATAAATACTTGAAGTTTGCCTTTCTAGCAAACTAATTCGTAACAACAGACTTCCTATTTTGTTGTTGTTACTGGTGTAGCCGCCTATTCGGAGAGGAGAGTAACCGAAATAGGCGAAATCTCTTACGGCCGCTCAGTTTAAAGTATTCTTTGGGATTGAGAAGCTCTAGCGTGTACCGTTGGTGGGAAACTAGATAACTGCGGTTTATCTTTGGTTTTCATTGGTTTGATTGACTAACGGTGGTTGAAATCTGATTGCACCTAGTTTGTTTATTCTTGAGAATCTTCTCTTCTGATATAAGATTCACTCAAACTAGTTCAGAATTTTGACAGGGATCTTTAGACTGTTGTTAGTTCTAAAGATGATCTTGTGATAGTCCATTGTTAACAGACTCCGTTCTGCGCGTGATTGATCACAAGAGATTCAAGTGATTGTGTGCAGGTTTTTATTGAAGATTTAAAAATATTTTAATACAAAGAAGATATTGAAGATCTGACTTGGGTTTTATAATCTTTGGTGTGCTCAATACTTGTTTTGGTAAAAGAGGATCCAATTAATAATCGGTTTATCCTTGTGGTAGATTGGATTGATTAATTGAGTAGATCGGAATCAACATAATTCTTTGGATTAAGAGTGTTGTTGGCTTAATCTTAAACGATTACTTCGGTAATTGAACATAAGATAGATCTAAGGACCTGACGAAGGAGTTTATGTTAATATAAACGGAAGATCCTTTGTCCGACTCATATCACTTGGTTGAATAGAGTTGATACCAAACAGATTTGTTGTTCCTTTACTGTTTGGAATACGAACCAAAGGAATTGTTCCAAGTACGTGACTTATTTATAAGTTGGAGGCGTGGGAATACAGATGGAACTAGGTGAACTATAGGTTTAGTTGCTTGGTCTGAACTATACGAAGTTGGTGTAATTTTGTGTAGCGGCTTAATCCTGAGAGTATTCAATTCTGGACAAGGTCCCGGGGTTTTTCGGCATTTGCGGTTTCCTCGTTGACAAAATCTTGCTGTGTCATTTACTTTATATTTCCGCATTATAATTGTTTTATTACAATAAAGTAAATCGCACAAATGTTAATTCCTATTTACTTGATAAGCAATCCTATTGTGTTTTATTATATAGGTCAGGGCACAGTCTCTCATGAAAATACATAACCATTTAAGTATTTTGAAGAAACTTTTTTAAAATGAAACATAGTTAATTATGTGCCCTTTTTGTTGATAGCATGTAGGTGCCAGACTCCCTATCAGGGCCTTCATATGGGGTATTTTATCCTTTATCAATGGGATTAATGCACTTGTAATGTTTGTTACTTTATTTTTCTACATATATTAAAAAAAAAGGATAGTTAGTTAATAACACATTCATTCATGTAAAGAAAACAACTCATGTTGGCCACTAAAATTTCCTACAAAAATTATCAGAAACTGGTTGAAACCAAAGTAAATCAATGCTACTGATTCGTGACCAAGACTTTTAGAAACTGGTTGAAACCAAATTATGGTTTCAACCTAAATCAATACTATTGATACTGAATCGCCGTCAGAATTATTAAAACCTGGTTAACCTAATAGCTTGTTTGAATACTCATCAAGAAATAGCTTTTCGACTTCTAGAAATCAAAAGGAAAGAAGTTAGTTTGGGTAAAAAAAATTCGAACGACTTCTAAAAACAAAAACAAAAAAAGTTAACTTTCATGAAGCAAAATATTTGTACTTCTGCTTCTAGTCTCCAAATGCGCTATAAATAAATTCTATCGAGACTGTTATGCAACCAAAGTTATTAAAAACTGGCTGTCAACAAATTTTGGTTCCAACTTAAACCAATGCTAACGTGATTGATTTGCAACCGAATTTATCAGGACTTGGTCATAACCAAGGTTTGGTTTCAACCTAAATTAATGATAGCGGGACTGATTCACAACCAAAATTATTAGAAACTAGTTGAAACCGAACTTTTTTCCAACCTAAATCAATGATACCGAGACAAGTTCGCATCCAAACCCGATTTCAAAGAAAATTTACCGATATAAGCAATAAAATTAATTTCAAGAATCAAATTGGTTGATATCTTTTGAAACCAAAATTAACTGAAGTTGAAAAATAAAGAATTGTATAGTTGTTAGTCTACCTTTTGGATGCTTATTGATTTTTTTCTTTAGATTTTCATCTTTCTTTTTCTTTTTAACATCTTTGTTATTCACTATTGGAATCATATTTTCACAAATCTGGGCCAATTTTGGTTTCAAATTTCTTGTTTCAGCCATTGGTTTTGATTTCTGGTTTAAATCTAAGGTTCAATTCTTAGGCTTCGGTAGATTTTTGGGTTTATAAAAGTTGGTTTTAAGAGAGGGAACCGAGAGTTAGCGAGAGAGTTCTGGTTTCAAGAGAAATTCGGTCTTTGAAAATATTTTTATGGTTAGGGTCGATTTAGATTTGTTCTTAGGATGATTTAAACTGGTCAGGAGTATTTAAGCCAGATTTGGTTTTGGTGTCTTTGTGCATAGTAGAAGTTAGGTCTTTTACGGTGTATGTATAGTTCGCTCTTCGAAAACTAAAACTTGTAACTTTATATTTTAATTCTAGTTGTACTAGACTATTACAGAAGTCCGACCCCCGTACTCCTTTAAGGTATGAAGATGGCAATCTATCTGGCCACATGATGGTCAGCAAAACCATATTTTTGAGATAACCCTCTAAACAATGAATGTTTTCTTTTTTAAATTAATCATCTTTGATGATATGTATTATAATTTTCTTAAGAGTATAAACGATTGTTCTACATGTTGTACCCAATAGAATAACATAGTGGTTATATAGACGAATTTTTTTTTTGGAGTGGTTGAGATTGGTATGGGGAAATACATATTTCAGTGGTTGAAATATGAATGACGCGGTGAGTTATAGTAAACCATTTTTTGTTATTTTTTCAGAAGTAAAACACAAATTTGGTAGATTGTGACTAAATACAACCCAAATTTTAATTTTGTAAACCTAATCGACGTGGGTAATTAAAACCCACTTTAATCATTTTCTGTTGACCTAGTTTGTTTTTTCTCTCAAACAAATATTGTAAACCTATCAGAGTGTTAAAACATGGACAAAATATAATTATTCTAAGAGTTTATTTCGATAAATAAAATTGGGGATCCATTTCCCTTACTTTATCTACCAAAAATTTTAATCAGGAGAAAATATATTAGTAATATATTTGTGAGTTTTGTTTCTACCATTCCAAACAAAAAGAGTTTGATTTTTCCCTAATTTAAGTTATTTCTCTATCAAATCCTATCAATGTCCTCTGGATATTAAATAAAAAGTTTCATATTACAATATATGATAAGTTTTCTGAATCGTGATAAACATATTGTTAGGAATAACAATTAGGACATGAACTTTTGATAAGGTTAAGTTGGCTAAGAATTTGAAGCGTAGAGAACATGTTGCTATTAAAGCTTTGTATAAAAACAACCATAAGCAAACATAAAATCGTGGGTCGTAACTGAATTAAATCCTTTTGTTAAACAGTTCAAAATGCACTATGGTTTTGGGTCTGTGTGTTATATTTTGCTTAGAGAAAAGATGATGAAGATAGGTTTGTGTTTCCCTTATCAACTTGGTTTATAATATTTTTATTCTGAAAAAAAAGTTGTATCTAAGTTAAAAGTGGTTGCATTTATTCATTTCCATTTGGTTTAAATAAAAATGATGAGTCACATTAGTAATTTATTTTCTAATAAAATAACTTGTTAAATAAACAGGTACAAATTTGTCTATTTATTAAAAATAAAGCCGTTTTTTCTTGAAGGAAAATAAGACACAGTTTGGTGTATCGGTGTTAACTTAGACCCAGTGTGTATTGAGTTAACTTTTGTGCTTGTTAGGGGAAGTGGAATAATTTTGTACAAATCCGTTGAATTCGTATTATATGTATCATTTCTATGTCATGGTTATTTTGATCAATAAAAAGAATATTTATGGTTGATTAGTGTATTAGTAGTTTATTATGACACATTGACATCTTTTTTGTTTCCATCTGGCAACTCCATAAACTTATTTTGAAGGGTGTCTTAAGATTCTGGACAACTATAGAGTTGCTCATTTAGCTGATAAAGGAAACCATCAGATAGTAAAAGTTCTACTGGCAAGATGGGATGCAGATGGGAAGGTTCAATACTAGCACAAGCTACATCAATTTGTTATATGGTTTATCGTTTAATTTAAGGATGTTTAGATCTTTTTTGAAAGATTAATGAAGGCTCAAAGTTTTGCGGAAATTGAGTCTCTTCTCCCTTCGTTTTTCTACATGTGCTACGAATAACGTATTGAAAAATCCCTGTATCTCTTATGAAAACTTAGCAACAACGAAAAAAATTCTATCATTCTAATTTATCTTTTAGTTTTTAGCCAAAGATGTATTATTTTCATATGGTGGATCAACACTAGTAACATGTAATTGTATAGGCACTGGTGCATCTGTAGTATTGATAGTGTTGGCCATGGATAACAAGGAGTGAGAGTTATCACCATTGTATGTTTAATGTACAAACTACAATACGAAGTTGTTTTATAAATAACTTCAACAAACAATCATATATTTCCCAATAATAAAATCCGAAATTAGATGTTTACATAAATATTAATAACGAAAATCAACTATTTAAAATAAAACTCCAATTAGTAAATAATACTTCTCCTTCCGGGTTTTTATATTTCCGTCCTCTATTCCATTTCCCTCAGTTCCAAAATTGTGTCCAGTTTTTGTTTATGATCGTATATTATCGATAAACTCTCAAATCTACCAGCTTTTATACTCATGCATTTTAAACGGGGCTCAATTCAAAATCTTAAAAAGTGTTTGATTAATTATGGAAAAAAAATTATAAAGCAAATGTGCTAAATCTTTTTTGTTTATCCTTCATCAATAGTCTAAGGAAAGGTGGTGTATATGTATGTGGGTCAAAGAGCGGCCGAGATCGTCTGAAATTTTGAACAACAAAGATTATACCTTGCCCCAAATAATAGACCATAACTAATCCTAAGCTAATTGCGTAAATAACTAACTTTAATTCTGGCTTGGCCTAGCTAACCCTAGGTTTTCCTAACACGATCACCAAAGGATACTTCGATCCTGGATCAAACCAATAGAATCTAAGATTCTTGATTTTCGGATTAGTTGTTAGGTATGTGGCATACATAACGAATACAGTTAGGTCCGATCGAGAATACCGTTAGTTGATACGTCCATTTTTTTTCCTAATGGAGATATCATGCCACTGTTTCTAAGCTAAAGAGCAGTTGAGATTGTCCAAAATTATAAAATCAAGGATTATTGCTCGACTGCTTAACAGGTTTGCTAACCTCTAAACTTACCAGTTCATACATAAAAAAGGTCACCGGTGTAATCACAACCTGTCAATGTATCAGTTGACTGATGTGCGAAACACAATCTCAAATTCACTTGACATCTAAAGTTTATGTCTAAGAGAAAACGCATAAGCTTCAGTTTGAAGTCGAAAGTTTAGACAAAACCAAAAGAAACCGTTCGCAGTAAAAATTTATAAGTTAGAAGTAAAATTTTTGGATATGCAATGTTATGTTCCAACTTCTAAGCCAAATGTTGGTATGAATATGAATGTGCACTTACAAACATGAGAAATTTTTTCTTTTGATTTATAAAACGATTGAATCACTTAGTAGTCTGTATCCACATAGCTTAATAATTGAGGTTATAAAGTCACTAAAATATTTTAGTAATAAATATTTGTGTAGACAACTTTAAGAGATTAGATAAGTGCAAAGTGATCAAATATATTGATATTTTATTAAAGAAACCCTTAAAAATGACAGTATGTTTATGATTCTTTGATGAAATTTTTTTATAATTTATTAACATATGTAATTTTGACAAATCATTTTTGGACTTAATTGTAATTGCACATTAAAAAAGTTAAGTTGATGTCATCAACCCATTTGACTTCTCCTACAACATACCGCTTTACGAGAGTGAGGCCAGCATAACTAAAACATACTAAAATCTCATCATCAGGGTAAACATTAAAGATTGGTGGTAAATTTCAATCCACGGTAACATGATTATTTCTAACTACATGAAAAAAGAAACAGTTAGAGCATTGCTCAACAGAACCATGTGGTGTTTATATGTCAAGTCTAGAATTGTCAAATTAAATGACAAAACTATACACATGAAATTGTAATATTAGAGTCAACTTCGGATTATATTAGACTTAGGTTGTAGAGATATAAAACGGAATACGCTTAGTTATCCCTGAAGAATTAAAGACTGAAGAATACATGAATTTCTTTTTACTTCAATCAAGGTTAGTAAGAGAAGATTGATTTTCCTTCTGATGATTATCTTTCTTCTCTATCAATCCATCTATTTTTCGAATAACAAAACTTTAATTATATGACTTTAATACGAGAGACTTGGTCATTAAAGTTGATCAAAGTGTCGAATAATAAAGTACATGATTAGTGTTCCGCTATTTATTGTATGGTTTTCGAAAAATAGCTTGTTAAAATTTTAAGAACTAATGGCTAGTCAACAAAGGATCGATACACGTTAAATCCTTATTGTTAATATTTCGAAACTTGAGATGTAACTTTCAAAAACTGCTTTGATTTCAAAAAGTGAACTTCTTGCTAGTTTCCGAAAACAATGGATAAGTCAAAATATGTTGCTCTCTGTCAAGATTTCATGAACTAGTTCTCTTGTTTTCGAAAACTGAAGAGATACATATTTTCACTATGTATTACCTAGATTTCGAAAAACCCATTCATATTGTTTTGGAAAACTAAAGTCTGACATATATTTGAAAACTTATGTGCCAAAGTCGTGACTCAATGATTTTGTATCATCATTCGAGTATCGTGAAAAAGCGGGAGTATAACAACCACACCCAATAATTTGTTCGATAATCTGTATGGACTAAACTCCAATATAATTCCGGGAGCACCAACTTAAAAGAGAGCTCAATCAAGATAAATATTAAAGAGCTTTATCTCTATTTCTCAATGCAATCAGCAAATCGAAAAAATAGAAATCCGTGAGCCTGATTGATATGAGAAATAACTTGGACGGTACCAAAGACGAATGCCCAAGTGTCAACCAAGTTATATCCAACCATCAAGGTCGGATTTAGCAACTGATTAGACTACGCACAACCTGTGATATTTCAATTATATAAACAAATATAATGCGGAAAAGAAATAACATAGACACCAAAAATTTTGTTAACGAGGAAACCGCAAATGCAGAAAAACCCCGGGACCTAATCCAGCTTTGAACACCACACTGTATTAAGCCGCTATATATACTAGACTACTACAAGTTAACTTCGGACTGGAATGTAATTGATCCCTAACCAAGTATTATACCGATTAATGTATAGTCGCGTTCCTTAGGCCTCTAAAACCACACCGGATTCTGCATACTTGATTCCCTTATATGATCTCACCCATAACTAGGAGTTGCTACGACCCAAATTCGAAGACTTATAAACAAATTCGTCTCCCACAGATATGTTTATTCTTTATTCGGTTTGTCTTTTGATAAATCAAGGTGAACAGAAACCAATTGATAATTCGGTCTTATACTCCTGAAGAGCATCCTAGAAATATCAATCACCTCACGATAACCCAACAGATTAATAGATAAAGTTATTACGGAATCACAAGAGTCTGAGACGAAGAACTGTTGTGATTAATTTTATATCTTACCTATCGGAGATAAATATCGAGTAAATCTTACAGAAGATAAAACTCAATACGATAGAACAAGTAAGATCAGAATACGAAACTACAGAGAAAATAGTTGGATCTGACTTCACGAATCCCAAATGAAAGTCTTTAACCTATAATGGTTTTGGAAAAACCTAGGTTAAAGGAGAATCGACTCTAGTAAGCAACTAGGAACACACGAAAGTGTGGAGATTGGGTTATCCAATTGCTAGAGTTCTCCCTTATATAGCCTTTCAAATCAGGGTTGCTTATAATCAAAGCTAAGATAGCTTAGTAACAAATAATTCAATATTCACCATTAGATGAAATCCTGATTTAAGATTCAAGCTAAGTCTGCTTAAAAATAAAGCAATCAATCTCCACTGTTAGATGGTCTTAGTTTGTTACACACAAATGAAATATACCTTTATTTTGATATGGATAACCATACCTAAACGTGTATATTGAGTTGACTCAATAACAGTTAATCGAAGTTAGCCATATGAACACTTTTGTCTTAACCATATTCATCTAACACTTCTAGATCAAATATGATGATCAATCAATCATGAAAGATAATCAAATGAATTTAATTGTGTTTCACATAGAGTTGTTCAATTGTTCACTATCTCAAGAAATATATATCAACAAATTGAAACAAAATTGGATTGATTCGTAAACTTACAAAGTACTTATACAAGAATAAATTCATGAATATTAATCCATGGTTTGCAAAGATTGCATTCCTTAATTCATAACTGTTTTAGCTCATGAGTATAAAATCATACATTACCGATTTTAGAACTTAACCATTGTATTCGCAAAAAAGGTACGCGGACAGCAACTCCGGACCTTTGCTTGTTAAGCCGTTCGTAAACCTGGTTCACAAACAACAGTCCCGGACCCAACTCAGGTAAAACCGTTCGCATACTAGGTACGCAAACAAGGTTCTCGGACCTGAATCATTACAAAACAGTTCGCATACTAGGTATGCATATGGTGTTGCATCCAGACATGGGTACTTGTTCTAACCTCTCATTTTAATCTTTGAAACATCCTTAGAAGACGACAATGGTAATCTTACACATACCATTAGCTTCAAGTAATTTTCAAGTGATCGAATAATCAATAAGAAACTTCCCAAGTTAACATCAAATGACTGTCTCACACAAATCATGTAAGATGTTCAAGGTAATTTTCACATGATCATCTTTTGACTTAATATTTAGTTTCCAATAAATAAATTGTCTCCAACTAAACTCGTCAAGAATATGATGAACATAGTTAAAGCAAAAATCTTCCAACACATATTTCAAGAAATAGATAAGCGAGATAAACTCATCTCGAAATATCAAATGTGTATAATGTAAAAGTCTATATAGCTATACGACTTAGTCTCATTAGAAGATAGAATAGAATAGACTTCTAAGTGATAGATTTAGTCTCCACATACCTTTTGTTGATGAAGTTCCTCCAAGATCTCGGTAGATCTTCGTCTTCAATTGGTGAACGTCGTGAAGTCTAAAGCTCAACTACATATTCTATCCTAATTTGAGACATAATTATAAGTAGACTAGAAATCAAGTATATAGTTTTGATCAACTAAACTTGACAAATAATCTTGAGATAGCAACGCTAGCGAGTTCGACCGAGCAGTGCTCTAACATATCTCCTTCCCGTCTCAAAGCTAAATACTTTACACGGTTTTCTTAGTCGTCTTTGTATATTTTAGTTAAGTTATAATATGATCCTACTTCCACCGATGTTTATCTTGATTAGTGAAGTATGTAGCTTAAGTAAGTCAGTGACAACTAATGAAACTTGTATTTTAACTATGTAAAAATTGTCCACACTAACTTGGGAAATTTAATATTTAAGAGTGATGTTTATTACTAGACTTAACATAAGCATCTATGAGTTTGTAATAATCCAGTGCTTACCATAATTTCTAGTATTTATGAGTTTGTAATTCGTATTCCATATAATTTGTGAAGTGTTTTATATTCAAGCAATTATATATGTAGTAAATCTAGAGTAGACCTTTAACATTAAGTAGTCTTGATATTCTAGGAATACGATATTGGAAACAATATCTTTGTTGTTAACTCAAAGAGTTATCTATGGTTGTATAATCCTAGAAAAATCTAGCTAAGAACTGTTATATCAAGGCCCAAAAGGAAGTTTAAAGGGCTAAGCCCAAGATTATATATGTCAGAATAATGAGGAAGGATCCCTTCACACTCTTAATTTCACACTATCTCAAACGTTTGGTGACATTTTTCTTAATCAAAATTAAACGGTAATGTATTTGAAGCTAATATTTTGGGGATGTGTTCGTCTTATAATGATTTACATACCCACAAAAAATGAGCTCATTCCGAGTCGTATAACTCCACCATCTACTACTTTGAAAATTGACCATCGAAAGTCGACTAATTCTCAACCGTTAAAATTAAGATTGGTAGATGATGAAGTTTGGTGTTCCGGAATGAGCTCATTTTTTGTGGATATGTAGAACTTTGTAACGCGAGAATACTCCCAAAATATTATCTTCAAATACATTACCGTTTGATTTTGATTAAGAAAATGTCTCTCAACATGTGCGATAGTGTGAAATTTACAGTGTGAGGGGATCCTTCCTCTAGAATAATTCAAAAATTATGTAACTTAGATAGTGTAATTATTGAGTAGCATCATAACATGAAGGGTTTATCTCCATAAATTTTGTAAATAAAGAACCTTAGCCTCCAAACTAAGGGTAGAAACATAGATGAATGGAAACATTTCTTTACTTTCTCTAATTTCTTTTCTACTTGTTATGTTTGAGTGCATTGTCGAGATTATATCAACTACAACTACAAAACACATATTTATTGGATTAAATAAAATATTATTTTTTAAGATGGATCTTTAATTTTCTAAGTTTTATGCTTCTTAAAACTTGGTTTGTCAAGAAAAGACGGATTTAAAATATTGTTGAACACTATCTTGTAAAGCAAAAGTAAATCAGACACCTTAGGGGTTCAGGAATCTGTTCAAACTTATGATAAAATATTCAAAGGTCCCGTATTGTTTTCATGATGTAGTCATGTATGAGGTAGAATAAATCCTTTATACTTTTCCTCCTTATAGCGTCAAATTGTAACTATTAGAAAATATAGTAATCACCCCCACATAATCCAACGCAAATTCAAGCACAATGCAATAAGTAAACATATAGTGATCACATATAGGTAAACAACTAATTAAATAACATGCGTCAATATTTACGTGGTTCGATGTTAAAATCTACGTCTACTGGGGTTTGAAAGATGAGTTCACTATGATTTAGAAGAGGTTATACATGTCAGTCATCAGCTTAGTACTCTCAAGAACAAGATGATTATATGATGCGGACAAATGAGTCTTTCTACCTTACTGTTGAGAATATTTTCCAATCCTAGTCTAATCTTCGATTTTGTAGTTTATAGACCTGAATCTTTACATGCTTCATATTTTTATTTTCTGTTACATCCGAATTTGCTATCCCGGGCTAATTAAAAGTTACTTCCCTATCCACCAGATCATCAGACTTGATGTTCTCTTATTCTTATGCCACGTAGCTTGGTCAAGGCAAATATTTGGTGATCAAATCCTCGATGTTGTTGGCACTTAACGTTTTATGTTACCATTGTACTTCTTCTGAGCTCATTCATCCAGATTTTACCAGCTTTCTATGTGGCATCATCCTTAAATAAGTAAGTAGTTGTATCGAATCAAACGAATAAAATAAGGGTTTTAACTCCATATTTATCATTCCTCCTATGTCTTTGCGTTGGTAGTTTGATGGATCCAGGTGGATGACACATGTGTTACCATAATTGTTATGTTGAAATGAATTTTGCATGTTTGGATGGTAATGATAGTCATGGTTGAATAAAATCATGTGTCACCCTCATTGTTATGTTAAAAGGAATTTTGCATGTCTGAATGATAATGATAGTCATGGTTGAATAAAATACATGTGAGTAAAAGGTACTAACTAGCTGGCCACTTTGAAAGCATAGTGTATGCTTGTAAAAAAAATCGTCATGATGTAATTGACTCCCATGTGTCCCTATGGTACAAATACCGTGGTAATGAGTGGGAACATGCCCAATGGTTGGTTTTCATCCAGTGTTCTTTCACTTCAAAATTATAAATAAGAGAAAAATCAATAAAAACAAGTTCATCCACAAGAAGATATTGATTGTTATAACTTATTTGTATTCAAAGACTTATGTAAATAAGGGGGGTTTTGTAATGAAAAGGTTATTTATACTAAAAACTAAAGCTGAAAATATTTAAGAAAGTATTTGAAGAGAAAGCTAGTTAAGGAAATCACCATCCATCACTATACACATTACTCAATCAAGCATCAACATCATCATTCACTATCTTATGTTACAAATAACTCTAAAATATCCTCACTTGGTGTAATATTTTGTTATGCCTCTTTATGTCAACAAATACTGCAATCACGAATACCGCATAATTTTTTTTCCACCAAATAACCTAGTGTTTATCGCTAAAAATTCAACTTGTGGAAAGCTTTAAGCTTTGTGAGAAGAGTTATTCATAGGATATACATCACACTTATCTTGGCATATTCAACCTAGACCAAGCTTTGTAGAAAGCTTTCTAATTAGGAACTCTAGCTAGCCATAGATAAGTTATTAAGATATCTAATTTGTGACTTAAAAACATATCGAACGAACATAATCAGATGATTATTATGCGCAGTGAAAATTGAATGAGAAAAAAAATAGGGAACTCTAAAACTAATGCATTTATAAAATAACGTGTTCATGACTTCAAGTTACATCCTTAACCAATAAGAGGGATTAGTTCATCATGAAATTCTCAAAATCCATGAAAAATATACAAAAAAAACAAGTAAACTCTAGAGATCGGTCGAGAGGTTTGATTGACAACTCTAAACTGTAACTCATTGATGTTGTAGAGTTTTTGTACCTCTTTTTAGGGTTTAGAGGTTTTTTTATATAATGCACACAAAACCTAGGGATTAAACCTTTCAGGACCGTGTTATCTTTATTTAGAAGACAAAAGGTGTTCATAATTATGTCATATACGGCTAGGTCTAACCCAGTCATAAATCTGAGAAACAAAATCTTGGTAAAATTCCCAAAAATTCGGTCAGGTTTGATTCCCTTCGACTTTGGTGTAAATGCTTTTGGAAGTTCAGAGTTTTTGACGACAAACTACCCCTTTCTACGACTTCGTCTAGAGCTTTTCAACCTGGCCATAAGTGGTCCTGGATGTTTTATGCACTTTCTCATTTCGCTTATAACTCCTTCATTCTTCATCTTATTGACCTCATTTGTTTTGTGTTGTCTTCGTCCTTTTGTCATTTACAAGATTGAAGTGGGGAATTCTTTATATTTGTTCATCTCAACTTATGGCTAGGTTCAAGAAACTCAGACTCAACCATAAATTTTCCTGGAATTTTCTATCAAACTTCAACTCGTTATATGGCTAGGTTTTGGAGTACTTTTCCTAACTGTAAATTCTCCTGGAGTTTTTGTAGCAAACTTGGCTCGTTTTGCGGCTAGTTCTTGGAATACTTTTCCTAACTGTAGATTTGTAAGGTGTGCCTAGGAATTGTATTACATCTTCCGACTTCTCCTTTTCGTGCCGGCATGAATTTCTTTCCTATTCTTATCTCTTTTCGAAACCATCTCCACTGACTTCAGATGATTTCACATAGAAAAAAAAATACAAGGTAAAATGCAAGAAATCTTACTAAAGCTAGTATGAAACGATATTAAAAACATGTAAATTAAACACTTATCACCTAATACCAGTTTGTTGACACGGTGGAATTCAAAACCTCATGACCATTACTACCTCCATCCCTAAATAAGTTAGTCTTTTTCTATCTGCACAAATCTTAAGAAATAAAAAGAACAATGATGTTCAAGTTTAAAAGCAGATTATCTCCAAAACCAGAAAGGTAAAATTTGTAGATTTTATATCTTGTAGATGACGCAACGCGTATGAACATACCCAAGTAAAATTCATAAACACTAATTATTGAAGAGGGTTATTTTAGAAGTATTAACGGAGAAATATCACTTAATTTGGGATAAGATGAAAATAAAAAATAATCATATTACAGGGGTTCCAAACTTTTGGTTTTTAGGGATCACAAGATGGTATAATAGAGTCATGAAATAATAATCAACCAAACCCCTTAATCTGTTCATTTTGTTAATGGTAATATGCTCAATTAGTTAATGCTAATAATTAGATTAACTAAATTAAGTATGATTAGTGATTAAGTTAAACTAATTCAGGTTTGAAAATCAAAATCATTTTTTTTAATTTAACATACGGTTGAGAGTCTACAATTTTTCCAACTGTAACTACCATATACGGTTGGAACTCTCAACCATAAAATAAACCAGGTTAAATTACGGTTGGGAGTTCATATTTTCCCAACCATAACTACCATATACGGTTAGAACCCCCAACCGTAGAAAAATCCAAGTTTAAATACGGTTGGGAGTTCATATTTTCCCAACCACATAATTGATTTATGGTTGGGAAAACCAATATTTCCCAAGCGTATGTAATTCTGAAACTATTTCGAAATCTCTAATTCTATCAAATCTAACCTATTTATGCAACAAAGAAGGGTGGGTTTTCGATTCTTACCTAATTGAAGAGACGATGGAGAAAAAGAAGAGAAGAAGTGACAATATTGATTAGGTTTAGGTTTAGTTTTTGGCTTTTAATTAGATTTAGGTTGATTATTTAAGGGTAATAAGGTAGTAATAAATATAATTAAAGAATATTTTTGTATTTTTGTTATGGATGGAATATCCCCTTATCCACATTTGGGACACTTGAATCTATAGGAGCCCTCAAAATTAAAATTTTGGAGCCCTTCACAAAAAAAAAATAAAAATAAAAATCACTTATTCAGGACTGTAGGAGTAGTTGTTTATGGCCGTGATCATTTGAATAGTGCCTGGCTACAAAACTAGCTAAACTAAGAATATGTACCAAGATCATCTTCAGGACTGTAGGAGTAGTTATTTATGGCCGTGATCCTTTGAATAGTGCCTGGCTACAAAACTAGCTAAACTAAGAATATGTACCAAGATCATCTTATAGATACGGTGACATGTGTATTGGCAACGGGAATTCATATGCTATAGACTTTTTTTTTTCTTGATAAAGAAATTAGGCTATTTTTTTTTTTTTTGAAAGTAGCATAGATTACCAAAGGCAGAGGGTTAATCCTTTGATTCAGACTCATTGGAAATCAAATCAGATTGATTTGTTCCTCCGATGACTGAATCTGCAAAATTGACGTCATCTGTAGTGATTACAACAGAGTTTAAATTACACACATTTTGAGCTTTGAAAGTGTCTAAAGCCATTGAAGGAATTAAAAACATAGGTACATCATCAAACCAAAAGTCTGCTAGATTTTCTTTTCTTCCCTTTTTAGCTAACAAATCAGCCACCTTGTTAGCTCGCCTGTCTACGTGATGAAAATCCAAAAAAGATACTAGTTTTGTAGCTTCAACCTTTACTTCTTCTAATATTGCTAAACTCTGCCATTGAACTGAAACCTCCTTTCCTTGTAAATAGTTAATAGTCACTTGATTATCGCCTTCAATGACCAGATTCTGCAGATTATTTTCTATGGTCCATCTTGTGTGTGCAAAAGAGCTAGAGTTTCTGCTTCTTCTGCTGTTGAAGCCCTGAAGATTCCCATTCCTGCTCCTTTTCCTGTACCTAGCCAATTGCGCAACACAAAACCAAAACCTGCATTAGTATCTGTTGATACCCAAGAGGCATCACAATTTAGTTTAATGCTGCCCCTGCTAGGAAATATCCATTGTATGTTCTTTGCAGTGTTGTTTCTGTGTTTCTGTTGGTTAGTACTACTATTATGTGGATGCAAATATGTGAAGTGAAAAAGGATGTCGATTTCAAGCTGCTCTGGTATTCTCTCTTTTTTTTTTTCAAACACTCTGAGACACCTCTATTTCCAAATGAACCAACATTTGGTAGCAGCTAATGCCATGGAAATAGAATTAGTATCACCTTTAAGCCATACATTGTACTGATCTAGAAAGGAAACATTAGTAGAGTTAGAATTTACTCCCTGTATAGCCATTGGGGATAAGTTCCACAGTGATGTTGCATATTCACATTAAAAAAACAGATGATAAGTTGTTTCCACCACCTGTTTGCAGAATACGCATTGTGTTTCTACATCCATATGTGAACCTAGTTTTTGTCTTGTTGGTAGCGTATCTTGGAGGCACTTCCAAGTAAATAATTTGATCCTCTGAGATGTGTCCATGTTCCATAAACTTTGCCAAAAACTTTTAGTTTCTGGTGAAATGGATCCCATGAGATTTAACAGTTTAGCATACAAAGATTTAACCGAGAATTCACCATTTCTGGTGAGAAGCCATCTTAGTTTATCCTTTTTCAACCTGCCATCAGCTGAACTATATAATCTAATATTCATAATTTCAGACACTAAAGGTCTGTCAAAAAGAGAAAGTAATAAAGGTTCATTCCACTTCTTTGTGTTTTGATTCATCAAGTCAGACACAAGTGTTATATTGGAGTTGAAGGTAGTGCAGTTGACTAATGGTTGTTCTCTATTAGGTACCCATTTGTCATTCCAAATTTTTATGGAGAAGCCATTTCCAACTTCCCAAACTGAATATTTTTTTATGTGTTCAATACCTTGCAAGATACATTTCCAAATCCAAGAAGCTGATGATTTCTTCTTGGAATGTAAAGCACCCGTTTTTTTGAAATATTTTCCTTTTAAGATTTTAGACTAAAGATCATCGGGACTACTAACTAGTCTCCAAGCTATCCTACTGATCATGGCTTGATTAACCTTATTTGCCTCTTTAAAGCCTAAGTCTCCCTGGTTGATTGGTTTACATAGGAAATCAAAAGCCTTGATATAAATTCCTTTGGAGTTTGTATTTTTACCCCACCAGAAGTCCCTCTGTATGTCATTCATTCTTTTAGTAATTTTTTTAGGTAGGACAAAGCAACCCATACTGAAAAATAGGCATACTAGACAAAATAGATTTATTGAGGACAATCTTACTAGACTGAGATAGAACCTTAGCTAGCCAGTTTTTGACTCTATGTTCCATTTTTTCTATAATGTTATCAAAAGACTTCAGTTTGGATCTATTCTACAAAAAGAGGAACTCCTAGATATGTATCTTTGATATTGATTTTTTTTATTTTCATCATTCTGCATATTATTCCTTGATGTTTACTATGAACCTTTTTACTAAAAAACAGCCCTGATTTATTGAAATTTATGACCTGCCCAGATGAGATACTGAATAAGTTTATGGCTTCTAAAATATTCTTACAACTACCTAAATCAGCTTTAGTGAAGAGCAGTAAATCATCTGCAAAAAAACAAGTGAGAAATTGGAGGGGATTTTGGTGTTAGTTTTATGCCTGGGACCTGTTTAGTTGTTTCTAAGTGACAGAGAAGCCTAGAGAAAACTTCCATACAAAGAATGAATAGATAGGGAGATAAAGGATCTCCCTGTCTAATTCCCCTAGAAGGTTTAAAATCCTTACCAGGACTGTCATTCAATAAGACAGAAATAGAAGAGGTAGAGATGCATTGGAATATTAAGTTACACCATTGTTCCGAAAAGCCAAAGGATTGTAATGTTTTAATTAAGAATTTCCAATTTACTCTATCGAAAGCTTTGGACATATCTATTTTTACTCCTATGTTTCCTTTTTTTTTTTACTTTTCTTCATAGAATGAACTATCTCATGAGCAACAATAATGTTGTCTGAGATTTGTCTTGAAGAGAGGAATGCAGACTGCAAAGGGGAAATAATTTTTTCTAAATATTTTTTGAATCTATTGGCTAACAGTTTTGCTATCACTTTATAAGGGGTGTTGCAGAGACCAATTGGTCTGAAATCTGCAGGAGTTTGGGGATTCTTAATTTTAGGAATCCGAAAGAGAAAAGTTTGATTTAAATCTTTATGAAGAATTTCATTCCTAAAAAAATCTTGAACCACTGAGATCAATTGTGGTCCAACTAATTCCCAATTATGTTTAAAAAAACTCATAGGAAAACCATCTGGTCCTGGAGCTTTATTAGATTTGAGTTTCTTTACCACATCCCAAACTTCCTCTGAACTTGGAATAGCAGTTAAGGAAGTGTTTTCTTCAACTGAAATGCAAGGTTGCACATGCTTAAAGATTTCATTATCTATATTGTTAGAAGATTCAGTGAAGAAATCAGAGAAGTATGAAGTCAACACTTCTTCAATGTCTTTCCTAAAAGTAACTACGTTGTTATCTTTATCTTGTATGCAATCAATGTTGTTTCTTTTTCTTCTTTTCAAGGTGGTTACATGAAAGAATTTAGTATTTCTCTCCCCTAGAGCAATGGTATTGTTTCTAGATTGTTGTTTAACAATCTCCTCCTGAGAATCATACAAGGCTTCTAATTCTAGCAGTTTTATGTTTAAGAGTTCAGTATTAGTATTATCTAAGGGTTTTGCTGAAATGATGTCTATCTGTTTTAAGAGTAATTTTATCTCTTTGTTTGGTTTCCCCAAAACATTTTTTTCCATTCATTCAAGTTTCCTCCCAAAATTGAAATGTTGTGAAGTAAATCTTCAGCAGGCGATGCAACTTTATGACTCCAAGAATTTTTTATCACTTCTAGACAGGTTGGTTCCTTAAGCCAGGTATCATAAAACTTGAATGTGTGACTCTGACCTATATTGTTTGAGTTAAGAGTTAAACAAATAGGTCCATGGTCAGATCCTATTGCCACTAAGTTTTCTAGAGTAGCTCCCTGAAATTCTATAGTCCATTCTGCATTAGCTAAACCTCTATCTAGTCTCTGTTTGATATTTGCAGCACCTTTTCTTTTGTTATTCCAAGTAAAAATATTTCCCTTATATCCTAAGTCTTCTAATCTTGTTCTATTTATAAGACTTAGAATTGGTTGTACTTTTTTTCTATCAAAAGGCAGACCCCCTCCTTTTCTTCACTATTGAAAATAATGTTGAGATCTCCTATTACTAACCATGCAATTTGGCTAATGTTAACCCTATATGCTATCTCTTCTAAGTATCCCATAATTTCTAATTTATGCTCATGCTTAGGGGCACCATAAAAGCAAGTTAAAAGCCATTCTTTAGAGTTGAAGTTGTTTTTCACTATGACATCGATCATATTTTGTTTCCACTGAACCACCTCAAAGTGAAGCCCATCAACCCAAGCAATTGCTAGACCTCCGGCCAATCCAATTGGATCAACAATGTGGGTATTAGGGAAAAAATTTCGAAATAAACAAAATTGCTTCAAAAAAACAAAAAAGAATCATCAAAGGTTGCTCTGGAAGATACGCCTCCGATGATTGTCCCTTCCAAATGACCAAGAACACAAAGATACATATTTATAAGCGGAAAAGAAACTACAAGAGATAGAAATCAATGAAGTCTATACAAGCAAAATTGAAACAATGTTGGATGCATATATGTTGCCTCGTTAAATCCTTGATAAGGGAAAAAAGAGTACAACGCGATAAGTCTAGAAAGAGCACCATAGCAAGTACTTAATCTTCTTAGTACTCAGTTGTCTCAGTTGTCTCTCCCTTCCACGTTCACTGAAGCTATATCCTTTATAGAGGAAACATCCGTCGCCACAAACAAGTTGTGGATAATAAGCGTGGTCGGTTGATGATATCTTCTTGTTACACTTCTTTTTTGGTAACGGATTTAGAGTTCATTTCATCCATGGCTAAAGCCCTTTGGATACAGTGTTCTATTATGGCCATAACCCATTTTTGGACTAGAACTGCCTTATCCCGACGTTTTTGGCCAACACCAGCTGAGGAAGATGGCTATCGTTTCTTTTAAATGACATCTACCAGAAATAGATCTGGAGTGAAAGAAACTGAGAAGCGGTTGCAAATGTTTCCGAGATGCTTGAAAATTTGTGTTGTTCAGTTCTTCTACACTGTTCTTTAAAATTTGTTTGTTAAATTTCAGCGTCAGAGCAGCTTCCAGTTCTGTTGTATTTCTTGAAGACAGTTTGACTAAATACATAAATAAGTGTGCGGACGATATTTTGATCAGTGGCTGCTCAGAAGTGGGAGTACATTACCATAACAAAACTGCAAGATGTTTTTTTCAGCACAACCTGAAGACTTTTGTAGATACATAAAATAGACTGGTTCCAAGATTTCAATTGCTTCGACTACAATGTAAGTCAATGCAACAAATGTTATAGTTCTATAAACTGGTATGAGTTTATGAGTAGGAGCATATTGCCATCTACCAGAAATAGATATACAATTTCTTAGAATGAGTAGTAGCGAGATATACAATTTCTTAGAATGATCTAAAAACTTCAAATCATATAACAGATCAGATGAACTGGTTACACAAATTCAAAGAGTTCGAGTGTTTTGTTGTTTTTTTTGGCACGAGTGACTTCAAAAGTTCGAATAGATGCTGGTCGATGCAACCAAGACCTACTATTATTTAGTACTAAGACATTACACTGTGCTTCAACTGGTACAGATTTTCCAGCACCAACCCTTGTATATAACAAAACTTATAGAGTGCTTTTTATCAGAATTTACAGTGTTTTTTGGTATCCGTATTTCGATTCATATTGAAGGAAAATAAATAAATAAAGGAGGAACTTAACTTTGCATGGGCTCAAAATGATCTTGCAGGAATGCGTAAAGTTCTTCAGCAACAACAGCAGGATATTCTTCTTGTGGAAGAAGAGCCCCAGGCAACTCCAAAAACTTACTAACACCTTTTGCTCCCCTGAGAGCATCCATTTCTGCTTTTGACCGCTTTGGTGAGCCTGATGTTGAAATCACTAAAGTAGGTGTCTTCCCTTCTAAGCCTGTGAATAGTTCGAGGAATTCCTCGCGAGACTTTACAGGATCTAAAAGACCTGTCAAGAAAGCAGCTGGAGCATACCTTGCACCTTTGCGCTTCGTCAGGGCATATCTACTCTCGATGATCTCAGGAGTAACGTTTTCGGCATTTGCATATACATGAGATTTATACTGGGATTGGATGGATTTCTCATTGCTAACGAGCATATTGTACATCATCCATCCAACAGCTGGAGCCCTTAGTGTTCCTCTCAACATCCCATATCTGTGAGTTAATAAAGAACACTGAGAAAACTGAGATAAGAGTAGCATGCATATCTCTATTTCGAGAAGACCTAGAAGGCTAGAACAGAAGTATGTAATGCAGGTTGAACCCTTTAGTTGAACATCATCGTTGGTTGATGGACTCAATCCAAATGAATTATAGCAAAAGCACAAATAAAAGTGACACAACCAGATAGTAAGCATATCAAGCATGTGGAATACTGAGATTTAACTTTACCTCGATTCCATGTTGGAATCTCGACCGAAGACTATAGGAAGAGGTCCAGCCCAAGTTGGTGCAACAGCAGCAATAGCTGATGTCTTCACTAACCCCTTTTTAACTGCCCTAAGTGCTAATGTAGCCGCATGACCTCCTCCAAAAATTACTAGCTCATCATCTGATGGCAGAACCAAGGGACATTGTTAAGAATTAAAGGACACGAAAATTGTTGAAATGTTAGTCCTATATACAAAATTAAGCAAGTAAGACTTGATTATTCACCTGAGTGTTGTAAGGGGCTATCCGATGAATTCATAAACTGAACCAAGAAATTCTCCATCACATCGGCATTATAATCAATTTTGGGTCTATCCGAAAAACCCATACCAGGCCAATCAACAATAGTAGCTTTCCAATTAACATTACTAGCATCTCTTTGAACAATATCTTTAGCTACTACTCTCCATTCTTCAACAGTACTAACATCAGATATTGTGGGTATCATAAGTATATTCTTACATGGTTTATTCTCATTCTCATTCTTATGTTCTTCATAGTATATATTCACCGACTCATCTTGATGTTTCCATTTCCAATTACCAATCTAACAAAACATTTCAAAAATAACAAATATAAACTAATTCAATCAAATTGATAAAAGAAAACAGTATTCAATTGAGTGAAATGAAACTAACTTGATCAGAAATTGATTACCTTTGATGGGTTCAAGGGTTTATCAACAACAGAGATATTTGAAGAAGACTCTAAAGAAGTAGTTGAAGCCTTTATTGATATGGTTTTTCTAAACAAGAGAGTTTGAGATGTAGAGTATAGGCGAGGTTTGTAGAAAAGGTTTGAAGATGGAGAAAGAAGAAAAGTTGCAGAGGAAGCCATGAATGAGGAACACAGAAGTGCTCAAGGAGGAGGAGTGGGTGAATTTTATGACTTTTGGTCCCAATTACTTTGATTTTTCTTCTCGGTTGTTAATCTCCCGGGGCACTCTCTGACTGTGTGACTATATTTATGATTATAAGAGCGGCCACGAATCCTCGCTTACGCATGACCCGGCACAGGGGTCACTACCAAGACTAGTTGTTGCGCACGTGCATTGTGCGGTGTAGAGAAAAGTATGTAATCGGTGCTAGTAAACTTTTTTGGATCAAAATTTGTGAAGAATCGGCAATAAAAATGGTAAATTTCTAAAAATGATGATATTAAAAAAATTCAATTAATAAAATTAAAAACAAGGAATAATAAAATTGATCAGAAATAATTAAATCTAACATGAAAAGAATTTATTGTAATAAAAAAAAAAATATATATATATACCTTGAAGCCTCGTTGTCAGATAACACAACTAGCAGTTTATTGTCTTTTTTTTTCTAGGGGTTTTCAGAATAATTTCCTCATAGATCTGATAGTACGATTTTCTTGATTTTGAAGTACTTCCTCGACAAAATCAAATAGTATGATAATTGTGAGATTTATTTATTTGTGAAACTTTGGTAATCTAAAAAAAAATCTTCCCCTAAGTCGGCTTGTTTATTCATATGTGGAATACATATTGCTAGCCTTCTACTTCTTTTGATATCTTCTCTCGAATCTCTTCTTGATTTTCCTACATTTTTATAAGATGTTAGTAATAGTAATAGCAAGTAATACGAAGTTTACTTTTTGTACATACCTCATCGTTTTTCGAAAATTGTATTGGTTTATATGGACACATCGCAATCAGTTTCTGGGTTGCGTTGCCGGAAACAATGAAAATCACTTCTTCAAGATCTGTATAATTTCTTTAGAAGAAAGAACGCTAAAATATGAGAATCTCAATCACTCTTACAAATTACCACAAAAAGAAAATTTGAAGGATGGAAAAACCTTTCTTAAATAAGCCATGAGAACTTTAAAACGCTTCAATAAAGTGTCTTCCTTAATTCCAAGACACCAAATTTAGATCTTGGCTGCATAATTTAGAGATCATTAATTCATTGCTACCTTATGTTTTCAATGTCCCCAACTAAAAAATAATAGCCCTAACAAATTTTAGACATAAAAAAAATAAATCAGTGTTGGAAGCACCCATCAAGACATCGTAACTCAAACGACCATAAACTGGCTTCCTTACCATCCGTAAAATCTCAAACAAATGGAGAACTACGTTCACTGACAAAATGAACGAAAGCTTACATGCATTATAGACAGGAAATCAGATTGAGATAAAGAGAGTACCATAAAGTGGGAAGAGTAATGTTGGTCTAACTTTGCATTGCGCTTCTACATTAAAGTGATTCTGTTGTAAATTAATGTTCGTCGATTTCTGCAGTTGAAGAGTTTTCCAGTTAAGCGGCCAACATATTTGGTCTAAGTTAGGGTCCATACTACATATAAAACAAAAGAAAATGAAACAAATTATGTTAGTATGTCATTCACCTTGTTAGACGAACTCATTTTTAAAAGTGTTATTGGATAACTGGGAAATAAGTTGTTTCCAACCGCAATACATGTTTCACCATTCAGAGTCTATGATGAGTTTCTTTTGTGTCTAAATTATTAAAACAACGTACTATATTCGGTCGTCAACATGCATGAAGCTGTCATCATAGTTCATCAGTTATTTATGAAATATCAATTACATATATTGATATCTTTCCATGTTACACCTGGTTTAGCAATTCTGTTAACCAAGATAACATTATAGCACTCGACCCCCACTTCCTTCAAGTAAATGTCAATTAATTCGGGGATAAAATATAAAATTAGCTAAACACAAAGGGTGTCACAAAGGCGATCAATACGCACCTTATGTATTTCTCTCGCAGCAAACTGTAGATTTATTCTGCATCCAAGAGGAGGTTGACCCATCTTTGGGTAGTGGAAGACTATTTGTCCATCTTAGCTGCATGTCGGAGTAACAATTTGGATTTCAAAACCAAACATACTAAAGAGACAGGATGTAATAATCTGAAATAGCAGTACTGAGTTTAAGTTCATTTAGAGTACCAAGTGAACAGCTGGAGAAACAGAAGAGCTAATTGCTTCATTTAGGGAGGGTTATCTATTAGAGCATGGATCGGTTGAACCCACCAAGCGTTGGTATGTCAAGTTTGGTTGTCATATTTTAGTGAATCAAAACTCATGTTAAGAGTCGCTTGATTATGTACTAGAGTCAACTTCGTATAGGTTAGCTTGAAAGTATTAGGATATGAGACATTACAAGTATTGTGAAGTCTTGAAGATGTGAAGAAGCAAGGAGCTACAACGACAACAATCATCCTTCCACTTGAGGTTAGTGATATTTGACTTGAATTGTTTCATTCCCTAACGTATCTTTCAAGTCGTGCATATTGAAAACATAACTGCGAAGCATATTTGAACTCTAGATAGACATAGTATTAAGGAATACAATACGAGGTTCATTGCTTAACCATTAAACTTTGTAGATGCGACATCGCCATAATCATTTGAATGCTATTGTGATTATGTATGGGTATGAGGTGAGGATTTCATCCTAGGGAACAATGTTTACATGTGTTTTAAGGAAATAAGTTCATAAACTTGTTTGTGAACCGAAAATGAAATTGCCATGTGTTATTCATTGCATATCTTATGAACAACCAATATGTGTGATTGAGTATAACCGCTCACAACTTGTTTGTGTTCTTAGTAGAACTATTCACAAATGCCTGGCCTATGTATTGGTACGACTTTTATTAGTGAAGCCGATCTTAAGTAATCACCTGAGATGGTATGATCGGGTTTATGTTTTGTCTGACCAAATATGGGAAAGGGGAACCGATCCTCGTAAGAGGTGCAGTACATCACAAAGGGGAACCGATCCTTGTATGGGGTGCAGCAAGGTTTATAGCAGAAAGGGTAACCGATCCTATGGACATGCGCAACACATATAAGTTAGATACCATATATATGTGGGGAAACGATCCTAGTACCTAGTCAATAGAATTTTGGAAAGCTAGTGTGACTATGCACAGTACTCACGTGGAGGTAGAACCGAAACTTGCTTTGGTAGAACCGTTAAACCCATGATTGTGATTGAATGTTGGTTTGATCAATCGCATAGTTCTTGAAAGTCAGATGAACCAATTTAAAACTTGTTTGGAAGTGTGGCAAATCGGTTTCAAGGTTGTAAGTGTGAAAGAGAACTTACAAAGTAAGGATGTCGACATACTTTGAACACGTGTTATGAATGTTTATTTCTTTAATTGTTCAAAGATATTCCTTAACGGCTAAGGGAAGAGAATGCCAGGATCGAAACATAAGTAAGTTAAGAATCTTTTAATTAAGGTTATTAATTTCATTTTATAGGGAAATTCCATAATTAGTAATGTGCATTTACTAATTAGATTTTCCGAGAGATTTCGATCATTATTTTTGGACAAAACATTTCCAGGAATTATGAAAACCGAATTTGTGCTTTATTGAATATCTTGAGAATATTTTCGGTTTTGGAAATTCCTTGGTGTCCAAACTTCCTTGTCTATAAATACTTGAAGTTTGCCTTTCTAGCAAACTAATCCTTCGTAACAACAGACTTCCTCTTTTGTTGTTGTTATTGGTGTAGCCACCTATTCGGAGAGGAGAGTAACCTAATTAGGAAAAATCTCTTACGGCCGCTCAGTTTAAAGTCTTCTTTGGGATTGAGAAGCTCTAGCATGTACCGTTGGTGGGAAACTAGATAATTGCGGTTTATCTTTTGTTTTCATTGATTTGATTGACTAACGGTGGTTGAAATATGATCGCACCTAGTTTGTTTATTCTTGAGAATCTTCTCTTCTGATATAAGATTCACTCAAACTAGTTCAGAGTTTCGACAGGGATCTTTAGACTGTTGTTAGTTCTAAAGACGATCTTGTGATAATCCATTGTTAACAGACTCTGTTCTGTGCGTGATTGATCACAAGAGATTCAAGTGATTGTGTGCAGGTTTTTATTGAAGATTTAAGAAGATTTGAAGACAAAGAAGATATTGAAGATCTGACTTGGGTTTTCCCTTTGGTGTGCACAATACTTGTTTTGGTAAAAGAGGATCCAATTAATAATCGGTTTATCCTTGTGGTAGATTGGATATATTAATTGAGTAGATCGGCATCAACACAATTCTTTGGATTAAGAGTGTTGTTGGCTTAATCTTAAACGATTACTTCGGTAATTGAACATAAGATAGATCTAAGGACCTGAAGAAGGAGTTTATGTTAAGATAAGCGGAAGAGCCTTTGTCCGACTCATATCACTTGGTTGAATAGAGTTGATACCAAACAGATTTGTTATTCCTTTACTATTTGGAATACGAACCAAAGGAATTGTTCCAAGTACATAACTTATTTATAAGTTGGAGGCGTGGGAATACAGATGGAACCTGGTGAACTATATGTTTAGTTGCTTGGTCTCAACTATACGAAGTTGGCGTAATTTTGTGTAGCGGCTTAATCCTGAGAGTATTCAATTCTGGACAAGGTCCCGGGGTTTTTCTGCATTTGCGGTTTCCTCGTTAACAAAATCTTGTTGTGTCATTTACTTTATATTTCCACATTATAATTGTTTTATTATAATTAAAGTAAATCGCACAAACGTTAATTTCTATTTACTTGATAAGCAATCCTATTGTGTTTGATTAAGTCTGAACCCTTGTATCAAGTAAACATACTTCGTTATTGTATTGTCTCGATCTCGTATCCATAGACGATCACACGAAGTGTGAACCGATTAGTTGTATTGTTTCGACTCAGTCCATAGACAATCACTTTCGGAGAAAGGACTTATAGGAAGGAAAAGTTTTAGCTTGAGGTATATTTGGGTACCCTCGCCTTTTCAATTGGTATCAAAGCAGGCAAACACGAAAAGATCTAACAATCTGTGTTTGGTGCGATCCAACCTATAAGACATGGGCCAAGGCAAAGTTAAGCGAGAGCGAAGACTTAAGAAAGGCTCACTTAACGTATCACAAGATATGTGCTCTAACGGAGAGCGTTCTTCGGTCTCAGATTATTCAAACGATGAGACTTCTAGCGAGGCATTTTTAAGTTCTATTCTTGAGATCTCTGATGAAAGATCAAGTGTGAAAACTTCTGAACTAAAAGAATTGAGTAGACAATTCCTTTTATATATGCTCAAATGAACTTCTCTTGACTCTTGAAAGAAAACGAGATTTAACGTTGAAGTTTGAAAATCTCTATAAAGAGTATGAATCTCTAAAAGAAGAATTCACACAACAAGTTTGTGACTACGAAAAAGGGATGAATATTGAACGTCATCGTATAGAGACTTGTGAAAAAGATCTGGAAAGATCTCAAGAAAATATTTGTCTTTTGGGGAAAGAGCTTGATGACTCTAAATTAAAATTGAACTCTTAACAAGAGTGCTTCAAGGAAAAGGAAGAAAATCTTCTTTTTAACATAAGATGCTTAGAGGAATCTGTCAGCACCACTCTCAATGAAAACATTTCATTAAAAGAGGAAATATTTATGTTAAAAAAATTGAATGAGAGTTCAAACAATCTATCTTCCTTATTGGAGTCAGGGAGAAACCATGGAGACACACGTGGCATAGGGTTTGAAGGAAATAATACCGTGGTTTCTAACAATGAAATCAAATTTTTCAAATCCACGTGTACTCAAACTGAGGAGTGCCCAAAAGAAAATACTCATTTGAACTGTTCGGAAATCTGCAGGGACAAACAAATAGTGGATGATCAGGTATTCCAGAAGAAGGAGAATGATTAAAAAGGAAAAATATCTAAGCCAAGGAGAGCAAAGAAAAATAGAGGAACGTTAACCAATCCTGCACAAACAGGTACCTAGAGACACTCCCGTAATATCAAATGTTGTTATTCTTGTGGTAGTAAAAATCACGTTCAGATGTTATGCAAGATTCGTAAAATGCAAAATGATATTCGTTTTGTCTCAAAGGAATTGGGGAAAATAAACCTTGATTCTCGTCTCTTATCAAACAGAGAAAAGAAATATTATGCTGATTTTTGGTCTACTCAGTATTTACCAAAATCAATTAAAAAGAGGCATAAGAAAAATGAATTTAGACAAGCAAGTTGTGTCTCTCATTCTTTAAAAGAATCAACCTCTGAATCATTCTCAGATTATGATGATATGTCGTATCTCAAGAAATGGAAGAGAAAAACAGTCAAAAATAATCCACTGTTGCATAAGAACAAATTTTTATGTACCCAAGCACTCCTGTGCTATAGAAATCTGTTTAAAATGGGTAATATTGATTATTTCCATTTAAGAAAGATTACTGAAAATCTTTGTATATAAAAAGTTCCTTTTTATAGGTGGTAAGATCTTATAAAGACCATATTCTCATTCAAAACCTTCATGGTTTTCAACAATGAATGATTTAAAGAATGATATATCTGATTTGATATATTCTTGTAGATTTCATGATCTCTTAACCAGAAAAATCCATATAATTCTTTTCACTGAGAATAAAAGGTCCTACAACGAATTTGTGGGAGAATATTGTATCCAGGAAGTGGAAAGTGTCTTAGATTCCTCTAACAAATGAAGATTCGAAATCTGTTCTGATTTGTGCTCATATCAGATCATGCCCTCTCTTACTGAAGTAAGGGCTACTAGCTTACGTGAAGGAGTTCTCAAACTGATAGGACGGAAGGAACTCTTGAAGGAATTATCCTCTGTTGCTCGAAAGGAAATTATTTTCCATGATGTTTGTTGGGCGTCTTACAGAGACTTTCATGATCTTCAAATGATTAGTTTTCATTCCAACAATCTTGAAATGTTTGAAGAGTACATTGATGAAATCATGGAAACAGAAGATAACAAGGATGAATGAGTTCAATTACTTAATCTAGAAAGAATAGACATCAATTTTTGATTTCTTTCATTGGTTGTATTGGTCTATTAATGAATAAAACTATTATGAATAAAATTATTTGATTGGTAATTTTTCTTGTGATAGTTTTCGGTTTACATAGCCAGTGCTTGAATGCTTTTATCTTATTGCTATGTATGTTTATGAGATGTTTGATTTCGGTTTTACTACCTTAATATTCGATCTCATATATTGGGAACCCTTATGGTTTGGGTGACTTTTTGGTTTAGCAGGATTAAGTTCTAGCCCATGTTGGTAGGCTTTATCAAGGATCATGAGGGATTCTGGTAGAAACAATATGTGAAAAAGTCACAATATGTTGAATTGGTTTTGGTTTAGCATAAAAGCATATGTGTTTCGACGGTTTTCAACTCTTGCTTGCAATTGTTAAAACCGGTTTTCAACCTTTCTCTGGTAAAGGTTGAGGGTTGTTGTTATTCTTTTGTTTTATGCATAAGGATGACAACGTGATGATATTTCGATATCAATTCTCCCTGGACGAAGATGCAAACATATTGGAGAAGTGGATGCGAAATTTGAGGTAACAATCTTGTTAGTTAATTGTTTTCCTGTTTAATAAAATCCTGAATTTATATTATATATATTTGTTGCTTTTGCTTAACAAAATTTCGGTACAATTGATGTTTATTCCATATGTGTGTGTGGATGTGTGATTCATTTGGTTCCGGTTAAGAAAAACTATTGTTATCTTGTTTTATTGTGCGGTATCAATTGTTTAGGCTTACAAATTTTCGGTACAATTGATGTTGTGTGTGATTCAATTGGTTCCGGTTAAGAAAAACTATTGTTATCTTGCTTTTGTATGGTATCAATTGTTTAGGCTTACAAAATTTCGGTGCAATTGCGGTGCTTTTAATGTCTATGTTGTTTCAATTGCTTCCGGTTGAGATGAATAATTATGCAATTTGATTTATTTTGGTTTGTATGAATTATTTATGGCTTAACGAAATAAAAGGTGTACGGGATGAGTTGTTTAGTCCAATTCGATTCCGGATAAGAGAAACTAAGTTAATTCTGATCTTAGTTAGACTTATCGAAGTGAGGTTTCAGTTATTCAAGTCTAATCGAATGCCTTAACAAGAAATACTAGTTAACTAACCTAGTACTTGTCTTGTTTAAAATTGAAAGGTCTAAGTTTATGGATAATTAGAACCTGATGAGAAAAATATAGTTTATCTTTATTTTGGTCTTATCGAATTAAGCGTTTGTTTTTGAACAATCGGTTTAGCAAAGGGACTAAAGTGCTTAGTTGATTTTTGGTTTGCTAAACTAAATTGGAAAAATTGTTTCGGACAATTGTTTCCTTGATAACATATCAAAATAAAACTACTTGTAGTTTCGGTTTTGATATTAGTTATCAGAATATGATGTGTGGAACCCTCGTGCCTAACTCTACAGGTTTGCAAGTCTATTTTGAGGTTTGTAAGATTCTTTTCGTGTTGTCCTTTATTTTTCCGTTTCTTTGTCATTTTTGTGACAAAAAGGGGGATAAATATATGGAGTAAACAGGTGATACTGGCATTGATTTTATATTGATTGGTATCGCTAAGGAAAAGAATAATGGTGCTTGAACGTTTATCTAACGAAAGAGTGAAAGCACAGACTAAGGGGGAGTAACATGTCATATGAATTGGTATAACAAAGACGTGCGGATTGAATATCTGCCTATCTTCCTCAAGGGGAGTATTAGCTTTGTTATTATAATGTCAACAACGACATTTTCAAGGATTGAATGTAAGCAGTTTTACTGTGTTGTTGAATCGGGAATCAAGCGGATGTGTAATGAATTCTTGTAATTTGTTTATCCATATGATCTAAGAGTTTTGTCACTAAAATTGACAAAGGGGGAGATTGTTAGAGCATGGCTCGGTTAAATCCACCAAGCGTTGGTATGTCAAGTTTGGTTGTCATATTTTAGTGAATCAAAACTCATGTTAAGAGTTGCTTGATTATGTACTAGAGTCAACTTCGTATAGGTTAGCTTGAAAGTATTAGGATATGAGATATTACAAGTATTGCGAAGTCTTGAATATGTGAAGAAGCAAGGAGCTACAACGACAACAATCATCATTCCACTTGAGGTTAGTGAGATTTGACTTGAACTGTTTCATTCCCTAACGTATCTTTCAAGTCGTGCATATTGAAAACATAACTGCGAAGCATATTTGAACTCTAGATAGACATAATATTAAGGAATACAATACGAAGTTTATTGCTTAACCATTAAACTTTGTAGATAAGACATCGCCATAATCATTTGGATGTTATTGTGATTATGTATGTGTATGAGGTGAGGATTTCATCCTAGGGAACAATGTTTACATGTGTTCTAAGGAAGTAAGTTCATAAACTTGTTTGTGAATCGAAAAGGAAATTTCCAGGTGTTATTGGTTTTGTTATTCATTGCATATTTTATGAACAACCAATATGTATGATTGAGTATAACTGCTTACAACTTGTTTGTGTTCTTGGTAGAACTATTCACAAAGGCCTGGCTTATGCATTGGTATGACTTTTATTAGTGAAACCGATCTTAAGTAATCACCTGAGATGGTATGATTGGTTTTGTGTTTTGTCTGACCAAATATGGGAAAGGGGAACCGATCCCAGTAAGAGGTGTAGTACATCACAAAGGGGAATCGATCCTTGTATGGGGTGCAGCAAGGTTTATAGCAGAAAGGGGAACCGATCATATGGACATGTGCAACATATATAAGTTAGATACCATATATATGTGGGGAACCGATCCTAGTACCTAGTCAACCGAATTTTGGAAAGCTAGTGTGACTATGCACAATACTCACATGGAGGCAAAACCGAAACTTGCTTTGGTAGAACCGTTAAACCCATGATTGTGATTGAATGTTGGTTTGGTCAATCGCATGGTTCTTGAAAGTCAGATGAACCAATTCTAAACTTGTTTGGAAGTGTGGAAAATCGGTTTCAAGGTTGTAAGTGTGAAAGAGAACTTACAAAGTAAGGATGTCGACATACTTTGAACACGTGCTATGAATGTTTATTTCTTTAATTGTTCAAAGATATTCCTTAACGGCTAAGGGAAGAGAATCCCAGGATCGAAACATAAGTAAGTTAAGAATCTTTCAATTAAGGTTATTAATTTCATTTTGTAGGGAAATTCTAGAATTAGTAATGTGCATTTACTAATTAGATTTTCCGAGAGATTTCGATCATTATTTTTGGACAGAGCATTTCCAGAAATTATGAAAACCGAATTTGTGCTTTAATGAATATCTTGAGAATATTTTCGGTTTTGGAAATTCACAAACTTCCTTGTCTATAAATACTTGAAGTTTGCCTTTCTAGAAAACTAATCCTTCGTAACAACAGACTTCCTCTTTTGTTGATTTTACTGGTGTAGCCGCCTATTCGGAGAGGAGAGTAACCGAAATAGGCGAAATCTCTTACGACCGCTCAGTTTAAAGTCTTCTTTTGGATTGAGAAGCTCTAGCGTGTACCGTTGGTGGGAAACTAGATAACTGCGGTTTATCTTTTGTTTTCATTGGTTTGATTGACTAAGGGTGATTGAAATCTGATTGCACCTAGTTTGTTTATTCTTGAGAATCTTCTCTTCTGATATAAGATTCACTCAAACTAGTTCAGAGTTTCGACAGGGATCTTTAGACTGTTGTTAGTTCTAAAGACGATCTTGTGATAATCCATTGTTAACAGACTCCGTTCTGTGCGTGATTGATCACAAGAGATTCAAGTGATTGTGTGCAGGTTTTTATTGAAGATTTAAGAAGATTTGAAGACAAAGAAGATATTCAAGATCTAACTTGGGTTTTATAATCTTTGGTCTGCACAATACTTGTTTTGGTAAAAGAGGATCCAATTAATAATCGGTTTATCCTTGTGGTAGATTGGATTGATTAATTGAGTAGATCGGCATCAACACAATTCTTTGGATTAAGAGTGTTGTTGGCTTAATCTTAAACGATTACTTCGGTAATTGAACATAATATAGATCTAAGGACCTGACGAAGGAGTTTATGTTAATATAAACGGAAGAGCCTTTGTCCGACTCATATCACTTGGTTGAATAGAGTTGATACCAAACAGATTTGTTGTTCCTTTACTGTTTGGAATACGAACCAAAGGAATTGTTCCAAGTACGTGACTTATTCATAAGTTGGAGGCGTGGGAATACAGATGGAACTAGGTGAACTATATGTTTAGTTGCTTGGTCTCAACTATACGAAGTTGGTGTAATTTTGTGTAGCGTCTTAATCCTGAGAGTATTCAATTCTGGACAAGGTCCCGGGGTTTTTCTGCATTTGCGGTTTCCTCGTTAACAAAATATTTTTGTGTCATTTACTTTATATTTCCGCATTATAATTGGTTTATTATAATTAAAGTAAATCGCACAAATGTTAATTCCTATTTACTTGATAAGCAATCCTATTGTGTTTGGTTAAGTCTGAATCCTTGTATCAAGTAAACATACTTCGTTGTTGTATTGTCTCGATCTCGTATCCATAGACGATCACACGAAGTGTGAACCGATTAGTTGTATTATCTCGACTCAGTCCATAGACAATCACTTTCGGAGAAAGGACTTATAGGTAGGAAAAGTTTTAGCTTGAGGTATATTTGGGTACCCTCGCCTTTTCATTATCAAATAAAATTAACTACTATAAAAATATAGAATGCGAATAAAACCTGAAGTCAAATTCGAGGGATAACTGCATTTGCGAACTGGGCCACGCTCAAGCAAATGTTAACAAATATAATTGCTTTTAAATGCACCTAAAATATCGAATGGCGTGAACTGAGATTAGGAATAACATTGACATTTGAGCTTAAACACATGACAGAGATGCAAAATCAAATACCAAGCAATCCAATAATTACCTCTAATACATGGAAAAACATTGAATACTTGAACTGATCAATGTGATAACGCGTTAAAATAATATTCACTTTTCCCCTAGTGTCTAATATGGATTAAGCATATTATAAGAAAGAGTTCGTTCCACAGGAGGTTATTGTTGTTATTCGGTTTCATATTCTTAAGTAACTAGGGAGAATTTTTCATATTGTATGAAAGTAAAATAGGTGGAAGCAAAGTAAATATAATAATTGAATATAATCAGAGTTGAGAATATTGGTCAAGGGGTTGTATCATTCACAACAACATGTACTTTCATCAATAATCAGAATTGGTAATTTAATATCTCATTTATCATAAGTCATAGGATATCTTGATCGCAAGAATATTTCATTAATTTCCTGATTTCATCGTAAACACATTAAAAAATGCAATTGTGAATTCTACCTAGAGAAAAACCTAAAGTTTAAAAGCGAAATTAAGTTCAACTCCCAAAGAGCATTAAGTTCTATGAAGTAGAACTAATCGCTGTAATTGACATACAACGTGTAGACTATTAACCATAGGTTATGCTTCATATACATTTTACGGATGTATCACTACAAGCAATAACCACATCATGCTACTTGTAATCAGAAATTAACAATTTTTGTGTATGGAAAACCCTAATATAGCTTTAAAGATGAAGGCAAATCTAACTGGTTCCGGACTCAACCAAACAAACATTCCAATCATATAACAATATAAGTCATAAATCAAAAATGACAAATTATTGAGACAAAACTAATTCATTGAATGAATACATGTTTCAAAAATCAGCTTAAACCCTTAACCAATAAATAATATTTATCTACTCATAGCTACGGAGTTCAAGAAATTTTTCCCTTTTATATCTCTTCTTGTTTCCAGAACTAGGTCAAGTCCTCAAAAGTCCATAACAAAGAAGTCAACCAAGCCCATATGTAAGAAAAATCCATGTGGAACTCTTCCCAAAAGTGTCGCTAGAGGTCCAGAAAATTGTCTGAAAAAGTCAACTCAGGTGGTCGGGGAATTTCCATGGGTAATTGTTCACCGGAGGCAAACTAACAGTCAACCTTCAAACTTGACAGTTGACTAACGATCTCAGGGTCAAAGGTGAGTCAGGTTTGAGTCTAGACCGAGTCAGCTATATGAGTCGGTTGAGTTGCAAGGCCTGAGCCATTTTTCACAGGGTGAACTCAATATAGTGCCACGATGGCGCTTCCTCCATATAGTTGCAACTTCAACTTGTAAATCCTGCAATAACCTTCTTCTCAGCTCTAATTCCTCTAATATAAACTGCAAATCCCTTAGTTGTTTATATGTTGCACACAAACTTAACTGCAATATAGTGCCAACGGCTACCTTTCCTCTCAAAATGCAAAATCTCGACCGTCGAAGGTCACCACCGAGCCGGCAAGCCTCCCAAGCTTAACTTGTGGCAACTTTTAGTCACGACACCAACTTGGCTACGATTCCAATTCTTTGGTCACGGCACCAAACCCTAATTTTGGCCGCTCCCAAACTATGCCAAAATCCTAATTTTGGCCGCGCCTAAACTATGCCGAAATCCTAACTTGGCCATACCCAAAAGCCAAGCCGGCCATGCCTCCATGTCGCTGGATGCCAAACGAAGGGTTGCAACAATCGACGGCTACCCTTCCTTCTGAGATACAAATCTCAGTCGTACAAGTTCGCCACCAAACGCGTGGCAACTACTGGCCCAATGCCAAAACTACACGGTTTGTACCAAACCCTAATTTTTGGCCGCGCATAAACCATGCTCGAGCATACCGGACACGCCTCCATGCCACTGGATACCAAACAGAAGGTTGCAACAATCAACGACTACCTTTCCTCTCAAGATGCAAAATCTCGACCGTCAAAGGTCACCACCGAGCCGGCAAGCCTCCCAAGCTTAACTTTCCAAACAATATAAACATGCTACACAAAAACACTCGAGACATCAAAACATGTCACAAACTGGGGGATGCTCATCAGGGTATTGGTCTGGCGGTTTACAGCGTGCGGCGTGCAATACGCCCGTTATGAGAAAGTGTCATAAAAGTGAGGCGGTTAGTAATGGCAAGAAATAATGGTGAAACGTATTCTTCATTATGGAAACATCAATTCCAGGCGTTACCCGTTATCATTCTCCTCCATTACTCAAACCGTTTCTACTTCTTACGAGACCAAGGGTACGTTTTGTTACGACTTGTATAAATAGGTCTCACTTATTTCCACCAAAGAACAGGTATTTGGTCAGGAACATACCACACTCAGAAATCACTTGTTAGCTTCCCAGTTTGCTAGCGTTTCACTTTCTGATACAAGTCGTCAAACAACTACTCTTCCAGAATCAAATATTCTGGTCTCAACACTCTTTTCGCTTCCCTCCCTAAGACCAACCCTTCTCCTTCACTTTGTGACCGAAACAAGTCTGGAACGACCATTTCTTGGTTTAGGCCGGATTTGTACAGATTGATCTCTCGAATCAAAGTACTCCCTTGCAATACATTGTTTAGGGTTTAGACTCGTTTCTCACCCACACACCCGAAATTACCAAAATCAGCAGAAACTGTTTTCACCCACAAACAATTGGCGACCACAGTGGGAAATTAATCTCTCGGTTACAATATCGATTTCCAATTTCACTTTTCAACTTCAACTCAGGAAGATGGTCGGTTTTAGAACTGAATCCATGATCCAAAATTCCGCTCAGACTCTGGCAAATGGCGATGTCTCCTCTCCCAACACGGCATCCACTGGAGCAGCCGATGAGGAAATCCCAAGGTTGTCCGAGTTGGCACGAGTTCAGGAGATCCACACTAGGAACATGGACCTGATAAAGGAGGCAATTAACAACATACTCGACTTCCTTATCATCTTGACGTCGGATACGGGTGACTCACACGACCCGGAAACTCCAAGGCTGGGGACTGACGTCCCGGACAATCACTCTCAGGTTAACGGTTTCACCACCAACCGGAAACCAGTAGGCCAGGAGGCTTCCTCGTTGGTGGAAAATTTATGTGAACTCCTACACCTTTCGAAAGATCAACTAATAGAGACGTTTACTGCCATCAATCAAATAGCATTAAACGCGTCTCTGGTTCCTTCACGCTTGGAAACTTCAAGAATACCGGATGTGTCCATCAACAATATCATGTTCACCGACGACGACATGATGGAAGAAGAGGGACATAACCGGGCTTTACACGTCACAGCTCGTATCAAGGATGTGGAGTTCAAGAGGGCCCTTATCGACACAGGAGCGTCCTACAATGTCATTACTCTCAGAACGCTTTAAACAGCCAAGGTGCGGCCAAGCGAGGTCGTGCGACAACCTACTACGATGACAGATTTCGAAGGCAACCAAACCAGCACGTATGGATACATCAACCTGAATTTATCAGTAGGACCGGTCCAGTCAAAGGTGAAGTTTGAGGTAATCGAGAAAGAGCCAGATTACCACATGATACTGGGAAGGTCGTTGCTCCACGACATCAGAATCATTCCTTCGACATATCACCAGTGTCTGAAAGCCATGCTAAACGGCGAAGTCATCCGCATCACCGCGTCATTATCCCCTTACGCGCCGATCTGTGGCATGGATATATTTGAACCAAGGAAGAGTTCGCGGAACCCGACAGGCAAGTCTCACCACACTCCATTACCGAAGTGGGCGTCAATTGAAGAGAGCGATAGGCTCGCGTCTTTTCATGGAGAAACCCGGTCTCACATCATCTCTTCGAAAGGGAAGCACACCAGTCTTCCCCTGCTAAGCCAAAGTTTGGCTCGCTCCCATACCAAACGAGAGCGGGCTTTTATCAAGAGTCATGATGAAAAAGGGAAAACCGTATATCAGCACCGTTGTTAGCAATTAACAGGGGAGACTACCACCCAGTCTCTCCTCACAGTAGAATGCAACCAAAGCAACCAGCCACAAGAGGAAGTGTCAGATGCACCACGGTAACTACAGGACGAGACCAACTCTACCACGGATGAACTTGAAGTTGTCAACGTCGGGAGCGAGGAATCTTCGCGACCCATCTCAATCAGATCGACTCTGTGCACCGACGAACACGCAAAGCTGGTAGACCTTCTCAAAGAATATCAAGACGTATTCGCATGGACATACGAGGAAATGTCTGGCTTGGACGAGAAGCTGGTCACTCACCATCTACACAAAATACCCGGATCCAAACCAGTCAAACAAACCCCGAGACAGTTCAGGCACGACGTGGAAGAACAGATCAAGATGGAGATTCAGAAGCTACTGGCTGTTGGTTTCATCAAACCCATTCACCATCCCACTTGGTTGGCCAACGTAATTCTGGTAAAAAGGAAGAATGGCCAAATCAGGTGCTGTGTCAGTTTTAGGGATATGAACAAGTGTTGCCCTAAAGATGATTTCCCACTTCCTAACATTGACATGCTGGTAGAGGTCACCAGTGGACACGGTATGTTCTCTTTCATGGACGGGTACATCGGATACAATCAAATAAAGATGTACGAAGACGACGCAAGTAAGACGGCTTTTCGAACTCCTCTCGGAAACTTTTACTATACTGTGATGCCCTTCGGTTTGAAAAATATTGGCGTCACCTACCAACGTGCCATGACTACCATTTTTCATGACATGATGCACAAGCAAGTTGAAGGTTATGTAGATGACATAGTGGTCAAATCAAAAACTAGGGTGGCCCATACGGAGATTCTACAGCAGGTGTTTGAAAGGTGTCGCGAGTACAAACTGAAGATGAATCCATTAAAGTGTGCTTTTGGTATCTCTTCGGGCAAGTTCCTAGGTTTCCAGGTAACCGCTGAGGGAATTAAAGTCGACCCGGTGTTGATGGTGGATTTTTGTTCAAGGCTAAAATTGTAAAAGCCGAACTTAATATGTTGACATCCTATAGAGGATAAGGCTATCTGAGTGATGAATACTTCTTCACTTTACTAATTCACCTAGAATGGAGCATGTGGCAACAATCCTAGTATTCTGTGAATTAAATACACCCAGAACGGAGCATGTAGCAACAATCCCGATATTCTGTGGATTTATAGCATTATTAATTAATGCATGATTAACCTTGTATTTCCTGTGTTGTTCCCGTAGAACTCTCATTATTGGTGCGGCATGACGACTGATTGTTGCTCTTAGCAGAGTGACACGAATCTCCAAGTGTCAATAGTGAGGTATGCACGAAATACCCGTACAGGCTACATCTCTCGATGTGTTATACTAGCCCGATTGAGCATATTTCCTAAGGGAAATATGGACTGCCCATGTCAGTCTCAGAAACAATCACGACCACGCAAGTTAGCCGCATGATTTAACCAGCCTAGACGATCCTCAGCAGGAGCAGGCTATCACCGCAATGACCACCAGCGGGCCCGTTTATGCCCTGGCCGGTCGAACACATGTTATGCCCCCAAAACAGCCACCAAACGCCAGCCCTGAAGAAGGATGGTCGAGCTGGTATGGAGTGGATAGTATGCGCAAGGCTGACAAAAACAGTCTCAAAGAAGTCGCGACCGTCCAACTTCGCAAGCCAAGTTGGACGGCTTGGATCGTCCTGCGATTGACCGGAGAAGCGTTGGCATGCACATTGGCGGGCCCACTTTTCAACTACATGATTGGATCTCTCACGACCAAGCCATGAAGCAATAAACATTTGCTCAAAACATGGCTGGCGTGATGCTTTAAAAGCCGTGGAAACACCACTAGTGTCTTAAATTGATCACGACCATCCAACTTCGCAAGCATAGATGGATGGATTAGATCACACCTAGAACCGTAGAACAAGTACACACATGCTCACCGCCGGCCCAACGTGGTCCCCACATGATCGGTATAGCCAAAGGAGGAGTGCAGCTTGCTAAACCGATCGGTTGAAGTTGCACGGGCGTGAACTATACAAAACCCTAATTAGGGTTTGCGGCATGTTACATGTGTCGTTAATCGATCAAGAGCGTCCATCTTTGCAAGATTGGATGGAGGGTGTATATATAGACTTAAGAGGTCCCAAGCATGTCAACATGATCACTGTGGGCCCGTCTACACGTATGACCGATCGGCCTAGGCCAACCATGGCCGAACGCCTCGAAACGCGCGCCCAAAAATAGGCATGTCGCGCGGTTTCCAATTCCTTTATGGCAACGGATTTCTGTCGAAAAATCGATCTCAACCACTCACCTTTACCGGTCAAACTGAGTGGCCTAGATCGCACTTTCGCGAGACGAGCCAGCATGGACATGTACACTGATGGGCCGCATCCATGCAGGACTGATCGGTCCCACCAAAACTGGCTCCCATGCTTGAGTTCGATCAAGCCAAAGAGTGATGCTTGCGCACCTCTTTAAAACCTAATATTCCATCAACGGTCGCAGATGAGGGTCTTAAGCCATCTCGTCCGTCCAACTTCGCTAGCTTGGTCGGACAGCCTAGGTTAAGAGCTAGACGACCAATGAATCGTCTCTGTGATCACCGTCCGCCACTCTTCCACATGGAGCGATCGACCATGAGATGGCTCGCCCATGAGGCTTCCAAACAATCGCTCGAAGATGGCTAGACGTGTTGATGTTTTAAGACGCTTAAATCCGCGACTTATTCGATTAAGCCTTAAAACAGCGATGCTTCATATGTATTGATTATACTCGATGCATTACATGCATACAATACACACGATATTTTATAAATATCAATTCCCTAAATAACTTAGTTATTTAGCCTAGCACCGCATGCTACTTCATGTGGGTCCCACGATCCACACATTTGAGACATCAAGCATGTCACAAACTGGGGGATGCTTAATGGGGTATTGGTGTGGCGGTTTACAGCGTGGAGCGTGCAACGCGCCATCACAAGAACGTGTCAGGAAGACATGAACGGTTAGTGATGATGGGAGGAGTGGGCAAAGACTGATCGTGTGATATTAACACACGACCCCACTATCCCGTCACTCCACTTCCTCCACTTCCCACGAGAGACGAGGGTTATGCTCAATGGCTTGTATAAATAGGTTCTCCTCCCTATTTCCAAAACAGAAAGAAACCAAGTGTTGATATAACGTATTCAAACACTTAGAGATGATTGCTTACATTTTTTGCAAGCCGGTTCATCTTTCTGATACAAGTCATAAACAACCAACACTTTCACACTCTCAACACCTTCTTCGCTTACCTCCCTAAGATCAACCCCATCTCCTTCACTTTGTGACGGAAGCAAGTTTGGAACGACCATTTCTTGGTTTAGGCCAGAATTGTACAGATTGATCTCTCAAATCATACAGGATTCCCGTGCATTGCATTTGTTTAGGGTTTAGATTCGTTTCTCATCCACACACACACAAATTTACCAAAAACCGCAGAAACAGTTTTCACCCATAAACAATTGGCGACCACAGTGGGAGATTAATCTCTCGGTTGTGAAGTCAATATCCTCAATACCAATTCAATGTTTCTGATTTCAAAAATGGTGGATCTTAGGTCTGGATCAGCAACCAATCCCGACAGAACCAGCGCCGACAACACTCTCGGCGTTGATATCCTGGTTAGTGGTGTTACCGTGCAACCTGCCAATACGGCCAATGTATCCCGTGGAATTATGTCCTCTACCACCAACACCAACGGAGCAGGAGGAGATATTTCATTAGGTGTGACGCCTCCTATCACCAGAGCCAGAGCAGCTGCAAATCCCGGCATTTCTTCGAGTGTAACGCCTCCGTCTGTCACCATGGTGACTACCACTCCTCCCTCAGGATGAGGGGCCGGAGGATCCATAGGAGGACAATCCCCTATTACCATGGTGGATTTGATGGAGAGACAAGAAATCCTTGCTAAGGCACAGACAGACATGGCTACAACTCAGAAAGAGGTACTCACTTTTCTCAAAACACTAACTGATCGGTTTCCACAAGAGCCGAGACATCCCCTGGGGCAAACAAGGGATGCATTCAACCGCACCTGGAGAAGGTACCTCAGCAGCGCGGACCTACATAGATGAAGAGGCTCGTTTTTCTCCTGAGCGTCCGAGAAAAAGAGATCAGGAGCGTACCCCAGCGGCGCGGGCCTACATGGACGAAGAAGCTCGTGTTGCTGCAGAGCGTCCAAGAGAAAGGGACCAGGAGCGTTCTAGGGAGAGAGACCAGCCATCCAACTTCATCATACGAGAGGACTTGGAGAGGTTCCTCCAAAATCATAGCAAGGGAAATTCGATGGATATGCACCAGCATCAACCTCCATACCCTCAAGACGTGCAGCGGATTCCCCTTCCCAGAGGATACACCTCCCCTCAGTTCACCCTTTACGACGGTACTGGTAATGCTCGTGAACACATCTCTCGATTTTTGGAATCCTTGGGGGAACATGAATGCAGTCATGTTCTCCGCCTGAAAGAGTTCTCAAAATCACTTATGGGAAGGGCGTACACCTGGTACAACAACATCTCACCTAACAACATATCCAATTGGGGCGAGATGGTCAGTGCTTTCTACAGTAAATATTTCTTCGTGTCTGAGCAGATCACCTTTTCAGATACGGGAATAGTCTCCCAGCGGAACAATGAGCATCCGAACGACTTCGTTAAGAGGTTCAGGACTCAAGCATTGGATTGTCATGATCCGAACGTCACCAAATGCCAGTTGGTGGAGTTGTGCATTAACGGTATGGTACCCATATATCGTGCTTTGTTAGAGAATCTGGGCTTCCAAACATTCTCTGATCTCCATGAAGCTGCCAAGCGTCAGCCACAACCGCCCCAGCGTTGGTGGAAAGAACCATAGTTGTTCGAAACGAAGATCCATGTGAGATTCGAGGGAGCAGGCGTCTCATCAACAAACAATATAACACTGGTCCTTCTGTGAGCGTGGTGGGCGAAGGAGGAAAAAGGAAAGCTCCAGCAACCGAACAACAACCCAAGCGTGCGGCTCCAGCGCACACAACTTCGTCTCAAAAAAGAACGGGTAAGACTCCTGCACAAGACGTTGAAGATACATGCTTCCCATTTCCAATGAATGAAGTAATGGAACTCTTGGATGCATGGATTAAGGATGACGCTATCAAGCTGCCTCATATCAGACGCCCGCCGACTGAGAAAGACATGACGGACCCCAAGTACTGCCGCTACCATAGGTTTGTCCATCACCCGACCAAGGACTGCAACAAGTTGAAACAAATCTTCAGAGAAAAGATAGAGGCAGGAGAACTCCAGTTGGGAAACGAAGGTGTTCATAGAGATCCTCTTCCTATTATGAGTTGTATGATTTCTGGGGATTTTGTTCGCAAGACTGTACGATCTATGATGGAGCATTTGTGCGAAATCTTATATCTCTCCAAGGCACAACGTCAAGACATATTCACAACCCTTAATCATATCGTGTCAAGCAGGCGTTTGTATCCAGAAAAGGAAGCCGTCTCGGAACCTCAGTCTTTTCCGGAAGATACGTCCAGCAAGGGAAACTGGGGATTCTTGACCGTCACTCATTTGAAGGATGTCAAGTTCGATAGCACATTGATTGATGCAGCCTCCGAATTCAACACCATCACTGTCAAGACTCTGAGGGCCGCAAGAATTTCAAAGCAAGAAGCTACTCACAGACCCACTGTGATCAGGAGCTTAGAAGGAGAATTCATATACGCCTATGGATGCATTGATCTTGACGTCAAAATCGGTGTTACTCCAACACAGGCAAAATTTTATATAGTCAAAGAATGTTCGAATTACGACATGGTCCTGGGGCGCCCGTGGATACACGACAACAAAGCAGTGCTAAGGGCGTGTCCTTTACCGGTTTCGGTACCTGAAAGAATCTCCAACGAGCCATCAAATCTTGAAGATTGTCTGTTGCCGTATCGACAACTTGTAAATGTGACAAAACTTCCTGGAGAAAGCCCGTCTTCATACATTAGGAGATTTCGATCTCAAGTAAGTCTCATTGAACAACCCCTTTTACAAATAGTAAATCACCTTACTGCTGGGCATCGGGGACTTGTTTCGGCCAACAACTGACCGCCGCTAAGAGATGTGAGTGGAGTGCCGGTCCTTTTAAACGCTTTGCCAAGAACTTGGAAGCAGTCAGAGACAACGTATCCCAGAATCAAGATGTTGTGCCCAGTCCAAATCCGTTTCAAATTGGAGATATGGTAGCAAAGATAACCGCGTTTCAAGTTGGAAACGTAACAGTGAAAATAACTACTCAATCTGATTTGTCGTCAAAGGAAGAGGAAGCATTTTTGGTAGCAGATGTTATCTTGGGCGGCTATTGCAAGATCATCAACGCAGACAAGCTCGAGGGCGTGATTATTCACTCACGATGGCTCAATACCTACGACACCTAAGAGCACGACGCTACCCCTTTCCTCCAGTTTCCTCCGTAGAAATTCCTCCAACAATTTCCCTTTTAATACAATGTTTGTAATTCCTCCAAAATGATTGCACTACTTGCTTTCATAAATTATTAGGGTTTCAATTTTCAAGTAATCAAAATGTTATTTCCTTTAGAAATTTCTTCAACCATAGGCATGACACAAAATCCTAAGTCGTCCTAAATCATAATTACCCAGAATGAAAACCCTAAAAAAGAAATCCTTGTACCTTCTGAAGACATTGGAGGTATGGAACATGTACAAAAAGAAAAAAAAAAAAGGGAAAGTGCTCTGAACAGTCTACTTCAACAGAATCAGACTTATGCCAGGAGAGTACGGACAGGTCCGTGGTTTTATTATGACATTACTTCTTTATCACAAGAACCACATACAATCATATGAAGGCACATTATTGCACCTGATGCGATTCAGATGCAGTCTCAATGAAAGATTTGTCTCAAGAAAATACATAAATAAAATCCCTTGTTCAAACTAGCAAGCAGAAAAAAGAAGATCTTGAACTCAGCCTCCACTGAGTACAAGGAGAAAAATGTCACGAATCACGAGAAAATACTCAGAAAAGGGAAAGAACAGGAAGATTTAGTCATCAAGAAGATTGATTGTGTCTCCATCACCACTGGAGCCTGCTTGAACACCATCGCCATCGTGGGTCGCTACTGCTTCTTCCTTTGGATCTGCCTCAGCTTCCACTTCGGATGTTTCTGCAACCATGTTCTCCGCTTTAACAACATCCTCAGTAGGGACAACTTTCATACCTTCTTCAAGAGCCACTGCAGAAATGGTGCTGGAAACTTTTGGATGCTCGGGTTCGTCCGTGTCAGAATCGAGGATTATCACACCGTCGTGGATTGGATAATCACATTTATCTTCACTTGGAGGCCGTTCGTGTTCAACCCTCCGCCTCTTTAGCCGTGCTGCAAACCTCTCAGCTCTTGCACTCAATGGTACTTGCGACGCTTCATCATGTCTCCATTGCCCCTCCATGTCGATCGAAGCTGAAAGAGCACGGATACGTCCTCTGGCAATACGCAGATGTAGAATGGGCATCCCATGTATAGCACGACCGACTTCGCGAAATGGGAGGTCGATTTTAGCCATTACCTCCTAGTGCGCATCAGCATCAGGCTTGTTGACTTCGAAACTTTTTTCAGGAGAAGTTACAGAGTGGTCATCACCAACCTCTTCCATGATACACTGCAAAGAAGAAAAAGTTATGATTGCGCAAAAAAAAATCATCATCAATCAATCAAAAGATCAGATAAGCACGGAGCGGTACCTGGGATATAGAAGAAAACGATTATGCGATAGGAGGAAGGTCCTTGGAGTCTTCTTTATATTCCACGAGCCAACAGGATCCCAGGAGGAAAAAGGAGCCTTTGTTTGCCACCTATAAAGGCTACTGATTCGGGATAGTGATCAACAATACTTATCAGATCTACAATGCTTATCAGATGTATTTGAGAGAAGCTTCCGTATAATGGAGGAGAGCGCACCTAGTCCAAGAAATGGGCCGAGCACTGTCCAGGTATATCCGGAGGAAATCAAAGGAAACCAAAGCGGCTCGCCCAACTAAGTCGTGTTTTCTTCCAAACCCTAATTAAGGTCGGAAAAGAGCATTGAGTATCAAAGAGGAACGACTCAACCAACTCCGGGAAGTTTGAGGCATATGACGGTGTTCGCCCATGCGGTAAATATGTATTTACTTTAGCTTGGTCATTTCAGTATGCAAATTTTCCCATCTCATGCCTACCCCACAATAATGTAACCATTATGTGTTAGGCAGGGGACTTAATGTTGATGGTGGATTTTTGTTCAAGGCTAAAATTGTAAAAGTCGAACTTAATACGCTGACATCCTGCAGAGGATAAGGCTATCTGAGTGATGAATACTTCTTCACTTTACTAATTCACCTAGAATGGAGCATGTGGCAACAATCCCAGTATTCTGTGAATTAAATACACCCAGAACGGAGCATGTAGCAACAATCCCGATATTCTGTGGATTTATAACATTATTAATTAATGGATGATTAGCCTTGAATTTCCTGTGTTGTTACCGTAGAAATCTCATTATTGGTGCGGCATGACGACTAAGTGTTGCTCTTAGCAGAGTAACACGAATCTTCAAGTGTCAATAGTGAGGCATGCACGAAATACCCGTACATGCTACATATCTCGATGTGTTATACTAGCCCGATTGAGCATATTTCCTAAGGGAAACCTGGACTTCCCATGTAAGTCTCAGAAACAATCACGACCACGCAGGTTGGCCGCATGATTTAACCAGCCTAGACGATCCTCAGCAGGAGCAGGCTATCACCGCAATGACCACCAGCGGGCCCTTTGATGCCCTGGCCGGTCGAACACATTATATGCCCCCAAAACAGCCATCAAACGCCAGCCCTGAAGAAGGATGGTCGAGCTGGTATGGAGTGGATAGTATGGGCAAGGCTGTCAAAAACAGTCTCAAAGAAGTCGCGACCGTCCAACTTCGCAGGCCAAGTTGGACGGCTTGGATCGTCCCGCGATTGACCGGAGAAGCGTTGGCATGCACATTGGTGGGCACACTTTTCACCTACATGATCGGCTCTCTCACGACCAAGCCATGGAGCAATAAACGTTTGCTCAAAACATGGCTGACGTGATGCTTTAAAAGCCGTGGAAACACCACTAGTGTCTTAAATTGATCACGGCCATCCAACTTCGCAAGCATAGATGGATGGCTTAGATCACACCTAGGACCGTGAAACAAGTACACACATGCTCACCGTCGGCCCAACATGGGCCCCACACGATCGCTCTCTCCAAAGGAGGAGTGCAGCTTTCTAAACCGATCAGTTGAAGTTGCACGGGCGTGAACTATACAAAACCCTAATTAGGGTTTGCGGCATGTTACATGTGTCGTTAATCGATCACTAGCGTCCATCTTTGCAAGCTTGGATGGAGGGTGTAGATATAGACTTAAGAGGTCCTAAGCATGTCAACATGATCACTGTGGTCCCATATACATGTATGACCGATCGGCCTAGGCCAACCATGGACGAACGCCTCGAAATGCGCGCCCAAAATAGGATGTCGCGCAGTTTCCAATTCCTTTGCGGCAACAGATTTCTGTCGAAAGATCGATCTCAACCACTCACGTTTGTCGGTCAAACTGAGTGGCCTAGATCGCACCTTCGCGAGACGAGCCAGCATGGACATGTACACTGACGGGCCGCCTCCATACAGGGCCGATCGTTCCCACCAAAACTGGCTCCCATGCTTGAGTTCGATCAAGCCAAAGAGTGATGCTTGCGCACCTCTTTAAAACCTAATATTCCATCAACGGTCGCAGATGAGGGTCTGAAGCCATCTCGTCCGTCCAACTTCGCTAGCTTGGTCGGACATCCTAGGTTAAGATCTAGACGACCAATGAAGCGTCTCTGTGATCACCGTCCGCCACTCTTCCACATGGAGCGATCGACCATGAGATGGCTTGCCCATAAGGCTTCCAAACGATTGTTCGAAGATGGCTAGACGTGTTGATGTTTTAAGACGCTTAAATCCGCGACTTATTCGGTTAAGCCTTAAAACAGCGATGCTTCATATGTATTGATTATACTCGATGCATCAATTCCCTAAATAACTTAGTTATTTAGCCTAGCACCGCATGCTACTTCTTGTGGGTCCCACGATCCACACATTCGAGACATCAAGCATGTCAAAAACTGGGGGATACTTACTGGGGTGTTGGTCTAGCGGTCTACAGCGTGCAACGCGCCATCACAAGAACGTGCAAGGAAGACATGGACGGTTAGTGATGATGGGAGGAGTGGGAAAATACTGATCGTGTGACATTAACACACGACCCCACAATCCCACTAATCCACTTCCTCCACTTTCCACGAGAGACGAGGGTTATGCTCAATGGCTTGTATAAAAAGGTTCTCCTCCCTATTTCCAAAACAGACAGAAACCAAGTGTTGATATAACGTATTCAAACACTCAGAGTTGATTGCTTACATTTTTTGCAAGCCGGTTCATCTTTCTGATACAAGTCATAAAAAACCAACACCTTCACACTCTCAACACCTTCTTCGCTTCCCTCCCTAAGATCAACCCCATCTCCTTCACTTTGTGATCGAAGCAAGTATGGAAAGGCCATTTCTTGGTTTAGGCAAGAATTGTACAGATTGATCTATCGAATCAGAAAGCATTCCCGTGTAGTGCATTTGTTTAGGGTTTAGATTCGTTTCTCATCCACACACACCCAAATTTACCAAAAACCGCAGAAACAGTTTTCACCCATAAACACCCCGTCAAAACCCAAGCCATCCTCACAATGCCACCATTGCGAACTGTGAAAGAACTCCAGAGTTTCATGGGTAAAATAAGCTACATTCGCCGGTTTTTACCGGATTAGCTCAACTTGCTTCGTTTACACCCTTGCTGAAGAAAGGAGCGAGCTTTGTCTAGACCACGTTACAACAGGAGGCGTTTCGAAGATTCAGCAAATATTGTCTTCCCCAGCCATCATGAAGTCTCCCATACAGGGAAGACCGTTGCGCCTCTACACTGCTTTTAGTGACACTGCTGTCGGAGCTCTCCTCGCCCAAGAAGATGACGAAGGGATTGAACATCCCATATACTACTTCAGTCGGACTTTAAGAGATGCCGAACTCAGATATCCCAAAGCATAAAAGGCGTGCTTGGACCTGATTCACTCCATCCAGAAATTCAGACATTACCTGCTTTCCAACAAAGTGGTGTTGATATCTAGTCCGATCCTGTGAAGTTCCTCCTCTCAAAACCGGCTCTGATAGGAAGGCCAGCCAAATGGCTCCTCAAAATGTTAGAATTTGACATAACATGCGTTTCCCCGAGAGCTATCAAAGGGAAAGCAGTTGCGTATTTACTAGCAGCGTTCCTAGGAGAGAATACCACAACACTACACGAGGACCTCCCTGGAGATTTTCCGGAAATCTCTTTCATCGAATAAGAAACGTGGCTACTATTTTTCGACGGCTCCGCCACCCCTAACAACGGTACCGGAGGAGAAGGTGTGGTTCTAGTATCCCCGGACGGTGAAGTCTTATCGCACTCCTTCAAGCTAGACTTCCCTTGCACCGTCAATTCAGCAGAATACGAAGCCTTTCTCATCGTACTGTCATTAGCTAAACAAGCTGGAGCCACGCGTCTAGAAATAAGAGGTGATTCTAAAATACTCGTCAACCAGGTGAATGGAGTATACGCACTGAAGGAAGTAACATTGTCCCCGTATAAATCCGAGGCACAAAAGCTACTAAATTACTTCGCCGACGCGACCATAACGCATGTTGGCCGCAGCGGCAACAAACATGCTGATTGTCTAGCCACGTTAGCATCAAAACTGCAATTCGAAGGTTTTGAGGAAACTCTGACAGTGAAAAGACGAACCGTGGCTTCAACGTGGATTTCACAACCCGAGGAGGCTGAAGCCGACGACTGGAGAACACCGATTATCCAAGAGCTTAACAACTCGCTTTCCCAGGGAAAGGTCAGTCTCAAAACTTTACGAAATTTCTTCATGCTCTGAGTAGTGTTATACCATCGTAACCCGGACGGTTCCTTGTCAATATGCCTTGGAGAGGAAGAGGCGCAACAACAACTCAATCGCGTCCATAGTGAAATTTGCGGGCTAACACTTGTGATAACACTCTATCGCCGTTTGCAACGCCTTGGCTACTACTAGCCAGAAATGGAGGCTCAATCTCGGTGTCTTCAAGGAACCTGTTCCATTTGTCAAGCACCGCCGCATCAATCGGAAGTCTTCAATATTGGCCATGCCGGGGACTGGCAGGAGCCATACATCAGTTACCTTTGCGACGGCGTGCTCCCCACCAACAAGAAGGACGCAGTCAAGATAAAACAAAGGTCCAAGAGATTCGTATTCCATGAAGGAATCTTATATCGTAAAAGCTTTGGAGGAAGTTTTCTACGGTGTTTGAACGAGGCACAAATCCCGGTCATGCTGAAAGAAATGCACGAAGGCGAACACCAAAGAAAATGGAAATTATTTCTTCAGATACACGAGAAATACTACTGGCCAACCATGGAGGATGATGCAGCTGTTTTTGTTCATAAATGCAAAAACTGTCAAATCCACGGAAACCTTATCCATGTACAGTCGACTCCTCTGCACTCAATAAGCAGTTTGTGGCCCTTTTATAACTGGGGACTCGATATCATTGGAAAATCAACCCGTCGTCTTCAAAACAGCATGAGTACATAATAACGGCGACCGAGTATTTCACCAAATGGGTCGAAGCCATACCTTTATGAGGAACTACGGGAGCCACAATCACGGCGTTCATTAAGGAGTACATCATCTGCCGATTTGGAGTGCCTAAACATATCATCACCGACAACGGCACTCCTTTCGCCAACAAACAAGTATGGGAATTACTTGGAGAATATGGAATTAAGCAAGTTTTCTCCACCATATACTATCCCCAAGGAAATGGACAGGCTGAAAGCACTAACAAAACTTTGATATGAATCCTCAGTCGAACAGTGCACGATAATCCTCGGACATGGCACGAACAATTGCCAATCGTACTTTGGGCGTATCAGACATCACCAAGAAGTTCCACTGGCGCCTCTCCCTACTCCCTCGTCTACGGCGCAGTTGCACTCCTCCCAGCAGAAGTCAAAATCCCATCAGCTAGGATTGTCGAAGCAAGCGGATTTCGATAGAATGAAGCTGAAGCATTGAGCGCCAGGATAGCAGAGTTGGACATTGTGGATTCCAGAAGATCCAGAGCGGAAGAACACGCGCAAGCTACAAAAATAGAGTTTCCATAGGATAAAATAAAGCCGTGAAGCCTCGTGTTTTTCAAGTAGGAGTTTGGTACCGAAGACTGCCAAACACATCCAGCAAGACGCGTCTGCACCAATATTCTCCCCGAAATGGGAAGGGCCTTATATAGTCACGAAAGCATACAACATTGGGTGCTACAAGGTCATTAAAGAAGACGGAGGAGAACTGGAAGCAGTCATCAACGGAAAATGGCTCAAGGCATACTACGCCTAACCGTCGCCTCACACCTCGCCATATCATAGCACGGCTAGCCAAGCATCTTTCCGCTTCCTTTCACATCTCGGTTATCAAGTTTCTTTTCTTTTGTTTATTTGAAGAAAATCAATAAAATTCTCTTATTTCTTCAAAAACCGATACAAAAAAAAGGGGGAAAGAAAAATACACGCTCGAGACCCAGAAAGAAACCAAACATCTCGCAACCACATAACTCAGAAAATCCCATCCAACAGATTGTAGTTCCTCGAAAGCATCATCTTCAACCGGTTTTGATACCTTTCAATCCTACTCTTCAATTTCTGGATTGACTCTTCCACCTTCTGTGACTCCATGGCCAGAGCCTTGTCCTCCTCCAAAATAGCCTTTGCAGTAGGAATGACATCAGCAAGAATACCGTCTCTGTCGACCTTCACAATGTCAAGGCGATGCCGCAACCAACTCACGTTGAACTTCAAGGACTCACAGGTAGACACCATGTTCTCCCAATTTTGAATAGTTGGTTCCACGACGGCACAGATGGATATACTTTCCATTTCAGCGACCATAGGCAAGAGACAGTTCACTGTGGAAACCAAGGCAGACGAGCAATGTTGCACCACACTCCTGGTAGCGATGTGGCCGTATCTTTTCCATATCTTTGTGTAAAGAGTCACGAATTCCTTCCGCACCAGAAACCCACCAACGTTCCGGTATATAAACACTTCATGTGGATTCTGATAGACAAACCTGCATTGGGATAATCATGACAAGAAATGCCTTAATCGTCATTTTCCCGATCTGCAACGGTTGGCAGGATCGGACTCGAAGGAAAGGGGGCAACCAAGTCATCCTCATCAACGACAGTCACGCATGCTCCAACAGGATATCTCTGCACAGAAGAAAATATTTTGTCATTCGTTAGCAAACAATGAAGCGTCTATTGATCAATGGAAACATACCGGTATAATCTTCTTGACTCGGATGATCCGGGTAGGAGAATTATTGCGAGAGTCAGGCCTCACGCGCTTGACTGAAGAATCTAGCTGGCTCGAGGAGGATTCACTTCTGATTGACATGATAAAGAAATATGGACTCGACAATAGGAAACCTTTGTCTTGAAACGGGAAAGACGATGCAGCTTCATCGGCATAAATACTGCGAAAACCCTAAAGGAAGAAAGAGAAACAGAGGTCGAGCAGATAAGATGGGACAATATAACGGCCGAAAAATCAGCCTCAAACGAAACCTCTTGTCAAAACCCATGAAAGGTGAACAAAAGAAACACGAGGGCGTAACACTTTGGAGTTTTGAATGAGGATTCCCTATCTGAGCCACGCATGGAAGGAGGCAACCAGGTTGCGCTAGCAAGTGCTTCACAGTGCCGAACAATTCACGCATGCAAAGCCAACAGCCAGCGCCATGCCAGGCCAACGCCCACGCCAAGCCAGCGCCCATCCCAAGCCAATCCAATGCTAACGGCTCCATCCCAAGCCGATCAATGCTAACGTCTCATTCTAAGCCGATCCAATGCCAACAATCTACATCCCAGCCAGCAACCACCTCTACCATTTTTCTCCCTAGCCGGTAGCACCGCGAACCGAATTTGCACAAAAGCAGCCAACGCAAGAGTCATGGATTCTCTTTATCTCCTGAAAAGGTTAGTCGGATCTTTCTGACCATCTCTTCATGACTTGCCATTTCGATTTTTGTCCTTCTTTGTCACCATCTTATGCTTACCTCGCAACAATGCCCCTGTTTCGAGCTAAGCAGGGGACTTAATGTTGATGGTGGTTTTTAGCTTAGGGTTAAAATCGTAAAACCTTAGTCAAACAGTGACGTCACTCTGAAAAGAAATATAACTTGAGTAATGATGTCTCCACTAGCGCATTTATTGATCCCTTCAATACGTCTGTGAGAAATTTACCAGGGTACCTTTTTTTATATACTATGCTCCACGGCATAGCCCTCAGTGCTGACTAGCATCATCTTCGTGCCAAAGGTATGCCAACCATGCCAGCCGCACCACCGTGCCAATGGCATGCCATGCCAGCCACGTCTCCGCGCCAAAGGCATGCCAGCCGCACCACCGTGCCAATGACATGCCATGCCAGCCATGTCTCCGCGCCAAAGGCATGCCAACCATGTCAGCCGCACCACCGTGCCAATGGCATGCCATGCCATCTACGTATCCACGCCAAAGGTATGCCAACCATGCCAGACGCACCACCGTGCCAATGACATGCCATGCCATGCCAGCCACGCCTCCGCGCCAAAGGCATGCCAACCATGCCAGCCGCACCACCGTTCCAATGACATGCCAGCCCTGCCAGCCATGCCAGCCACGCCAAAACCATGTCGGCCATGCCTCCATGCCGCTGGATGCCAAAACGGAGGGTTGCAACAATCAACGGCTACCTTTCCTTCTGATATGCAAATCTCAGCCGTACAAGTTCGCCACCAAACGCGTGGCAACTTCTGGCCCAAGGCCAAAATTCCATGGTTTATGCCAAACCCTATTTTAGCCACGCCTAAACTATGCCAAACCCTAATTTTTGGCCGCGCCTAAAGCATGCACGACCATGCCACCATGTTGCTGGCCTCCAAACGAAAAGTAGTCACGATCAACGACTATCCTTCCTCCTGAGATGCAAGATCTCAGCCGTACAAGTTCACCACCAAACTTGTGGCAACTTTTAGTCACGACACCAACTTGGCTACGATTCCAATTCTTTGGTCACGGCACCAAACCCTAATTTTGGCCGCTCCCAAACTATGCCAAAATCCTAATTTTGGCCGCGCCTAAACTATGCCGAAATCCTAACTTGGCCATACCCAAAAGCCAAGCCGGCCATGCCTCCATGTCGCTGGATGCCAAACGAAGGGTTGCAACAATCGACGGCTACCCTTCCTTCTGAGATACAAATCTCAGTCGTACAAGTTCGCCACCAAACGCGTGGCAACTACTGGCCCAATGCCAAAACTACACGGTTTGTACCAAACCCTAATTTTTGGCCGCGCATAAACCATGCTCGAGCATACCGGACACGCCTCCATGCCACTGGCTACCAAACAGAAGGTTGCAACAATCAACGACTACCTTTCCTCTCAAGATGCAAAATCTCGACCGTCAAAGGTCACCACCGAGCCGGCAAGCCTCCCAAGCTTAACTTTCCAAACAATATAAACATGCTACACAAAAACACTCGAGATATCAAAACATGTCACAAACTAGGGGATGCTCATCAGGGTATTGGTCTGGTGGTTTACAGCGTGCGGCGTGCAATACACCCGTTATAAGAAAGTGTCATAAAAGTGAGGCGGTTAGTAATGGCAAGAAATAATGGTGAAATGTATTCTTCATTATGGAAACATCAATTCTAGGTGTTACCCGTTATCATTCTCCTCCATTACTCAAACAGTTTCCACTTCTTACGAGACGAGTACGTTTTGTTACGACTTGTATAAATAGGTCTCACCTATTTCCACCAAAGAACAGGTTTTTGGTCAGGAACATACCACACTCAGAAATCACTTGTTAGCTTCCCAGTCTGCTAGCGTTTCACTTTCTGATACAAGTCGTCAAACAACTACTTTTCCAGAATCAACTACTCTGGTCTCAACACTCACTTCGCTTCCCTCCCTAAGACCAACCCTTCTCTTTCACTTTGTGACCGAAGCAAGTCTGGAACAACCATTTCTTGGTTTAGGCCGGATTTGTACAGATTGATCTCTCGAATTAAAGTACTCCCTTGCAGTACATTATTTAGGGTTTAGACTCGTTTCTCACCCACACACCCGAAATTACCAAAATCAGCTGAAACTGTTTTCACGCACAAACACTTTCTCAACTCAAAACAACAACAAATTGAAATTGACCCACAAACCACCACCAACATCATCACCAGTATGTATAGCACATAACATTCCACTTCTAGCTATATCAGCCCAAGGCGCAAGTACGAACCACGATTTCTTGCTGCAATCTCACACCCAAGATCATCTTAGCAGTACCAATTATCATGTTCTTCTCATCTTATCTCAAGAAAAACAACACCATATATACCAAGGTGTAGATGGTGGATTTTCGACAAGGGCAAAATCGTAAAACCATAATTATGCATACTCTGGATCCGGCAATCAGATGAGTATTGAGACTCATGTCTCTCAAAGCGTGAAAGCTCATGCCATAAAATCTCTGACTGAGAAGGCCGTCTCTCAGAGTATCTGTAGATGTGTAGCCTCCCAGCTGAGGCCACGGCACATCTCATGAATACTGAGCAATTTCAGTAATTATTTCTATATATAATCGAAAGATTGGACGGCTCCTAGACATCATGCCTGCTAGTATAGAGCGACAACGTCTTCAGGATGCAACCAGGTTTTCCCTGACTATATAGGAGAAATATGATACTACAGCAAGTTCATATTGCTCAACTCTCAGATAATTAATGCTCATAGATAGGAAGCCCTGCTAGTATAAAGCCATCAGTTAATTATCTCTAATCTCCTGAATATCCAACAATATTCTACGATTCTTCGTTATATTTCGTCACTTCAATTCGTGAATCTTCCCAGCAGAATTCCACGGGTAGTGATAAATATTGAGCAAACAGGCATCTGAGCATCGAATAAGCCCTGACTAAAATGGTGCAAGCGTACTTAGCAATAATGCACAGACCAGCATTTGAATGCGCAAACGAGCATTTCAAAAATACGAATGAACGATGAACCTATGCAAAATAAGAAGGAAAAATAATAATAATAAAATATTAGCAAAGGCGCCAGGGACTAGGCTCACCAGCCGGCCGGTCATGCCCTGACCAGTCCCACGCCCAATTTTATATTTTATCATATTTTACTATTTTTCCCTGATCTCATGAAAATTCTCTCGTTCGAGCAAATCTCCTTCGATTCAAGGAAATTCTCTAATCTCATGATATTTCTTTTCTGAAGAAAATAATAAAATTAGGGAAAGGTGTCACGGGACCGAGCACCAGCCGGCTGGCCATGCCCTAGCCGTGGCCGGTCCCACACCTCAAGTCCCCATTATTTTATTATTTCTCTCAATCCATGAAAATTCCCCGATTTCATGAATTTTCCCTAAACCCATGAAAAATATTATAAAATTAAAAAAAAATCGTGGGACCTAGCCGGTCGGTCATACCCTAGTCGGTCCCACACGCCTCTTATTTTATTATTGTTATTTGTTTTGTTTTTCTCATTCCATGAAAACTCCCTAATTTCAACAAAATACCTTGGTTTCAACAAATCTCTCTGATTTTATGAAAATTCTCTAAAATCATGAAAATTACATAAAATTGGGAAGAGTGCCCTGGGACCGTGCCCGTTGGTCGGCCAACCATGCCTTGGCCATTGCCGGTCCCACACTCCATCATTCCCTATTTTATTATTATTTTATTTCTCTCATCTCATGGAAGTTCCATAATTTCATAAAACTCTCCGGATTCATGGAATTTCCCTCAATTCAGAGAAAAATACGCAAAATTAGATAAAACTGGGAAAGTGTGGGACCATGCTTGTCATCCGGACGGACATGCCCTAGCCGTGGACGGTCCCACACCTTGCAATTCCCTGTTTTATTTATTATTTTTCATCATCTTGTGTATTTTTTCTATTTTCAGCAAAACCCAGGATTCTGCATATTTTCTCAAAATGTTGCTCAAACGCGCATCGGAAAATACTGAAACTTTCAGGACTGAGACACGGACACTATGGTGACACGGGCACATCCCCTTGACCGACCAAGGGTGACCCTAAGGCTTGCAAACATCCGGTCCCACACGTTTTAATGATTTTAACCTAATTTGTTCAATTGCTCATATTAGGTTCAAACTCTTTCCAAACAATTGGGGGTTTGCTCAAATGACCATCAATTGGTCCCAAGGCCACCAAGAGCCGGTCCCATGACCTCTTGGTCGGTCCCTCATCTTTTCATGGCTAGGTTTTATTATCTGTCGCTCGCACGAGCATTATTTTAATAAATGATTAAACCAACATTTAAACATTCTTTCACCAACTGGTCCTCAAGAGACTTTGGTATTTTGCTCATACGAGCATCTGGGCGTTACATGGTGAAATCATCATCCCATGTAGCCGGTCCCTGCTTCGCTCTGCGGTTGATTTTCAATAAATCATCAATTCATTAAAATTAGGGTTTTGAATCCAGAACTCTGCAAAAACATGATTCTGAGCGGATTCAAATACTAATAATTTTATGTTGATCCCGTGATCAACACTTTTATTTATTATACTCGACCCAGCAGTCAGTATCTTAAATTAATATTTTATTTGGTCCTGCTACCAACAATTCATCAAACGATCAATATTTGCTCAAACCGGCAATATTTGCTCAGATTCAAGAATATTGGTTCAACTATCAATATTCAACAATTCAGCAACACAGTTTGCTCGTCTTAGGTAATCAACATAATAATACCTCATCTCAACAGACATATTTAATTCATGAGTTTCAGAACATTTGCAAATAATGTTCAACTCAGCAATACATGGACTCATCGTCCCATAAAGTCAGCAACTGACTCCACAATCATGAGATATCAATCGTGTCACATGGGGGGATATTAACTAGGGTTTTGGTTTGGGGGTCTACGGCACGTGTGTTCACCCACGACGAGAATGTGAGCAAGTCGTGCAATCAGTTGGAAGAGTCAACAAAGTAGTGGGTGGAAAATTAACCAAGTCTCCGCACGATGAGCAACTGGTTTTAACACGATTTCCCACTTCCCCACTCTCTGACTCCAGCAACTGTCACACTTCATGGGATTATGGTTTTTTTAATTTAGTAATATAAAAAGACCTCTGAATCATGATTTAAGGGACAAGATTCGAATACTCGAACATTCGTCTAAACAAGGGAATTGTCGGCAAGTTCATACAGACAATCTTTCGTCTACACGAACTCATCGTCTGAGCAATCACTCTCAATTGAGAAAAATTCAATCATTCAGAGCGTTCTTACGCTGAATTCACAATACACCTACAATCTCAGATCACCGTTGATCTCACGCATTTCTCAGCTTCCCTCTTACAGATCAACCCATCCTCTCTTGTGAACGAATTGACTCTGGAACGGCCATTGTTCTTGGTTTAGGCCGGAGTCTTACATATTGATCTCTCGAACTTAAAGCACTCCCTTCTTTCAGTGCATCTGTGTGAGGTTCAACATTTCGCTCGGTTCAAGTAGTCTCCACACGGTCGACTCTACAATTCCGTAAAAACCAGCAAATCGTTTTTTCCCCATCTACACAAGGCATACAACCACTACTTTGCAGCTTCATTACCACCAGCCAATCTGCCTTATCCATATGCATTCACTACAATATATCAAATTCACCACCAGTTTCCTGCAGTTCATATATTCTCTAAGCAACTTCAAGTCTCATAACCACCTTGAAAATGCATATTCGTGTCATGAGAGTAGAGACTTCGTAAAACAGGGAAAGCAGCGAACAAGAGGTGGTAAAACAGAGAGAATAGTAAATATTTTTACAAGAGCAAGTTTTGCGATGTAGAAAAAAGGTTTGTTTATTGTATATAGGATATTGATCACCCAAATATTTTAAAAACACCTGAATCTTATTGTTATTTTCTCTCAAGTGGGGCAGAAGCTTTAGAATTTGAGCTTGATTCAATGTTAGAGCATTGCTCGGTCGAACTCGCATGTGTTGCTATCTCAAGCATGTTTGTCAATGTTAGTGATCAAAACTATAGGTCTTGATTTATAGCCTACATAGCTAAAGGTCTCGGACTAGGATAAAAAGTGTAGTTGAGCTCAAGAACTCCATGGCAATCATCATACAAGACGAAGGACTACTCAAGGAACTGGTGGATCTTCATCGACTAAAAGGTATGTAGAGACTTGAACTTATCTGTCACTCAAAAGTATATCTATTTTATCTCTTACTCTTGAGACAAAAGTCGTTTTGATGTATAGACTTTCATCATGCACATTTGCTATTTCGAGCCGAGTTTATCTTGCCTATCTATTTCTCGAAATATGTGTTGGTAAGCTTTCGCTTTAACCGAATTCATCTTTACCTAGGGACGAAAGTCATGTTATGTTTCAATCACTTTGAAAATTGCTCTAACGAAAAATGATCTGTGAATAACGGCTATATTCGTCCTCTGAGAATGTTTCAATGATTGAAATGAGAGTTTAGATTATATAACCATTGGTATGATATAAGCATTGTTGTGAAAACACATATATGTATAAGTCCTTATTCCTTGAACCAAAGTTTGCGAATTTTGTTGATCAAGAGAAACAGAAGTGGCGTGAGCCAAGTCCGCGAACTGGCGGAAGTTCTCGATCCGAGAATTTCTGTTGGAGTTTGTGAACTCCTTCCATGAGCTTAAGTCCGCGAACCCAGTCCGCGAACTTGAGCAGGTTATATCTAAAACCGGTTGTTCTTGAACTCATATTTATTTAAACTAAGGAATGCTTTTGCAAACCGTGGCCATAAAGTTCATGAACCGCTTCGAGTGAATCAAACCGTTTTTGCTTCGACTGTGTCTTGTGTAGTTACATAAGATCTAAGCAATTGAAAAACTCTCTAACTAGTTCATTTGAGTCATTTGAACTAGTTATGGTGAAGAAGAATATGGTTGATATGAAAGTAATCATATGGCTAACCATTTGGTTAACTATTTTTGAACCAACAAATGTTAATGTTTGGGAACGGTTCATAAACCCAAAATTGGACATTTCGTTTGTGTGTAACAAGCTAAGTTTTCGATCCAACGGTTGCGAAATATTAGCTTGAATCTAATCAGGTTTTCATCTAACGGTGAATATTGAATGCTTTGTTACCAAGCTAACATTGATTGCAAACCCTGATTTGAAAACTATATAAGGGAGAACTCTAGCAGCTGGGAAACCTAATCCCCACACCTTACGTGTGATACTAGTTGCATAGCTAGAGTCGATTATCCTTTAACCTTTGGATTCTTCTTCTAAAACTAGGTTAACGACTTAAAGACTTCATTGGGATTGTGAAGCCAGACTGATATTACTTTTCTTGTAGTTGTGTGATTTGACCTTGCATCTTCTATCGTTACGAGTATGATTGTAATAATTGGATCGAGATTTTATATCTCCGATAGGCAAGATAGAAAAGTAATCACAAACACTTCGTCTCATCGTTTGTGATTCCACAATATCTTTTTTCGCTGCGTCGATTAAGATTATTGTGAGGTGATCAATAATACTAGGATGTTCTTCGGGAATATAAGACCGGTTTATTGATTGGTTCTTGTTCACCTTGATTTATCAAAAGACGGAACAAAACTCATAGGTATATTCATGGGAGACGAATTTATCTATTACCGTAGACTTTTGTGTGTGATACAGATTTGTTTATTAAAGTCTTCGACTTTGGAACGTAACAACTCTTAGTTGTGGGTGAGATCATCTAAGGGAATCAAGTACGTAGCATCCTGCTGGGATCAGAGGCGTAAGACCATAACTGTACCTTGGATCAGTGTGAGATTGATTGGGGTTCAACTACAGTCCAGACCGAAGTTAATTTGAAGTAGGCTAGTGTCTGTAGCGGCTTAATACATTGTGTGTTCAATCTGGACTAGGTCCCGGGGTTTTTCTGCATTTGCGGTTTCCTCATTAACAAAATTCTGGTGTCTGTGTTATTTCTTTTCCGCATTATATTTTGTTATATAATTGAAATATCACAGGTTGTGCGTTGTTCAATCAATTAGAATATCCGACCTTTTGGTTGTTGATTTAAATTGATTGACACTTGGATATTGGTCTTTGGTACCATCCAAGTTATCTCTCTAGTATTTGATGAAGACTCGCATATTTCTATCTGCTTGAGTAAAGATCAAATCGAGAGATTGAGATATAAACTCTTTGATATACTTTTTATCTAGATTGAGTCTGACTGTCTAGTTGATTCTCTAGAAAGTATATTGGAGTTTGTCCATACAGATTGCTAAGCGAAATATTGGGTGTGGTTGTTGTACCCTCACTTTTTCATTCAACTTTCAACCATAACCAAGGAAATTCACCTGAAATTATATATAATAATAATAAGCAGTAGCCAAACTGGAACCATGTTTTATTAGTACATACAGGACTCTGAAGTTGCTAATTGGTTTGCCAACTGTCTTGTAGTCCTAACTTACTGGTGGTAAATGTGCAGGAGGATAACCGTTATCTTCTTGTCAGGGCTGCGTATGAAGAAATAAAGGAAGACAATGACCGTCCAGAGACATATCTTCAAGCTAAGAGCCAACGATGTCGTGAGTTGGAGAAGCAGGTTCCAGAATTGAAAGGTAATTTACTATTCTACCCCATTCTTATTTGTGTAGTCGATGCCCGACCTTAGAGTCCATAGACATAGTCTTTCCAGATAGCCAACGTTGCACAACTAGAACAAGATTCCACTGAAGAATATCATCGCCATCGTTATGTAATGCAATTACAGAAAGGGTATATCGTTAATTATCAACAAATGGTTCTAAACAAGAGCGACAAGATTGATCGTCAGGAGGATGAGATCAGGAGACTTCGCAGGCTTCCCGATGATCTTTTGTTGATGATTCGAGTTTTAGGGGATATGTGTTATTCATTAGAGCTACATAAGTGAGACTTGCTCTCTAATACGGTTGTTCTTACTCGTTGGAAAGCAAATGCCCAAGTACACATCCAAAATTTGGAGGTCAAAGTAAGGCATCATTGTCAAACAGAGCATGATCTGAATTAGACCCAAAAGCAGATAAAATTCCTTCAGATAAATATGATAGCCATGTGGAGAAATGTCGGTCATCGAAAGAGAATGAACAATCGAAAGTCAATCAGCTGACCCTGAAAGCTAACGAACTGGATTCTTCCATTCTCAAGATAAAATAAAATTTGAAACTTGTTCTTCCCATTCTCGCAGGTGTTATAATGTTGTTGGGCGATCTTTCGATTCCGTAGTCATGTTTGGTATCGCTTTTAACCTTTTTATTTCTTCGATTCCAGACTAGCAAGACAAGGTGAAAAATATGAAGGATGAGGTAAAGCAGCTGAAGGGTTCCTTGGCTCAACTAAAAGTTAATCTAAAGAGTAGTCAGACGCAGTTTTCGGAGGTGACCAAGTCACACCAATAATCTATAGAGGTGCCAAGAGGTACTACAAATGGTGGATCGTCGAGAAGGTGAGGGCCGGAGTAAAGAAAGTTATGAAGGAGAGGAAAGCGACGTCCGAGGCCAGGAAGTCTGGATCAACTCTTGAGACTCACCGGTGATTTCCTTCCTTTGAACTTTTGATGCGTGTCGTGAGTGCAACAAATTTAATCACTTATTTCCATACAAGTAACTAGTAATATAATGGAAGCAAAGATCATTCCCACGAAGAACAAGGATTTTTCATTTGTCAAATGTCAAAAATGGGGGGTTTTGTTTATAGGTTGAATATAAAACAAAGTAAATAATAAAGCAAGTAAATATGTAATCAAAGATGAAAAAATATGATAGAGGAATTCTTCTTCGTTACTAAAATTCATCAAAGTAATATATTCATTTGTTCGTCATAAATTACATATTATCACCAACCGTAGTAACAGGTACGCCTAGCTACTTCCAAGATTCCTAGTAATACTGAATAACAGATATGGTTAGCTATCAGATTCTATATGTCGTCTGAACCACCTCGAGGTTCGTTTACAAGATGTAATTCAGTCGAATGCTTTAGGGTTTATGAATCTCGGTTTGATCCTGGCAGTTAAACTCAGTACGCTCGATCCACTTACTAGTATTGTTTTTACACGCGATTGCTCCACAGAATCCCTCTACATGGTTTCATGTTTGCTAATTGTGTAAGGGTTATTCAACAATTACCGATATCCTAACCCGTTACTAGAAATAGGTCAATCAAAAGATTAGTTTGGTACGCCTCCTAAGTCAATTAATCGATCAATCAATCATAAGCATCCATCATAATACACACAAACAATAACCATATGAAGAAAATCAAAATAAATTTATATATTATATCAAATCATGTTTAGAACTTAGAATTCATCCTCAATCAAATAGGAGTTTAGCTACTCATGGATTTAGTGAAACCCATGATATACATCTGAGATAATCAAAGAGAAATATATACGATGAATCCAGAACCCTAGATATCGCTCCTTGTCTCCATTTCGGATCTTGATCAAATGTATGTCCGGAACTCCTTTGAAAAGTATTTGGAAGTATCCTTAAACGTCCCTAACAATATTAGAATTCAAAAATACTTCAGAACTAAGTTTTCTAATTTTGGCAAATATTTTCGTCACTTATTGGAGTGGGGGATCGGTCCAGCTATAGATCCCCAGGTAAGGGATCAGATTTGTTATAAATCCCCAAATTGTTTTGCCCATAAGTATCCGACATCCGGATACAAGTTCAATGTGAAGAATACTATATCCGTTCGAATTTCCAATCAAATCCAGATGGTGTATAGAATTTTCGGTTCAGGTACAAATAGTGTCATATTCGCGTATGCATCCGTTAACACCAGTGTTCTACTTACTTCCCACGGCCCTTGCTCCAAGCATTTGGGCTTATCATACGGTCCATACCACGCAATGAGATCCATCGTATGTCCTTTTGAGAAACAAGGTCGTGGACTCGTGCGTGTCACGTGTATCCCCTTCCCTCCACTGTCTCTTAAACCTAATTAGAGAGGCGAGCCCTGGTTCCTCCTCCTCCTGCTGCTAGTAGTATAAGCTTTTCCCCTTTGGCCTATTTTATTATCACTCGGGGAAGACACACTCTCCTCTTCTGTTCTATACTTCAGTTCCAGTTTGTTTCTCACTTTCCTTTGCCCTAAAAACTAGACTATCATTAGATCTAGGGTTAGCGGTGAAGTATTATCGGAATGATGATTTCAGCACAAACTCCTGATATAATGGGAGATCGGCAGTCCGGCCAGGATGTCAGAACTCAAAATGGTAGATAAAAACTGTGACTAAGTGATCTATTTACAACTTGTTCGTCTTTTTTTTTTTCCTTTTCTTTTTGATTTATATGTATTTATTAATTATATCTGTGATAAACAGTGGTGGCTTGTCAAGCTATTTCAAATATCGTCAAATCTTCACTCGGACCTGTTGGATTAGACAAAATGCTTGTTGATGATATCGGTGATGTGACAATTACCAACGATGGTGCTACTATTCTGAAGATGTTAGAAGTTGAACATCCAGCTGCTAAGGTAAAGATTGATACATACATACATTTGGCATCCCTGCATTTTTTATTTTTTGGGTTTGTTTCTGTTTTTGGATTTTATACTGTCTACTCTGTCGGCTATAGGTACTTGTAGAGTTGGCAGAGCTTCAAGATCGAGAAGTTGGAGATGGGACTACTTCTGTTGTTATTGTTGCTGCAGAATTGCTCAAGGTAACACTTGCATAACTGGTATGCTGGCTGGGCTCCATATGTTGTTGCAATACTTAGCTCCTTTGTTTTTTTGCAGAGAGCAAATGAGCTGGTCAAGAATAAGATACACCCAACATCTATAATCAGTGGATACAGAGTAAGCTTACATTCTCTGGAAAATTGATTTAGTTCTTTCTACATAATCATTTGTTTTTTATGTTCATCCTGATTGTAAAGGGTCATTGGTGTGGATTTTATCTGGCAGTCAGTTTGATACTTTGATCTTTGCCACTGAGTTCTTACCATAATTCTGCAATCTGTTTTATCATTCAGCTCGCAATGAGAGAAGCATGCAAGTATGTGGAAGAAAAACTGGCAGTGAAGGTATGACTGCATTATCGTTAGAAGTTTTTGAGAAATGAATTAGGATGTTAGACACTAAGCAAGTTTTTGAGAAATGAATAAGGATGTTAGACACAAGCAGGAGTCTAATTTATTAGTCTTACGGAGAACAAGGGAACACCACATCAGTCTGTATTGCTATGCTATGTATGAGACTTTCTTAGTTTTCATTCTATTTACTGGACAGTCTTCAGTCTGTTAGTAGTATCAGAGTTCACCTGCCACACGTTTACGGAACTGCTAAGCCACTAAACTCTCATGTGTCATCCACTTTAGGCAATATGAGCGGACCTTGTACTAGTACCTTACATTTATATAATTTGTGTGGCCAGATATATTTTGGTTTTAGTAAGTTTATTCTCATTTGTTATGTTAATGTTACTGTTCTTCACTTTGTTTGGTATAATTTAATGAGTTTTTGTATCTGATATATCTGACTGGAGATTAATATGCATTATCTAGGTTGAAAAGCTTGGGAAAGATTCACTTATAAACTGCGCAAAGACAAGCATGTCCTCTAAACTTATTTCTGGTGACAGTGACTTCTTTGCGAATTTGGTAAGTTGGTTAGTTCATTCAAGTTGCATGGTTGGAATGTACGGTGTTTTGGCTTTGGTTATCCTTCAATACTGTGAATACTGAATAAGTTTAGGTTCTTGTGGGGTAAATTGATCATTTTGTACCAACTACCAACCTTAAGCCTTGCTAACTGCTGCTTGGCACACTGTTGAAATTGTATCAATGAACCATTTAATAATAATTTTTCCCTAACAAAGTAATGCCTATTTGTTTAAAATCTTTTTTTTATCCCCATCGTTTCAGTTAAGACAAACTTCGTTTTTTACCCCAATATTCTTTTGTAGACAAAGAAGAAGAGAATAAATGAGTAATGAAATTAGAATTTAACCATTACGAGTGCACCATCTCAGGTGGGTTTTAATTTTGGTTGTATTTGTATTCAAAACGATGTCTGATCTGTTAACCACTACTTCTGTAACAAGGCATTTAAAGGTATTATTTAGAAGCTTGTGTGTATTATTTAGCAAAGCATAGTTCTTTTTTTGCCTCCTGCATTTAATATCTTTCTAGAGTGCTTGTGCCAAATGTTTATTTATGTTGTCTACCTTGATTTGTAGGTAATAACCAGTCAATTATAAAGTAATCCTTTCTGTAAATTATTTTGTCCGTCTTCTTAAGAGTCGATCCTGCTCACCACCATCTAATATCTGATTTTTGCTCCACTTTGACATCCAAGGTTGTAGATGCAGTTCAAGCAGTGAAGACAACAAATGTCCGAGGAGAAATCAGATACCCAATCAAGGTTAACTTTAAACTCTTTAGTGTTAATAGAATTCAATAGAGAAAATAATTTTTAGTCACTGTTTAGATTCTCCAGCACAATCATATACTCATTTGTAAATTTTTCAATTTACATCTTCTCCATGTTATAGGGCATTAATATTCTAAAAGCTCATGGTCAAAGTGCAAAGGATAGCTATTTGCTGAAGGGTTATGCTCTTAATACTGGTCGTGCTGCACAAGGAATGCCGACTAGAGTTTCTCCTGCAAGAATTGCATGTCTTGACTTTAATCTTCAAAAGACAAAGATGCAGATGGGTGTACAAGTCTTGGTCAGTGACCCTAGGGAGCTTGAAAAGATTCGTCAGAGGTAATGCAATCTTTTCCTAAATTTGATGCATGATTATACTTACAAGGGAATCTAGGTTGTTCTGCTGTTAGAAATTGTAATTTGTTGAAAGTGCGTTGAAATTTTAATAGAGTGCAAAGAAGAGAAAATGCCCGTCCAGTATTTCAGTTCTGGAAATGCAATAGACTGCAATTTATATAATTGCCACTTCACTATCTTCCTAAATAATTATGCAAATTCAATTATTTGGTATACAAGGAAGTTAATTTTTAAAGAGACGTATGAATTCAATGCATTTGATGAAAACATATACATAATGCTTTTTTGCTTGCCTGCTTGTTTGAATGGTTATCTAACTTCTGATCAGTAATTTGCTATTTATCGTACATCATTCTAACCTCTAATCCTTACACTGACATTTCCAACCTTGTCAGAAATCTGCTGATTATGGGCCATTGTGTAGGTTCATTAATTTCTCTCCAATACTGTACTGGTAGGGTTCATGAGATATGTATCGAGGCTGTTTTCCTTATTGACCTCTTCTATGCACTTTCTCTCATGAGTCGGTCATAATAACCACATAGAGATGGAGGCCACAGCTTATCACGAACAGTCTCCATATATTATGTGTCAACTGTTAGTTTATCATTCACCTGCAACAATTGTTTTTATTTCTAGTCAGGCTGCTGTAACATCACGAGTTTTGTTGCTTATGTCTGTCAATTTCTATAGAGTGCAACTTCTACTTCACATATCTGGCAAATCCGATCTGAACAATCAACAATCAATTACCTACCGTGCTCTTGTAATTTTTGTAGGGTGGACATGTGTGCATGTAGCATTCATAATTACTCGTAGATGTTTTGGAAGTGCAGCACTAACATGACTTTCTCTTTCAGAGAAGCTGACATGACGAAAGAGCGCATTGAAAAACTTCTGAAAGCAGGAGCCAATGTTGTCCTAACAACAAAAGGAATAGATGACATGGCACTCAAGGTAAGCTTCTTATCATTATTTTTTTTGGATTTTATACGTTTGAACTTAGTGTGTTGTATTATCACGTGCCAGTCGCATAGATAGGATCTGATTCCATTGTTCTGCTATGCAGTCTTTAATGCTTTAGTAGATGCTGATGTGGATGTAGGAATTAGGAGTTCTACCGATAAAAGAAAAGTCGTTAAAAACTACTGTAGCATTAGAATAAAGCTTTATCGATATAGCTTAAATGCTTAAAACTCAAAACAACATGACTTACGATATTGAAATTATAATGGGCAGTCAGCCTCACAATCAGGAGAAATGTCATTAAAATTGCACCCTTAGTTGAAGTTTGGTGTTTTTCACTTTTTTTTTTTGATCAGATAAAGTTTGGTGTTGCCCCAAGCTTATCCCTGATTAAGACAGGTTTACTTTACCATGATAATACGGTGAAGATTGAAACATGATTTTGGACTTCATTTCTCATCTCCCTCATCCTTCAGGGTACCATTAAACTGACAATAGCATCAGTGGCAGTTTTTTACATCGGCAGTATTGATCTTAATCTGAAGTGTAGTTTCCTGTTTTACATTTCGTACCTCTCAAAGATGTCCTTCTCTATCTATGGGTGTTCGCTTTCATGTGGTATGTGTATGTGTCAAATCTGAAATATATATCGTTCTTAACCATGATTGCTTTTTACTGTACTCTCATAAACCTGAAGCCTCTGTTTTTCTGTAACGGCGTTGTTGCACCTGGAAGTAATTCTCAGTTTTTGAATGTCTTTCTAGTACTTTGTGGAAGCTGGAGCAATTGCAGTAAGGCGTGTTCGTAAAGAAGATTTGCGTCATGTCGCCAAAGCTACTGGTGCAACTGCGGTATGTCATCTCTTTTTCCAAAGTGCTTGTTGGCATTCTGTTTCTACATCTATTAGCTCAATAATGGTTTGTGTATATATTTCTTTTCAAATGATGCTTGTTGTATGGAATAGTGAGTTCAACTCTGTGACCAATGAAATATTAAGATTTACTCGCTTAGTAGATACTAATAAAGATGTGTAACCTGTCCTTCAAGAGAGTAAACTTGTCATGGGCATTATTGTTCGCAGGATATATTCTCTCTCTAAAGCTCATGATGTAATTTGAATCTGTTTGTAAGTTTAATCTGATATATTTGCTTCTGTGATGATCTTTTGCAGGTCTCTACGTTTGCTGACATGGAAGGAGAAGAAACATTTGATCCATCACTTCTTGGATATGCAGATGAAGTTGTCGAAGAGCGCATTTCTGATGATGACGTTATTATGATTAAAGGAACCAAGAACAATAGTGCTGTGAGTGACTTTGTATGCTTTTCTATTGTTACTTACCCTAATTCTAAGAAAGATGTGAACCAACCTTCCATGCTAGGTATACAGGAATCTGGTCCTGGGCTCAAGGTCCCTACTTACAGTCTTCCGTCAAGCCATTCTGTACATCAGTGCTTGCTTACCCCTTATGTAGTCTACTCATGTAAAGCTAGTTACTCTGTTAAACTTAGTTGTATTTTTTACCCTACCTATCCAGCTACAACAAAACAGGAGTAGTAAAGAAAATAAGTCCTATCCACTAACCTCCTAAATACCAAACAGAAGTTGCAACGGGATAAAGGTTAAGGAGAGAGAGAATAGGATCATAATCGGAGTTCGGTGTAAAAAACAAGTGAATTTCTTCTTTTTGTTTTTGCATCATTTGATTAGCTTGTGGTTCATTGTTATTAAAGAGTAAAGATGTTTATGATGTATGATGTTACTCTGCGAGTAATTCGCCTCCTAATATAGAGGAATCAGGGCATCCTTGACTCGCTCACTGCAAACCACCTGTCAGTGATAGTGCGAATTCTTTGGTTCATGCTTGCACTTACTCCACAACATACAAGTACAAGCCCCATACCGACCCTTTAGAACTATTTGTCCTGTCCCTTGAGACAAACCATAATGAAACACTGAAGGTAATGTGGACATTGCTTTGATAGAGCCAAACTTGTCCAAGAAGGGGAAAGTGTAGTTGTCATCTTTTAATGTTTTCTTGAGCTAATTGGTTTTGTACTTCACATTCTGTTAGTGTTTATTTACCCAGGCTTATCACCTCGAGTGTCTTATTCATGTATGTACTTTTACAGGTTTCGTTAATCCTCAGAGGTGCAAATGACTACATGCTAGATGAGATGGAAAGAGCATTGCATGATGCTTTGTGCATTGTTAAGAGGACCCTTGAGTCCAATGTGGTAAGCTCCATTACACGCTTGACTACATAGTTTATATTATATGCTTTTAGCGTTTATATACTCTTTTCAGAACAAAGTTTTCTTGTTCACTTTTCACATGTGTTAGTTTGGTGTCATCATCTTTTATGTTAGTTAAGATATTATGGGTGATGTGTTGCGGAAACACTTGTAGTAAGCTCAATTCATTTGAAGAGTGACTTTGACGTTTAAAATATTTCACCTCATTTCCTACCAAATTCTTTTTATGGTGTTGGATTTTCTTGTGGAAAAGTTTGGACAAGTAGCATATACAGATACTCTAGGTTAACTACTAAACCAGAACCAAATTCTTTTTATGGTGTTGGAGTTGCTTGTGGAAAAGTTTGCACAGGTAGCATTTACAGATACTCTAGGTTGACTACTAAACCAGAATAGGAGGATAGAAGTCTCACTTCACAGCAAGTGATGGTACTAGATGGGAGTGAGGTTTAAAAAACAAAAGTAGATTAAATGAGCTCAATATCCATCCAAACATCATAATGTCAGGGTTAACTGTATGCTTCGATTGCTCATCATGCAGGTGGTTGCTGGGGGAGGTGCTGTAGAGTCAGCATTATCCGTGTATTTAGAATATCTTGCAACAACATTAGGATCACGAGAACAGCTGGCAATAGCAGAGTTTGCTGAAGCTCTTTTGATCATTCCAAAGGTCCATTTCCCAGTCTATTTGTACCTTTTTTTTTTTTGCTACAAACTATTTGTACCTTCTGTTTGTCCTTCTGTTAATGTCCCAGTCAAATGGTTGGTAATGGAGATTGGGGTTTATTTACTGCTGCAGGTTCTTTCTGTAAATGCTGCCAAGGATGCCACTGAGTTGGTTGCAAAACTTCGGGCTTACCACCATACTGCACAAACTAAGGCAGACAAGCAGCATCTTTCAAGGTACTACTTGTATGTAATTATTGTTACTACAGATTATTCTTGTACTTATTTCAAGAGATCTTGAGTTCTGGACTTACTCAATACTGTCTCATCTATTGCTCTGAATTCGAACCAGAAGTGAAAAATGCCGATGTTTTAAAATATGGAATGTCGTCAAACCTTATGATGTCATCTCTTGCATTGGGAAGTTGTGCTGAATATCTATCTTTTTTTTTCTTTATATTTTCTGGGAGGAACTGAACTTGTGTTTTCTCCATCTATATCACAGCATGGGTCTGGATCTTACAAATGGAACAACACGTAACAATCTAGAAGCTGGTGTTATTGAACCTGCAATGAGCAAAGTGAAGATAATACAGGTAATAAACCAAAGCAGAGCGGAACTGGCATGTTGATTCGTAACCTTCAAGCCAAACAAAGTCTTTCATAGTAGCTTATTTATTTATTTATATTCTTTTTGTCAAAATCAGTTTGCAACGGAAGCAGCAATAACTATTCTTCGAATAGATGACATGATCAAGCTTGTCAAAGATGAGGGCGAGGAGTAATAATAGGGCTGATGTTATGACGGAGCACAGATGGAGGTCTACCTCACCGTTTTTGATAGTTAGAGATCTACCTCACCATTTTCTAGTTGAACTCTGGTTTAAAGTTACACACTCCAAGTATCTCTGGTTTGAAGTGGTTGTAAAATTTGTTTATGGGCAAATTAAGAAATTGACCAGCTTCCGAGCATACAATTAATAAACCGGCCAGAATTTCAAATTCTTTTATAAAATGGCCTTTCCGTTAGATTTTCCAACCGGATCCACCAAAATGGTCAACCACTTTGATTTAGTCAATTATCCCCGTCAAAATTACCACCATATCCTAAGTAACCCTAGATATCTCTTTACTGTGTCCACCCTATTTTCGTTTCAGAAAAAAAATTCTCAAGCAGAGGAGAGCGAGAGCTGTAGTATGTAGAAGGAGACGTAGTTGGTGAGCAGTTAGAAGATTTTTGAAGTTTTAAGAAATTAAGAGGAGAAGATCAATAGTACTATGTTTAGAAGATGTTTGAAGTTTTGGGAAGATATCAGAAATCAAAGGAGGAGAGCTGCAGAAAGTTCTTCCATCTTCTTCTTCAATTGAGTGGTTTTGATTTCTGATATAGGTTGGAAGTTTGGATTGTTTTGGAGTTTCTAATATTGTGAGAATTGAACGATCTACCACCAGCAGAACTTCTTTGTCTCAATTGTTTTTAATCTCTTGTAAGTTGGTAGTTATATATTTTTTTTGACGATTTTGATGATTCATTAATTGATTCAATTTGAGACAATGGGTTTGTGTTGATTCATCTTATGCATGTTTGTTTGAATTTAATTTCATGAATTAGGATTTTTGAATGTTAAATTGGGGATCCTCTCTTAATTAGGGTTCTTGAGAAATTTAGGGGTTTTATCATATATGAATTTCTTTTTACTAATTCAAGATGCGGATAGTTGTGTTTTTAATGAATTGATGATTCGAAATTTGCAATGATAAATTGACAGAGAGAGAATATCATAGCTTGATCAATTTTGGCAGAGAAAAGACAGGGAGAAGTGAATAAATTTCTCTGTCTTAGGTGATTGATGGATGATTTAGAGTTTATGTGGTAGGACTGTTGGTGATGTGTTAAGACTTAAGAGCTTTGGTTGATTAGGGTTCTTGATAATGATTCAATTTGGGGAAGAACACGTTACAGGAAGAAGAACATGAATCGCTCATGGTTTAACTAGGTAGTAACCTAGCTAGTCTCTTGGTACCGTTTAACTAGGTTCGACCGAGTTAGTTCAAAAGAGGGGTTAACATGTCTTTTCTTAAGTAGAATAACGGACACATACACGATTAACTGCAGTTACCCGTTTTTTTTTTTAAAACGGGATGAAATTGTCAATATCGGCCACTTTATAAAAAGATTTGAAATAACGGCCAGTTTCTTAAATATAGTACAAAAACATGGTCACTTTAGTAAAAAGCCCGTTGTTTATTCATCTTCGTGTAATTCTTATCTGGTTGATTCCTTGATCATTTTTATTTTATTTTTGAGGTTAAAAGGCTATAATTTTGCTCTTTATTTGATATAGAGGTGAGTGGTCAAAAGACCTAAAGACCAGGCAATGATGGCTAGGCTTGCCATGGAGGCAATAATTGATATAGAAAGACCTGAAATTCTGTTCTTGTCTGAAACTAAATCACAAAGGCATCTAGTTAGATCTTTATTAAAAGATTGCCCTAATATACATATAGTTGATCCCATAGGAAAGGCAGGAGGTTTAGCCATAGCTTGGGTAGATGGTTTTGCTTTTGAAATTGTACAATGGAATATAAATATGATAAATATCTTAGTACAAACTAATCAGGAATCTAAGAAGTGGCTCTTGACATGCTTTTATGGTAGTCCTTATCCAAATACTAAGCATATAGCATGGGATTTCATTTCAGAAATCTCTGAACAAGTAGATAAATACTCTACCCCTTGGATTCTATTAGGAGATATGAATGTGATTTTTAGTCAAGACCGAAAAATGTGGTGGTCTCCCATTTAAGAAATCGGATAGTGAATACTATCAAAATATACTTAATAATGTTGGTTTAATAGATATAGGGTTCACTGGATATGAATTTATTTGGAACAACCAAAGAGAGGGGGCAACTAACACAAAGGAAAGACTAGATAGAACAGTAGCAAACAATGATTGGAACCATCAATTTCAAAATGCTTCTCTTACTCATCTAGTTGCCATAGGTTCAGACCATAGTCCAATTGCTCTTACTCTTGATTCTAAAGCCTTTAAAAATAAACATACCTTTAAATACTATGATACATGGCAAAAGGAACAGTCCTGTATCCAAACTATTAAAGACACGTGGAAATTTAGTCTGCCAGAGGAATTTCCCTCTATTTCCCTTATGGAGGGAATTGCAACATAACTTAGAATTCTGGAAAAAAAACATTTTTTGGAAAACCTACTAAAGAAATTAGGAAAGTATTACATTATATAGAAAAGAAGATAAGATAAACTATTCTTGTTAGAAAAGCTGTATGATACACAAGAAGCGATTGCAAAACAGCAATCAAGAGATAATATGGTCAATTTAGGAGAGAGGAATACAAAATTCTTCCATACCAAAACTCTAAAGAGAAGGAAATAGAACAATATAGAATGTATCAAACAAAGTGGAGTTACTACAATGTCATGTAATATACTGGCAATAAAGATCTAGAATTCAATGGCTACAATCAGGAGATCTCAACACAATCTTTTTCCACACTAAAGCTACCATTCACAGAGGTTGTAACAATATACAACAACTACAAGACCCACAAAACAATTGGATTGACAAAAAAGAAGACATTGTTCAGCTCATTCTAGATCACTACACTCAACAGTATACGACACCACCTACAATGATAGATGAAGATCTATTTAAAAATATCAGACCAAGATTAGCTCTCAGACAATCGGATCTACTTATGAAGAAAGTAACTACAACGGAAATCAAACAAGCCCTCTTCTCCATAAACTCTGAAAGTGCTCCAGGTCCAGATGGCTATACAAGTAAGTTTTTTAAAGTTTTCTGGGAAACAACTCATACCCAATTGATAGCAATGGTTCAGAGCTTTTTTAATAACTTAATTATGCATCCTCTCATGAATCACACAAACATAACACATATACCTAAAGTCGACCATCCGTCAAAACCTTCACAATTCAGACCCATAGGACTATGTAACGTCACATACAAAATCATTTCAAAAAATTTAGTCAACCGAATTAGACCCCTTCTAACCTTTTTAATAAGTCCTTACCAAAGTGCTTTTGTTCAACAAAGATTAATACATGAAAATATAGCAATTGCTGGAGAACTCTTCCATCATATTAGAACCTCAAATCGTTCCAAAGATCCAAAAATAGCTCTCAAAATAGACATCCAGAACGCCTATGACAGCCTAGATTGGGGATTCATCAGAACTTCTTTTACAAAACTTGGATTTCCGCCAACCTTTGTAGAATACATTATGCTATGCATCACTTCAGTTACATACTCCATCAACGTAAACGGTACGCCCCATGGATACATCAGCCCAAGTAGAGGTATTAGACAAGGGGACCCACTATCTTCCTATATTTTCATCATATGTGCTGAAATTCTATCTACAAACCTAGGAAACCTTCAGAACCAAAAATTAGTTCAAGGAATTAACATATCAAAAAAAGTACAACCAATTATTCATTTAATGTATGCGGATGATCTACTGATCACATACAAATCTTCGGATCAGAGTAATCAACACCTAAAAACCCTCCTCCACTCCTATAGCACTTCTGCAGGACAAGTAATCAATACCACCAAATCAGTAATCATCCATCACCAAAACCTAGACCCAATAAAGATAAACGAACTCCAACAATTCTTCAATATGCCGGCTACACCAAAACCTCCAACCTATCTTGGATTACTATTCAAACACGGAAGGACATCCAACCAAACTTTCTCTCCACTCTTACAGAGGTTAGCCAGAAAAACTAAAGGATGGATGACAAAATGCCTAACCCCGGCCGAAAGACTCACTCTAATCAAAACCTCCCTAATTCCCACATCAAATCACATCATGCAAACACAAAACTTACCCAGCAATATCCACAAACAAATAGATCGTATAACCAGAGATTTTTTCTGGGGACACGACTCAACAACTAGAAAACTCCACCCTATAGGATGGGACAAGGTAACAAAACCTATATCTGAAGGAGGACTAGGAATAAGAAAGAGCAGTGATCATAACAAGGCACTTCTCATGAAGAGAATCTGGAATATACATGATCAACCTAACTATATCTGCGGAAGTCTTTTCAGTGCAAAATATCTTGATCAACAACCAATTCTACAAGGCATTCAATCTATACCCTCTTCCGCCAGTCCTCAATGGAGACAACTAGATTCAATTGTCCTTACCATGCAACATCTAATATTTCATTGTATTGGAAATGGATTATCAACCCCAATAGAAGCCAATTGGATACTACACTCAACAAATCTAGATCCTACACAATGTTACCCAATACGAATGGTAGCAGATATCATTGATCCAATATCCCACTCCTGGAATCATGAAAAACTGAGCACACTACCCAATCCTATAATCCAAAAGATCATAAACATCCACCTTCCCCAAAACAGCCCCCAAGATAAAATTATCTGGCCACACTCAAAATCTGGAAACTACACTACCTCTTCAGGATACAAATGTCTAACCCAAGGTCAACCAACTCAAATCACTTTACCACCCACCAAATTTCTTTGGACATTACCATGTCCACTAAAAATTCGGCTTTTCTTGTGGAAAGCCATCAATGAAGGACTACCAACCTTCGCTCTTCTACATCACATCCATTTAACCAACTCAGACATTTTCCCGAGATGTAACACGAACCCAGAATCAGCAAATCACCTTCTAATTCATTGTCCAACGACAACCAATTCATGGAACAACTTATTCAATCGTATGACACGTTCATCATCCTCCAACCCCATCCCAACTTTCACCTTAACACCTCAAACAACCATATCTCAAATCCTTCAACAACCAGCATCAACAACTGCAATCTCCTCGTTTTGCTTTTTATTTTGGACATTATGGCTGGCTAGAAATGATCTAATATACCAACAAAAGCAAACAACTTCAGAAGAAATCCTAGCTTGGGCACAAAAACTGCAACAAGAATACTACGGGGCTATACACTCTTCTCCACCAATCATTCCAGGAGATATACCAATATTTAACCACCCAATTAGAGATAAAAGGATATCAACAATATCGGTGGGATGGTCCATTCCAAACATCAACTGGATCAATATTAACACAGACGGAGCAGCCAGAGGTCACCCAGGATTTGCGAGAGCAGGATTCATCTGCAGAGACTCCGACGCAAGAACTTTAATAGCTCTAGCTCAGCCACTGGGAATCATGACTGCATTAACTGCGGAAACTTGGGCTCTGCTATTAGTCACAAGAACAACAACAGAAAGGAAATGGACAAGAGTTCTCTTTGAAACAAACTCGGAAAACCTTATGCGTTTGATAACTTGCTATACGCCTCCACCTTGGCCCATAACATAAATGATTGAAGAAATAAAAACTAGACTCCGACAGATCCCACAAGCTGCTATTCAACACAACTACAGGGAAGGAAATCAAGCAGCCGACGGAATGGCCAATCATGCAGCAGATGGAAACCAAACAGGAAATTATTCAACCAAAATATGGGACCAGGCAATCCCATCTTTTATTAGTCACATTTTATTTCAAGACTCCGTGGGTACTACATACCCACGAAAAATTATAATCTAATTCCTTTTAATAATATGCATGCTTCAAAAAAAAATCAAACAAAGTAATGGAGAAATAACTTTCAAAAGAGATGAAATGAAGAACACCTTGAAAGAATTCTACTCAAACCTATTTTCAGAAGATAGTAGAGACCATACTAAGGATGTAGACCTTTTTACCAACATTAGTCCTACTATTTATGAAGAAGGAAACTCTCATCTAAATGTCATTCCGTCCTCTGAAGAAATCAGAGCTGTCCTAAAAAAATTAAAACCTAATAAATCCCCTGGACCAGATGGATTCCCAGCAAGTTTCTTTAAGATGAACTGGGACATTGTAGGGGAACAAGTAATAGACACAATGCATGATTTTTTTAGAACATGAGAGCTAAATCCAGAGTTCAATAAGACCATTCTCTTCCTTATCCCTAAAAACAGGCACCCTAAAGACCCAAGTCAGTTCAGACCAATATGGCTCTGCAATACTGTTTATAAGATTATAGCAAAAATTCTAGCAAATAGAATTAAACCTCACTTAGATTCTTTAATATCTCCATTCCAAGCTGCCTTTTTGACAAACAGACAAATATCAGATAATATTATCATATCTCAGGAAATTATTCATTCTTTCAAGAAAAATAAAATTAAGCATGCTGGGATGGGGATCGAGATTGATATGTCGAAGGCCTTCGACATAGTGAATTGGGATTTCCTTATAAATGCGCTTAAAGCCTTTGGATTTGATCAACACTTCTGCAATCTAATTAGGACATGTATTTCCACAACCTCTATTGTTGTCATGTTTAATGGATGTCCTGGAGATTTTTTCAAACCTACTAGAGGTCTTAGGCAGGGTGACCCCTTTCACCTTATCTCTTTATAATTTGTATGGAAATCTTCTATAGAAGTCTATTTAGGCAGAGGATAAGAAGGAAATTCATGGAATAAAAATAACTCCTAGAAATAGCTTCATATCCCACCTATTTTTTGCCGATGATTGTTTACTGTTCATTAGGGATGATCTGAAAGAATGTCATAAAATCTTAAGTTTAATAGACACCTTTAGCAAAGCTTCAGGGCAGCTTATCAATTTTGATAAATCTGGAAATTTTTTTAGCAATAAAGTCCAACCAAAGCATCAAAGAATGATTAGTAAGATCCTTAAAATCAAACATATTGACCTGAAAGACTCTTATCTAGGAACACCTCTATTTGTAGATAAATCCGAAAATAAAATTGTTTGAAAGCATAATAGAAAAAATGGAACACAGAATACAAGGCTAGATAGGAAAAATTCTTGCTCAGTCCAGTAAAATGGTGCTAAATAAAGCAACCTTAGCTAACTTGGCCATCTATCAAATGAGTTGCTTTATTCTGCCAAAAAAGATAACCAATAAAATAAATGCTCTACAAAGATATTTTTGGTGGGGGAAAGAAACAAATTACAAAGGATACTATCCCAAATCTTATTCATGCCTGTGCAAACCAATTAGTAAAGGAGGGCTAGGTTTTAGAAATTCACATAAATTCAATTTAACTCTTATAGCTAAACTAGCTTGGAGAATCATGACAGAACCACATGCTCTTTGGGTTACACAACTAAAGCCAATATACTTCAAGAGAAACTCTGCTTTTAGAGCTAAAATCCCTTCCCCTAGCTCTTGGATGTGGAAATGTATGTACAAAGGAATAATTTTAGTTGAACAAAACAGTATTTGGGAAATAGGTGATGGAATGAAAGTCAATATATGGGAGGATAACTGGATTCCTGATGCATCTGAAAAACTTAAACAGTACAAGACCAGTAATAACTCATCAGTAAACCTGGTTAGAGACCTAATAGACACTAATACAAAAAGATGGAATGCAACCTTAAGTCACTCTTTATTCCCTAGAGATATAGCTCAAAAAATATGCAACATTAGATTTGCAAAGGAAGATACTCTGAGATTGGTTCTAACAAGATTTGGAAAGTTCACTATGAAATCCATGTATGATAAGTTAAATGAAAAAACCATAAATTACTATAACTTAGGGCAGCCTGATACTTTTTGGAAGAAACTTTGGGCTACACAAACATCCCAACGGAACAAATTTTTTGCTTGGAAGTGTCTTCAAGATGCTGTGTCAACTAATGTTAAACTGTCTAGGTTTAAGGATATTTCTTCTTCTTGTTCCTTTGGATGCAATGAACATGAAACAATAGAACATCTATTCTTACACTGCAAGTTTGCGCAAGCTGTGTGGGCAACTGACCCACATCCTGTAGATATACAGTTTAACAGAAATAAATCTTTCTTTAATATCTTTAAGGAAAATCTTGAAGAAGAAAACCCTCAGATACCTATAGAAATAATAATGACCAAAATCTGGTTCATATGGAAGGAAAGATGTAATAGAGGTTTTGATAACCAACATCAAACACATCAACAAGTAGCTTTGGAGATACAAAGACATCTAGCATATTGGCAAAAAGAGAAATACACAGTCAAAAGAAAAGACCTGATAAGAGGAAACACTAGTAACAATACATGGAAACTTCCAGAACCACATTATCATAAACTAAATCTGGATGGTGCCTGGATTTCTTGTAATACCCCAGAAGGCTTTGCTATAATATTTAGAAATGATGCAGGTGAACTTATTCAAGGAAGAGCAGGACCAATCTCAGCAAATGAACCTGAAGAAGCGGAAGCTCAAGGCTACTTGCAAGCAGCTAAATGGGCAAGAGCCAACAACTTGTCCACTTTTAGTGTGGAAGGCGACTGCAAAAATCTTGTGGATAATCTGAATGGAGAACCATCGCAAATCTCTTGGCAAAACCAAACTATAATGGATGAAGTGAAAAATGAGTTTTCTTTTTGTAATAACTTTAAAGGTTTCTATTTTGTTCCTAGGACTGCAAACAATGTAGCAGACACTTTGGCTAAAGAAGCTAGAAGCTTCAGAATTGTCGTTAACTGGGATACAGTTCCCCCTTCTTGTATTCAGTATGATTTAGAAGTAGATAAATCTAATGCTAGGGTATCTACTATAAACCAAGTACTAGATGGCTCTACTCGGGGTGATGTAAGGGTTACTAACTCCCAAAGTTAGTTTTTCTTCTATGATATTTAACTTACAAAAAAAAAATGGCTAGACTTGCCTGGAGATTGATTTCACAACCAGATTCTTGGTGGGTGAAACCATTCAAGGAAAAATATTTAGGAAGAAATCAATATTCTATATTAAAAAATCAACTAACTCTCGGATTTGGAAATGTGTTTTGCAGGGAATCAATTTGATTCATAAATACCTTTGCGTTAGAGATGGTCAATCCATTAACATTTGGACTGACCAATGGATACATGATCTTGATTTTACTCTAGATCAACTCTATTCCAAAAGGATCATTTCGTTAACACTTGTTTGATTAATCCTGATACGAATAAGTGGAACCAGGACCAAATCTTGGCAATCAATTTTGAATATCAATTTGTTTTTAGGTAGGGATAAAACCTTAGAATTGAGTAAACCTAGATGGATATTAAAAAAAATGGAATATTTATTGTTAATTATCTATATGATACTATGTGGAATGAAAAATGTTGATAGAACGAAGGGATTATTTTGGAAAAGATTCTGGAAACCAGAAATGTCACAGAGAATAAATCTCTTTTTATGGAAATGTTTGAATGATGACTCACACAAATTTTAATATGTTACATGTCTGATATAGATGAAAATGCATTTTCTGTCATGATAACATTGAAAACCTTGGAGTACCTATTGTTTAAATGTGTCTATGCAAAATCTGTATGAAATCTATCTCCTTTTTTGGTGGCGTACCTAGTAATACAAGGAATCTTTCTTTCAACTAAATCAGAGACACCTTAACTAGCGGTGCAGTACCCTTGGAAATGTGAATCAGCAAATTAGTTGTACTGACTCAGTTGTTAAAAAATTTGTCCCATGGAAACTTCCTGGTCTTCATTGTAACAAAATAAACTATGATGCTTCTTGGATTTCTGTTACTGATAATGTTGGTTATGGATTAATTTTAAGAAATGATGTGGGTGATGGAAAATAAGCTGTCTGGAATTTCCAAAGCTACATGTCCGGAAAAAGGCGAAGCACTAGCTCTACAGCAAGGTGCCAAATGGCCAAAGATGAAACATTTCTTATTTCTGGTTGGAGGCTGGCTGTGAAGGAATGGTTAAGTTCATTGAAGGGAAGGACACAATGATGGATTAGAGGAATCAGAAAATTGTAAAAAAAACTATGAAAGTATTGGAAGAATGCAATAGTTTTTTGGGGTTCAAATTCATCCATAGAACTGGAAACTCTGTGGCTGACAAGTTAGCGATGGAGGGTAGGAAGTCTTCTATTTTCAGTACTTGGAAAGAAGATTTGCTTATTTTCTTAGATAAGTTTATTAGGCTGGACATAGGTAGTAACTTAAAAAAGGTAATATTACTACCATAGTAGTTGACAGAAACACAAGCTTGTTGTCTAAAAATCATAATAGGGAATGTCCTCAAATGATACCATGACAACATCCTGCCTGTTTCTTTTCCCTTTCTTGTGTTTCCTTTGTACTTTTGGCTTTGTTCCCGTTGATTTATATATCTTCTTTATCTTAAAAAAAGGACCTTCAATGAGTTGTCAACTCTATAAACAAGATAGATCTAAACCATTTAGTCGTACAGACTAACCAATATGGATCCTAGACTTTTCACTTCATCAATGGCCACTTGTGCCCCTCTTCTCTTCTTTTTAGACATAGTTCCCTTTCTTAGATTACCCAAACCATTGCAAATATGATTATAGGTCGTACATTCCTTCTTGTGTTTCTCCATCTTCTAAATTTCCAAGATAATAATTGTTGCTCCATATTCCCCCAGTGCACCCATCCAACATCGAATCTTGCAAAGAAATTATTTTCAAATTTTTGTAAAGTAGGAGCAGCGCAGGAAAATCGAAATTAGTCTATAATGCCTTATTTCTCATTGTACGACTGCCTTTCTTTCTCCCTCGCCTGATTTCTTCTCTTTTTTTCTTATTTTAATGATCATTGCGTCTATCTTTCTAACCGAAATCCACCATCTTCTTCTCTTATTCTATGTCTTTCAACTAGTTTCTTTCATCATGATCTCTACTAACGATTGTTGATGGTGGTTTTTAGTTCAGGGCTAAATTTGTAAAACCCTGCATTTAATGTGCCTCCACTCTGCAAAGAAACAGAGCCATGTAAAAGTGATGAGTATTCAACCTCTTCACTGGCGCATTTATTGAGCCACATATATTCACATAAAATTTACTCAGAATGGTGCATGTAGCAACAATCCTAGATATTCTGTAAATTTTGGCACCTTGCCTGTATTATTCAATTAATATAAGTTTCTTTGAATGCTTTCCGTGATATGTTCCCCGGCTGAACCCTTAATATTGATATGGCATGACAATTTATGTTCACTCGCAGCAGAGTAGCACGAATTTCCAAGTATCAAGGCTAAGGTCCTTGCATAAAGTATTCAATCGGAAAGCATATTGCTCTCTGGAAATGAACTTAAAGAACACTGTGTCACCACATAGAATTCAACCAATTTTGTGATAATTTACAAGATTCAGATATTACCCTGACTAATTTGCGAAAATTAGGGTTTTGCGCCCTGCGCAGTAAATTAGACCTTGCCTATCGAAATTAAGCCCAGATGAACTAGGTAATTAATCCACCATGGATTAGTGGGTGCAAAATCCTACTCACAATCAGAAAACAAGGAATAAAAGGAGCCGCGGAATAGGAGCAGCAACAAAGGGAGGTGTGGCCATGCCTTAGGCCAGCCGGCGCCACTCACAAGTGGCCACACCCCATGCTGCTCGAACCGGCCCCTATTCCCGCCACCCGCACATGAGTTGTGGTTGGGCCCATACTTGCCGACCCTATTTCCCATCGACCAATCAGGTCGCTTTAAATCCGCCACACGCACACTAGAAGTGTAGCCACACCCATGCTTGGCCGGCCCCCTCTTTTAATCAACCAATCACGTTGCTATAAACCTGCCACAGTATTAAAAGAGGCAAAGTTGCGCCAGATGGTCACAATGCCAAATTGGCTTTCCAAAAGTCGCGCCAAAACACTAATTGGCATGCCAAACGTGCCACTTTGCCACCGAAACATGCCGGACGTGGCGACTTACCATAAATAGCGCGCCAATGTGCTGACCCATTTCTTGCTCGTAGCCAAACGTCATAACATATTCCAATTAGGGTATTCCAAACACGGCTCTGCCTTAATGGCATTAGTCGTAACCCTATGTTTTGGGGTAAAAACTGATTCTGCTGTTTTTGGTAATTTGGGGTGTGATGATGAGAAACGAGTTCAAACCCTAAACAAATGCACTGCACGGGAATGCTTTTAGGTTCGAGAAATCAATCTCTAAGATTCTGGCCTAAACCAAGAAATGGTCGTTCCAGATTCAATTCGGTCACAAGGTGAAGGAGAAGGGTTGATCTTAGGGAGGGAAGCGGAGAAGGTGTTTTAGATCAGAGTGTTGAATCATGAAGGTGTGGCTGTTTATGACTTGTGTATCAGAAAAATGGTTTCTGGCTACTTGTGTTGATAAAACTTGTGTTTTCCCCTTTTCAAAATAGATTGAAAATATATTTTATACAAGTCATTGAGCGCACCCTGATCTCTTAGGAAGTGGAGGAAGTGAAGTAATGGATAAGTGGGTTTGTGCGGAAGGTAGTGATCATCGTGTTTCCGTTACGAGGGAAGATTGATCACACGTTCTTCCACCACTCTCATTACTGTTAACCACCCGTCTTTCCTGACACGTTCTCTTAATGGACGCGTCGCACGCCGCACGTTGTAAACCGCCAGATTAATACCCCATTAAGCATCCCCCAGTTTGTGACATGTTTAATGTCTCGAATGAGTGGGTCAAGTCGTGGGACTTGCCGCGGAGAATAACATATGATGTTATTAGGTGAAACAACTAAGTTGTTTATGAGGCCGACATAAAATATGTATGTATTGATGCATGTAAAACATCGCATTTGAACAGATCAAACTAATCGATGTGTATGAAGCATCGTTGTTTTAGAGCTTGATTGAATAAGTCACGGATTAGGCGTCTTAAAAATGTAGCATGACCGGTCATCTTCGGGTGATCGTTTGAAGGTCGCATGGGCGAGGCATCACTTGGTCGATCGCTCCCCATGAAAGAGAGATGGTCGGTGATCGTCATGTTGGTTTGTTGGTTTGCTGGAAACAAATCTACATCGTCCAACTAGGCTGGCAAAGTTGGATGGACGAGATGTTTTACGGCAGTTGCATATTTCCGTTGATGCAATTCAGTGGTTTGAAAACCGTGTGGCCCACCCTCTTTGGGCGTGCGTTTCGAGGCATCGAGCCCTGATTTGCATAGGCCGGCCAGTCACGTGTAAAGGTGGGTCGATGGTGGTCACGTTAACATCTTTGGGACCGCTTGAATCTAGATCTACACAGTCTATTTATGCTGGCGAAGATGGATGGTTGTGATCAGTTTACAACAGAGGTATGTTTCCGTAAACCCAATTAGGTTTTGAAATAGCCGCGGCTTCTCTAGTTCGATCGAGCAATTCAATGCATCATCGACTTCCCATGGGTAAGTCGATCGAGAAGGAATAGTGTTGGGCCGGTGGTGAACTCGTGTGTACCTCCCTGACTGTCCAAAAACGCGATCTAAGCCATCCAAACAAGCTGGCTAAGTTGGATGGTCGTGATCGATTTAAGACACTAATACACTTCCGCGACCTAAATTTGGGTTTTGATACAGCGTGCCTGCTCGAGTTTGGGTAAGCGATTGAGCACTCCATAGGTTTGCCGCAGGCAAGTCGATCGACTAGGGCACTATGGGCCTGCCGATGATCATGCTGGCACTTCCTTAATTGTTCGTAGGATGATCCAAGCCGTCCAACCAGGCTGGCGAAGTTGGACGGTCATGATACTTTCTAAGATTGTTTTGAACAGTCTAACTCGTTCGAGCTTCTTCTAATCTGCGCAACCACCCTATTTAGGGTTGGCGTTTGACGGCGCCGGGGTATGCTAAACAAAGTTCGACCGGTTAGGGCATTAGTGGGCCTACGGTCGGTCAATATGATGATTGCATAGTATTATCAGGAGTGGTCTAGGCTTGCTGAAACATGCGACCAAATTTTGTGGTCGTGATCGTTTCTAAGACCGATATTAGCAGTCTATATTTTCCTTAAGGAACTCAAGCGTGATCGAGCTAACTTAAAAGCGCGCCGATACGAGATTCTCTTTGTCAGAGAGTGGTGCACCTTTGTGGGTATTTTCATGCATATCTCAGTACTGGCATTTTGGAAGATTCATGCTACTCTGCTGAGAGTGAACACTTCATCGACATGTCATGTCAATAATGAGAGTTCGGCTGAGAACACAGCATAAGATAATATCAGGCAGGCCAATGCATTAGTAACTAATGCGATAAGTTGAATTTTATAGAATATCTGGGATCGATGCACCATTCTGATAAATTTCATAAATATGTCGAATTACTCAATACATATATAAGTAAAGAGATTTGAACAATAATCACTTTTAAATGGCTTTTGTTCCTTTGCAGGATGACAACGCATTAAATACAGGGTTTCACAATTTTGACCCTGCACTAAAAACCACCATCAACATTAAGTACCATGCTTAGTACGTAACAGTGACATTGTTGCGGGGTAAGCAATAGATGGTGATAGACAAGAACAAATTGGAAAGACAAGGCATGGAAGGACTACCATGAAACACTTGATCGACTCTTGTAATAAGTATAAGTACTGATACACTTTTAGTCCGGCCATGTAGCATTGGCGCTCACGCGCAGTTGTCCTCATCCGTGCATGCTACAAAAGAAACCCTTTTACACTCGGACTCCAAAAACGTCGTGCGTAAAAAAGGGGGTCGTCCTTCCTCTCTATTATTCACCCATCTGCCCCGTGTATTTTCTTGCGGAAGTTGGTGCCCTGTGTTGATCTCCCCATCATCGCAGCATGGAAGTAGCCTCTACTTGAATTTGGAACAACGACCTCGCATCCCCATTCATGTTGACTAGGACTCGAAGTTGGTTTGAACGAATTCCTTCTTTTACCATCCAACGGTCCCTTCCTGGTTCTTAATTAGGGTTTCAATAAGAAGCATGATTTAGTTGCCGTTGAATCCTCGCTCATCGGATGAATCTTGTTACAGCTTTCCAGTCTCGTTTTAGGGTTTCTGTCATGTATATATACATGGATACCTTTATCATGCCGAGATCAAGATTCTCTTGCTGAAACTCTTGCTTTCATCATGTCAGACAGAAGTGGATCATCTTCTTCAACTCGGCCAGATTCTTCTGCTAAACGCAAGCGGCTTGTATCCAGGGTATGATTTTAAATATTTTCTGATTTTGAAGTGTTAATTCTTATTTTTCTTTTGGTGTCTAATCATTGTTTTCTTTAAGAGCAGCCGAATCCCTGAGCCTTGTGACGGTTCTCCTGTGAATCTATGGAGTTCAACGTGGGATGGTTGCGGCAGCGCTTTGATATTATCAAAGTTGATCGAGCTTGTATCATCGCCAATTTCGTTCCTGCTACGAAATCTATCTTGGAAGAGGAGAAGGCTCTGGCTGCAGAATCTGAGAAGGTGGAACAGGCGATCCAAAATTTGAAGAGTAGGACTGAAAGGTATCAGGAAAGACAGAAAAAGATGTTTTCAAGGAACTACAACTTGTTGGATGGCCTTTTCTGAGATGTACTTATTTTTATAAGTAGGCACCATGACGTTTTGATCGTTTCTCCTTTTCTTGATTTTGAACATTGTTTTTTTTTTTGGGAAATGAATTGCATTGGTTTTGATAGTTGAATGAAGTTTTACATTATTATATGTTGAAGAAACTGATAACTTAGATATATAAAGTATGGAAAATGCTTGCGTTTCCGTGTCATGAGACAACAGGAGGCGGAACAATGGTCAACCATAGTATGCCTTGAGACATTTTCTGTTGATGACTGCTTCTAATTTTCCTCCATCCACTTTAATAATCTTGTAGTAGCCAGTGTTATAAGCATTGGTGATCACATAGGGATCTTCCCATTTTGGAGAGAATTTTGGTGCGGACATGTCTTGCGGAATGTGCTTGGAAGTCTTCAAAACTAAGTCTCCCACTTTGAAAACTCGTGGTTTTACAGCTTTTTCGTACGCTCTGGAGACCCTGCTTCTGTATGTTTGAGTACGTTCCTCTGCTTTATCACTCCTGGAGTCTAGGGTCCAACTCGGCAATTCTGGAGCTCGATGCTTCGGCTTCATTCCAGTGGACCCCACTTGCAGCTGCAATTCTGGTTGACGGAATCTTAATCTCTGTTGGGAGAATTGCGTCTGCACCGCAGACGAGTGAGTAAGGAGAAATGCCGGTAGAACTCCTAGGTGTCGTCCGATACGCCTACAATGCCATTGGTAGCTGTTCGTGCCATATCCTGGGATGATCATGCACCGTTCGACTGAGAATCCGAATTAAGGTTTTGTTGGTGCTTTTGGCTAGCCCATTCCCCTGGGGGTAGTAGATGGTGGAGAAGACCTGCTTAATCCCATATTCTTCGAGCAACTCTCGTACCTGCTTGTTGGATAAAGGAGTGCCATTATCAGTAATAATGTGTTTAGGCACGCCAAACCGACAAATGATGTGTTCCTTAATGAACGCCGCGATTGTTGCTCCAGTAGTCCCTCATAGAGGAATGGCTTCAACCCACTTGGTAAAATACTCTGTTGCGGTTGTGATATACTCGTGTTGTTTTGACGATGGAGGGTTGATCTTCCCAATGATGTCAAGTCCCCAGCTGTAAAACGACCACGAAATACTTACCGAGTGTAAAGGAGTAGAAGGTGCATGAATAAGGTTTCCGTGAATTTGACATTCGTTGCATCTCTGAACAAACACAGCTGCATCGTTCTCCATGGTTGGACAATAGTATTTCTCGTGTATCTGGAGAAATAGTTTCTTCTTCCCCTAGTGTTCTCCTTCATGCATTTCTTTCATCGGAATCGGGGTTTCCACCTCGTCCAGGCACCGTAATAGGTCACCCCCAAAACTTTTGCGGTACAGGATTCCTTCATGAAATACGAATCTCTTGGCTCTTTGCTTCATTTTGGATGCGTCCTTCTTGCTGGCAGGGAGTACTCCGTCACGAAGGTAACTGACATATGGCTCTCGCCAGTCTCCAGCGTGGCTCACGTTGAAAATTTCCAATTGATGTGGCGGTATTTGACAATTGGATCAAGATCCTTGGAGTGATCGAGATTGAGTCTCCATATCCGGCCAGTAGAAGCCAAGGCGTTGAAGACGTCGGTAAAGAGTCACTACCAACGTTTGTCCGCAAATCTCATTGTGAATACGATTAAGTTGTAGTTTCGCTTCCTCGTCTCCCAGACATCTTGACAGAGACCCATCTGGATTCCGGTGGTACAACACTCCATGAAGCATGAAAAAGCTTTGCAGGGTTTTGAGGCTGACCTTTCCTTGGGAGAGCGAACTGTTTAGCTCTTGAACAATTGGAGTCCTCCAGTCGTCGGTTTCAGCATTGAAAAAACGGGAGTACAACGACCACACCCAATATTTCTCTTAGCAATCTGTATGTACAAACTCCAATATACTTTCTAGAGAATCAACTAGACAGTCAGACTCAATCAAGATAAAAAGTATATCAAAGAGTTTATATCTCAATCTCTCTATTTGACATATACTCAAGCAAATAGAAATCTGCGAGTCTTTATCAAATACTAGAGAGATAACTTGGATGGTACCAAAGACCAATATCCAAGTTTCAATCAATTTAAATCAACAACCAAAAGGTCGGATATTTTAATTGATTGAAAAACGCACAACCTGTGATATTTCAATTATATAACAAAATATAATGCGAAAAAGAAATAACACAAACACCAGAATTTTGTTAACGAGGAAACCACAAATGCAGAAAAACCCCGGGACCTAGTCCAGATTGAACACACACTGTATTAAGCCGCTACAGACACTAGACTACTCCAAATTAACTTCGATCTGGATTGTAGTTGAATCCCAATCAATGTCATACTGATCCTAGGTACAGTTATGCTCCTACGTCTCTGATCCCAGCAGGATACTACGTACTTGATTCCCTTAGCTGATCTCACCCACCACTAAGAGTTGCTACGACCCAAAGTCGAAGACTTTAATATACAAATCTGTATCACACAGAAAAGTCTACGGTAATAGATAAATCCGTCTCCCACGAATATACCTACGAGTTTTGTTCCGTCTTTTGTTAAATCAAGGTGAACATGAACCAATTGATAAACCATACTTATATTCCCGAAGAACAGCCTAGTATTATCAATCACCTCATAATAATCTTAATCGACGCAGCGAAAAAAGATATTGCGGAATCACAAACGATGAGACGAAGTGTTTGTGATATCTTTTATATCTTGCCTATCGGAGATATCAATCTCAATCCAATTATTACAATTGTACTCGTATGATAGAAATAATAAGATCAGATCACACAACTACAAGAAAGTAGTATCGGTCTGGCTTCACAATCCCAATGAAGTCTTTAAGTCGTTAACCTGGTTTAGAAGAAGAAACCAAAGGTTAAAGGAGAATCGACTCTAGATTAGCACAACTAGTATCACACAGAAGGTGTGGGGATTAGATTTCCCAATTGCTAGAGCTCTCCCTTATATATTCTTTAAAATCAGGGTTTGCAATCAATGTTGGCTTGGTAACAAAACATTCAATATTCACCGTCAGATGAAAACCTGATTAGATTCAAGCTAATATCTTTCAACCGTTAGATCAAAAACTAGCTTTCTACATACAAATGAAATGCACGTTTCTAGGCTTGTGTAACCGTACCCAAACTTGTACATTTGTTGGTTCAACAATAGTCAACCAAATGGTTAGCCATATGATCACTTTCATATCAACCATATTCTTTTTCACCATAACTAGTTCAAGTGACTCAAATGAACTAGTTAGAGAGTTTTTCAATTGCAAGGAAATCTTATGTAACTACACAAGACACAATTTGAAGCAAAAACGATTTGATTCACTCGAATCGGTTCATGAACTATATAGCCACGGTTTGCAATTTGCATTCCTTAGTTTATATAAGAATAAGTTCACAAACATCGTTTTTAGGTATAACCTACTCAAGTTCGCGGACTTAAGTTCCCGGACGGAGTTCACAAACTCCAGACGAGAACTTCCGCCAGTTCGCGGACTAAGTTCGCGGACTTGGCTCATGCCACTATGCCGGTTCTCTTGATCAACAAAGTTCGCAAACTTCGGTTCAAGGAATAAGGACTTATACATATATGTGTTTCCACAACAATGCTTATATCCTCCAATGGTTATATAATTTAAACTCTCATTTCAATCATTGAAACATTCTTAGAGGACGTTGATATTCTATAGTTGTTATTCACAAACTGTTTTTCGTCAAAGTAAGCAATTTTCAAAGTGATTGAAACTTGTCATGACTTTCGTCACTAGGTAAAGATGAACTTGGATAAAGCGAAAGCTTACCAACACATATTTCGAGAAATAGATAGGCGAGATAAACTCGACTCGAAATAACAAATGTGTATAATCTAAGTCTATATAGCAAAACGACTTTTGTCTCAAGATAGGAGATAAATAGACTTTTGAGTGATAGATAATTTCAAGTTTCCACATACCTTTTAGTCGATGAAGATCCACCGGTTCCTTGAGTAGTCCTTCGTCTTGTATGATGATTGCCATGGAGTTCTTGAGCTCAACTACACTTTCTATCCTAGTCCGAGACCTTATCTATAGTAAACTAGAAATCAAGACTTATAGTTTTGATCACTAACATTGGAAAACATGCTTGAGATAGCAACGCATGCGAGTTCGACCGAGCAATTCTCTAACAATTTCCCCTTTTGTCAATTTTAGTGACAAAACTATCAATACATATGGAATACAAAAAATAAATTGGAAGTGTGGAAGTGTGGCAACCAACGCTCGGTTGAACCCACCAAGCGTTGGCATGTCAAGTTTGGTTGTCATAGTTTGAGTGAATCTTATATCAGAAGAGAAGATTCTCAAGATTAAACAAACTAGGTGCAATCAAAGTTCAACAACCGTTAGTCAATTAAATCAATCGAAAACTAAAATAAACTGTAATTACCTAGTTTCCCACCAGCAGTACTCGTAGAGCTTCTTGATCCCACAAAGTCTTTAAACGAGCGGTCGTAAGAGATTTCGCCTAATTAGGGTACTTTCCTCTCTGGATATACGGCTCCACCAGAAACAACAAAAAAATGAAGTTTGCCTGACTCTTAGGATAGTTTGCTAGAAATGCAAACTTGGGTATTTATAGACCAAGGATGTTTGGACACCAAGAAATTTCCAAAACCGAGTATTCTCAAGATATGCTATAAATGCTCAAAATCGGTTTTCATAATTCCTGGAAATGCTTTGTCCAATATTTCTGAAATCTCACTAGAAAATCTCAAGTTAGTAAATGCATACCAATTTTTATTTTCTAGAGATATGCATTTAATTACTGGTAATTAAAGCATATAAAACTAACAACCTTAATTAAAAGATTCTTAATTTATCTCGGATCGGGATCTCGTTGAGTTATTAAGGAATATCTTTGAACAATAAAAGATAAGAGTTACTGATCATGTTCAAAGTATGTTGACATCTTTTCTTTGTAAATCATCAGGACGACCCTGAATTCATATTAGTAGTCTGGCCGGCCCTATCAATAGTAATTCAAGATCTTTCCATACAAACATAGGTCCATATAGCTCACGCTAGTCAAAACGTCTAACTGAATTGAAAGTAATATTCAATTAAAAACAATATTGCAAGAAAAACCTCGTTTTCATAAGAAAAGGTACCGAACTAGACTAGAAGTTCAACTGAATTAAGAAATAAATAATGGAAGGTTTCGACATAATTATGTTTGAAAAGAATTAAGGCTCAAAATAAACTCTCAGTATGGTGCCAAGCACCAGTGTCTCTCAGTGATAAACCTTATTGAGAATAAGGAAAAGAAAACAAAAATCTAAAAGAAAGCCACTGCAAAGAAGAGATCCTACTTCTTCCCACAAACTGCAGCGACCCCACGAGCAACTTTGCGACTAAATCAAATGTTTACTCTACTTCCTGAAATAGAAAATCAACACAAGGTCAGAGCCTTGATAATTGCAAGTTCATTCTCATCCCATCATATATGTACCAATAGCATATAAGATACAAAAGTATAAGGGTAGTCTATATTTTTTAACTACAACAAAATTTGAATCAGAGATTTAGCATTCCAACCAAATGACAATGTTGCTTACCTTTGGCAGTTCACAAAAGAACACACACACATTCAAGAATAAAAGATTTACATTTAATCCAGCGCCCACCGGTGCTCACAAGCTATATGCTATTGTGGCCCTGATCTCTTGGCTTATCCAACTCATCTACTACCCACCGCGACACTCAAACTATTTGAATAGAAGAGGACCTGCTCTCTTAGTAAGTAGATTCACAAACAACGTATCATTCAATAAGGATTTGAATCCTAACTATACATCAACACCTTTGCAAGACATTTCAAAAGTCTAAAGTTTACACCTGAACTTAAATGCAACATTCATTCTCATAAGAACAACAAGAAAGCAAAATACATACCATAGCACATGACAGTTCAGAAATTATTCCATCAGTTTTACACCGAACACCATAACTGGACCTGTCACATTCCTTATCAACACTAACCTGATCTCAAAGAAATTTCTACCATACATTCATAAATATAACACAGACATTGTATCAAAAATTCATAGAAAAGTAACGGTTAGAACCTAATCTACCACTGATTCAGTTCGTCTCAAACTGAATTTCTACAAGTTTACCTGAAAAACTCAGTTGGTTAGGGTACCTCTCTAACTCATATTCCAGTGAAATTTTTAAAGCATCCTCATAGACTAAATGGGTTACTCCCATTAAAAATTCAGGTCATTATACACTGTATAACTCCTATTTTCATGGGTTTCTATCGCTGCACAGTGATCTGAAATCTGTAGCAATGTAACCTGAACCTGGTTGGTTTCATAAAAACTCCATCTCCGATCGTTCTAAAAATATAACAAAGGTTTCATAACACAGTAACAAACAACATATATGAAAATCACAGAGATCTAATGGTTCGATTTAAACCTAAGATACAAACAACAGTTATAGTTTTTGGTGTTAGGAAATACCTAATTCGAAATTACCCTAGTTTCTTAGCTTCTAAACCTAAGATTTCATGAGATTCAACAAGTGAAACCTATGTACTACCAATAATAGATGATAAAGCAAGAATAAACTTGCCTTTGGACTTGTGTAACCCTAGAAATCCTTTAGTTCCATCTGCAACTTCTCTTCACGCCGCAAAGCTCTTTTCTTTGACAAGAAACTCAATTTTCTGTTCTCTAACTCAGGCAACTTAAATCTAGGTTTTTTATTTTTATTCTCTAACCTAGTTTTTAACTACACCCAGATATCTTATCATGGGAAGCCCATTAGCTAATCAACAAGATTATTTTAAAGGCAAACCTAACCATCAAACAAAAATAGAATTTGAGGTTATGACATCCTCTTTCATATTTACAATCTTAGAATCGATTATACCACACTTCCAAACAAGTTTAGAATTGGTTCATCTGTATTCCAAGACAACTATGTGATTGATTAAATATCAAATCACTAATCATGGGTTTACGATTTTACCAAACACAAGGATCAGTTCTACCTTAATATGGTTGCTGGGACCGGTTATATCAGTTACCATAATCGATTACGTCAATTACCAGGACCAGTTACCATATACTCATGGTATTACTTGTGATCGGTTAAACAAGTCACTCGGATCGGTTACACCAATTACTAGGACCGGTTACACCAATTACAAGGATCGATTACACATTAATTTTGTGATCGGTCACACAAATTACTAGGCTCCGTCACACCAATTACAAATATCGATCATACATCTCAGGTGATTACTTCGGATAGGTTACACTAATAAAAGTCATACCAAATCATAATTCAGGCAGTGTGATTAGTTATACCAAGATATATAACAAGTTATAATAAGTTCTACTAACTCACACATATTGGTAATCCAAAGATATGCAATGAATAACAATACCAATAAGCCTAGCGATTTCCCTTTCGATTCATAAAACAAGTTCATGAATGTACTTCCTTTAAACAAATGTAAACATTGTTTCCTAGGATGAAATCTTCACCTTTACCCATACACATAATCACAATAGCATTCATATGATTATGTCGATGTCATATATATACGAAGTTCAAAAGATAAGCGTTATACTTTGTATCCTAATTCCTTAACACTATGATCATGTGATCATGTCTCACTACTAGAGTATAATCATTCACCGCTTCGCAGTTATGTTTTCAATATAACACCACTTGAAAGATACGTTAGGAATGAAACCGTTCAAGTCAAATATTACTAACCTTAATAGGAAGGATGATATCGTCGTTGTAGCTCGTTACTTCTTCACATTCTTCAGGTCTTCGAGTAATACTTGTATGTCTCATAATCCTAGACTTTCTAGTCTAACAAATACGAAGTTGTCTCTAGTACATAATCAAGCGACTCTTAGATGAGTTTTGATTCACTAAAATATGACAACCAAACTTGACATACCAACGCTTGGTGGGTTCAACCGAGCTATGCTCTAACAATCTCCCCCTTTGTCAATTTTAGTGACAAAACTCTTAATACATATGGATAAACAAATTACAAGAATTCATTACACATACGCTTGATTCCAAGTTTCAACAACACAATAGCCTACATATATTCAATCCATAAATGATGTTGTTGACAATTGAATAACAAAGCTAATACTCCCCCTAAAGGAAAGATAAGTAGATTTTCAATCCGAACATCTTTGTTATTCCCCTTTTGTAGTCAAGATAACTACAAAAACAATATGATATGTTGTTCCCCCTTAGTCAATGCTTTACTCTTTTGTTAGATATAAAGTTTAAGCACAATTGTCCTTTATTTAGTGATTACAAATCACTTGTTTACTCCATATAGTTCTCCCCCTTTTTTCAAAAAATGACAAAGGTTCGAGCAAATAAAGGTCAAACCGAAAGGATCTTACAAATCTAAAAGACTTGTACAACCTTAAGAGTTATGCACGAAGCTTTCACATATCATTTTAGATAACCAATATCAAAACCTAAACTACAAGTAATTTGGTTTTAATATGTTATCAAGGAAACAATTGCTCGAAGCAATTTTCCCTCATAGTTTAACAAATTGACTAAGAAACTTAGTTCCCTTGCTAAATCGATTGCACAAATGCAATCGCTTAGTTCCCAGTAACCATATGAAGGTAGAACCTGTTAGAGCATAGCTCGGTCAACCTCGCATGTGTTGTTATATCAAGTATGTTTGTCAATGTTAGTGATCAAAACTATGAGTCTTGATTTCTAGTCTATTATAGCTAAGTCTCGGACTAGGATAGAAAAGTGTAGTTGAGCTCAAAGACTTCATGGAGATTCATCATACAACGACGAAGATCTACTCAAAGAACGGTGGAACTTCATCAACAAAAAGGTATGTGGAGACTTGAACTTATCTATCACTCAAAAGTCTATCTATTCTATCTCCTACTTCTTATGAGACAAAAAGTCGTATGCTATATAGACTGGATCATACACATTTGACATTTCGAGTTGAATATTCACTACTTAGCTTTTTCTCGAAATCGTGTGTTGGTAAAGCGTTTCGCTTTCATCAAGTTTATCTTCACCTAGTGACGAAAGTCATGAAAAGTTTCAATTACTTTGAGAATTGCTCTGACGTAAAACGGTATGTGAATAATGGCTATATAACGTCCTTTGAGAATGTCTCAATGATTGGAATGAGAGTTTAGATTACATAACCATGTATTCCTTAATCCGAAGTTTTCGAACTTTGTTGATTGAGAGAAACCGGAGGAATTGGCTTTGCCAAGTACGCGAACTCAGTTTGCGAAATCAATCCGCGAACTGACGGAAGTTCTCTTGCCGAGAATTTCTGCTGGGATTTTCCAAAAACTCGTTTGCGTGTTTAGTCCGCGAACTCAGTCCGCGAACCTAATCCGCGAACTGGCGGAAGTCTCTTTGCCGAGATTTTTTGCTGAGTTTGGAAAACTCTGCCGGTTGCCTTAAGTCCGCGAACTTGTTTGTGAACTTAAGTGGTTATGATCTAAAGATGTGCCCTAAACATGAAACTTAAATTACTAAGGAATGCTTTATGCAAACCATGGCTATAAAGTTCATGAGCCGATTCATTGAATCGAATCATCTTTGTTTCAATTGTGTCTTGTGTAGTTACATAAGATCTCATAGCAATTGAACAACTCTCTAACTAGTTCATTTGAGTCAATTGAACTAGTTATGGTGAAGAAGAACTAGGTTAATATGAATTGCTCATATGGTTAACCTTTTTGGGTTACTATGTTGAACCAACATACACATACACGTTTGGGCACAGTTTTCACAAACCCAGTAAATGTCTACCCAAGTGTGTGTGACAAGCTAAGTTTTCGATCTAACGGTTGAGAAATATTAGCTTGAATCTAAATCAGGTTTTCATCTAACGGTGAATATGGATTTCTTTGTAACTAAGGCAAACCCCTGATTTGAAGGCTATATAAAGGAGACATCTAGCATTGTGCAAAACTAATCCCCACACGTCTGTGTGATACTAGTGCGCTCGCTAGAGTCGATTCTCCTTTAACCTTTGGTTTTCTTCTCTAAAACCAGGTTAACGACTTAAAGACTTCATTGGTATTGTGAATCCAGACCGGTACTACTTTTATCGTAGTTGTATGATCTGATCTTGTATCTTCTATCGTACGAGTACAATCTTTGATTGTCTTGAGATCGTGAGAGTTCTCCGATAGGCAAGATAAAGAAGTCACAAACATCTTCGTCTCACTGTTTGTGATTCCTCGACAAACCGCTTGTGTAGTCAAGAAGGATTGTTGAGAGGTAATTGATTAATCTAGGTTGTTCTTCGGAAATATAAGACCGGATTATCAATTGGTTCCTGTTCACCTTGATTTCATATCTTAAGACGGAACAAAACCTATGGTTTTTCTGTGGGAGACAGATTTATCCTTTGATAGACTTTTCTGTGTGAGACATATTTGTTTATTATCAAGTCTGCGATTTTGGGTTGCAGCAACTCTTAGTTGTGGGTGAGATCAGCTAAGGGAATCAAGTGCGCAGTATCCTGCTGGGATCAGAGGCGTAGGAGTACAATTGTACCTTGAATTAGTGGGAGACTGATTGGGGTTCAACTATAGTCCAGTCCGAAGTTAGCTTGTAGTAGGCTAGTGTCTGTAGCGGCTTAATACAGTGTGTATTCAATCTGGACTAGGTCCAGGGGTTTTTCTGCATTTGCGGTTTCCTCGTTAACAAAACTTCTGGTGTCTGTGTTATTTCTTTTCCGCATTATATTTTATATAATTGAAATAATACAGGTTGTGCGTTAAAGATCATCAATTGGAAATCCAACCTTTGGTTGTTGATTGATATTGATTGATCCTTGGACATTGGTCTTTGGTACCGTCCAAGTTATCTCTCTTTGATAAAAAATCGCAGATTTCCTTTTGCTTGAGTAAAGATCAAATCGAGAGATTGAGATATAAACTCTTTGATATATCTTTTTATTTATTGAGTCTAACTGTCTAGTTGATTCTCATAAAAAGTATATTGGAGTTTGTCCCTACAGAGTGCTAAGCGAAATATTGTGTGGTGTTGTTAGACCCCCGTTTTTTCAATTGGTATCAGAGCAGGCAAACACATTAAAGACATCAAAAGTCTGTGTTTGTAGCAATCTGACTATATAGACTATGAAGTCTCAATAGACGCTTCACCAGGTTTAAAAAACAACCGCAAGAAAAGGTCTAACAAACTGGTGTCTCTTCAAAAAGGGTTGGATGAACAAATCTGGATCAACTATGGCCTTGTTGCAGAAATTGCAATTCTTAAGGATTTGATATCTGGAAATACCCACTTTGAGAAGTTGAAAAATCTCAGTTGTTCCTCTTTCAAGAAAAGTCATCAATCAGATAGTAATCAATGAAAAAATGTTGAGAAAACTGATATGACAAGGAACCAGTCAGACAATCTTCAAAGCATAGGCTCATGTTGTGATCCATCCGATCATATACATCAAGCTTGTATGTCCTTTCAAAAGATTCTTAACGTTGCAAGTAATATTTGTAAGAAAGCTAAACAAATGTATGATTCTCTAAATGTTCATACAACACTACCAGGAAACTCTAAATTGAGAAGTACTAGTAGTATGGGTGCCTTTGCTTTAAGATATACATCTCCCTTTCAATGGTTTCTTGATAGTGGATGCAGTCGACATATGACAGGTGATCTTACTTGGTTTGTTTCGTCTGTTGACTATGAAGGAGATCCTGTAACATTCGGAGATGGAAGTTGTTGCTACATTAGCAAAAAGGGAACGATCAAGCTACCCGGTGTTCCAGAAATCCATGATGTGGTATACGTTAAAGGTATGACTGCTAATCTTCTTTCTATTAGTCAAATTTGCGACAAGGGCCATCGAGTTGTCTTCAATGCAAATGGATGTGACATTGTTGACAAATCTGGGAAAGTGATTTTTCAAGGAACTCGTGGTAAAAATAACTATTATCTTCTTGATACTCAGTTTAGCAACCGTTGTAATTTGACTAAGGTGGAATCTACACATCTTTGGCATGAGATTTTTGGTCACATCAATTATCGTCTTCTAACTAAGATCATTAACAAAGAACTTGTTAGAGGCATTCCCAAAATCAATGCAAAGATTGAAGGTGTATGTGGTGCCTGTCAAAAGGGTAAGCAAACGAAAGTTCACCACAAATCATCTCGAGATATTCTCACTAAAGCTCCACTTGATTTAATTCATATGGACCTCTTCGGACCAATTAAACAACCCACTGTTGCCGGTAATAAGTATGCTTTAGTTATGGTAGATGATTACACCAGATTTACTTGGGTTGCATTCCTATCCCATAAGAATGAAACCCTTAGTGAATTCAAGATTATTGTTAAAAGGTCCAGAACGAACAAGGTCGCAAACTAAAGAAAATTAGAAGCGATCGTGGCACTGAATTCAAAGACACCAAGGTATTTCAGTTCTGTGAAAAACTGGGGATCATTCAACAATACTCACCACCAATTACTCCTCAATCTAATGGAGTTGCTGAGAGAAAGAATAGGAACATCCAGGAAATGGCCAGGGTAATGCTCCACAACAAAAACTTACCTTTAAGATTTTGGGGAGAAGCTGTCTTTACAACATGTTACTTGATCAACCGTGTGTATTTACGGTCTAAAACCCTTAACACTCCTTATGAGTTATGGTATGGAAGGAAACCCAACCTACACTATCTCAGGGTGTTTGGAAGTAAGTGCTATATTCTGAAAGATCGAGAACAGAAAGGGAAATTCGACACCAAAAGTGACGAAGGTATCTTTCTTGGCTATGCTTCTGATAGTCGTGGTTTTCGAGATTTTAATCTCAGAACACAAGTCATGATGGAATCTGCTAATGTTATCATCGACAACATTAGTAATTTTCGTCAAGATAGTTCTCCTACTGAGTTGCCTCCAACTGAGACAATTGAGAAAGTCAAAGAAATTCCAGAATCAGTCGAAATTATCCCAACTGTTACTGATCCTGACATTTCTAGTGACGAGGAGAAGAGCACTGATGAATCCATTCTTGATGAACAAGAACGTGTCCCTCCACGACATCTTTGGGTTCAAAGGAATCATGACCCCAACAGTATCATTGGGGGAAGGGATTCTTCAGCCAAAACAAGGGGCCAACTTCAAAATATATGCAATTTTGGTTGTTATCTTTCGCAGGTGGAACCAAGGAATATTGATAAAGCTCTGAAAGATCCCTTTTGGGTAAATGCGATGCATGAAAAGTTAAATCAATTTGAAAGACAATATGTCTGGGAACGTGTACCTTGTCCTCCAAATGTCAATATTGTTGGTACCAAATGGATATTCAAACACAAGTCTGATGAATTTGGCACAATTGTCAGAAATAAAGCTAGACTTGTCGCTCAAGGAAATTCACATATTGAAGGAATCGATTTTGACGAAACCTTTGCACCTGTGGCACGTCTTGAGTCCATTCGACTTTTATTGGCCCATGCTTGCTTTCTCAAGATTAAGTTGTTTCAGATGGACATAAAATCAGCATTCCTGATGGAATTTTAAAAGAGGAAGTCTATGTCGCTCAACCTAAGGGGTTCGAAAACTCTGATTTCCCAAATCATGTGCTAAAGCTCAAAAAGGCGTTATATGGATTGAAGCAAGCACCAAGAGCCTGGTTTGAGAAACTTACTACCTCTCTTATTAGAAAAGGTTTTTCAAGAGGAGGATCTGATAAAACATTGTTTACCAAATGGAGTGGGAAAGATGTGATCATTGCTCAAATCCATGTAGATGATATCATCTATGGATCAACTTCTGAAAAATTCGCAAAAGATTTCCAAGTCTCTCTTGCTAAAGAATTTGAAATGAGCAATGTTGGTGAATTGAAATTCTTCTTAGGATTACAGATTTAACAACATAAGGAGGGTATTTACTTATCCCAAGAGAAGTACGCACGTAATCTTGTGTCAAGATTTGGTCTGGATAAGTCATCTCCTAAGTTGACTCCTATGCCTACTATTGGTAAATTGCACATGGATGAGAAAGGAGCAAAAGTGGATCAAAAATTATATCGATCTATTATAGGTAGCCTTTTGTATCTTACATCTACTAGACCTGACATTGCTTTCAGTGTTGGCTGTTGTGCCAGGTTTCAGGCGGATCCAAAAGAATCTTATCTTGCAGCTGCAAAGAGAATCATACGATATATAAATCACACTGTTGGGTATGGTCTCTCGTACACTTTTGATACTAATGCTGACCTTTCTGCTTATTCTGATGTTGATTGAGCAGGATGTGTAGAAGATAGAAAAATTACATCAGGGGGCTTCTACTATGTAGGTATCAATCTTGTAGCATGGCATAGCAAGAAGCAAAACTCTCAATCCTTGTCCACATGTGAAGCAGAATATATTACTGACGGATCATGTTGTACTCAACTCCTATGGATGAAACAGATGCTTGCTGATTATGGAATTGATACTCGAATAATAAAGATCTTTTATGATAACTCCAGTGCGATTCGAATTACTGAGAATCCTGTTGAGCACTCAAGAACAAAGCACATTTACATAAGGTACCATTTTATTCGTGATCTTTATGAAAATGGTATCAGCAGTATGGAGTTTGTGCCTTCCGAACAACAATTGGCTGATATTCTCACCAAACCCTTAGACACTGCAACGTTTCAACACTTGCTGCAGTATATTGGTGTTGTTTTGGTTCATTAAAAGTTTCATTGACTCTTGCCCCTATGCTTATCCTTATCTTTTGGGAAATTGAGTCTGAAACTCCAGTAGGTACTTTCCAATTCAGTTTCTGTAGGATTGTCGTTATTGTCTTTTTAGTATCTCTTTAGTGCTTCAAAATCCTTCTTTTCTTTCAAAATTAAGGTCGCTCTTGTTGTTTTTTCGGGAATGACATCAAATGGGGCAGAGTTCTTTTGAACTTGTGCTTAATGGTAATATCTTGCGGGGTGTGCGGCTGTGGAATTTTATAGGGGTTATCTTGTATCTTAAAACTCCTTGATGAATGCATTTAGCTTCGGCTTTATGATTGCATCTAAATTAAGTTGGTATGTATTTTTTTCTTTTAGTCTATGAAATGTCTCTTGTGGAAATTTCATTATGATACCGTTCTTTTACCTTTGCCAATTTTATTGACAAAAAGGGGGAGAAATAATGTAGTTTACACTACAAATACATATGGTTTTCGGATCATTGTGTAAGGGGGAGTGGTTTCCATGATCGAGATGGAGTATTGACTAAGGGGGAGTGATACATATCACCATAGTATTGTTGTTAAATTCGTGATGCAATTGGACTTTGATGTTACATAATGATACTATGACACTGTATAATAATGATCGAGAATCTCGATTTCTCTCATTGTTATAGATACAGATTTTCAACAACGGTGGTGCTAAACTTACAACCTTTGGGATCATTGGAGTACTTGGAAGGACGAAGATTTCAAGGAACGTTGAAGATTAGACTATGGAATAGGAGCCACTAAAGTTTATCTTTTTTGTATTCCATATGTATTAATAATTTTATCACTAAAATTGACAAAGGGGGAGATTGTTAGAGCATGTCTCGGTCAACCTCGCATGCGTTGCTATATCAAGCATGTTTCTCAATGTTAGTGATCAAAACTATGAGTCTTGATTTCTAGTCTATTATAGCTAAGTCTCGGACTAGGATAGAAAAGTGTAGTTGAGCTCAAGAACTTCATGGCGATTCATCATACAACGACGAAGATCTACTCAAGGAACCGTGGAACTTCATCAACAAAAAGGTATGTGGAGACTTGAACTTATCTATCACTCAAAAGTCTATCTATTCTATCTCCTACTTCTTATGAGACAAGAAGTCGTATGCTATATAGACTGGATCATACACATTTGACATTTCGAGCTGAGTATTCACTACTTATCTTTTTCTCGAAATCGTGTGTTGGTAAAGCGTTTCGCTTTGATCAAGTTTATCTTCACCTAGTGACGAAAGTCATGAAAAGTTTCAATTACTTTGAGAATTGCTATGAGGTGAAATTGTCTGTGAATAACGGCTACATAACGTCCTCTAAGAATGTCTCAATTAGGGCTTTCAATGGATAAAAATCCGTCGGATATTGGCAATACCAATAAGGTTAAGGTTAAGGGTTATCGGATATCCGGTATCCGATAATATCCGTCGGAATTCAAAAATTCAATATCGATAAGGTTAAGGATAAGCTATCGGGTATCGGATATTATTCCGTTAATTTTCGTTATCTACTCATGATACAAAAAACTTCCATTAATTTCCGATAATTTCCGTTAATATTCAATAATTTCCGATAATTTCCGTTAATATTCGATAATTTCCGATATTTACTTAAGAGAGACGTAATCAAATGGCTAAAGAGTAAACCTAAAGGGTATTAGGTATTGAAAATTTCCGAAAATTTTATGATATAGTTATACACTAACGGTATCGGATATTAACCTAACGGAAACTCCCTTAACCGGTACCGTTATGTTAATAAACGGATATTCGTTACGTTAAGGTTATCGGATATCGGATAGCCGTTATGTCGGATATTAACCTAACGGAATCCGGATGTTCGGAAACGGATACCGGATATCGAATATCCATTGACAGCCCTAGTCTCAATGATTGGAATGAGAGTTTAGATTACATAACCATGTTATCCTTAATCCGAAGTTTTCGAACTTTGTTGATTGAGAAAAGCCGGAGATATTGGCTTTCCAAGTCCGAGAACTCAGTCTGCGAACTCAGTCCGCGAACTGACGGAAGTTCTCTTGCCGAGAATTTCTGCTGGGATTTTCGAAAAACTCGTTTGCGTGTTTAGTCCGCGAACTGGTGGAAGTCTCTTTGCCGAGATTTTCTGCTGAGTTTGGAAAACTCTGCCGGTTGCCTTAAGTCCGCGAACTTGTTTGTGAGCTTAAGTGGTTATGATCTGAAGATATGCTCTGAACATGAAACTTAAATTACTAAGGAATGCTTTATGCAAACCGTGGCTATAAATTTCATCAGCCGATTCATCGAATCAAATCATCTTTGTTTCAATTGTGTCTTGTGTAGTTGCATAAGATCTCATAGCAATTGAACAACTCTCTAACTAGTTCATTTGAGTCAATTGAACTAGTTATGGTGAAGAAGAACTAGGTTAATATGAATTGCTCATATGGTTAACCTTTTTGGGTTACTATGTTGAACCAACATACACGTACACGTTTGGACATGGTTTTCACAAACCCAGTAAACGTCTACCCAAGTGTGTGTGACAAGCTAAGTTTTCGATCTAACGGTTGAGAAATATTATCTTGAATCTAAATCAGGTTTTCATCTAACGGTGAATATGGATTGCTTTGTAACTAAGGAAAAACCCTGATTTGAAGGCTATATAAAGGAGACATCTAGATTGTGCAAAACTAATCCCCACACGTCTGTGTGATACTAGTGCGCTCGCTAGAGTCGATTCTCCTTTAACCTTTGGTTTTCTTCTCTAAAACCAGGTTAACGACTTAAAGACTTCATTGGGATTGTGAAGCCAGACTGATACTACTTTTATCGTAGTTTTGTGATATGATCTCGCATCTTCTATCGTACGAGTACAATCTTTGATTGGCTTGAGATCGTGAGAGTTCTCCGATAGGCAAGATAAAGAAGTCACAAATATCTTCGTCTCGCTGTTTGTGATTCCTCGACAAACCGCTTGTGTAGTCAAGAAGGATTGTTGAGAGGTGATTGATTAATCTAGGTTGTTCTTCGGGAATATAAGACCGGATTATCAATTGGTTCCTGTTCACCTTGATTTTATATCTTAAGACGGAACAAAACCTAGGGTTTTTCTGTGGGAGACAGATTTATCCTTTGATAGACTTTTCTGTGTGAGACAGATTTGTTTATTGCCATGTCTGCGATTTTGGGTTGCAGCAACTCTTAGTTGTGGGTGAGATCAGCTAAGGGAATCAAGTGCAATATCCTGCTGGGATCAGAGGCGTAGGAGTACAACTATACCTTGAATTAGTGGGAGACTGATTGGGGTTCAACTATAGTCCAGTCTGAAGTTAGCTTGTAGTAGGCTGGTGTCTGTAGCGGCTTAATGCAGTGTGTATCCAATTTGGACTAGGTCCCGGGGTTTTTCTGCATTTGCGGTTTCCTCGTTAACAAAACTTCTGGTGTCTGTGTTATTTCTTTTCCGCATTATATTTTATATAATTGAAATAATACAAGTTGTGCGTTAAAGATCATCAATTGGAAATCCAACCTTTGGTTGTTGATTGATATTTATTGATCCTTGGACATTAGTTTTTGGTACCGTCCAAGTTATCTCTCTTTGATAAAGACTCGCAGATTTCCGTTTGCTTGAGTAAAGATCAAATTGAGAGATTGAGATATAAACTCTTTGATATATATTTTTATTGATTGAGTCTAACTGTCTAGTTGATTCTCATAAAAATTATATTGGAGTTTGTCCATACAGATTGCTAAGCGAAATATTAGGTGGTGTTGTTAGACCCCCGCTTTTTTTGAACCGATCCTTGTGTTTGGTAAAATCGTAAACCCATGATTAGTGATTTGATATTTAATCAATCACATAGTTGTCTTGGAATACAGATGAACCAATTGTAAACTTGTTAGGAAGTGTGGTATAATCGATTCCAAGATTGTAAATATGAAAGAGGATTTACAAAGAAAAGATGTCAACATACTTTGAACATGATCAATAACTCTTATCTTTTATTTTTCAAAGATATTCCTTAATAACTCAACGAGATCCCGGTCCGAGATAAATTAAGAATCTTTTAATTAAGGTTGTTAGTTTTATATGCATTAATTACCAGTAATTATATGCATATCTCTAGAAAATAAATATTGGTAATGTGCATTTACTAATTGGAGATTTTCTAGTGAGATTTCGGAAATATTGGACAAAACATTTCCAGGAATTATGAAAATCGATTTTGAGCATTTATAGCATATCTTGAGAATACTCGTTTTTGGAAATTCCTTGGTGTCCAAACATCCTTGGTCTATAAATACCCAAGTTTGCATTTCTAGCAAACTATCCTAAGAGCCAGAAAAACTTCATCTTTTTGTTGTTTCTGGTGGAGTCGTCTATCCAGAGAGGAAAGTACCCTAATTAGGCGAAATCTCTTACAACCGCTCGTTTAAAGACTTTTGTGGGATCAAGAAGCTCTACGAGTACCGTTGGTGGGAAACTAGGTAATTACAGTTTATTTTAGTTTTCGATTTGTTTGATTGACTAACGGTTGTTGAACTTTGATTGCACCTAGTTTGTTTATTCTTGAGAATATTCTCTTATGATATAAGATTCACTAAAATATGACAACCAAACTTGACTATACCAACGTTTGGTGGGTTCAATCGAGCTATTTTCTAACAGATTTGGTTTCCATATCTTTGGGTGTGCACAAACCTTGATCGGCTCGGATCCAACTAGAATCGATTTCAAAGTTGTAAATGTGAAAGAGAACTTACAAATTAAAGATGTCGACATACTTTGAACACGTGCTATGAATGTTTATTTCTTTAATTGTTCAAAGATATTCCTTAATGGCTAAGGGAAGAGAATCCCAAGATCGAAACATAAGTAAGTTAAGAATCTTTTAATTAAGGTTATTAATTTCATTTTGTAGGGAAATTCCAGAATTAGTAATATGCATTTACTAATTAGATTTTTCGAGAGATTTTGATCATTATTTTTAGACAGAGCATTTCCAGGAATTAGGAAAACCGAATTTGTGCTTTAATGAATATCTTGAGAATATTTTCGGTTTTGGAAATTCCTTGGTGTCCAAACTTCCTTGTTTATAAATACTTGAAGTTTGCCTTTCTAGCAAACTAATCTTTCGTAACAACAGACTTCCTCTTTTGTTGTTGTTACTGGTGTAGCCGCCTATTCGGAGAGGAGAGTAACCTAATTAGGCGAAATCTCTTACGGCCGCTCAGTTTAAAGTCTTCTTTGGGATTGAGAAGCTCTAGCGTGTACCGTTGGTGGGAAATTAGATAATTGTGGTTTATCTTTTGTTTTCGATTGATTTGATTGACTAATGGTGGTTGAAATCTGATTGCACCTAGTTTGTTTATTCTTGATAATCTTCTCTTCTGATATAAGATTCACTCAAACTAGTTCATAGTTTCGACAGGGATCTTTAGACTGTTTTGAGTTCTAAAGACGATCTTGTGATAATCCATTGTTAACAGACTTCGTTCTGTGCGTGATTGATCAGTAATTGTGTGCAGGTTTTTATTGAAGATTTAAGAAGATTTGAAGACAAAGAAGATATTGAAGATCTGAATTGGGTTTTATAATCTTTGGTGTGCACGATACTTGTTTTGGTAAAAGAGGATCCAATTAATAATCGGTTTATCCTTGTGGTAGATTGGATTGATTAATTGAGTAGATCGGCATCAACACAATTCTTTGGATTAAGAGTGTTGTTGGCTTAATCTTAAACGATTACCTCGGTAATTGAACATAAGATAGATCTAAGGACCTGACAAAGGAGTTTATATTAAGAAAAACGGAATAGCCTTTGTTTGACTCATATCACTTGGTTGAAGAGAGTTGATACAAAACAGATTTGTTGTTCCTTTATTGTTTGGAATACGAACCAAAGGAATTGTTCCAAGTACGTGACTTATTTATAAGTTGGAGGTGTAGAAATACATACGGAACTAGGTGAACTATAGGTTTAGTTGCTTGGTCTCAACTATACGAAGTTGGTGTAATTTTGTGTAGCGGCTTAATCATGAGAGTATTCAATTCTGGACAAGGTCCTGGGATTTTTCTGCATTTGCGGTTTCCTCGTTAACAAAATCTTGTTGTGTCATTTACTTTATATTTCCGCATTATAATTGTTTTATTATAATTAAAGTAAATCGCACAAACGTTAATTCCTATTTACTTGATAAGCAATCCTATTGTGTTTGGTTAAGTCCGAACCCTTGTATCAAGTAAACATACTTCGTTGTTGTATTATTTCGATCTCGTACCCATAGACGATCACACGAAGTGTGAACCGATTAGTTGTATTTTCTCGACTCAGTCCATAGACAATCACTTTCGGAGAAAGGACTTATAGGTAGGAAAAGTTTTAGCTTGAGGTATATTTCGGTACCTCGCCTTTTCACTAATTAGGTGAAATCTCTTACGACTTCTCAGTTTAAAGTCTTCATTGGGATTGAGAAGATCTATTAGTACCGTTGGTAGGAAACTAGATAATTGTGGTTTATATTTTATTTTCGATTGATTTGATTGACTAACGGTTGATTCTTTGATTGCACCTAGTTTTTTTATTCTTGAAAACATTCTCTTCTAATATAAGGCTCACTCAAACTAGATCAAAGATTTAACGATTATACGGATCTAAGTTTTTCTAGATCCGTAAGATAGATTCATTGATTTTCCATTGTTAACAGACTATGTTCTGTGCGACAAATCAACAAGGAATCAAGTTTGTTTTGTTACTTTGAAGATTAAATCGAAGATTGAAGATCTTGAAGATTTGAAGAAGAAGTTGTTGTGAACCATTAAGAAGATATATTAGATTTATTCCTAAAGTGAACGCCTGTTCTGCTAGGATATCTGGTATCAAATATCTATCGAGAACTTCGGTTCTGCTAGATATTATCAAATCAAGAATACTGCTGAAGCTGAGTTACTAGGATTTCAGTTTACTTAGTATTGTCTGCACGAAGTTGCAGGTTTACTTTTTGTAGCGTCTTACTTCAATTGAGTATTCAAAATTGGACTAGGTCCCGGGATTTTTCTGCATTTGCGGTTTCCTCGTTAACAAAATTCTGGTGTGTGTGCTTTACTTTATTTCCGCATTATAATTGTTTTATATTATAATTAAAGTAAATACACTTGTACGTTAATTAGGTACTTGATATTTATCTTATGAGATTTCGGTTATCAAGTGAATACTTTGTTTTTGTATTGTCTCGATTTCATATCCATAGACGATCACACAAAGTGTATTGGATTTATCCACTTGAATTTGATAATGTCACTTTGTTAGACCAGTCCGGACTAACCCTATTTCAAATGGACACCGTTTTGAAATATTCCTTGAGTGATTGTTGCTCCAAGAGGTTTATACACGGTATATATTGAATAGGTTGTGATCAAACAAAAAGATTGTGGTGTATTTGGGTACCCTCGTCTTTTCAAAATCAGAAATATTTTTTGTCTTCAAATCTTCTTTAATCTTCAGTATACACCTGCACAACACTACTTGAATCTCTTGTAATCAATCACACACAAAACGGAGTCTGTTAACAATAGATTATCACAAGACGTCTTTAGATCTAAAAACAGTTCTAAAGATCCCGTCGACACTTCGATCTAGTTTGAGTGAATCTTATATCAGAAGAGAAGATTCTCAAGAATAAACAAACTAGGTGCAATCAAAATTCAACAACCGTTAGTCAATCAAATCAATCGAAAACTAAAATAAACTACAATTACCTAGTTTCCCACCAACGGTACTCGTAGAGCTTCTTGATCCCACATAAGTCTTTAAACGAGCGGTCGTAAGAGATTTCGCCTAATTATGGTACTTTCCTCTCTGGATAGACGGCTCCACCAGAAACAACAAAAAGATGAAGTTTGCCTGGCTCTTAGGATAGTTTGCTATAAATGCAAACTTGGGTATTTATAGACCAAGGATGTTTGGACACCAAGGAATTTCCAAAACCGAGTATTCTCAAGATATGCTATAAATGCTCAACATCGGTTTTCATAATTCCTGGAAATGCTTTGTCCAACATTTCCGAAATCTCAATAGAAAATCTCCAATTAGTAAGTGCACATTACCAATTTTTATTTTCTAGAGATATGCATTTAATTACTGGTAATTAAAGCATATAAAACTAACAACCTTAATTAAAAGATTCTTAATTTATCTCGGACCGGGATCTCGTTGAGTTATTAAGGAATATCTTTGAACAATAAAAGATAAGAGTTACTGATCATGTTCAAAGTATGTTGACATCTTTTCTTTGTAAATCCTCTTTCATATTTACAATCTTGGAATCGATTATATCACACTTCCAAACAAGTTTAGAATAGGTTCATTTGTATTCCAAGGCAACTACGTGATTGATTAAATATCAAATCACTAATCATGGGTTTACGATTTTACCAAACACAAGGATCAGTTCTACCTTAATATGGTTGCTGGGACCGGTTACATCAGTTACCATAATCGATTACGTCAATTACCAGGACCAGTTACCATATACTCATGGTATTACTTGTGATCGGTTACACAAGTCACTCGGATCGGTTACACCAATTACTAGGACCGGTTACACCAATTACAAGGATCGATTACACATTACTTTTGTGATCGGTCACACCAATTACTAGGACCGGTTACACCAATTACAAGGATCAATTACACATTACTTTTGTGATCGTTCACACCAATTACTAGGCTCCATCACACCAATTACAAATATCGATCATACCATCTCAGGTGATTACTTCGGATAGGTTACACTAATAAAAGTCATACCAAATCATAAGTCAGGCAGTGTGATTAGTTATACCAAGATATATAACAAGTTATAATAAGTTCTACTAACTCACACATATTGGTAATCCAAAGATATGCAATGAATAACAATACCAATAAGCCTAGCGATTTCCCTTTCGATTCATAAAACAAGTTCATGAATGTACTTCCTTTAAACAAATGTAAACATTGTTTCCTAGGATGAAATTTTCACCTTTACCCATACACATAATCACAATAGCATTCATATGATTATGTCGATGTCATATATATACGAAGTTCAAAAGATAAGCGTTATACTTTGTATCCTAATTCCTTAACACTATGATCATGTGATCATGTCTCACTACTATAGTATAATTATTCACAGCTTCGCAATTATGTTTTCAATATAACACCACTTGAAAGATACGTTAGGAATGAAACTGTTCAAGTCAAATATTACTAACCTTAATAGGAAGGATGATATCGTCGTTGTAGCTCGTTACTTCTTCACATTCTTCAGATCTTCGAGTAATACTTGTATGTCTCATAATCCTAGACTTTCTAGTCTAACATATACGAAGTTGTCTCTAGTACATAATCAAGCGACTCTTAGATGGGTTTTGATTCACTAAAATATGACAACCAAACTTGACATACCAACGCTTGGTGGGTTCAACCGAGCTATGCTCTAACAATCTCCCCCTTTGTCAATTTTAGTGACAAAACTCTTAATACATATGGATTAACAAATTACAAGAATTCATTACACATACGCTTGATTCCAAGTTTCAACAACACAATAGCCTACATATATTCAATCCATAAATGATGTTGTTGACAATTGAATAACAAAGCTAATACTCCCCCTAAAGGAAAGATAAGTAGATTTTCAATCCGAACATTTTTTTTATTCCCCTTTTGTAGTCAAGATAACTACAAAAACAATATGATATGTTGTTCCCCCTTAGTCAATGATTTACTCTTTTGTTAGATATAAAGTTTAAGCACAATTGTCCTTTATTTAGTGATTAAAAATCACTTGTTTACTCCATATAGGTCTCCCCCTTTTTTCACAAAATGACAAAGGTTCGAGCAAATAAAGGTCAAACCGAAAGGATCTTACAAATCTAAAAGACTTGTACAACCTTAAGAGTTATGCACGAATCTTTCACATATCATTTTAGATAACCAATATCAAAACCTAAACTACAAGTAATTTGGTTTTAATATGTTATCAAGGGCCCGAAGCAATTTTCCCTCATAGCTTAACAAATTGACTAAGAAACTTAGTTCCCTTGCTAAACTGATTGCACAAATACAATCGTTTATTTCGATAAGACCAAAATAAAGATCAGATTTAACTTTATTTTTCTCATCAGGCTCTAATTATTCAGACAATAACTTAAACCTTTCACTTTAGATAGGACAAGTACTAGGTTAGTTAACTAGTATTTCATGTTAAGGCGTTCGATTAGATTTGAATATCTGAATCCTTCACTTTGATAAGTCTAACTAAGATCAGAATTAACTTAGTTTATCTTATCCAGAATCGAATTAGACTAAACAAATGATCTCGTATTTTGTTAAGCCATAAACAATACATACAAACCAAATAAATTGACTTGCACAATTGTTTCTCTTAACCGGAAGCAATTGAAACAAACATAGACATTATAACACCGCAATTGCACGTTAAGCCAAAAACACTTAATACCAAACAATAAATAAGATATCAAACAATAGCTTTTTTTAACCGGAAACAATTGAATCACACACACACACACACACACACACACACACATCCATACACACATAATGGAATAAACATCAATTGTACTGAAATTTTGTTAAGCAAAAGCAAAATATATGCAAAAAATCAGGTTTTTCTTAACAGGAAAACGATTAACTAACAAATTCGTTACCTCAGATTCTGCATCCTCTTCTCCCCAGAAATATATATCATTAAGCGCAAGTTCAAGTTAGAACTCTCCCCCATTATGTTGTCATTTTCTCGCTAGAACAAAAGAACAACAACAAGAGAAACCTTTACCAGAGAAGGGTTAAATCGGTTTTAAATAATGCGTGCCAATAGAAAAACCCGAAACACATATGGTTATGTTAAACACAACTCATGTAAACACAAATTGATTCAACACATTGTGACTTTTTACATATGAGTCTCAATCGGAACACCTTATGATCCTTTAATAAAGCCTACCAACATGGGCTAGAACTTAATCCCGCTAAATCAAAAAGCCGAACAAACCATAAGGGTTCTCATCATATGAGATCGAATATTAAGGTTATGAAAACCGAAATCAATCATCCCATAAACACATAGCAATAATATAAAGCATTCAAGCACATGCTATGTAACCGGAAAAACTATCACAAGAAAAATTATAAAATAATAATTTTATTCAATAATAATAGATAGTTTTATTCAAAAATATACTTGATACATTAATTGAAACAAATCAAAAACTGATGTCTATTTTCTTGGATTAAAAATTATAGCATATAACTTAATCAGTGGTGCTCTTATTGTTCACTGAAGTTTCTTCAGTGTTCAGACTCTTGAAACATGTCTCGAGGGACTTGTCTGCAACCACTTCCTGTTTCTAAAGCTTTTCAACTTAAACCTTCATATTAACAAGATCAACTTTTGTTTCCTCAATCCTATCCTTAAGCCAATCTTGATAACGGATCGTCATTATGAGGTTTGTTCTTAGTTCTTCAAAATCTTGGATATAGTCAATCATACTATCAGAACGTATCCACTTGGTTTTTGTTGGATCTTGAAGGTTGTAAGCCATCAGACATGACTCACCTTGAGATCCAGCAGAACTATTAGAATCATAATCAGACATAATATTTGATATGATTTTCTTCTTCCTTTCTGTATTGATTCCTTGACAATCCTTAAACTTTTGAGCTTTCTCCATATTGACTTTTGTAATACTGCGAGTTATTGGATGCATGCTCAGGTATTTAAATAAGAATTAATCATAGTTTCTTAATACAACCAAGAGAATGTTTCTCTTAAGAAGAGACAATTTTTCGGACTGAAAATACTTAGGAAATTCCGAAAATATACACAGAATATATTTTGTTTCCTTTGTTCGAACTTCTCATGTTGGAAGGTTTATTAAAATTCGAAAATTTTAAATAAAACCTATTTTTTGGAAGATCATGGTAAACATGAATCAATTTTAGACAAAAATGGATTTGCAGTTATCCAGAGATTGTCACAGATTTTTTTCTGATACAAAACACAAATTTAAAAAAATTGTGCTCTTGTTTTATGTGCTTCTCATCCCAAAAGTTATGAGCACAAACTAGGATGAAAGTGCACAATCTCCATACAACTAGGTTGCATTGGAGTAAGCCTTTTCTTGCTTACAACGAGTATCAGAAACATAGTTCATGTTTCTCTTTGGAAATTTCTGCCCAAAGTATTTTCTCCAAAAAAGATGATCCTTCCTTGATCTAGAGGTATGATCATGTGGAGAACCAGTATTGATGTGAGAATTTTCAGAGATAGATAAATCTCTCTTAATTCTGTAAATGAGATTTTCATAAGATTTTCTCATTCTAAGGATATCCTTATGATGTACATCAGTACAATTATCTGAAACAATTATCAGAAATTCCTGATTGTTTCCAAACTTTAGCAGTTACAACCGTTCGCATACTGGTATGCAAACTTGGTTTTCGGACCTGAATCATACCACAACAGTTTGCATACTGATATGCATACTATGTTGTATCCACACAATGGTTAATTGTTCTAAACTCCCATTTCAATCATTGAAACATCCGTAGAAGACGACAATGGCTGTCTCACACATACCATTAGCTTATAAGTAATTTTCAAGTGATCGAATGGTCAATACGAAACATTCCGAGTCGACATCAAATGACTGTCTCACACAAATCATGTAATATGTTTCAAGGCAATTTTCACATGATCATCTTTTGACTTATTATTTAGTTTTCAACAAATAAATTGTTTCCATCTAAACTCGTCAAGAATAATGATGAATGTTGGTAAAGCAAAAAGCTTTCAACACATATTTCGAGAAAGATATAAGAGAGTTAAACTCAGCTCGAAATATCAAATGTGTATAATGTAAAAGTCTATATAGATATACGACTTAGTCTCATTAGGAGATATAATATAATAGACTTCTGAGTGATAAATAAGTTTTAGTCTCCACATAACTTTTGTTGATGAAGTTCCTCCAAGCTCTCCTCAGTAGATCTTCGTCTTCAATCGATAAACTCCGTGAAGTCTAAAGCTCAACTACACATTCTATCCTAATCCAAGACATAGCTATAAGTAAACTAGGAATCAAGACTTACAGTTTTGATCACCTAAACTTGACAAACAAGGTTGAGATAGAAATGCTTGCGAGTTCGACCGAGCAGTGCTCTAACACTACCATATGTCACTGGTTGGAGTTTGCATATGCCTTGGATGGCATAAAGTTTTGTAAAGTATGTAGAGTCTTAGATCACCTAAATCAACTTTGTGCCATCTCAGTCATTCAAAGACACCCAATTTCCACACCAAGCAATCCAGTTACACCCACCATCCTAAATAGAAAGTTTTACTCAATGGGAAAGCTCTCATTCATAAATCTTACTCTGATGGTAATGTTGCAATGGAATTTAAGGCCAGGATGAAACATGCAAAGAAAATTGAGCTGGAAAATGCCATAGAAAACCTGGCTACTTCCTCTAACGTTCCTATCATCTTTGGTGCTAACTCATCTAGATCTGGTAATGAAGAAACTCCTCAACACCCTGATGTCATTATCTTTCACATTAGAAATAAGAAAAATTACCTTGCTAAGAAAATCCTAGGTACCTACGAGAAGAAACTCCCAAACATAAAAGTTGTTGCTAGATATCAACGGCATGATGTTCCTGCATGCTGAGCTAAATCCAAGTACTAATCATATTGTCTTTCATGCTTCTCCCCCACCAAATCCTTTCTCTTTTAATTCTCTACCCATTTTAGCCCAAACCAAGCGCAAATACAGATGCTGAAATTTCTAAGGAAAAAATGAGGCTTGGGAGGCCAAGAAAAAGGCATATGTTAAGTGCATATTTTGCATATATTTAGTGTCGAATCCATGCTAGTAATTGCTTAGTTTCTTGCAAATTATTGTATATTACGTTTGTTTTGTTTTATTTATGTTTTGCTAGGTGAATTATCCAAAAGAAGCGAATTTGCACTTAATTGTGCAATAAAAGAAGTTAGCTAAAATCGGAGAAAGGTCAAAGACCAAGTGGAACTCATTTGAACCTAGGAGTCCTTGATATCATCTCGAAGAGGACGAAAAGACGAAGCCAACAGTGAAATAATAGAGTCATTCCGACATCGTATGAGAAAGTTACAAGCATTTGAAGCAAGTTGAAGGTGCGAAAGGCGTCGAAGCACAGAATTGATAAAGGCGCCCAGCTAAATTATTCATGGCAGCCACTGGATATGAAAAGTGTGAACTGTCAAAGACACCTGCGAAATCACGTGATGCTGCCACCATTTTCCCATGCAACTCATGCGACCAGTTCAAGGGCAATGGAGCTTGGTGCAAGTGATGATAATCGATATTGTTACTGTGATGATGGTTATCTATTCTTGAGCAGATTAAGTGTTGAAGAGATTGAGATACAAAGATCAGCTTGGCAGTTTGGTGATTATCGGCAGAGAAGAAAAGGAATTGATGCCATTATTGATGGATGTGACTGGTGAACTGTTAACGATTAAACAGAAAGAATGAGGAGAGCTTCCAGCGACTGATGGATAGAGCTCGTGGTGATAATTCAGTGAACCGAGAAGTTCAAAGAATGGTCGTACTGTACGTAGCCAATGATGGAAAGAATCTTAGGGATGGAGTATAGTTCGAGAACAAAACATTAAAGGAGGTTGAGTTGTTGCGAAGGTCTGATGTACTGATCAGGGAGTCGAATATCAAGTTTGAATCTGGCAGTGATGGTGACTGAAAGATGATGATGGCTGACTGATTGATTAGGGATTGCTGGTGACTGCCGAGAAGTGACGATGATGTACAGAAGAGTATGAATGACGAACAAGGTGTTGCTGCAGCTGACAATGGTTGTCTCTGCTGGATGATTTGTGATGTTCTCGGCAATGAAGTGAGACAATGAATATGAGGATGGTAATGAAGGTTTCTGTCATGCTATGGTGTTCGAGCATGGCAGAGATGGTTTTGCTGCGATGGGAGATGTACCTGAGCTATGAATTAATGGAGATGACAGGAGTTTATTAGTGACGGAGGAGACTGAATTAAGTTGTTGATCGATATTCATGATAGCAGTGAACGAAGTGATGTTACCATGGGAAGAATGGCAGAGATGGATAACTCGAGGTTGGATTTGCTGCTGCTGTTAGGATTGATGGAAGTATGTTGCTGTCATGGCAGTTGATGGAGGTTTGAGCTTGATCGATTCTTGAACGAAATCATAAGATTATAATTCTCACGGAGAGCCTGGTATACGTGGAAGGGCTTTGGTCGAAAACAAAATTCAGGGAGTTTAGAAACTCACGATTACCAGACTTCCCGTGAGATGAATGGCCGTCAAAGTAAAACTCAGGGACTTCTATTTTTCACGGAGCAAGAAGTGGTCGGGGGAGTTCACCGAGAAAATTAAAATTCCGTAACTTTATTTTTTCACGGTGGCTTAAATGTCTGTGATTCTGACGGGAGTAAACAAAAATCCAGGGGAAAATATTTTTCACGGAAGCATGTATGTCTGTGGGTTTGGATTGGGGTATACTGTCAGTTCCTTGGAACTGACAGTTGAAGCGAAAGTAATTGAGCTGGACTTCACCAGTTTGTGCGCAAGCCCAACAAATATTTGGGGATTTTGGCTCGACCAGACTTTGGCCGAGAGTTTTGTTTGGGAATTTGGTTAGTATTTGATAACCGTTTTTCAAGGGATTCGACGCACGGGCACATCAATATTTGGGACACCTACATAAGAGATATTGCTATCATTAATCTTTTAAACTTTATCAAGCCATTGGAGAGGAGAACTCAAGAGAAGAAAAGCTAGGGTTTTGGAGCGATTCATTACCGTAACTATTTTTTTACCATTTTATCATATGAAATTCATGGGTTTTGTTAGTACCATGAGTAGATAAACTTCTTAGTGATTGGGGATGAATTCTAAGTTCTAGACATGATTTGAGTTATTATATAAATCTATTTTGAAGTTATTCACATGATTATTGATTGTTTATACTAATTAGAATAATTATGATTGATTGATAGATTGTTTAGGTGGCCAACTGAATTAATTTGTTGATTCAATCAAATGCTAGTATTAAGTTAGGAGATAAGTAATAGTCGAACAATCCATACAAAAGTAGAGAACACAAAACCTTGCAGAGGGATTCTGTGTAGCGATTGTGTATATAAACAACACTAGAAAGTGGACCTTGAGCTAAGAGTCTAACTACTAGGATCAATCTATAACTCACAAAAGATAAAGCATTCGTACAAATTACACCTTGAGTGAGCTACTACTAGGTGGTTTCGAAGAATAAAATCTGGTATTTGAGAGCTTCCGTACCCAGTGATATAAGGAATTTAGGGGATAACACTGAGCTAGTTGTTATTCCACGGTTGGTAATAATCTGTGATTAATTGTATCAATGGATGAATATAATAACTTGATGACGGTTCAGTAACGAAGAAGGATTCTCTGATCATATTTCTCTCCATTGCTTGCAACTTTATTATTTTCAATTGCTTTATTTACTTTGTTTACAATCTAAAACAAAACCCCCCATTGTGACACTTTTGACAACTAAAACTCCCTGCTCTTCGTGGGAATGAACTTGACTTCCATTATATTATTTTTATTTGAGTGGAAATAATATATTAATTTGGTTGCACCTACGACACGCATCAAATTTTGGCGCCGCTGCCGGGGAGCAGTCGGTAGCTTTAATTGTTATTTCTTTTTGTTTTTAGTCTTATTTTTTGTTTTTGATTTAACTTTTGAGAATTTTGTTTCAGGTACTTAATCTCTGGCATCAAAGAATTGGAATTACCCGAGGTGTGGAATTCAAACTCGCAAGGGAACGGTACTACAAGCACGTCCAAAGTTGCAAGAAGAACCTTCTACATCAACAATGGTAGGCGGTACAAATAATACACCACCACCTCCACCTGCGGAGAGGAAGCTGCGAGAGTTGACATCTCCATGCTTAGATTCACAACCACTATGTACTACAATCACAAATCCAGTGGAGCTGAAGTTGAATATACTTCATCATCTACCAAAGTTCAAGGGACTTCCAGGCGAGGATCCGAATTGTCATGTTCGACAATTTCAACAAAAGATGACAAGTCTTAGGAAAAGTACCGAAGACAGTGATACGACAATGCTGCAAGCCTTCCAATTCTCTTTAATAGATTCAGCGGAAGAATGGTTATATTGCCTTCCTCCGGGGAGTATTACAACATGGGCGGAGATGAAAAGGATATTTTTAGAGAAGTATTTTCCTGCTTCTAAGGAAGCATCCGTTCGTAAAGAGATTAGTGGTATTCTTAAAATTACTGGGGAATCTCTTTATGAATGTTGGGATAGGTACAAAAAGTTGGTGGCGAGTTTCCCTCACCACAATATATCTCCAATACTCATGATTCAATATTTCTATGAAGGATTACTTCCAGAGCAACGAAATTTGATTGATGCAGCTGCTGGTGGTTCACTTACTGAGAAGACAATCTCGCAGGCAACCAGTTTGATTGAGTGTATGGCTTCCAATGCTCAACAATTCTACACTAGAAATGACTCTAATGTCAGAAGAGTTAACGAGATGGGAGAGTTTGCACAGTCAGAGCAACGGATGAACAACTTAGAGAAGGTAGTACAACGAATTGCAGCAGTGATTATTCCTACTTATGAGGAAGAGTCAGAATATGTGAATGATGTATTTCCTAATCAGAGGCCAAGGTATGATCCCTACTCTAATACTTATAATCCAGGTTAGAAAGATCACCCAAATTTCAGTTATGCAAATCAGCAAGCTGCAGCTCTGAATCCTTATGGGCGACAAAGTGGTTTTCAACAACCACAATTCCAGCCGCAACCACAACCTCAAACTCAACAACAGAACTAAAGCTCAAATCTGGAGGAGATGATGAAAATGATGATGCAAAAGCAAGATGCAAATGCTCAGCGTCAAGATGCAATTATGCAAAAATAGGATATGGCTATAAAAGACTTGCAAAAACAGATGGGACAGTTGACTACAGATATGAATCAACTAAAAGCACAGACTTCGACAAAGTTGTCATCACAAACTTTTGTGAATCTAATAGAGAATGTTAATGCAATGCTTTTGAGGAGTGGTAAGCAAACAGAAGAGCCAAAGAAACAAGAAAAGGTTAGTCACGACTTGGAAAAGGATGTAGAGGTGGAAACCGTTCCAAAGGAAAATCCAACCTCAACCGGCCAACCTAAGGACACGATTCCTAATTTTACCACACCTCCTTTTCCTAGTCGTTTTGTGAAGTCTAAGAAGCAAGTTCAAGATGAGGAGATTCTAGATATTTTGCGCAAGCTACAAATCAATATCCCATTTATTGAAGCCATCAGATTGGTACCCAGGTATGCCAAGGTTTTGAGGGATTTGTGTACAAAGAATGAGAGGTTGATTCCTAATGAAATCACTCAGGTGGGCGAAAGTGCTTCTGCTATGTTACTTAAGAAGATGCCTGCAAAGTGCAAAGATCTTGGGGGTTTCACCGTGCCAATTACTATTGGTACCAAGAGGTTTGAGCGTGCTTTACTTGATTTGGGAGCTTCCGTAAGCGTTATGTCAATCGATGTTTATGATTCTTTGAACCTGGGGCCTTTAAAAGAGACAGGGATTGTCATTCAACTAGATAATAAGTCTAACATATATCCTAAGGGACTCATGGAAAACGTTTTGGTGCAAGTGAATGAACTGATCTTTCTGGTTGATTTCTTTGTAGTGGATATGCATAATGGAGATAATTGTTCGTCTACTTCATTACTTCTTGGTAGACCATTTATGAAAACTGGAAAGACGAAGATTGATGTCGATAGTGGGACACTTACTATGGAGTTTGATAAAGAAATTATACACTTTAATATTTTTGAAGCAATGCAGTATCCGAGTGATGTCCACTCTGTCTTCTCTATTGATGTTGTTGATTCGTTAGATCATAAGGTGTTTGATGATCGTGGGAGTAAGCTAGACTCCCATAATTTACCACTTTTGGACATGGACTTGGATGCTGAATTTTTGGAAAATTGTGGTGCTTTTGCGCCACAACAGAAATTCCAATTTGATACTTCTACTTGTATGCCTTTGCCCATTATTGATGAAATTGTTTTATATTTTGTTGTGCAGGCACTCAAATTAGAACCTAAGCCTCCTTACCACTTTACGTATCCTTACTTGGGTGACGGGGAAAAGCACAAGGAATTATGGGAGGTTCAAAGCGATAAGGTGAATGTAGACTCCCTTGAGTTTCACGATTTGCTCCCTCTGGAGGAGTAGTAAGGAGAATGCCAAGTCGGGCTGACGACTTTAAACCAAGCGCTTAATGGGAGGCAACCCATAGGTTTTGTATCTTAAACCCTTTTTTTTTGTTTTTATTGTTTTCATATCATATTTTCATCGCCATGGTTAATTTCATTGAGTCCAGAATCTATCTTAGAAGAAGATTATGACGGATACCTTTTCGTCAGAAAAATTCAGACTGCACGTAGTTCGACCCAGAGACCATAACTGTCAGACCGTTAATCGAAATATTGTGCCCGTTTGATACTTTGTAAAAAACACGTAGATGAACAACTTTTGTGAAATGGAGTTTTTCCAAATTCCTTACCAATTTGCACAGTTTTTGAGTTTCATCTGCTGTTACGTCAGAATTCAGAATTTTTCTTTTTTACACATTGAGGACAATGTGAAGTTTAAGTGTGGGGGAGTATTTTGCATATAGATTTTTCATTTATTTTTTTTTGCATAAAACCTTAAACTTGTAGAGATTTTAGAGTCACTAGCATACTTCTAAGTATGTTTACATAGAGATTCTGACCGACATAACTGAACTTAGAAGTGTTAGGGAACTACGTTGGATTTCTTGCTTGTTAGAGTGTTAAATAATGGATTTAATCATGACGGTGATGCAAATTAGGAGCATGAAGAAATGCATTAATAGAGTTGTTGATCAATCATTAGTGGAGACTACCTATTTTCATATCAACCGAGGGACCAAACCAGATTTCTTTGTATATGACTAAAGAGCTTTCTTTTGAGTGTGTGTCACCATACGTTAATTCCGGGTAGAATGGTGAGCTACCCAACCTCCCACCAATAGAAGCACTATTTTTGATCTCTTGAGTGCTAATTTTGTCAATCATGAGGGTGACGTCTATAGATGAAAACCACCTTCTTGTAGTTTGATTTGCAGTTAGCACCATTCTCTCTCGCCAATAACAGGTCCATAGAAACACATCATCATCAACAAGCGGAGCGACATCAAAATCTACAAGGAAAGTTGAAGACGTTTGAGGTCTACAAGCAACATACAAGGAAGAGCGAAATTTCATATCCAAGTAAAGTAATATACAATGAGCAAATTTTTATATACATGTTGAAGACTTACATATAAGGAGCGTAATTTATATCCAAGTATGAAGACTTATTTACAAGAGCGAAGAAAATCAAAAGATGAAAGTTATTGAAGTTTATGATACGAAGACAATACAAGTTGTGAAGAACAAAGTGGTAAAATACTTCTTTCGTGGCCATGTTAATTTTAATTTCGTTATTATTTGTAGTTGCAATCTTTTTATCAAAATGAAAAAAAAAATACAAAAAAACAAAAAAAAAAAAAAAAAAAAAAAAAGGAAAAAAAAAGAAAGAGAAAATACAAAAAGATTTGCATTAGGTTGTTATTTGTTCAATAAGGCCATGGGGAAGAAAAATCTATAAGGAAGTTTCAAGCAACAAGGAAATTGAGGAAACGAGTTACAAATTGTCAAAGTTTTATGATGTTCAAGAGTTTATCATCAACAGTTGAAGACCGAAGACGAAGACTAAGATGAAGAAGACGAGCTGAAGACTACGTTTCTATTGGATGTTGTGAGAGTGGTGTTATCATCATTGCGATCAGATGTGAAGGTGGTAAGTACTCTCATCCTCTATTTTTAATAATAATGATTGATTTCCCTTCTTAGACTTCATCAGAAAAAGTTTTTATTTCCCACGATCTTGTGGGGTCTCCAGAAATAATTCGAAAGGTTTCCTTCCCACCATTCAACGTGTGTAGGATTCTCTCTTCATTCCTGCCTACACACATGTGAGACCCATAAAAAAGCCGTCTTATTGACTGCAATTATCATAAAATCCTTTTAAGTGAGGCAGAAGTCGAGGCGAAATGCTTATTGATCGCTCTCAAACACGCGTTCTCTCATTATGGCGTGGTTATTTCTCACTCAACATTTAAGAATGAGAATATGTTCTTTGGTATTTCTAACTTCTTATTACTAGCATGCAGAAACTCTATGTCCTCATAGCTCTTTGGATGCTTGGGAAGCGGGAACGCTTTGGAGTTGGAGTAGGTTTTGTGGGTATACCTCTCGTAAGCCCTCACGAGACTATAACTCGTCCACTAGGGACACCTAGGGGTTTAAAGGCCTGTTGCACATGCTAATTGCAACTGTTTCCTCAACGACATGGAGTTGTTGTATTTTAATATAGATAGTTTGCTCGAGGACTAGCAAAAGCCAAGTGTGGGGGAATTTGTTAAGTGCATATTTTGCATATATTTAGTGTCGAATCCATGCTAGTAATTGCTTAGTTTCTTGCAAATTATTGTATATTATGTTTTTTTTGTTTTATTTATGTTTTGCTAGGTGAATCATCCAAAAGAAGCGAATTTGCACTTAATTGTGCAATAAAAGAAGTTAGCTAAAAGCGGAGAAAGGCCAAAGACCAAGTGAAACTCGTTTGAACCTAGGAGTCCTTGATATCATCTTGAAGAGGACGAAAAGACGAAGCCAACGGAGAAAGAATAGAGTCATTCCGACATCGTATGAGAAAGTTACAAGCATTTGAAGCAAGTTGAAGTTGCGAAAGGCATCGAAGCACAGAATTGATAAAGGCGCCCTTCTAAATTACTCAGGGCAGCCACTGGATATGAAAAGCGTGAACTGTCAAAGACACATGCGAAATCACGTGATGCTGCCACCATTTTCCCCATGCAACTCATGCGACCAGTTCAAGGGCAATGGAGCTTGGTGCAAGTGATGATAATCGGTATTGTTACTGTGATGATGGTGATCTATTCTTGAGCAGAGTAAGTGTTGAAGAGATTGAGATACAAAGATCAGCTTGGCAGTTTGGTGATTATCGGCAGAGAAGAAAAGGAATTGATGCCATTATTGATGGATGTGACTGGTGAACTGTTAACGGTTAAACAGAAAGAATGAGGAGAGCTTCCAGCGACTGATGGATAGAGCTCGTGGTGATAATTCAGTGAACCGAGAAGTTCAAAGAATGGTCGTACTGTACGTAGCCAATGATGGAAAGAATCTTAGGGATGGAGTATAGTTCGAGAACAAAACATTAAAGGAGGTTGAGTTGTTGCGAAGGTCTGATGTACTGATCAGGGAGTCGAATATCAAGTTTGAATCTGGCAGTGATGGTGACTGAAAGATGATGATGGCTGACTGATTGATTAGGGATTGCTGGTGACTGCCGAGAAGTGACGATGATGTACAGAAGAGTATGAATGACGAACAAGGTGTTGCTACAGCTGACAATGGTTGTCTCTGCTGGATGATTTGTGATGTTATCGGCAATGAAGTGAGACAATGAATATGAGGATGGTAATGAAGGTTTCTGTCATTGCTATGGTGTTCGAGCATGGCAGAGATGGTTTTGCTGCGATGGGAGATGTACCTGAGCTATGAATTAATGGAGATGACAGGAGTTTATTAGTGACGGAGGAGACTGAATTAAGTTGTTGATCGATATTCATGATAGCAGTGAACGAAGTGATGTTACCATGGGAAGAATGGCAGAGATGGATAACTCGAGGTTGGCTTTGCTGCTGCTGTTAGGATTGATGGAAGTATGTTGCTGTCATGGCAGTTGATGGAGGTTTGAGCTTGATCGATTCTTGAACGAAATCAGAAGATTATAATTCTCACGGAGAGCCTGGTATACGTGGAAGGGCTTTGGTCGAAAACAAAATTCAGGGAGTTTAGAAACTCACGATTACCAGACTTCCCGTGAGATGAATGGCCGGCAAAGTAAAACTCAGGGACTTCTATTTTTCACGGAGCAAGAAGTGGTCGGGGGAGTTCACCGAGAAAATTAAAATTCCGTAACTTTATTTTTTCACGGTGGCTTAAATGTCTGTGATTCTGACGGGAGTAAACAAAAATCCAGGGGAAAATATTTTTCACGGAAGCATGTATGTCTGTGGGTTTGGATTGGGGTATACTGTCAGTTCCTTGGAACTGACAGTTGAAGCGAAAGTAATTGAGCTGGACTTCACCAGTTTGTGCGCAAGCCCAACAAATATTTGGGGATTTTGGCTCGACCAGACTTTGGCCGAGAGTTTTGTTTGGGAATTTGGTTAGTATTTGATAACCGTTTTTCAAGGGATTCGACGCACGGGCACATCAATATTTGGGACACCTACATAAGAGATATTGCTATCATTAATCTTTTAAACTTTATCAAGCCATTGGAGAGGGGAACTCAAGAGAAGTAAAGCTAGGGTTTTGGAGCGATTCATCATTGTAACTATTTCTTTACCATTTTATCATATGAAACTCATGGGTTTTGTTAGTACCATGAGTAGCTAAACTTCTTAGTGATTGGGGATGAATTCTAAGTTCTAGACATGATTTGAGTTATTATATAAATCTATTTTGAAGTTATTCACATGATTATTGATTGTTTATACTAATTAGAATAATTATGATTGATTGATAGATTGTTTAGGTGGCCAACTGAATTAATTTGTTGATTCAATCAAATGCTAGTATTAAGTTAGGAGATAAGTAATAGTCGAACAATTCATACAAAAGTAGAGAACACAAGACCTTGCAGAGGGATTCTGTGTAGCGATTGTGTGTATAAACAACACTAGAAAGTGGACCTTGAGCTAAGAGTATAACTACTAGGATCAATCTATAATTCACAAAAGATAAAGCATTCGGACAAATTACACCTTGAGTGAGCTACTACTAGGTGGTTTCGAAGAATAAAATATGATATTTGAGAGCTTCCCTACCCAGTGATATAAGGAATTTAGGGGATAACACTGAGCTAGTTGTTATTCCACGGTTGGTAATAATCTGTGATTAATTGTATTAATGGATGAATATAATAACTTGATGACGGTTCAGTAACGAAGAAGAATTCTCTGATCATATTTCTCTCCATTGCTTGCAACTTTAATATTTTCAATTGCTTTATTTACTTTGTTTACAATCTAAAACAAAAACCCCCCATTGTGACACTTTTGACAACTAAAACTCTCTGCTCTTCATGGGAACGAACTTGACTTCCATTATATTATTTTTAATTGAGTGGAAATAAGATATTAATTTGATTGCACCTACGACACGCATCAAATTTTGGCGCCGCTGCCGGGGAGCAGTCGGTAGCTTTAGTTGTTATTTCTTTTTAGTCTTATTTTTAGTTTTTGATTTAACTTTTGAGAATTTTGTTTCAGGTACTTAATCTCTGGCATCAAAGAATTGGAATTACCCGAGGTGTGGAATTCAAAATCGCAAGGGAACGGTACTACAAGCACGTCCAAAGTTGCAAGAAGAACCTTCTACATCAACAATGGTAGTCGGTACAAATAATACACCACCACCTCCACCTGCGGAGAGGAAGCTGCGAGAGTTGACATCTCCATGCTTAGATTCACAACCACTATGTACTACAATCACAAATCCAGTGGAGCTGAAGTTGAATATACTTCATCATCTACCAAAGTTCAAGGGACTTCCAGGCGAGGATCCGAATTGTCATGTTCGACAATTTCAACAAAAGATGACAAGTCTTAGGAAAAGTACCGAAGACAGTGATACGACAATGCTGCAAGCCTTCCAATTCTCTTTAATATATTCAGCGGAAGAATGGTTATATTGCCTTCCTCCGGGGAGTATTACAACATGGGCGGAGATGAAAAGGCTATTTTTAGAGAAGTATTTTCCTGCTTCTAAGGCAGCATCCATTCGTAAAGAGATTAGTGGTATTCTTAAAATTACTGGGGAATCTCTTTATGAATGTTGGGATAGGTACAAAAAGTTGGTGGCGAGTTGCCCTCACCACAATATATCTCCAATACTCATCATTCAATAATTCTACGAAGGATATAAGGAATTTAGGGGATAACACTGAGCTAGTTGTTATTCCACGGTTGGTAATAATCTATGATTAATTGTATTAATGGATGAATATAATAACTTGATGACGGTTTAGTAACGAAGAAGGATTCCCTGATCATATTTCTCTCCATTGCTTGCAACTTTATTATTTTCAATTGCTTTATTTACTTTGCTTACAATCTAAAACAAAAACCCCCCATTGTGACACTTTTGACAACTAAAACTCCCTGCTCTTCGTGGGAACGAACTTGACTTCCATTATATTATTTTTAATTGAGTGGAAATAAGATATTAATTTGATTGCACCTACGACACGCATTAGAATACAATTTCTAGAAGAACAATGACATTAGATTGATATCTAGCTCTTCCGATTCTAAAAGTATTCCTTTCAAAATTTTGGCCTTGGCTTGATCATGAAAACTGCAAGAAAATCATAGCTGAATGCTGCAATAAAAACATCTCTGAATCCAGTGCTTACCTCATTGCTTGAAAACTCAAAGATATAAAGATGCATATCACATCAAACTAATATAGAAGATTGCAAGAATCATCTGGATTGGCTCCACAAAAACTACTTCAGAGCTGATAGAGGCCGTACTCTAAACTCAGCTAGAAGGATGCTAAGGGATTGGTTTGACATTGAAGAAAGATTTTGGAAAACTAAGAGTATGGATCAAGTTATCAAACTGGGAGACAAGAACACCAAGTACTTTCATAGAGCCACCAAATGTAAAATGAAAAGAAATAAAACTAATACTATTCAGGATGCTAATGGTACCTGTATAACTGATTACTCATATGTTGCTACTTTTTTCACCAATCACTACACCAAAATGGAATCTTCTGAAGATATCAAGATTAACCCAGGCATTATACACCTCATTCTCATAACCTTATCCTCTTTTGACAACACCACTCTCAACAGATTACCTGACATGCATGAAATTACAACCACTCTCTTTAGTATGATTTGGGACAAGCTTCTGGTCCTGATGGCTTCTCTCCAAAATTCTTTCAAGCTAACTGACGCATCATAGAAGAAGATATTGTGAAAATGGTCCAACACTTTTTCACCTCTGGCCACATGCTCAATGAAATAAACTCCACCTCCATCTCCTTATTCCCCAAAATTGATAATTTCTCGTCTCCAAGCCACTCCAGACCTATAAGCCTCTGCAATACAATTTACAAAACAATCTCTAAACTCATTCCCCAAAGAATGAAACCTACATAAACAAAATCATATCCCCTTATCAGTCTGCTTTCATTCCTGACAGACAATTATCTGACAACATAGCTATAAACCATGAAATTATTCATTCTATGAGATCCAAATGGGAAAAAAAAATGGAAAAATGGTTGCTTGGGCATCAAAATTGATATGGCCAAGGCCTTTGACAGTGTTGAATGGAATTTTCTTATTAGATATAATGAAGAAAATTTGCTTCGATGACCAATAGTGTGGGAACATCTACCAATGCATATCAACATCTACTTTTGTTGTGCTTATAAAAGGCACCCCTAACAAATTCTTCAAACCTTAAAGGGGGATAAGACAAGGTGATCCCCTCTTCCCTTATATTTTCCTTTTTTGCATGGAATCCCTCTCAAGAACTTTTATCCAAGCTGAAAAATATGAGCCTCATCTCTGGCATCAAAATCTGCAAGAATGCTCCCTCCATTAACCATCTCCTCTTTACTGATGACTGTATGGTATTCTGAAAATCCAACAAAATGGAAAGTCAAAACTTAATGGATATCCTCCAGATCTTCAGTGAGACCTCTGGTCAGTTAATCAACTTCAACAAATTTGGAGTCTTTTTCAGTAACAAAACTGATCCTATCCTTAGCACCACTATTAGCAACAACATGGGAGTTCAAGTACTTTAGCTAAATAATAAGTATGTTGGAACCCCCCTTTTCACCCATACAAGTGAAATTACCTACTTTAAACATGGAGTTGATAAACTTAAGCTCATGTTAGTTAATTGGAATAATAACCCCCTAAACCCAGCTGGTAGACATGTTCTTATTAACTTTGTCACCTCCACTACTAGTATTTAGCAGATGAGTTGCTTCAAGCTCCTAAAGCAAACCTGTCAAACTTTAACAAGGTTCTAAGAGATTTCTTCTGTGGTAAAATCTTAGACATCCCAAAAGCTTAGACTGTTGTGTCTTGTGTGTAAACCAGAGGATCTAGGAGGCTTGGGTTTCATGAAGAGAGACAAAGATTCCCTCTGGTACCAGCTCATGGATCCAAAATACTTAATTTGCAAAAATATTCTCAATATGGATACCATGCCCAAAGAGGAAGACTCATGGATATGGAAAGGGATTCTGGAAGGCATGAACAACATTCAAGAACATAACTCTTGGAGAATTGGCAATGGCAAGAAAATCAAAATCATATCTGGATTCCTACCATAACAACTCAAATCCCTAAACCTACTAACTTCCCATCTGACATATCTTCTTACATAATGGTGATTGGAAAACAACTATGATTAATGATTGGTTCACTCATATTACTGCCAAGGCTATCCTGGACACTGCCACACATCCAGGTGAACATGATCAAATCATGTGGAATCTAAATGATTTTGGAGACTTCACAGTGAAATCCCTCTACAAAACCAAGATGGATACTTTGTGTAGAAATGAAATTCAAACCAGCAATTGGAAAGCTCTATAAAGTATGAATATTGCTCTAGTCATCTAGATTTTTCTTTGGAAATGTGCTAATGGAATTCTCCATACAAATGTTAAAGCTGCTAGCATTCTCAGTTATATTGACCCCATTTTTAATCTATGCAATAGTGGGGAGGAAACTATGACTCACATGTTCCTGAATTTCCCTGCTGCAACTTCAGTTTGGCATTTGCTGCTTGGACCATCCCATGGAAAATTCGATTCCACCACAAACTTCCTGGATTAGTTAAACTCTTGGTTTGATTCTAGATCTAACCACTTCAGTAAAAACATTCATGCGACTGCTTTTTGGTATACCTGGAAAGCTAGAAGTGCTTACATCTTTAACCACACTCAGTTAAATGCTAGGCACACCACTCTCGGTATCCAATAAAATTTGAGTAATTATAATAGAATCCATTACTTGTAGGACCATATCCTTAATTATGTTTTTCAGGATGAAGACTATGAGAATGGGGTTGGTCATGCTGATACTTCTCTTTACTATCCAAGCAGTGCTGATCAAAGAGAGGCATTTGGAATAATCATCAAAATATGCACTTTGCAGGACCCAGAATCCCTAGTTTTTTCACTGCACTTACAACTCTAGATTTTGCAGGACACACTATTGGGACTATAGGATATCCGAGACATTCTGGAGAATAAGCAGCAATAGGGGGAGCAGATTTAGCCTTCGATTAGGTCAAGGGATTGCAACATACAAATGTCGAAATTCATGTTGAATCCATGGAAGTTCTGGTCCGTTTCACAATGCTTTACCATAATGCAGTCCAAAGAAGATTCCACCTCAGTCACCATGAAAGAATTAGAAGATAAGACAATAAAGATAACGAGAGCAGACTGAATGTTATTTCTTTTGTTTTAATAGGCCTTAAATTTATCCATAGGCTTCAAAACTTGGACAACTTTAATTTGACTCTGGCTTGTAAGAACTCTAATCCTAAGAGTAATGGTACTCTACTTACCATTAACTCTGGTTTGTACTCCTCTTAGGATTTCCAGGCCTAAGTTTTTCTATCTAAAAAAAGGAGTAGCGCAGGAATATGTGAGCAAAAGACTTTTCTTCTAGTTGACAAAGGCTGCACCTAGTATCATGCATCTCATCCTGTTTAAATTGTTATATGTTGGGATGTCATTTTACACAACCTATCCCATAAATAACTAGAATTTTTGGTGGATTATGTTAGACCCAAATGCATTTATAGGAAAATAATGGAACCTACATTGTTAAGAGACTTTGATTTCTTAGCCATTCATAATACTCTCCAGAAGAAAATTTCTCACTAAATTTTCGCATTGCTTCATCTTCCAATTGAGATATTGTTGGTGGTCTGCTATTAAAAACCTAGTCATTGGCGTAGCAAAGAAGCGATACAGGACGGTGAAATGAAGCTTTATATCGATAAGTAATGTGATCCCAAGGATGGATGCTACATGGGGATAGTGCATTGGTGCATCTTAGAGAATTTGAGTTAGCTAAACTCAATAAATATGTAAGGACATGGAATATGCCATACGATGATCTATGTATTAGTCCAAGGTCTGACCAAACCCTGGTTAGTGCATTCAGGAAAATGGCGCAGTCAAATGCATCACTATTATTTATTACTCGGCTTGAAGTATATGAAAAATGGAGCATATATTACATAATGTAGCATTGGCATCAGTTCAGAAGCATTTTGCCATTATTTTGTTGTATCTTAAGTGTCCAAGAGAGAGCATCTGAAGGCCATGGTGTTATGATGAACAAAGATACAACATTGACTCAAGAATGACGATTACAAGTTAGTTATTGGCTTTACACGTATGTCAGAGTTGAGGGTCAAGAAGAAATAATTATAAAGTAGATTTATAGACTTATTAGAATTCTCATAACCACTTGGGACAGGTGTGGCATGACTGGTCGAGTTAGAAGCAAACTGGTCAGTTAGGGTGCACTTTATTCGGTTACAAAACTGTTTTTTAGACAAATGGTTTTCCAAGGATGGTGTAAAGTGTTTGAACGGTTTTTAGTCATGCCTTTGAGGTGTAAACAAAAAATACATTATAATTCGGTAGGCAAGTGAATCTCTGAGTAGACATTGAGTATATAGAGTAATATGTGAGGTTTAAACATTATTCAAGTGGAATAAACTTGTGTAAGTCATTCCTTGAAACACCTAATAGCTCTAGATGAAGATTTAAACACCACATAGTTCAGATGTTAAACTGTTTTATTTCCACTACATAACACAATAAAGCACAACACACAACACAACATACAGTCTAACCTCGATAAATAAATTCCCTTGGGATCGTGAAAAACATTTGTTTAGAAAGGTTATTTATTTATCGATCGGTGGATGAATATTATTTATTTGGAGAGTTTTACATATATAGTTTTAATGTTTCCAAACCAGAAGCTGGTCAATTAGAAGAAGATATTCAAGAATTAAGTGATGTTATTTTTAACTCACGTTATAGAAATGCGAGATATCAAACATTTTTTGAACTATTCTAACGTGAATGATGCAGTTATGAATCACCTATGGACGAAGAAATAATTGAGTTAGTAACAAATGAAGAGAATGGTCCTGAACCGTATAATATTATAGCACCATACCATATCTGTCGTCAAGAAAGGTATTTCAAGCAGTAATCACCATGGAAAATTACTTGCTACTACAGAAGCAAAATACCATAAAAGTTGCGCATGCATTACAAAAAAAATTAAGGATACGATGCAGTTTGGTTTAGCTGAAAGTAAAAACAATCAAATTTACATGCATTTTCGTTAAAAAAGTGACTTGATATACGAATATTGTTAATTGAATAAAATATTTTGGTCTATTTTATATATTTTTGTATTAAATTTAGTAATTATTCATTTATATTTCATAGGGATTTGAAAGACTCAAGTTTTTTTATTCATTAATGCATTCAACGAGGTTATTCATTTATCCCTTTGCCCAAAGAAAATTATTCATTTGATGAGGTTATTTATTTATCGAGGTTAGACTGTAACATAAAAACACTAGTTTAGAACTCACAATCCACATTAACATCAAAATCGCCTGATTAAATCGTATATTCCCTTTTCGTTGAGAGCATTTTTACTTTTTTCTTAAGCCCAAAACGAATATTAAACTTGGAAAGGAATCATATAAGGGTATGTTATACCTATGAAGGAAATGTTGATGGTGGGTTTTTGACAAGGGAGAAAATCGTAATACTGCCTCTGCTCAGCTCATCTTATTATTTTTTGTTTGGGAGCTTTAAAAGCTTGCCAAAAAATTGGATGACTTCAATTAAGAATGAATAACACATACAAAATTTGGTTTTCATATGAGATATGTTATTGTAGCGCAGATGATTAGTGTAGCTCAAATGGTAAGGGTAGTGAGGGTAAAATAAGAAATATAAAATATATGGTGAAGGGACACATTCAAGGATTAAGTCAACATCCCCTTTTTTCCACCTAGTGTGTGTGAGCTACTACTACCGTCAAAGTCAGTGAATCGCAATGATGGTGCATTACTGAAGTCAGTGGCCTGGCAAATGAAGCTACAATAGCCTAGGATAAAGCGCCATGATGGCCGAGACAAGAAAGGTTACTTGACATGTGCATCATTATGAGATATTATTGCATATCCTTGATTCAGAGTTAGCCAAGCTTTAAAAAGAAATAAGGGATGCATTGCAAGTTATGGAATGAATTAGGCAATGACCCAATCATTGTCCAAGTCTTAGACAATGCATATGCAACCGTGGCGTTTCCAAATGCGACATTGTTTTCTATTGCTCGGCAAAAAATAATGAAAGTGATGCACCTAAAGTGTGAATCTGAGCCAAGCAGCAGTGCAAGACATGATTGGCATGACTTTACTCGGATGTTGGCATCAATATGAGTAAGTGCATGCCCAGGATGATTATAGTGCTAAGATAGTTGTACATTGTCTCATGCCAATACGAGTATAGTGTTATGATAGGAGTACATTGGCTTAGGCCAAAACATGTACAATGCTATGTTGGATGGATGTTGGCTCAGGATATCGGTTATAAGTTGTATGTGCATCATAGGCATGCCAAAGATAAGGTGTTTGTTTGAGACGGTTATAAAGTAGCTTTATAACAGAGTTTTACATTCCTTAACCGTCGAGGACAAGTGCAGCGTGGATCACAAAATCTAGCAGTTAGAAAGGCATTGTTACGTTTAGGATAATTGCCAATGGACAAGTGGTTGTTCATAGGTTGTGCAAGTCAGTTACACATGGATTGGATTGGTTCATCACACTATACATAGGGTAGAGAGTGCAGGTCTTCAAGTGTAGAGGCATCACATTGCAGTAAAGAGTGTATCTTATACATAGTTAGATAATAAGCTTGTAAGTCCATTATTGGTTGCACATGATTTTTGTAATCTTCCCCTAAGCTAATGAAAAAGAATTTGCTGGCTTAAGAATTGTTCATGTGTTTTATTGATTCATAAGTGCTCCCAAATTTTTGTGAAGTATAAGCATGTCGTTAACCCCTGTTTGTAGAATGGGCTACAGTTGAAGGAAAAGAGAAAATCTAAGTAAGTCTTTTGTTGCATAACTCAGTGGAGCATTGTTGTTGTCATATGTGCAAACTTATATGGATGAAGTACTATTGGGTGATTAGATATCACTGAACCACTGTTCTGCTAGGTCACAATCGCGCAAAAAAAATTCAAGGTGCATTTTCAGGTGCGACAGTTCGGGTATCAAAGCACAGATTGCTCCATTTTTGGAACATTTTCTCTGTTTTGCTCGTGGTTTTGTCGCTGAACTAGCAATGGATAATAAGAAAGTTCATATGGATACCTTAGCGAATAGATTAACATATTTGGAAGATAGTATGGGCGAAGAGGCACGCCATTCTAATGATGTTAATCATGATGCTGCGGTATATGACTCTTATTCAGGTATTAGATGGCTATGCTGTTGAGATGTGTTAGAGCATAGCTCGGTTGAACCCACCAAGCGTTGGTATGTCAATTTTGGTTGTCATATTTTAGTGAATCAAAACTCATTTAAAGAATCTCTTGATTATGTACTAGATTCAACTTCGTATAAGTTAGCTTGAAAGTATTAGGATATGTGGCATTACAAGTATTGCGAAGACTTGAAGAAGTGAAGAAGTAAGAAGCTACAACGACAACATCATCCTTCCACTTGAGGTTAGTGATATTTGACTTGAAGTGTTTCATTCCCTAACGTATCTTTCAAGTCGTGCATATTGAAAATAAAACTGCGAAGTATGAACACTCTAGTTAGACATAGTATTAAAGAATACAATACGAGGTTTACTGCTTAACCATTAAACTTTGTAGATAAGACATCGACATAATCATTAGAATGTTATTGTGATTATGTATGGGTATGAGGTGAGGATTTCATCCTAGGAAACAATGTTTTACATGTGTTTTAAGGAAGTATATTTATGAACTTGTTTTGTGAATCGAAAAGGAAATCGCCAGGCATTATTGATATTGTTATTCATTGCATATCTTTTGAACTACCAATATGTGTGATTAGTATAACCGCTCATGACTTGTTTGTGTTCTTGGTAAAACTATTCACAAAGGTTTGACTTTTGTATTGGTATGACTTTTATTAGTGAAACCGAAGTAATCACCTGAGATGGTATGATCGATTTTGTGTTATTGGTAAGACTGACTCTGGGTAAAGGGGAACCGATCCTAGTAAGAGGTGCAACCTATCAAAAAGGGGAATCGATCCTTGTATGAGGTGTAACATGTTTTAGCAGAAAGGGGAACCGATCCTATGGACATGTGCAACACGTCTTTAGGCAAAGGGGAACTGATCCTATGGACATGTGCAACATATTTAAGTTAGATACCATATATATGTGGGGAACCGACCCTAGTACCTAGTCAGCCGAATTTTGGAAAGCTAGTGTGACTATGCACAATACTCACATGGAGGTAGAACTGAAACTTGTTTTGGTAGAACCGTTAAACCCATGATTGGTGATTGAGTGTTCTTGATCAATCACATAGTTCTTGAAAGTCAGATGAACCAATTCTAAACTTGTTTGGAAGTGTGGCAAATCGGTTTCAAGATTATAAGTATGAAAGAGGACTTACAAAGTAAGGATGTCGACATACTTTGAACATGTGCAGTAACACTTATCTTTAATTGTTCAAAGTTATTCCTTAATAGCTAAAGGAAGAAAATCCCAGGATCAAAACATAAATAAGTTAAGAAACTTTTATTTAGGGTTTTTAATTTTATTTAAGGAAAATGAAAATTAGTAATTAACGCTTATCTTTAATTGTTCAAAGTTATTCCTTAATAGCTAAAAGAAGAAAATCCCAGGATCGAAACATAAATAAGTTAAAAATCTTTTATTTAAGGTTTTTAATTCTATTTTAGGAAAATGAGAATTAGTAATGTGCATTTACTAGTTGGAGATTTTCCAAAGAGATTTTCGGTCAATATTTTGGACAGAGCATTTCCAGGAATTATGGAAACCGAATTTGGAATATATTGCATATCTTGAGAATTTTTCGGTTTTGGAAATTCCTTGATGTCCAAAATTCCTTGGTCTATAAATACTTGAAGTTTGCATTTTGAGCAAACTAATCCTTCGTGACAGCAAACTTCCTCAGTTGTGTTGTTACTGGTGAAGCTGCCTATTCGGAGAGGAGAGTAACCTAATTAGGCGAAATCTCTTACGACCGCTCAGTTTAAAGTCTTCTTTGGGATTGAGAATCTCTATTAGTACCGTTGATGGGAAACTAGATGATTGCGGTTTATCTTGTGTTTTCGATTGATTTGATTGACTAACGGTGGTTGACTTTGATTGCACCTAGTTTGCTTATGTTTGAGAATCTTCTCTTCTAATATAAGATTCACTCAAACTAGATCGAAGTTTCGACATGGATCTTTAGACTGTTTGTAGATCTAAAGACTTCTTGTGATAACCTATTGTTAACAGACTCCATTCTGTGCGTGATTGATCACAAGAGATTCAAGTTGTTGTGTGCAGGCGTTTATTGAAGATCTAAGAAGATTTGAAGACAAAGAAGATATTGAAGATTTATGATTTGGGGTTCATAATCTTTGGTGTGCACAATGCTTGTTTCGGTAAAAAATGGATCCAACTATAATTGGTTTATCCTTATGGTAGATTAGATTGATTAGTTGTGTAGATCGACATCAATACAATTCTTGGTGATTAAGAGTATTGATTGCAAAATCTTAACAGTTACTTCGGTAGTTGATAATAAGATATATCTAAGAACCCGACGAAGGAGTTTATTGAGATAAACAGAAGAGCCTTTGTCGAACTCATATCACTTGCTTGAAAAGAGTTGTTACCGAATAGATTTGTTGTTCCTTTACTGTTTGGAATACGAACCAAAGGAATTGTTCCAAGTACGTGACTTATTACAGGTCGGAGGCGTGGGAATACAGACGGAACTAGGTGAACTATAGGTTTAGTTGCTTGGTCTCAACTATACGAAGTTGGTTTGATTTTGTATAGCGGCTTAATCCTGAGAGTATTCAATTCTGGACAAGGTCCCGGGGTTTTTCTGCATTTGCGGCTTCCTCGTTAATAAAACCTTGTCGTGTCATTTACTTTTATTTTCAGCAATTATAATTGTTGTTATTAAAATTTAAAGTAAATCACACAAACGTAAATTCATATTTACTTGATAGTAATCCTATTATGTTTGGTAAGTCCGAACCTCTTATCAAGTAAACATACTTCGTTGTTGTATTGTCTCGATCTCGTATCCATAGACGATCACACGAAGTGTGAATCGATTAGTTGTATTGTCTCGACTCAGTCCATAGACAATCACTTTCGTAGAAAGGATTTATAGGTGGAAAAGTTTTAGCTTGAGGTATATTTGGGTACCCTCGCCTTTTCAAGATGCACCAATCTGTCCAGGATGCAACTAAGAAGCATGCTGATTCGGAAGCAATGTAATCAATATCGATCGCATCGGGCAATATTATAGGTTTTTCTCGTGTATTGGCAAAAACCTTTATGATATCTAAAATATCGACAATACAAGGATTGAACGATAAAAACGCTCATAACGGTTGGTACAAATCGATATATCAGGTTCACTAGTATACCGATAATATCATTAAGGGTAATTTGGTAGAATAAATTATTAAGATCTGAAAATTTGTAAACATAACCTTCTTATTTTCCTTTTGTACCCTATAATTTGTAATGTGAAGCTTTTGATTTTGAAAATTAATGCACCATATGACACCAATTTTGTTATATTGAAACATTTATAAATATTTAAAATTATATTCTTAGTGATGTATCACCGATAAAAAACGATATAATCTTTTGTATAGGTGTATCGTACCCGGACGATACAATACCGATACACGATATTAATTATTTTGTTTGGAAGGCCAAATCAATGTTGTTATGACCATGTTCACAAACTCTATGAAGGAACTAACTGAGGAGTTAGGATTCCTAAGAAGAATGTGGGTACGATGGGCACAGATCAGGCTACTGCTGGTGGTAGTGGTGGTAGAGACTTTACCAAGATTAAAGTCCCTGAACCTAAGGCATTTTCTGGCGCGAGAGATGCGAAGGCATTGGAGAATTTAATGTAGGACATGGATCAGTACTTCAAAGCCGCGAGAATCCTAGAAGAGCAAAAAGTCACTCTCATTAGCATGTACCTGGAAGGTGATGCGAAGTTGTGGTGCAGGACAAGAACTGATGACGACTGTATTGCTGGTCGTCCATGCATTATGACATGGGCTGTCATGAAAGAAGAATTTAGGGGCCAATTCTTGCCAAGCAATGCGTCTTGGATAACTTGAGAGAACTTGCGTAATCTGCGGCATACCGGTACACCATGGGGTATACGTCAAAGAGTTTTAGTCTCTGATGCTAGATATTCACAACATGTCTAAGGAATATAAGTTGTTTAATTTTACGTTTGGTTTGCATGCATGGGAACAAGCCGAAGTAAGAAGGTAGGGTGCCAAAGATTTACCTTCGGTCATCGCAATATTGGACAACCTTGGTGATATTAGATCAGTTAGTACCTCAATGTTGCTAAGAAGGGCAAGGATAAGGATAATGGGAGTAGGAAATGTTCCGAGGCTAAGGAAAACAACTATCAAATGGATGATTGTTTGGACGCAATAAACATGACCAGTGGGTGTTTCCTATGCAAGGGTCCTCACCTTACACGTGATTGTCCTAAGAGAAAAAAAATTGTCCGCAATAGTCACCGAAAAGTGGCAAGAAAGATGAATGTGATATGACCGAGCATGTTAATCCAATTCAACTATGCAATATAGTAGCACAAGGAAAGGTTGCAGCACAACAAGGGCTGAATGACGCTAGCTTGGTTTATGTGAAAGTTGGCATTCACAACCATCGTCTTTGGGGTATAGCTGATACAGGTGCTTCGCACACTGTAGCGAGCTTGTCTGTGGCAGCGTACTTGGGTTTAGAGGTATATCAGGATGATCACTGCATGAAAAATGTAACATGATTTTTGTAATCTTCCCTTAAACTAATGAAAAAGAATTTGTTAGTTTAAGAGTTGTCTATGTATTCTATTGATTCGTAAGTGCTCCTCAATTTATGTGAAGTATAAGAATAACATTTACCCTTTTTGTAGTATGTGCTTTAATTGAAGGAAAAAAAAATCAAAGTAAGTCTTCCGTTGTATAACTTAGTGGAGTATCGTTGTTTGCATAGGTGCAAACTTATAATTCCAAAGCATTAATGATTTACTGGATATCACCAACCACCCTGCTTCTGGATCACAGTTGCACTCAAAAATTGCAAGGTGCATTTGCAGGCGTGACAATTAACAAGACTCAAGTAGCTCAAACCATTTGCGCTATAACTCCTGTCCCAGCTAGGGATGGCAATGGGGCGGGTATGAGGCGGGGACCTTGAATCCCATCCCTTCCCCATTGAAGAAAACAAAAAGTGAAAACTACTGTCACACCCGTTTTTCAGTTTTTCTCAATTAAGAAACCCACGAGCGGAAAACTTAAGGCGCGCACCCACTTTTTGGGGAAAAATTTCTCGCGCACCCATTTTTTCTAAAATTATGTTCCTCCCAGAAAAAGAAAACAAGTTGTTCTATTTTACCAATTTCATGAAGTTGAGATCATGCAATTTGAGATAATCAATCTCAATCAACTACAATAAAACAAAGAAATATACAGTTCAAGTATTTTTCAAAAACTTCCAGTAAATCGGTAAGCATCGATCAATTAGGAAACTAAAATCACTTTTCCAATTTTCCAATTTCACAAAATCAATCATATTAGGATAATTAAGTCAATTCTACTTCAATTGATTTCAAAACCCACTTTTATATTTTTAGGAAACGGCAATTTGTACCATGAAACGATCGATTTGAAGAAATTCGATAAGAACCGAGCATTCAACGAACCAGAAAACAGAGTTTCCTTCGACGTAGGGTAGAAACGAAAGATTCTCGGTCAATGTTTGATTTCATAGAAGAAACAATAGAGACTAAAACCCAAACATAGAAGAAACAGTTGAGCCCTTTAAAGATCTACCGGAAATATTCATAGCTCCATAACCTAGTGAACTGAAACCTAAACGATTCAATAACCCTATTCGGATAAATATGTGTTCTTCTTCATTTCTTCCTCTTTGAGCATGGCTCAAGTATAAAGCTTTCATGAATTTGACGGTCGACGAGCTAGGGAAAGACGGTAAGAAATTGGAGACAGACAGTCGGACACCATAACATTATTTACTTCTTTTCTTCTTCCATTATCTATGACCAAATTACTGTGTTATCTTTACATTTGGAACCTATCTACACTTGTACGTCATGCACTCATACGTGGCTAGTAGCAGGTGAAATATGGAGAACTTCGTATAGTATCTTGATTATAAAATAATTATACGGAGTATGCTACACGGTGACACATTAGCAACATTTTTGTTAGCTTATTTTATTTGAAATATAATAAACATTTTGGGTTCTAATTAAAAGAATATGGAAGTGTGAATACTGATGCATCCTGTTATGCATCTACAAATTTGTTGCATAACTTGTTATGCATTCTCGAAATTGGTTGTATAACACGTTCTGCAACTTTTTTTTTTTTGCATAACTTGTTATGCAGTCCAGTAAACGGTTGCATAACACGTTATGCAGTTACTTTTTTCTTAGTATTGAAACCGACAAAAAATAAGGTTGCATAACTTGTCATGCACCTACAATAATATCTACATAACATGCACTACGGGAAAAATCATCATTGACGACACAAGATAAGCGTTGTAGTACCCCTACGACAACTCCATTTCATGCATTGTGGAACGGGGGTATTGTAGAAAGTCCAAGTTTTTCTACAATGGTTGAAAAGTGTTGTAAAGGGTGATGTGATTCATGGTTCGACAATAGTTTGTCAATGTTGTGATTCTCTTTCGATTTTTTTTTGATAACCTAACACAACTCTTGCTTGTATTGTAGAACAATCGTGGACAACATAAGTAGCATATCGTAGAAATTTTTAACACAACACTTATTAGTATTGTGAATATTACAGTTAGTACACTTGTTAGCATTGTAGAAGTACCTTTATACAACTATACTATGTGTAGTAAGACTATCTTGGACAACACATAGTTATGATTGTAAATAAACTATTTTACAATACTTGTGAATAAGATCAAACCCATATTTCAGAATATATATTTCACTTTTGTCACTACTATTTGTGAAATGTAAAGAAACAACTAGATTAAACTGAAATGTAAATAAACAATTGGATTAAACTGAAAGACTCATTCAAATTAAACCAAACCCAGAATTAAAGCATTCACATACCAATGTGATATACACAAAACATACAAAAAAGTGGCAGTGATATGTTTGTTACCAAAAGTTAAGTCTCCAAAAAGATCACAAAAGATTAAGAAGTCTATTGGTAGATTATTTTATCTTTGGGCCATGTGATAAAATTTGAAACAACATCATGAACAGTTCTGACTTCTGAAGTAGCTTGGTAGACAAGAGCATCATCCACATAATAAACCTTCACACATACAGTGTAGGCTCCAAGACCGATTGGTTTTCCATGTATCTGCTTACTTGAATCTGTTTCAGCAATTTCAGCCTCTGCAACCACCTCGTCCTCCTTGTACCAGCTTAACAACTTGCTGCCAAATAAATGTATCAATACATGAGTCATCAAGAATAGCATAACAACATGGTATTATCTCAGAATATTTCTGAGATAAAACTTTGTAGAGAACTTCAAACAATTATATTTTTAACGATGCAATAGCTTTCACATGGTGAATATCAAGACTGTAGAACATACCAATTTCACCTCCAATCGGGCGTAACCTTCTCGACTTATGGTATGTGGGGTGGGGTGTTTTGAACGATTTTCTTGCATTTTTATTCTTCTGACCTGAATAGAAAAGTAAAAAAATCATTTGACGGACTTTAAAGTTTTTAATACAAATATATAGGCATTCTATATAATAGAAATTTCTTACGCTGAATTCAATAGAGTCTACATGTTTCACAAACTCTTCCCACTCCCTAACTGTCATGGTCCTGGGCATTAACTTCTCCAGCCGTTTCTTTTGTTCTTCCCCTTGTAGCCGATCCAAAGCGTCGAGTACCAAACCAGCTTTCCTTGACCTTGCTTCTCTAAGATAAGTTGCACATATGGATCACCAATCGGTTGTTCATTAGCATTGAAGGAAATTGTTCTTTTCGGATCAGCAGAATCTAAGCATGTACAATCAGAAAGACTGATAAAGGTAATACTCACAATGTTGAAGTTCTTTAAGTAACGCCGCAATGAGTCAATCCTTAGTACTGGCAGGTTCACCTTCTGGTAATATAAGAACTATCAATATATTATTATCGTAAAGATCGATTTAGGTGCAAGAGAAGGAACTATCAGGTGTGCCTAATTCTTACTGGTTGAGGTTGATGTTTGTTAACATTTAATTGAGAGTGAGAGTTATCTCTGTAACTCATCTTGCAGGCAGGTCTTTGCATGGAAAGCGACGGAGGCTTTGGCAGTCGAACTCTAGGTCCTCTTTGTTGTTTATGGAACATCATAGAACCAGCTGTATCAAAGATTGAACAAAGACTATGAAAACAGGTTCAACAACTTGTCAATGAAGAGCAATTGTCATACAGCATATATGAGTAAGTAGTTAAGTTTGCGACGTACAAAATTCATCATCTCTAGTTCTCTGTGTCAGTGCTGCAACATGAGTTTTCAAACCCGTAAAACCTAACATTCATCTAACCCATTTCAATGAACTTCAACAGCAGCAACACAATTGATTCTCATCTGATTCTTCCTGATAGCATCACCAGTTACTCAACCTCAGACATCACCATCTAATGCAATTTCAACTTCAGCTACACCTCTGCAACCTCCACCTCAACTGCAACCCGACATTTCAATCTTAAACTTTATGTGTAGCAATCAAAATCACCACTATCAAATTCATATAAAAACCCTGTGTATTCCTTCCACGACATCCTTCACAAAGATCTACAACATACAATTGAAATTCAATTTTTTTTTTTATCAATTAACAACAATCGATCCAAACGCATAAACCATGTAAAATCCATGGTTTTTGTACAAGAAATCAACAGCGAAAAGGTGAAGTTACTGAAATTACCCGATATTCATCAACACCAACATTTCTTCGGATTCAAACAAAGTCCCAACATCAATCATTCCATCTAAGCAGCAACACCAACTCAAAATCAGGTTCGAGATTCTGCCAAGCTTGAGCTTCAATTCCTTATCTGCAATTTGAATTTCACCAATATCCTAATTTCTTCATCATAATAACCACCACCATCATATCTTGATTTCTCATCAGTTCAATCTTCTCAAACCCCTAAAATCCAGTGAACCCATCTCTGTAAGTTCAATCCCCACCTTCATTCTCCCACTTATCCATTAATTCAGCAACAAAAGCTTCATTTCTTCGACCTAGTCTTCTCGGCAAAGCAAACTTCGTACATCTGTTGTTTCTTTCTTGACTTGGCCTCAGAGGTCTCTCTAAACCGAACAAGCACATCCTAGATTTCATTTAAGTGAAGAAATCGAAGAAGAATGAGACGTTAATGACAAAGATTTAATATCTAGATTCACCGCACCACTAGGTTTTTCTTCATTTTTTCCGGCTAGAAGCTGTATTTTAAATCTTTAAATTGAGATTCAGGGTCGATTAGAGTTTCAGAAAACGGTTTTGGGGGTAAGAAATTTAGAATGAATTGAGTAAGAAACTGGAGATTTAGGGTTATGAAATTGGATTTTCTGAGAGTGATTTAGCCTCAGAAGATGAAAGTTTAGAGTGGGGAAAGAGGAGAAATTAGGGTTTGCAGAGAGAGACGCAGGTAAGAGGCGGAGAATGAGTAGAGGTTTTCTCTCCCTTCTTTAGTTTAGATAACTCAAAAATACTCTGGACCGTAGATAAGGAGGTCATACGGATTGCATAAATTATGGGACGGTGTAGATTAATTTTAAGATGCTCATACGGATTGAGAAACTTGTGTGTTTCTCTTTGTGCTAGTTTAAACTCGTGTATTCGGTTTAATTATCAACTTTCGATATACATAAATATCGAAAAAAAATATTAATAAATTTATGACATTGTTATCGACATTCTGATATAAAAAAATCCAAAAAATATATAAGAATGAAGCTGAAAACTAAGAAGTGAATTTGATAATTGGTGTGTTTCTTTGTGCTTTTGTGCTTTCTCTTTGTGCTTCCGGTTTGAATTTCGACTAGTTACATAGGTCATGAAGTAATTTCGACTAGTCATACAGGTCATGAAGTAGCTTTAGTTCACATTAGTAGCATGATACATCATAGAAATTGATGAATATGAAGCTTAGTGTCGATTCGAACTTCAAATGTGGTATAACAACATACAAACTATGAACCAAGAAGCTCTGAGAGGGTTCTGACTTCAAACTTAGCATGATACATCATCAAAATCGATAAGTATGAAGCTCAATGTCGATTCGAGCTTTAAACTTGGTATAATGGCATACAATCTATGAACCAAGAAGCTTTGAGAGGGTTTTGACTTCAAACTTAGCATTGATACATCATCAAAATCGATAAGTATGAAGCTCAATGTCGATTCGAACTTCAAACTTGGTATAATGGCATACAATCTATGAACCAAGAAGCTCTGAGAGGGTTATGACTTCAAACTTAGAATGATACATCATCGAAATTGACTAATCTAAGTCAGAAACTTGGTAAGAACGAAGAAACCATCCATTTACAGGTAAGATTCCTTCGAAATATTCTACGAAACCTTAAACAAACCTTATTTCTGCATATTATATGCATACCAGGCTCCGAGATCCAAACCTGGCCGCGAGTTGACTACTCTAAGTCATAAACTTGGTAAGAACGAAGAAACCATCCATTTACAGGTAAGATTCCTTCGAAATATTCTACGAAACCTTAAACAAATCCTATTTCTGCATATTGTATGCATACCATGCTCCGAGACTGAAACCTGGCCGCGAGTTGACTACTCTAAGTCAGAAACTTGGTAAGAACGACGAATCCATCCATTTATAGGTAAGAGTCCTTCGAGATATTCTACGAAACCTTAAACAAACCCTATTTCTGCATATTGTATGCATACCAGGTAAGATTTCTTTGGAATAATCTACGAAACCCGAGTTTCTCGTTCGGATGAACTGGATAAAAAATATATCAGAATTGAACATCCCAGGTTCCAAGATTACAAGAGTTAAAATGACCATATTACCCTTACTAGAAATAAAGGTAATAAAGATTATGGAGATTGTGAAATTACTAAACTATCCTTATCTGAAATAGGTAAAGTAAATATTACAGATAGTGAAAATGATCATATTACGCTTCATGGAAATTTGTGCAATAAATATTATGGAGATTGTGAAAATGACCTGACTACCCTTATCGAAAAATTAAAGTAAATATTACTGCTTGTGAAAATGACCATATTACCCTTCTTGGAAATTAATGCAATAAATATTATGAAGACTATGAAAATGACCAGACCACCCTTATCGGAAAATAAGTAAACTAAATATTATAAATTTTTAAAATCACCATATAACCCTTACTAGAAATAAAGGTAATAAATATTATGGAGACTGTGAAAATTACCAGACTATCCTTATTTGAAATGAGTAAAGTAAATATTACAGATAGTGAAAAATGTACATCATCAAAATCGATAAGTATGAAGCTCAATGTCGATTCGAACTTCAAACTTGGTATAATAACATACAATCTATGAATCAAGAAGCTCTGAGAGGGTTCTGACTTCAAACTTAGCATGATACATCATCGAAATTGACTACTATAAGTCAGAAACTTGGTAAGAACGAATAAACCATCCATTTACAGGTAAGATTCCTTCGAAATATTCTACGAAACCTTTAACAAACCTTATTTCTGCATATTGTATACATACCAGGCTCAGAGATCGAAACTCGGCCACGAGTTGACTACTCTAAGTAAAAAACTTGGTAAAAACGACGAATCCATCCATTTACAGGTAAGATTCCTTTGGTATATTCTACGAAACTTTAAGCAAACCTTATTCATGCATATTCTATGCATACCATGCTCCGAGATCGAAACCTGGCCGCGAGTTGACTGCTCTAAGTCAGAAACTTGGTAAGAACGACGAATCCATCTATTTATAGGTAAGATTTCTTCGAGATATTCTACGAAATCTTTAAAAAAAACCCTATTTCTGTATATTGTATGCGTACCAGGATCCGAGATCGAAACCTGGTCGTGAGTTGACTACTCTAAGTCAAAAACTTGGTAAGAACGACGAATTCATCCATTTACAGGTAAGATTCCTTCGAAATTTTTTACGAAACCTTTAAAAAAACCTATTTCTGCATATTGTATGCGTACCAGGCTCAAAGATCGAAACCTGGCCGCGAGTTGACTACTATAAGTCAGAAACTTGGTAAGAACGACGAATTCATCCATTTACAGGTAAGATTCCTTCGAGATATTCTACGAAACATTAAAAAAATCCCATTTCTGCATATTGTATGCGTACCCGGATCCAAGATCGAAACCTGGCCGTCGAATCCCCCAAAACTCATTTTTTCCCACATTCTATATTTTAACTTCAACAACACTTATAAGTGTTGTTATACGTTTCTATTAAAAAAAAAAAACAACCTAAACTTGTGAACTGTAAGGATGGTTGATGAGCTAGACATCCATGCATTAGGTTCATGTTCGAATCTCCCCTCTAACGTATTTTTCATTATCATATTTTTGTGTTCTTCAACAACACTTGTGAGAATTGTGATAGGCTAAGTCACTACACTTATGAAACAAAGTTGTTATACCTAAATGTCGTCACAACAGTTTTGCTAAAGGAGTTGTCGTTTGTTTTCTTAGCGCAACCCCTTGTTCCTAAGGGTTGGTAGTGATGATATACGACAACTCTTCCTTTGAAACCAGTTGTAAAACATAGGACTTTCTACGATGTATAGCGAAGTGTTGTAAATCTCCAGTTATAGATGTATATTTTTCCCGTAGTGATGTTATGCAGTCGTGAAAATATGACTGCATAATGCATTATGCATCGAGAAAATTGTTGCACAATCTTTTATGCATCGAGAAAATAGATGCATAACCTGATATGCATCCGTAAATATGGATGCATACTGCATTATGCATCAATTTTTTATGTACACACTAAAATCAACCAAAATAATGGTTACATAACTTGTTATAGATGCATAATTTGTTATGCAGTTGAGAAAATGGTTGCATAATTCGTTATGCGTCTGCAAAATGTGTTATGCATCTTTTTTGGTGGATGCATAATGGTTATGAAGTCAGTTTTCGAAATTTTTCCTAAAATGATGATGACCTCCGATTTTTTCGTGAATTTTTTTTTATATTGTTGTTTGTACTCGTTGCGTAGCTCTCTTAAAAAGATTTCCAACGATATAAAATTTGTAAGATTCCAAGGCGCGGATTTTTAGATATGTTATATCCAAGTTGTGTTGCCAATTATACCCCTGATGCATAACCCGTCATGCGCATGCATAATCCGTCATGCAGACATTTTTAATAATTTTATATAATTATGGGTGTCACGGAAATAATTATGGGTGTCACGGTACTTAAAATTAATTGTGGGCCTGACAATGAGAATATTATTTTTTTGGGCGTGCGCCTAATTTTTCCAAACAAAAACCCATCCGCTACCCGTTACCCATAAGACTGGGGCGGGGATGGGGGATGGGTTTCTCATGAATATCCATAACATTAGAAAAGATATTTAGAATTCTGTCATAATCCCATATATCGTTATACCAGGTTTTTTCTTCCAATTATTCTTGGTTGCAATCAAATAAGCTTGATTATAATGTGGAATTAATAATTAACATTGTAAGATCGACCATTAATAGCATAATAACATGTAAGAGTGAGTTATAGAAATACCTTATGCACACTGTATTCCTAGGAAATATCTATAAATGTTATATGAAACAATCACTCAACCCTACATATGAAAGGTACATGACGGATATGGGGTGAGGACTTTCCCATCCCCACCCCATCCTCGCATCACTAATATCGGGATTATCCATATCCCGCCCCATTCCCCGTTTGTTCGGATAAAACCCTACCCAATAGGAGCGGGTCCTTACGGAAATGGGTATGGGTGGGGAAAATTTCCATCCCTAGTCCCAGCTCGATTTGGGCTCCCTTCAACAAGAATCCTATTGGGGGTCTATATGAATCCTCCCTAAGAGCAACTGCAGTGGACGACTAAGAGCAAATTTCTAGTCGAGTGGGCTGGCGTAGTGGGACGGACCATCGATCAAAATTTGATCAAAGAGTAAAACCCAGACCAAATTTGATCGGCGATCAAGACCAAACCCAGATATAGTCGAGCGGTCGTATAGTTCACGCCCCACCACCAGACGGTTATATAATCTACGTCCCACACCAGGCGTACGTAAAGTCTCCGCACCACACCAGGCGTACGTAAAGTCTACGCTCCACATGGGGCGTACGTAAAGTCTACGCCCCATTTTTTTTTTTAATTTTGTATGGGGCGGGCATTATACCCCCGCCCCATTCTTTGTTTTCCAAATTTTTTTTTGTGGGGCGGGCTTTATACCTCCGCCCCACTTCTTTCTTTTTTTTTTCTTTTTTTTTTTTAAGAATCTCCCCAATCAGGCGGACGTATATCCCACGCCCCACACCAGGCGAATATATAGTGTACGCTCGATCAAATTTAGTCTTTCACCCGTAACGTCACACACCAGACTAAACTCAAATTTGATCGTTTGTTTTGGTCTTTGATCTTTGGTTATGATCGTACCACTGTGGACGCTCTAAGAGCATCCACAATCATGACCAAATTCGGGGACTATACCCAAATTTGGTCCAAAAACCAGCCACAGTGGAAGGGACTAAAGCTATATATGGTATGGAAAATTAGGGTTTGAGACTAAATGTAGTCACTAACCAGACCAAATCAACATATAGTGGGGCGCATGTATTAATAGCGTTTGAGACAAGTATAATGAACGTTTGTATCCAGGCGGAAATAAAACCAACGTTTGAATAGGGCGCAGTTATTAGCTCCGCCCAGCCAAACTCATATAATACCTGCGCCTCACACCAGGCGTGGTTAATATATCCGCCCAAAATGGGGACCTGTGTGTTTGTCGTGTACAACGTCCCATGAAACGTATCTTTTATCCCCGTCTCACTCCATGCGTTTGTAATACTTACGCCCCTATCCAAGCGTGCGCAATACCAGCGTCTCATACGTACGTTCACAATACCCACGCCTCACTGTCATACGCTCGTTATACTTACGTTTAACTTGGGGCGCTATTATATCGTCCGCCTGATTAAATTTTAGTCTTTCACCACTGCATTTCACCTCCACTATACCCAATTTTTTTTAGCTTTTAGTATGGCTTTTAGTATTTAGTCCCTTTCATGACTGTGGTTGCTCTAAACGAGTCCACCTTATACTAAATCTGAACCGCTTAATAAAACAATTCGTAACCGTTGATCTAGCACTTTAGGGTTTGGAAATTTGCGTTTATTAGTCTCCTGGCTAGAAATAAAACCCTCTCTCTCCTTTGCTCTCGTTCTCTTTCACATTTTCCAGAGCGGCGATAGAAAAACCCTAATCCAGGAGTAAGTAGATCGAAGAAGAAGAAGAAGATGGTTCAGAGGCTTATTTACCGATCAAGACACAGTTATGCCACCAAATCCAACCAAAACAGGGTTGTCAAAACCCCTGGTTAGTTCCCTTCTTCAATCTTTTCTGTATAAACCCTAGCTAAATCCACTTCCATGATGATGAACTATTAGTTACTGGTTTTCTTATTGAATATTGCTTATAGTTTTAGAAAAATATGTGTCGGTAAAATCTACTTTTATCTGTAAATGCGATGTTCATCTCTAGTCATTTTATAGATGGGTTTGTTGGGGTTAATCCATCTTGATCTGAACCCTTCTTTATTTGCTGATGATAGTGGTTGTGATCTTGATCTGTTTTTTAGATATCTATTATTAGCAATCTTTTTATGTAGCTTCATCAATATTTCTGTTTTATAAAATAAGGTTTCCTATGTTTAATGTTTTCTGATTGGATTTGTAGGTGGAAACAATGTTTACCAGAGGACTAAGAAGAGGGCAAGTGGACCTAAGTGCCCTGTTACTGGAAAGAGAATCCAAGGGGTATGAAATTACATGTTTTATATTATAATTTCTAGGACTACTAGAGATAAAGAGTTTACTTGGGTATAAAATCTATCAGCTCATAAGTCTGTTTAGCTGTGTTTTTATTGTTATTAGTTATTGTTATTTATGTGTTCAATGGTTTCTCTTTCAAATGTACTTGCAAGATGCCTATGTTAACTAAGTTTGTAGTCTCTGTGAAACTGGCTTTGTAAAGATTTCATGATAAAATGATATTGGTTTGAAAAAGATTTAATGTAGTTGTATAGCTCAAATGTATCAGGTGATACTGCCTAGGAAACTGTTGTATGTTGGCTTAATGTCTGTGAAACTGGCTTTGCTAAGACTTCTTGATAAATGATTTTTGTTGTGAAAAATATTTATTGTAGTTGTATAGCTCAAATATGTATCAGGTGGTACTGCCTAGAATGGCTTTATCAACACGTTACTCATGCTAATTATGTGATCTTTGCTGTGAAAAAGGGTTAATGTAGTCATACAGCTTGAGTAATTCTTAGGTAGTACTATTTAAGAAGCTTAGGTATGTTGATTATAAATTAACAAGTGAAGTTCTATAAAATGATTGCACTTATGCTACAAAGTTTAGTCTTATGGTATATTTTCTAATGTGTTACTTGGAGTTCTTAATGAGTGCTGCTGTCTTCAATATGATTTAGTTTGATTTAGTTTTCCAGTTAGCCTTGAATAGTCTTTACTGTGTTGCAATTTCTTGATTACAGATATCCTATTGCCCTGTGCTAACAAATGTTGCAAAGTTCTTGATGTGAAATCATGTTTCTATATGATTCATGTACTTCTTGCTGCCTACACTATGTCTGGAGATGATTGCTTTATGGTATAATGACTAATGTTGTTATCATTGCTTCAGATTCCTCACTTGAGGCCTGCAGAGTACAAGAGGAGTAGGCTCTCCAGGAATAGAAGGACTGTCAACCGTGCTTATGGTGGAGTTTTATCTGGAAGCGCAGTCAGAGAAAGGTTTGTGACATTTTTCTGTAATCTATTTTGAGACCATTGCAGTAACTTGAACGAATGTCGTTAGCTAAAAAATTCTGTGTTTTATGTGTAGGATTATCCGTGCTTTCTTGGTTGAGGAGCAGAAGATTGTCAAGAAGGTTTTGAAGATCCAGAAACAGAAGGAGAAGGTTGCTGGAAAGAGCTAGATTTGTGAGAACTTTTTCGGAGTTATATTAGCTGAAAGAAATTTCAGACTTTCAAGTAGATTATGATGATGATGATTTGTGACAGAAATATGGGTTTAAAATGTTGGTACCTTTTCAATAGTATTTTCAGTTTTCTTTTTGAGTTTTAATTCCAAATACTTCTGAGCTCTTCTATCATTAATATCTATGACAAATCCATCATCAGGATTACGACTATTCAGCTACTCATTTAGCTGGCTTTGTGTTGGTGAAACCTCTTATGCAAATGATTTTCGTCTTTAGAAAATCTTAGGGGTCGAATCTAATTATTGCTTATTGTTTATCTGCCTTAGACCTCCAATGGTCATTGTGTGTGTTTCCTATGTGGCAACACATATAAGACATCCTCAATCTATTTTTCCTAAATCATCTCCAACAGTATTACATGTAATCTCTTTTTTTTGATTAGCATAACTATTATTTTTCATAATTAAGATTTTATTAGAGCTAAAAATGGTTAGTTAATATATTAAAGGCAATTCAATTAAGTAAAAGCTGACTAGGATGGTAGATAATGTCAAGGGGAATGTCTAAAACTAGACATTCACCTTGACAATGTCTACCCAAAGTCATCTATACATTGGTTTAGACATCAAGATTGGAGACTGATTTTAGAGAAAATGGATGTGTATCCTAGATGGATTTTGACATTTATCTCCACGCACATGCCATTGGAGAAGCTCTTAGAAATAAGACCAGAGTTCAATTACAAGAAATGGAAGATCACAGTTCAATTAAAAACGAATGGAAACAAACTGAACACATATTTATGGTACATAAGCAATTCTGTAACATTGCATAAAAAGAAAGCAATTTCGTATATTACAACTCAAAAAACATATTGCAGATATCATATCCCCAATGCAATCAGCATATGTCCCAGGCAGACTAATCTCAGAAAACATTTGTCTTGTTCAGGAACTTGTCAAAGCTATGAAGAAGAAGAGAGGTAGAATTGGTCACTTGACTCTAAAAATGGACATGTCAAGGACAAACTGGAATGGGTTTTTCTAATGGAGGTTCTAAGGCAGTTTAGTTTCAATGAAAAGTTTTGTCATCTTATACTTCAATGCATAAGTACTACTTTCATTGAAATAATGATAAATGGATCTCCTTCTTCTTCTTTTAAGCCCTCAAAGGGTATCAGACAAGGAGATCCATTATCTCCTTACTTTTTCATTCTGGCTATGGAAGCATTTTCAAGACAATTAAATCATCTTGAGAATACAAGAAAACTCACTGGGATGAAAATCTCAAGATCAACTCCTAAAATCAACCACTTATTGTTTACAGATGATTGTCTTCTGTTTTGCAAGGAAAGCTTAACTCAAACCAATAAGCTCCTTCAAGTCATAGAAGATTTCAGTTCATGTTCAGGTCAATTGATCAATTTCCATAAATCAGCTGTATACTTCAGTAGGAATACAAGCCCTTCATGTGGTCAAATTATTAGTGGTGTCTTACAAGTCAGGCAGCTTTGTATCAATGAGGAAAAATATCTTGGTCTACGTTTTTTTGTTGGAAGAAACAAGAAGATTCCATTCTCTAATCTCATAGAGAAAATGGATTCTAGACTTTCAAGATGGGTATCTATAAATATATCTGAAGCTGGTAGATCAGTTATGGTTAAGAATGTCTCTAATGCTATACCAGTTCATCATATGATAAGTTTCAAGTTGCCGGATGAAACCATCACTAAGTTGAACTCAACACAGCAGAAGTTTTGGAGGAAAAAGAAAACAAACAAAGGTAAGCCAGCTATATCATGGAAAAATGTCAGTAAACCTAAAGAAGAAGGGGGTCTTGGTTTCAGAGATCTCAAGTTGTTCAATAGAGCTTTGTTGGCAAAGTCTGCATGGAAACTGTGTACAGATCATACTTCAGTTTGTGCTAAATCTCTCAAGGCCAAATACTTCCCTGATGGCAAAGTTTTCAACATCAAAAATAATCATAATTCTACCTGGTCCTGGAGAAGCATAAGCTTTGAGCTTCAGTTCATTAAAAAATATAGTTGCTGGAGCATTGGAGATGGTCATGACTCATGACATCTTAATTTGGAGTTATAAATGGATACCTGATCTGGAAGCTCCACCAACTCCAAAAGATAATGCAACAAATGCCCTGAACTATACTCATGTTTCTCAGTTACTTTCAAGCACTGGGGGTTGGAATGTGGATCTAGTTTTCTCTCTTTTTGATGCTGCAATTGCAAGATTAATTCTCAGTATGACTGTGCATCCTCAGCAAAAGGATAGAATGGTCTGGACTCTTGAAAGGAATGGAAATTTTTCTGTGAAATCTGCTTACAGGAAGATGTTTGAGGAACAAAATAGCAATCAAACTGTTGGAGCAAGAATGCAAGACATTTTCAAAAGACTCTGGAAGCTGCCTATGTTGCCAAGAATTACACAGTTTCTCTGGAAATGCCTCAAAGACATTCTGCAAACAAGAGATAAGCTGTCTTATGTTATCCAGAATGGAGATTATAACCTCCCTTTGTGTAATCATACTCTAGAAACTTCTTCTCATATCATACTACACTGCAACTTCTCTAGAGCAGTTTGGTTTGCAGTGCTGGGAATTCACATTCAAAGTGGTTCGGATATGGTAGAGTGGTTCTGCAATTGGGTTGAGAGATTTCGGAACAAACAAATTCAGCAGGAGGAAGTCTGTAAAGTTGCAATTGTGGCCTGGTGCATTTGGACAGCCAGGTGTGACACCGTGTTCAAAGGATTGAAGCTATCTCCAGAACCGGTCATTCACAGATCTAAGTTAGAAATCGAGCTGCTCAAGATCAAACCTAATATCCCTGCTGTTCAAGTCACTAAACAAACTAGAACTAACCTCCATTGGTCTCCACCTCCTGTGGGCACTTATAAAATAAATATTGATGGTTCTTTTCACTATACCAATAAAACAGGAGGCATTGGACTTATAGTTCGTGATTTTGCAGGTACACATTGGGGATCAAAATGCATCTACATAGAAGCAGCAAGGAGTCCAGAGCAAGTGGAATGCAAAGGATTATGGGAGGCAGTGCACTGGGCTAAGGAGAGGCACATGGAAAGAGTACAATTTGAGCTGGACTCACAAATAGTTGCAGATGCAATGAACAAGAATAATACTAGTGCAGACTGGAGGATCCCTAATTTGATTCTTGACATTAAGGATATTTTTAAGAATATTAATTCTTGGTGCTGTAGTTATGTGCCTAAGCAAAAGAACAAGGTAGTTGATACCTTAGCTAAGTTAGCAAGAGTTAATCGTCTTAGTAGTGTGTGGTTATCTGTCATGTCTGAAGAAATTCTATTTCAAGTTCAGGAAGACGCAAATTATGTAACCATTTCAAGTTAATCAATAAAAACTTTGTTGTTTCAAAAAAAACAACAACTTATTATTGTAAAGGAAGGCACTGGTCATGGAAGAGTAGGGATTTGGTTAGGTGCTGGATTGTTTGAGTGACAACTTTTTATAATGCTGCATAAGGGTTTCAAACTTTTTTGCAGGAGGAAAACATTCTTTTACTTCAGGAAGGTCACTCAGAGTATGCAGCAAATTGATGAGAAATGGGTTCTTCTCTGGGTGGATAAGCTTAACACCACCTACTTTCTCAAAAGTTTTATAAGGACCCAAAATTCCAATCAGAGTTATGCTTAAAAATATTGGAGATTCACCATCAAATGCTGGTTTGTCGTTCGAATAAAATTCTTTAATCCCTTCCTCCAGCACTTCTAGGTTCTTTGCAAATTCTTTCATTCCCTTGTCTTGTTCTTCTCCTTGTTTTCTCATAGCGGTGATTAAGTTTTTGAATAACTGCAGACATGAAAGTACTAGGATTAGTTGGTATGCCCAAGCTCTATGAGATGCAAATCATGTTGGTACAAGTTAAAAATATAGTTAACATTTACCTGATCATCAATATATTTTTCCCAAAAGCGAATTCTGGCTCTTCCGTAGGGGTCTGTTGGGAATAAACGGGGAGCAGTTTTCCAGTTCTCATCGATGTATTCTAAGATGACAAGTGACTCCACAATTGGTTTCCCTTTATGTACCAGAACTGGCACCTTCCCATGAACTGGATTATATTTGAGGAGGTCATCGCTCTTGTTGGGTAGATTTTCTTCAAAATATTCGTAAGGTATACCTTTAAGCTTGAGAGCTAACTCGACCCTCTTTGAGAAACCACTAGCCCACATCCCATGTAACTTCACCTCTGCTTGCTTTTCTTTCTCCATTATTCTCAAAGTTTTACTACTATTTGTTTCTATTGATTTGAAACCTTTTTCTTGTGGGTGTTCTGAACTTCATTTTCTTGTAGCTTTATATAGAACAGTTAAGATGTCAATTTAGCAAATATTGTTCTTGATCCTTTAAGATTATGCTTTTTGAATCGTTATCTGTTGAGCTCACTTTAAAATTTGAATTCATCTTGGTCAAACTTGTTCAGTAAAAGAAGTATAGTTAATATTATCCATCTACAGTGAAATTTGAAAAAAAAATGATATTGTTATCATGTCAAACATTTCTTCATCCTTATGATTTACTTGTGAAAGACGATAGCATTTTATATACTTCTTGATATTAGTTTCAACATTTTGATTCACGTTAAGCGTATTTTACCCGCACACCTCAAAACGTCAAGAAATTATGTCAAAACTAAAAATATTATGTCAAGAATGGGATTCGAACCCATGCCCTTTCGAACCAGTTCCTGAAACTGGCGCCTTAGATCAACTCGGCCATCTTGACTTTTTGTACCGGAATTCTAATCAACTCAATTCATAAACAAACGTAACTAATCGGCCCGCCGTTAAGCTAAAATCGCACACGCCTCCTCCTTGATATATTGCCAACTCTTATTTACATGTAAACATTATTATCTCAAATTTTTGTCCTTGAAAAACAACACCGAGTAGTCTTTTTTTCCACCACAAGTAATTACACGTACAGTTGCCCGGTGAAAGAACTTCAGATTATCGGATGTTCCCGAAGTGACAATTGTGATAAGTTTTTACTGGGGTTTACATAGTCATGCGAGAAGAACGGTAGAAACCAATAGTGTTAGTATATTATATTATTAAGTTCCACTTAACATGGGCAACCTGGATATGTGCCGTTTATGCCCAAGGGCTAGCTTTAACGACGAGAACCTGAGCTAGCTAACGAGGAAGTATGGATAATGCATTTGTGAATACATCATGTGCCACATTATGGGAGACGACCAGCAGAGGCAAAGGAAAGTCTTTTCTCAACTTGCCGCTTTCATGATGGCGGAACAAAGGAAAGTTTGAAGCAAAATGGAACGGATAAACAATTTGAAAATGCTGAAGACGTACTGGTGAGAAAATAGAGGCGTCTCTTTTGAAATTGTTAAGGGTTACTTATAGATATTTGAGAGAAGACCAAAGACTAAGCTTTCAACGAATTTGGTAACATACAGGCTGAAGAGAAATGATTTACCGATCCATTCCCCAGCTTTAACAAGACGTTAGATTTATGGGGGTTTGTTAGTTCTTTTTGTTATTAAGGTTGCATTTTACAAGCCTAATAAGTTAACAAAGGAGGAGATTCTCATGTCATGTTAACACATTAATCAAAATTTGAAGCTTCTAAAAATCTTGTTATATTCTGTATCATAAAGACCAAAATGAAAGAGTACTTAAACTAATCCAATGTGAAAAGTTGGAATAGAGAAAAACTGTACACTAGCTAATACAGTAACTAAAACAAAATATGTTTTTAAGCCTACACTGACTGGAAACTAATTATTAAACAGATAAAATTACTATTTCCGTTGTGCCGGTCAAGTATAACACTTGTTTGTAGAGAAACTTGTTGAAATGTCACTAGGACATGGCAGAGAGTCCCATGTCAAGTTTGATATAGGTAGGTAGAAAGGAAAATCAACTGACCGAACTGTTCCCCATTGATCAGAAGCGCTCAAAGTATTCGTAGTTCTCCTCAACCAAGCTTCTTCGTCTTCTCCAAAACTTATATTTCCCTGCATCTCTTGTGGCAGCATAGCAGAGAAACCGCCATATTCTTGTTGTGTTCCACTGAAGTTTATATCGTCAGGGCAATCATCGGTATCTCCAAGTAATGCAGGGGGGAAGTTTAAAAGCATTGAAGCAATTTCAGCTGTATACTTGGCATTTCCTGCCATATCGAGAGACGAGAACATGAAATTTGAAGAGAGATCTCCATTGAAAGTGGGATGCTGAGATTGCTTGCACATTGTTGGGTTAATATCGTGCTTGTAAGACGGGATATTAACAGGACTGAAGCTAGTAGGAGAGCACTGTTGCAAATTATTATTACAAGAAAATTGGATTGTTGAGCCAGCTTCAGAAATGCATGACACACTCTCTTTGCTGAAATGTGTGTAGTTAATATTTTTATTAGGTATCTGAGACCCATTAAGTTCAGGTATTGGAGAGACCCATGAGTGGGAAAGTGCTCTTTGTGCCATGGAGTTAGTTTTCTTGAAGATTCTGCAAATAGCCCATGAATCCTGTAACAACGGAGAAAAAACAACGAATCGTTTTAATTAGTTCGTATAACTATATGATTCAGATAGCAAGTTTAGCTTAAAAAAATTGATGGTATTCGGAAAAAAGAAGTTACATTGACAGGTAGAGTTTTGTCAGTAAATCTCTTGGGAGTGGCTGGATTAGTGAGAGAAGGAAGTCTAAATTCATGCATCATCCAGTCTGTTTTGACTCCTTTTGCTGCTCTACCTGTATAGAACACAAGGGACTTCTTAAGGCCGATACACTTCGTTCCTTCTGACGAGTAAATAGGTCTGTCCGTTCCAGTGGCTTTCCAGAAACCAGCTCCAGTTACTCGATTAGGCCTCGCGCTGTTTCTGTATTTTCTGTCCCTTGGACAGTAAAAATACCATTCTTTTTCTCCTGTTGTCGACAGCTCTTCTTGCAAAAAGTAAAAGAAAAAAAAAACTCAGTCAGTTCATGCAACTTAATCGTCAGATTCTGAAAAACAACATAGGAATTATAAGACTTTGACATTACTGGTTTTCAAAAGATTGGCAAAACCAGGAATAATGCCTGGCAAGCTCTTGCAAGAAAAAAACAAAGAAGAAAAATGGTATAAAAAACATAGAAAAAGCCGTTCGGATATAATGAACGGAATCCATTTTTAAAGCCATTTCCTGTTAAACAAGATAACATGAAAGAATCCATGCAGTAAAAAGGTTGCATACTTGGAAGATCCCATGGATCATATTTGTAGATATCAAGCTGCTTTATAAGTTCAATTGAAAGAGGTCTCTGTTGAATCTTTCTCTTCAAATAAAACCCAACAAGTTCTTCGTCAGTCGGATGAAACCGAAAACCAGGCAACATAATATCATCCAACTTATCAGAATCATACTTGTCATCCATCTCTCTGGCTGGCTAATAAGCAACTCTGAAACTGAGGTGAAAAAGTATAGCAGCTGAAACAAAATGAAAGATGAGTCTTTCTCTTGAACTGTAGCGAGTGAGTGATGAAAGCAAAAAGAAAAGCTAGCTATAACATGAAGTTCAATGAAATGTTGGTTTATGAGGTCATTATATGGTTCCCAAGAAGGTGATATCTTCCGAAGCTTCAGCCGCCTTTTCGGGGATTACTGTAATAGACGCTGTATTAGTGTATGGAATTATGTGATCATATTATACAGTATTTAAACAAAAAACTCTTACTGTATAAGTGAACAACTACCAAGAAACCTAAGTCAAAGAGATCTGATTTCAATGAAAGGACTACTCCTTCAATCTCTTGAATCTTGATGAAACTACTCTACCACCATTTGATGTGGTTTTTAAATCCAAATTTGAAGTATCTCAAGATGACTACAATCTCAGCAGTTTTTTGAGATTATAAAAATCAGTCATGAAAACTTACAAATCAAGACAAAACAAGAGCTTCTAAGATGAAAAACAAATTCCAATACAAGATTTCAAATTTATATTCAATCCCAAAGATTCTCTGCAAATTCCTGTGAGACCCTTTTAAGAGTTAAGATATGTTGATTATTTTACTTGTTTGTTTAAGGATCCAAAAATCCGAAGTTCTATTCTTTCTACAGTTGCTTCTATTCTCATCTCTGACCTGTCAGAGAGGGGTGGTTTGGATGTTACGGAAGATTCCTAGTATTAAAAGGTGGGGGACCTTGTTGGCATTTTAGTTTGCTTAAAACATAAACACAAACACTAAGTAAACCCTTAAATAATGACCTACCAAACCATGTTTTAAGGAACATCTAAAGAACACTTCCATTTATAGGTAAAATCGACTTGTTGGGGTTTGCATCTCTTCTTGTTCTTGGAGTAGTCCCCTTGTTAGCATAGTGACTCTTTTGCCCTCATAAATGTGACTTTAATTTGAATAATATCGTTATCACGCTCCATAGTATGTCATGTCATTATGTGGTCTAGAATTTACTCCTTTTTCTTTTTTTTTTCTCTTTCTTTTCTTCTTCTGGAAATCTATACTGTGGCATATAATTCATCCTCTTACTACTTCGTTACTTTGGGATATGCCTCATGATCCTAGATATATATATGTTTGTGAACCAAAATATATGACTCGCAAATGTACATCTTGGCTAGTAGCTCAAAACTTGTATTTTGACCTAAATTCTGCTTCATGTCCTAGAATTTGCGCGATATCCAAAAACAAACTTAAACTGTAATGCAAAGTTGTTTATTGCAATAAAAAAAATCCCCTAAGATTATTCATTGTGATACAAAAATTGCCAACACCCCCCAAATTGCATTACGACCCAAAACCTGCAACTTTAGCCCATAATATGCCTCGTTCTCCAAGAGTTCTCCGTGGCCAAAAATTGTCTCCTAGCTCTAAAATCTAAGCAGAAAAATCGGTCCGCGAGTTATAATCCCAAAGGTGTCACATCCATGCACAAAAATAAAATGTTCACAAAAACGCCATTTAACATAAACTGTCTATATTACCCTTCTACTATTTAAATCACCCCAACAAAAACAAAAATCAACCCCACCTTTAAATTTTATTATATTATCACCACGAACAACAACCCACCACCGAGCAACCACCACCGCCCGTCGTTGCCGTCGCCACCGACCGCCACCGACCACCTTCGCCGCTGCCGCCACCGACCACCGCCGCCTCCACCGACCACCACCGCGCCAGCACCAGAAAAATGATGAAACCAAAAATTGGTTTCACCAAAATAAGATGAAACCAAATTTTGGTTTCATCATGAAAGAAAGGAGAAAGAAGAAGAAGAAAAAATGAAACACAATAAGATGAAACCTTCCACCACCGTCAACTGCACCGCCCCCATCGCCACCACAACCATAATCACTACCATTACCTCCTTAACTAAGACTACTTTCAACAAAAAACAATCCACAATAAGATGAAACCTACCACCACCGTCAACTGCACCACCCCCATCGCTGCCACAACCACCAGCACCACAACCACCACTACCATTACCCCCTCAACTAAAACCAGTTTCAACAAAAAATAATCCACCTGTATCCCACCATCAAAAATTGGCTTCACAGATATTAATATTCAACAAAATGAAAAAAATACGATGAAACCTAATTAGGTTTCATCAACTTCAGCCAATTCATTACACTTTTAACAATCCGGACATACACCTCTTTAACCCATACCAGTCCTTTATGCAACACCTGAAGCTCAACTACAACTCTCATTGCATTAGCACCACCCTTACTCTGTTAATCCATTCTTTATCACTTCCATAACTTCAGTTAAGGCCACCACTACCAACAAAACTTCTTCATCAATACCTGGAGTACCAGTACCAGACCCTGCTATACACATTCTCCCAATTCATACACACATGTAATCAAAACCACCATTGTACATACAATCGAAACCACATATTGTCATTTCACCAACATAACTTCAATGATGAAACCAAACACGCCGTCTTCCAAGTCAGACCGAATAAACTAGATAAAAATCAGGTGAAACCAAAATTTGGTTTCATCATAAACTTAATTTTCATCATTAAAATCTTTGGTTTCATGACAGAAAATAGGCAAGTTTATGATGAAACCAAATTTGGTTTCATCATTAGTTTACTGTTTTCACCAACCAAAACTGTCAGAATTTGATGAAACCAATTTTGGTTTCATCATAAATCTGTCATTTCCCAATACAATATTGATTTCGACTTTGAAGATGTATCATCATTTGCTGGTGATGAAAACATCATAAGGTGGTGGTGGTGATTGTAGAGGATAGAACGAGGAGGCGGAGGTGCTGTTGGGAGCGTATCTGCAAGTACTGGTGTTGATTGTAGATGAGGTGTTGTTGGTGGCCGATTTGAAGGTATTGGTGGTGGTTTTAGATGATAAAAGGAGGAGGTAGAAGTAGTGTTGGTGGCGGATCTGATGTGCTGGTCGGAAAAACAAAAATAAGAGGAGGCGGTGTTGTTGATGGAAAATCAGTAGACGAAGAAGAAGAAGGTGATGATGGTGTTAATGGAGGAGACGGAGGTGATGATGGTGTTAATGGATGAGACAGAGGTTCTGTTGGTGGCGGATCTGGACACGTCGGTTGGTTTGATGGTGGCAGAGCTATTGTTGGTGATAAATCTGAATAGAAATAGAAGAAAAAGAGACGAAGGTTTCGTGGAGGAGACGAAGGTGTTGCTGCTGGTGGTGACGGAGGTGTTGTTGCTGGTGGTGACGGAGGTGTTGCGGTGGTGTTCATGGAGAGAGATTTGTTGCTGCTGGTGTTAATGGTGGTGGGGAGATGAAGACCGCAGAAATAGAAAAAAGAAAGGAGAGAAGAAGAATAAGAAGAAGACAAGGTTAAAAGGGTATGTTTGGCTTTTTTTAAAGTAATAAAAACTAAATTTACACATTATTATTTGACCTGGAGTTTTTGTGTCACTTTTTAATTAAATGGTTTTCATTTATTAAAAATAATATGGCTGGATTTTTTGTACCACATGTTTGGTCACCTTGGTTTTATTTGACTAGTTTTGTAATAAATATTTATCATTGTATCTTAGTAGTAAAAATAGGAAAAAAAAAACATAGATGGGAAAAATATTTTAAGAGAAATTTTATCATAAGTGGAAACTTATAAACTAATGGCCTCCATTCCATACACTGACGGACCTACAGCTGGGCTAACCCAGGTTTTAGCTCAGGTAGACATCACTGTCCAACGGCCTAAAATGAGAAATGATATGGTCGACCAAAGCCATTAGCCCAGACTGCAAAGTGAATTGAGATTTTTTTGGGTCCGTCACTGATTCCATACTAGTGAAGACAAGTGAAAAACAAATTGCCTAAAGTCAGACGAATGTTAATGGTGCACAAACATTGAACCAATTGTTGATCTTGTCCCATTATTGAAATCGATCTCAACAAATTTAGTGAAAACTCAAACATCAAAGATTTTATGAGCAAGTCAAATTGGAAACACCAAAAAACCAACGGCTAGAAGGGATATTTTAGTCATAACAATTCAAACTCTGGAGTACCAATATTTCACTACTTTGTGTGGTACCCAGCTCTCACATTTTGAATTACTTAATCTTCTTCTTCATTACTTGAAAACTTGAACATGTTTTAGGAACCTAATTCCTATAATTTTCTTAATTTCTATAAAACAGTGTCTGCTATATGGTTAACAAGCATAGTACCTTCTAATAAATGTATAAGATGTTTTTAAGTCAAAATACCTTCTACTAATGCTTAGGGACACACCAAATTTAATGGAAATCCTACAAATGTAGCCCTCGTTTTACACATTTTTGGTCTGTCCTTGACCTAGATTATATAACCCAAGCGTGCAACCTAAGTTAAAAATTTTAAAAATATTTGAGTCAAATTCTTCCTAACTCGACTTCAATATCTCTCTTGATTACCTAAAAACAAAGAAAAAAGCCAAGTTTTGGAACCTCAAATTCTTAACCTAATTTTCGTTTTTATTACTACTAGTATCATTCCTACGCATTGCATCCCATCGATATTGCGTGCAGCACAGATTGCCAACTAAGTTGGCTACTTGCTAACAAGTGGCACACATGCAGTGTCAGGATCGGTTCCAATAATGCCAATCATACAAATGATTTTGTTTTGTTTTTTTGCTTATGGCACGGACTTGAGCAGTCCAACCACCAACCAGATATTATCTGTATTTGCTAAGAGCGTCCACAGTGGTACGATCATAACCAAAGATCAAAGACCAAAACAAACGACCAAATTTGAGTTTAGTCTGGTGTGTGACGTTACGGGTGAAAGACTAAATTTGATCGAGCGTACACTATATATTCGCCTGGTGTGGGACGTGGGATATACGTCCGCTTGAAACAAAGAGATTCTTAAAAAAAAAAAAAAAAAAAAAAAAGAAAGAAGTGGGGCGGAGGTATAAAGCCCGCCCCACAAAAATTTTGGAAAACAAAGAATGGGGCGGGGGTATAATGCCCGCCCCATACAAAATTAAAAAAAAAATAAAAAATGGGGCGTAGACTTTACGTACGCCCCATGTGAAGCGTAAACTTTACGTACGCCTGATGTGGTGCGGTGACTTTACGTACGCCTGGTGTGGGACGTAGATTATATAACCGCCTGGTGGTGGGGCGTGAACTATATGACCGCTCGACTATATCTGGGTTTGGTCTTGATCGCGGACCAAATTTGGTCTGGATTTTACTCTTTGATCAAATTTTGATCGATGGTCTGTCTCACTACGCCAGCCCACTCGACTAGAAATTTGCTCTTAGTCGTCCACTGTAGTTGCTCTAAGGGACCGAGAAGGTTCCAACGCTTCCATAATGGGAATCGGATCCTTGACTCCTCTCACAAAGAAAAGAATTGAGATCGACTGTTATATTGGAGAATGCCATCCACAGATCATTTTGTTTGGAGCATAAACTTTTAAAAAGGCTTAAACCAATCAGGAAAACTTCACATTTGGTACATGTACTGTCTTGTTTTCAATCATTTTAAGTTAACCGTGACGCGTAGAGAATAGTTATGTGGACAAGCATGATTCGAAGAAGATTAGGTCGAAATACAGATTATGACAAAATAAATAGATTTAAAATTTTGAATTGATCTTTAACTCGATTTATATAGTTTAATTGTGAACATTAATCCCAAGTGGTTCCAATGTAAAAGTCCATTTTAACAGCAACTGTAAACAAATCCAACTAGTTCATTTTATTTTCTAAGAATTTTATTTTTCCATCAAAAAAAAAAAGAATTTATTTGAGCAATCAATATCAGTTTTGATCATACTCAAGCTCTAACATGTTTTGAGAGTGATGTTTTTGAAAGCTACTTGGGACAAATTTCGGTCTTAATTGATGTTACTTACATGATAAGCTACACTATTCAAAGCTAATTTTTAAGCAAATAAATGCAATAAATCCTAAGCCAAATCAATGAATGTGAACTTAACCATGTCTCTTTCTGACATGATTGCCAAATATAAGATTTTTCTTGATGGTTATATGCTGCCACAACAAGAGAAGACGTTGCCTAGAAACAAAACAAAACAAAAAAACTACTCTTGAGGTCACACGGAAAGGCTCACAGTATTGGATTTACCCGAGGATGGATAGCAGCATCCAAGTCATGGCGTCCCAAGTAGCATCACAGATTTAGACCAGATACCAACTACAGAAGGCTTGCCATAAAAAAGAAAGAAAAAACTACGCAAGGCTTTCAGCATTTACACCCAGTAGATACATACGGTATTCTGTTCTGAATTTCTTACTTTGAATTGTCAACTAAATCATGAATATCTTCTCATACAAAAATAGCACGATCATGTAAATTAAGAAAGATACAGCTTACGTGTTCAAGCAGCTGGCATCCTACTTCATAAGCCAAAAAATAAATAGAGTTACAACAGAGCTTGATTACAAACCGTTCCAGACAAAACCAAACAGTGTGCAAGGATTTCTTAAAATTCTAGCTCCGCAACGTCATCATGACGTGTGCATCTCTTCTTTGTTCATGTTTTCAGAATTTCTCCATCTGAGTAACAATCATACCAACATTCATCAATCTTCTCTATTCATTGTGATTCTCATTACCTGTTATATCATCTATAGATCTTTATTATTTCTTACTACTCTCACAAACAGGAAATCATTGCAAACTAATATTGATTCCAATAAAAACAAGTACAAACTTTACTCAAACATCTTTGAAATAAACAACAAACAATTCATAAAAAGCTACATTCAGAGTTTCCAATTCTCAGTTCAGAACTACATCCAGATTTCATCAACAAATTTTCAAAAGATCAAAGTTTCAAAATACCAAAATATCAAACCTGAAGCTGAATTCCATTTTACTTTTCCCCAAATTCTAGCAACTACTAAACACTATAACATACCTGAAAAAACCATAACCACTTCAACATTTACACCTTTGTACCAAAAAAGTTCTCTGAATATCACCATCCTTTCACATCAACACCACCAAAAAAGGAAGAAAACCAACCGATTTCACAACCAAAAAAAGAAGAAAAAGCTTCACACCATCTGCATCAACGTCAAAAAAGGAAGGAAGGAAAAAAATTACCAGAAAAACTGTTTTGTTAAAAACTTGTTGATCGTTTCAAGCTTTATGCAAAGCCTGAAAAGCTAGCTTTTTCTGGAAATTCTGAAGAGATTACCACCAATCATCTTCATCAGTATCCCATCCCTCCTCTTCATAACGCTCACTGTCATCACTGTCAGATGGAGCAGGTGAAGTTCCACTGGAAGACGATTCTTCATCACTGCCACCTTCTTCCTCTCACTCTTCATCCTCAGTTTCCTCATCATCCAAATTGGCAATACGTCTGCTTACCCTTACCCTGCTTGGCTCACCTTCACTCATGGTGCGTGCAAAGATCTTGGGGTTGGCGAGTTCATAATCGAATCGGCTTCACAAATTCCCATCATGATAAACATCCATCTTGCGTTTATCCTCTGCAGCCTCAGAATCAAGGTCACTGGTGTTCACCTCCTCCATATCATACTCAAAGCCAACAGAATCCTCGGAATCACTCTCTGTTGCACTTCCATATCTTGGGGTCTTGGCATGATTCTCTTCCCATTCCTCATCTTTTCTATCTCGCCATTCTAAGAACTTGGGTAGCCATGCAGTATAGAGAGCCTCAACTCTTCGCTCCCTTCGGATACGAGCAGCTTCTTCTTCGTCTCATTGACGTTCTTGTTCTTGAATACGACGATCAATTTCTGATTGTGCTTCATCTCTCAATCTCTGCAACTCATTCAGACTCAATCAAGGGAGAAGTGATTTGGCTTGGAATACTTAGGCGTTTCTGGTGGTACAACGAGATGATTACCATCGGAGTTTGATGGATTTTGGCCAGGAAAATCAGCCATTCTCTCAAATTTGTTTTCTAAATCTAAACCTAAACCTTTCCTCTTCTGTAAAGATTTACCTTGAAAATAATAATCTCTCTGCTAATCACCCCCTTAAATACCCATTTGCGTCTATTCAATTCCATTTATGGCGCTTAGTTAACCGTTATGTCTCTTTGTTTACTACGCCCATTCAAAGCCATGCGTACCCCTTCACCCTAATGAACATCATTACCCTGTCAAGACCTATTTTCAACACCTAATCCCCATTATTACTTCTATTTCCCACAGAATTGATATTAAGGGAGGTGTTGGTAGGTCACCAAACTTTGAGATTGCTATTTGGGGTCTAATTGACATTTTTTGTTTTATGCAGACTAGAAGAATGCAACATCAGTTGAGAGGCACCATTGCGGTTTGGGGTATGATGGGCAGATGCGTTACTAGCTCTACTTCTAAGCCGAACGACTTTACGGACCTTCTACAATCAACCCATAGCCACCCATTTCAATACAGTTTTCCCCTCCAATTTTCTACCATTACTCCATTTGGTTGTTTGCATCATCGTATAAACGTCATCCCAAGAAGGGACAAACATGATAAATTCCCAATTACCACAAACTACGTCATGTATCCCCAAGCTTACCTACAACAAAAGGCTCAACAAAGTACTATTGGGTTTTTCCATATGTGGTTTTTGTCTCATAATGCTCACGTGAATGTTTCTACTAGGATAATGCAAATAAAACAAAGATATGAAAGGGATGTTCCTTATGTTATCCCTCTTCCCCAAAGTAAGTCTTGCAGCATAATAACAACTATATTACACCAATATATCCTGAAAGCTTCCCAATCCATAGTCAACAAATTTCTCATTCCCTTTTTAAGGTTCAAACTCATAAACAAACAAACTCTCCCTGTCTCTCCCTCACCCACATTGTTTGTATCCAATATCAAAATAGTCCTCATAAGAGATTCCTTTCTATGCATCTGCATTTTATATTAGTTATTTAGAAAACTGATGTCCATCATCTCATTTTTATATATATCCATCTCTCTTTAATGATGGAATTCCCACAATCCTCTGAAGATACTCAAAGCCTAAACCAAGAAATTCAAACCCTTTCTGTCCAAATGTCTGAGAAATTAACCTTACCATCTTCACTTGCTAAACCAGTTTTCATTGATAAAAAAGTAGTCCTTGCTGAAGCTGATACCAATTGGAAATGGTGTATGGCGGGATATGTTTGCTGTGAGACTTTGATCCCAACTTTTTCAATCAGGTTCTACAGCTGTAATAACTGGCCTTTAGATAAACACCCAACCATAACTACCTTGAATGCTCAATGAAACAAAGTTCTCATCCGTTACTTATCTGAAGAGGATTTTAATAGGATCAATTCTCAAAAACCTTGGTTTGTCTGCGGTTATCTAATGGTACTAAGAGTTGTTCCAGTAGAAGGTTGGCCTCCAAATCATCAACTCACTTTTGATGAGGAAATCATGTGGTTCATCTTATGCAACATTCCGAATGAATGCACAGAATTTGAGGATCTTCAAAAACTAACTCTCAGCATGGGGGAACTAGTTGAAGCTCAAAATCCCTTTGGAAAACACCCATCCTCAGCAATTTCAAGATGAAATTCTTTCTGATCTTTCTGTTAAGTTCTCTGAAGAAGATAATGCATCCTTAAATATGCCTCTGACTCTAGAGGAAATTAAGAATGTTGTCTCCAAATTTGTGGGGGGGGTGGGGGAGGGGGGCTCCTGGCCCTGATGGTTTTACATGCCTCTTTTATCAAAAGCATTGGGACATTGTGGGGGAAGCTGTTGTTGATATGACTCAAACCTGCTTTAGAACTGGTAACATTGCCAAGGTTTTTAATCATACCAATATAGCTCTTATCCCAAAAGTCCCTCTTGCTGAATTGGTACCCAGTATAGGCCTATTGGCATATGTAATTTTATTTATAAAATTCTTTCAAAAACTATGTCTAATAGACTGAAACCTTTTATGAACAATATTATTTCCCAAAACCAAAGTGCTTTTATCCCTAAGAGGAGTATCTCTGATAACATTTTGCTTGCTAATGAGACCATATGTGATGTCAATCATAATGATAAAGTTGAGGGCATAGCTGCCATCAAACTTGACATGTCTAAGGCATATGATAAGCTTGAGTGGGATTTTCTTGAGAAAGTCTTAACTAAAATGGGTCTGTCTAATCATTGGGTTAAACTGATAAACCAGTGTGTCTCCACTGTGTCTTATTCTGTCCTTCTTAATGGTAGCCCTACAGGTTTCTTCCAACCTGAAAGAGGTCTAAGACATGGAGACCCTCTATCTCCCTATCTTTACATCATTTGTTCTGAATCCCTATCTTCTTACATTGATAGCCTCCAAAAAAGGGTACTCTAGAAGGCATAAGAGTCTGTAAAGAGGCTCCTGAAATGACCCATCTTCTGTTTGCTGATGATTCTCTCTTGTTTTCAAAAGCTACTGCAAAAAACTTTCATGTCATAAAAGACTATCTTCAAAATACTGCCTTGCTTCTGGGCAAGAAATCAATTTTGAAAAATATGGTATTTTGTTTAGTAGGAAGATTCCTGAACATAGGAAAGCCATTTTGGCTAATATTTTAGATATCCAAAGCAGGGATTTAGGAGAAAAATATCTTGGAACACCTACTGTTTTCCAAGCTTCAAAAATCCAGACACATATGGCTATTCTCCAAGCCATTGATGCCAGGATCTCTATCTGGCTTCACAAGCTCTTATCCCAAGCTGCTAGGACTGCCCTGATCAAGCACATTGATCAAGTTATCCCTCTTTTTCAAATGAGAGCCTTTCTTATCCCTAAACACCTTTGTAAACAGATGGACTCTCACCTCTGTAAATTCTGGTGGGGTGAAACTTTAGATCCGAAGGATAGAAAGTTGCACCTTCTAGGCTGGGACATTTTATGTTCCCCTAAAGCTGAAGGAGGTTTGGGGTTCAGGAAGGCTTAGTTAAACAACCTAGCAATGCTTCCTAGGAATGCCTGGAGCATCCTGGAAAATCCTAACTGTCTTCTGGCCACTGTTCTTAAGGCCAAATATTTTCCCAAAACTGATATTTTGAATGCTAAGTGTACTGCCAAATTTTCTTGGACTTGGAAGTGCCTGCATGCTATTAAGGAGCTTATAAAACCTTTTATTTCTTGGATTGTTGGGGATGGTCAATTTATTGTCCCATGGTGTGATAAATGGATTCCCTCTCAGGGTTCTGCCACACCTAACCCTCTTGTTCATCCTGATCCTAGTATTAAAGTTGCTTATTTCATTGATTCCCAATCCATAAATTGGGATGTGTCTCGACTAAACACCCATTTTGATAATACTTCTTTTCAGAAGATTATCTCCATTCCCTTAAGCCAGCTTTGCACTCCTGATAGGAGGGATTCTGATCTTTCAAAGAATGACAAATTTTCCTCTAAATCTGCCTACTTGAGGATCAGAGGCCTTAGGCCTTCCCCTTGTAAAAATCTTTGGAATTGCATTTGGAAAGTTAAAGTGCCTTACAAAATTCAGGTCTTTTTATGGATATCATCTAGAAATTCCTTGCCCTCCATAACCATTCTCCACACTAGAATGCCTATGCATAGTGTGGATTGTCCTAGGTGCTCTGATCCTCAGGAAACTATTATGCATGCTTTGGTAACTTGCCCCTTTGCTAGTAGAGTTTGGTTCATTTCTGATTTCAACATTAATACTCAATTTTTTCCAGAATAAATCTTTTTTAGATTGGCTTCTTTTCTGGTTAACTGACCATCAGTCTAAATTGTCTGAGGATAATCAATGTCTCTTTGTGGCTATCTTATGGTCTCCCTGGACCAGTAGAAACAACTTCATTTTCCAAGGCATTAGAGAAAACTTCACTGCTGTCTTAGCTAGAGCTAGAGATATGCTCCTCACTAGGAATTCTAGAAATCCTAGTTTGACTACTCCATCCATCATACATGTCAGTATTAGTGATAAATGGATGCCTCCTTCTTTTGGTTGGATTAAATGCAATACTGATGGTGTCTTTGATGATACCTCTGGAGCTAATGGTGCAGGGTATGTGATGCGTGATTTCTCAAGAAAAGCAACCTTTTGTTCCTCCTTAGTCTTCGATGTTCACTCTGCTGAAGAAGTTGAAGCAAGGGCCATCTGGGCAGTTCTGAAGAAAGCTGTGGAACAACATCTCTCTCACATCATTGTAGAAAGTGATGCAAAAGCTCTCATCGATCAATTTTCAGCTGGGAATTTCGATGGAGACTCTAGGACGGATGCTATCTTTAAAGACATTCTTTTTTTCTTCCAAATTATCTACTTGTATCTTTAGTTTTCAACCTAGAAGTTGTAATTTTGTAGCTTATGAGCTTGCTCAATGGGCAAAACAAAACAATTCTTCCATGTACTGGTCTAAACTCCATGTTTGGATCCTTCCAACAGTTGAGGAGGACTATTAGCCTTTTTGAAGGCCTTTGCTTATAAAAAAAAATAGTGTGCAAGAAACACAAAAACGTGACTGTTAAATTGGTAACCTGGTTGCAAAAATCATTTTCCTAATTCCATTCTTAATTTCCTAAATTTCTCAAGATGGTTGATCTTAGGAATGGTTCAGAAACCCTCAATCTCAATTTCACTGTTCCTAGCACTGACAATACTTCACATGTTATTTCCGAATACGGTTTTCATTCAAAACCCTTGTCGAGGCTATAAAGTCTCAATATTTAACAACTATTCACGATTTGATGAAAATCCTGAATGATATTGTCAAGAATCAAGCTACTATTGTCAAGACGCAGGACGAAGTATTTACACTTTTGAAAGTCCTCACGGATCAACTGTCAAAGGAACCAACACGTATTCATTCTGGAGGAAACGCTATCAACAATTCATTTTGGATCAATACTGATGGTAGTGGTCCTTCTTACAAGATTCATATTCCTATTTCTGGTGAGGAATATGAAGCCCATAGTCACGTTGAATGGAAAGGTAGCCACCAACCTAATTTTTATGCTCATAAAGATCAAGAGATGTTTCCTCAAACTCATAAAGAAGACTCGTGGGATTTATCACGTTCTCATCAGAGCCCTTGCAATGAAAATGTGATTTCATTATATGCATCCTTCTTGGAAAATATCAATTCCCATATTGCATCAGAAGCTTCTAAGAGATCCGCTGCTTCTTTACTCAGTCGATCCGAACCGTCCCAGAATGAATATGCTCGTAAAGATGTTCAGGAAAGCAGGCGTCCTTTCAATAAAAAATCCAACCTCCAGTAAATCACTAGTGAGGGTGGAAAGAGAAGGAATCTGGGGAATGGCTATCAACAACCCAAACGTGCGGCACCAGCGCAGTAGACAACTCAAACCCGGAAAGCTGCAACTAAGGCGCCTGCACAACAACAAGAAACTGTAGAGGCTGCTATAATCTTTCCGTTTCCAATTGAAGAGGTAATCGAACTCCTAAAAGCGTGGATTCAAGATGGCGTCATCAAGCTACCTCCTATCAGACGTCCTCCAACTGAAGAAGAAATGGCAAATCCCAAATATTTCCGTCACCATAGGTTCCTCAATCACCCCACCAACGATTGCAACAAATTGAAGCGCGTTTTCAAAGAAAAGGTGGATGCAGGAGAACTTCAACTAAGCAATGAGGGAATCCACAAAGATCCTCTTCCCTTCAGGAGATGCATGGTTGCAGGGACTCCGTCCACAAAACCGTACAGTCCTTGATGGAGCATTTATGTGAGATTCTGTATTTCTCCCAGGCGCAGCGTCAAGATATATTTGCATCCCTAAACCATGTTATATCAGGCAAGCAACAATAGGCGAACTTCCGCACGCAGGGAATCAGGGAGGAGCTGCTTCACCGAAAATAAAAGAGGGGAAATAATAGAAGGACAAATAAACTCACGTATGTGAGTTATATAAACTCATCCTTTGGGCCTTAATGGACGATCAAAGCCTTTTAATTATCGTGGTCGTGGCTATCATCACCGCCTATGCTCGCCTAAAACTCGTGGACGTAGCTACCACTACTTATGCCTCTCCGCTCATCCAAGATTCGTGGTCGTGGTTACCAAAGCTCATGAACACCATCACCACTCCTCTCCCTGCCGTCTCCGCAGCCACCATTCCTCCATGTCAAGGATCGTGACCGTAGACAGCCGAGCTTCAACCAACCTGTTTTGTTTCCACGAAAATGTAGTCTCTTCTGATCGCAGCTGCTGCTAAGAACCGTTGCTGCTCGTTTTTTGATACCAGCCAGAGCTTCACCTTAGCAACAAAACTACAGACAAAGCAAGAGCTTCACCATAGAAACAAAAACTAGGGACAAACGTAATCCGAACTTCTGCATATTTTATTTTCCCATGGAGGAAGTAATAGAGTCACCAGTACGGAGGCAAGATGGTGATATATTTATTATGATAAACCCACCGACCATACAAGATAAAACCACGTAAACCACACTTGGAGACTAAGGCTCAACACGGAATCCCTTCACTGTCAAGGACCTCTTCAACCCAGAAGAGACGGTCAACCAAGAAACCGTGACAAATCACCACTCTTCAAAAATGTAGCGTAAGGATATCATCACCTCCATGTCTAGAAGGCGCCTGACCAACAAGTAGTATTTGGTTCAACTATTCATAAGCGTTGTTTTCAGTGAAGAATCAAAGAGGAAAGTCGCGCCTCAGCAAGCCACACAGACCAACCGCATCATGTATGCCACATCACCTACTCAGAACTTAACACCTCCTACCCAAGGCCTGCACGAAGCTACGCGTCAACAACCACATCGCCGACAAAGTCAGATTCCGCGTTTCTAAATTTACGATTTACTATGGAAGGGGTGCATGGGCTTCCAAAAGTTTGGATATAATAAAGATTTACTAAATGTGACTCCCGTTCATTGATCAACAAATGACGAATCCAAAAGATTGCCGCCTTCATCAATTCGTCAACCACCTTACTAGCAAATGCAATAGAAGTACATCTTTCAGGGGAAAATAGGCTCAGGATAATTACACCTGGGGACTGCCAACACATGATATCGACCAGGTTATCTTTGATATCAGCATTATCACTGTCAAATCTTTACGATCCATAGTAATTCCTCAACATGAAGCCGTACACATGCATCAAAGACTCCAAAAGTACGTCGCAGAGATATTATCACATATCCGGCAACGCCATCGGATCTAGCACGCATCTACAATTACTTACAAGACTGCATTGTATTGCCAAGCCGACTCAAAAATACAACTCTAGTAATTAAACAGAAGTGTAACTGGGGACTGCTCAATCGCATCCCATTCCATACAACAATCCAAGATTCATAAGATAGTTCAAAGGGTGTCGCCTGATATGAAGTCCTTGAAGACTTCATAATAGCACATCGGAAACGGAACGCTTCTCAGCTGGTCTACTCCATCCAATGGCTCCGGAATATTTTCCTCATACAAGCATCCCAAGCATATCGTCATCGCAATCAGAAGGGCAAGAATGAGCCTATGAGATAAAGAGTCAGAATGAACCCAATTTCATTTTAGTCAATGCTCAGGAGTATAAAGAACATTTTAATTGTGACTCTGCAATACATACACCGAACAACTTAATGTTAAGGCCTCTTGCAATTGAGCGCAATAGAGTTTGGTAAATTTTGAAATTCACTGGAGAGGTTAGACATTCATTCTTCTGGAGACATACATATTCCAGAGAAGATCGATGGTACAGTTTCTACACCCTCTGGTTCAGGAAGGAGAACTGTCACATGGACACTTCGAAGAAGTCATCATCTATATTTGGCATGTCCTTGGAATCATCAATGCCTCCTGGCTTCGCAGAATATCTCCATAAAAGAGCACATACCTTGAGTTCTCCTTGCTCGCATTGCTGCTGATTATAATTATTGGAGATTTCTTTGTTTCCGTTGACGCTCGCTCTACCGCCACTAATAAAGAAAGTCATTCACATTGAGCTGAATGTTCAAGTTTGATCAACTACCCGTGGATATTACGCTCACAATACGAAGACGAGATGAACTTATCTTACTGCTGGTTGGCGTACATGAAGATGGGACAACCCGGTTGAGCTCAAAGTCCTTGACCGTACATGCTCGATTTCTTTTCCTACCATTGACGATAGATGAGCGGTAATTTGTTAGAAGCCCCTGATTGATAGCTGCTTCACCAGTACGACTGCCAAGGAAGTTCAAACCAACTGATATCTCTCCGGTAACATCTACCTACTCCATCTTATTAATTTTGTTTTTGTCTGTCACCATCTAGTGCTTACTCCGCAACAATGTCACTGTTACGTGCTAAGAAGGGGACTTAATGTTGATGGTGGATTTTAGCTTAAGGCAAAATTGTAAAAGTTTGTCTACCTGATCACCCGGCATCGGAAGTAGTAGACCTTGATATGTCTGTATTCCGCAAGGAATTTGAAGAATATATCAAAATATGATGAGTGCCTATGCCTTTCTTCATATTGTATTAAAACTCAATCTCCTAAATGAATTGTTCACTAGTATAGATCCTAATGAGTATTTGAAGCTCCTAGCTGCATTATCCACTAATACATGGCCTACTGGGTATTTTCCCATGCTGTGTTCCCCAGTTAAACTCTTAATACTGACATGACATGATAATTAATGTTCGCTTGCAGCGGAGTAGCATGAGTTTCCCGAAGTGTCAGGATTAAGACACGCATGAAGGCGCTCAATCAGAAGCACACAAGTTGTGCTTCTCTTTGAGATAAACATTAGTGAATTTGTGCCAGCGCGCAAAATTCACCAGAAATTGATTAATTTTGTGTCAGCATGGAAAATTCAATTTTCTAACCTAATCAATTTGCAAAAATTAGGTTTTTTACGGTTTGCGCAATATCTCGAACCTTATTGGCCGATACCAAACCTAGGTAAGCTAGGAAATTGATCCGCCATGGACTAGTAGGAGCAAAATCCTACCAAAAGTAGAAAATAAGAAACAAAGAGAAACTGCGGCTAATAAAGATAGTAGCATAAGGAGGCGCGGCCACATCACTTGGCCAGACAGTTTTCCCTAGCAGGCTCTGCCCGAGGCCGACCGACCACACCCCATATTATTTCCTGCTAGCTCCTCTTTCTCGTCAACCAATCAAAATGTTTTAAAAGCGCAGCACACACTTTTGATTAAAAGTGGAAGTTGGCTGGTCGCACGCCTAATAATTCCTTAAGGAATTGAACATAGGCTGCCCCATGTCAGTCTCAAAACAATCACGACTATACATTTTGGCCAGCCAATTCGACGAGCCTGGCCTCCTCTTAGCACAACAAAACAACCTCCATGATACTCACTGGTGTGCCCACTTTTATTCCAACCAATTAGAATTCTCATAGCATGCCAAAAACAACCTTAACCGCAAGCCAAAATTAGGCCAGTTTCGCAGATGAAAAGGGTTCAACGGAATTAAGACTGCATATGGTGGTCTTAAATCAATTGTGACCGTCCGTCTTCGCCAGCCGAATTGACCGACCTAGATTTAATCCTAATCAACGGTCAAGGTACGGATGTGCTCACCAGCGGCCCAACTACAACTCTGGCTGATCGAACTGATCCCAGCTCGCAGCTAACACTTAAAATCGTTGGCTCAAAATAGGTTGACCACATGGCCAAAAACCCTAATTTATGTTAGCGGCATCACATTACTGTCGCAAATCGATCTCGTCCGTCCAACTTCGCTAGCCGAATCGACTGGCCTAGATTTGATGTTAATCGACTGGCAAGGTACGGATATGCTCACTGGCGGCCCAGCTATAGTTCCAACCAATTGCATTGCTCCAAGCTTTCCAGCAATGCCGCGATTCGCTCACCCAAAGAGCGCCGGCCACACGACTTTAAAAGCCTCAGGTTCGACCAGCGACAGTGTATAACTGCCGCAAAGCAATCCTGGACACCCAAATTTGCTGGCCAAATTGATCGGCCCAGATCTAATTCCGGGCGACCAATAAGATACTATCATGATTACCGGACGCCCCTCTTCCATGAGGGACGATCGACCAATCCACATCCTACTCATACGGCTCTCGACGGCCTCCAAAAGATGGCTGGATGCGCTTCTTATAAGAGTCTTAAGTAAATTAGCGGCAACCAATAACTGCCGCAAATCATCTCAGCCATCCAATTTAACCGGTCTATATTTAACTTAGGCCAACCAATAGGATGTCAAAATGGCTACCAGCCATCACTCTCTTATAAGGACCGACCAACTCACCTTTGGCGTGCACGAATAGCTCCTGACAGCTTCCTGAAGATGGTCCGTCATGCTCCTTTTAAGACATTAAGCTCTACGACTAATTTAAACGAGCTTTATAAAACGATGCTTTTGAACATCGATTGATATTTGAGCTGCTTGCTTAAAAGCTATGCTTTACACGCATCGATTACAAACGACGTTTTATAGATATCGATTTCACAAATAATTTAATTATTTGACCAAAACACGCTACATGATATTTCTTGCGGCAAGTCTCATGATTTGACCTGTAACATATGACCACCCGCCACCTAGCTTGCGCGTGATTGGTCAAAATAGCTAGGTCTTGCAAGCAAGACCCACTTCGAAGCTTGCTACATATTTTCCACGAAAATACTCGAGACATCATGTCACAAACTGGGGTATGTTCATCAAGGTATTGGTCTGGCGGTTTACAGCGTGCGATATGCAACACGCCCATTATAAGAAAGTGTCAGGAAAGGCGGATAGTTAGTGGCGCGCAGAAGTAGTGGGTGTAAACCGACCTGTCTTCCCTCATGGAAAGACGTGGTTTCCAACATTTTTAAACGATCCCAACTTCTCATCACTCAACTACTTCCACTTCTTATGATCAGGGTGCATTCAACTATGACTTATAAAAATAGGTTTTCAACCTATTTCATCCAACAACGGTTATCAACACCAGTATCCAGAAAAAACACCAAAGAACTCATAGCTTGCATTCCACAAGCGAGTTCCACATTCTGATACAAGTCATAAAACACCCACACCTTCAAAGTTAACCATTCTGATCTCAACACCTTCTTCGCTTCCCTCCCTAAGATCAACCCTTCTCCTTCATTTTGTGACCAAAACAAGACTGGAACAGAAATTTCTTGGTTTAGGCCAGAATTGTACAGATTGATCTTTCGAATCTAAAGTACTCTCGTGCAGTGCATTTGTTTAGGGTTTAGATTCGTTTCTCGGCGGCACACCCAAATTTAACATTTCCACCAGAATCATTTTTTACCCCAAAACACTTAGATATGACCTTCCTTGCCTCCTTTACATCTGCTAGCAAGGTACCTTCGCTACGGTATTGGTGGATCAGGATTCTCCAGTCACCCTCTGGTTCTTTCCATTCATCCCAATCAGTCATGGGTTGAACTTCATTTGATTCCGTATCTTCTTCATTTGGCTCTTCTTCTTTCTGCTCTTCTTTGTTTGGTTCTCCCATTGCCTGTGTTCGGACTGCCAATGCCTCCTGCATTCCGGAGACTGGTCATTCTATCAAAGGTTCATATATACTCCCAATTTGCACAACTGAGGTGGTTTTGTCTCTCAGCATAGCTGATATGTATGCCAAGGCATATGCATGCCTATTCTCTTTCCATCAAACGTGTCTGAATGATACATTCCTTATTTGGGATGCATGCTCCTGAGCTAGTTTTAGGTACGCGGAAAGTGCCGGATCTAGAGTTTGGTATTTGAGTTCAATTTGTCTAATGACCAGCTGAGAGTCACTAGTTAATCGTACGTATGTCAGGCTGAGCTCCCTTGCTAAGCGTAAGCCATGTACCACTGCTTCATACTACGTAATGTTGTTAGTCTATTGATCGAATTCTAGCCTAAAGACATAGATTATTCGATCTCCCATAGGTGTTATTATTACAACTCTTATTCCCGCACCTTCTCTGTTAGAGGAGCCATTTACAAATATTTCCCACCTCCGTAGGTTTTGTGGTTCTAGTAAATTCTCCGGGTCCTCCTTGTCTTCTTCCATTCCTGGGAAATCATCTATCTCCGCTTCATCATTGAGGGTTAGTCGGCCAAGAAATCGCTAGTATTTACGATATCTCGGCTTTATTGGTTTCGAAGAATATCTGGAATTGCTTGATCAACGCATTCCACTTTTCCACTCTTCCTATCTTCTCCCTATTGTCGAGGATTTGACCTATCTGGGCCTTTGTTAAGACTCGAATAGTATGTGCATCAAAATACATCCTCAGCTTCTGTGTTGCCACTACTAAGGCATATATGAGATGCTCCACCTTGGTGTATTTACGCTCCGCTGAATTAAGTGCCTTGTTGATGTAATAGATGGGCTTTTCTTCCCACCCTTAGGTTCGTACCAACACTGCGCTTACAGCGTAGTTGGTTGCTTTTAAGTAGAAAGTGAGTACCTCACATGGCTCCGGTTTTTGTAAGATTGGTACCGAGGTTAAGTACTCCTTGATCCTTTGGAAGGCATGTTCGCATTCCACGGTCCACGTGAACCGACTTCCTTTCTTGAGCATATCGAAAAATGCTTTGCATTTATCCGATGATATTGCTATGAATATTCCCACTGAAGCTAGGATTCCATTTAGATTTCAGACTTCTTTTACCTTCTTTGGTGATGGCATCTTTATTATTGTTCTGACCCTTTCGGGGTCCACTTCTATTCCTCGTTTGGTTACCAAGTACCCTAGGAATTTTCTTGAGGTCACTCCGAACGTACATTTCTCCGGATTGATCTTCATGTGGTAGTGTCTCATGGCTTCGAATATCTCCCTTAGGTCTGACAAATGATCTTTTGCTTCCTTTCTTTTGACAAGCATGTCGTCTACGTAGACCTCCACTATTTTTCCTATCCATTGTTTGAAGATTTTATCTGCTAATCCTTGATATGTTTCCCCCACGTTCTCCAGTCCAAAAGGCATCCTCGTGTAGCAATACAAGCCGCGTGCTTGGAGTGAAGAACGCAGATTGCTCCTGATCTTCTGCTGCAAGTGAAATTTAATTGTATCCAGAATAACCATACATAAAGGACATATAGTCTATGATGTCCTTCGGTTGCATTGACCAATTTATCGATGTTGAGTAGCAAGTAGCTGTCCTTGGGGCATATTTTGTTGAGATTGCTGAAATCGATGCATATGCGCACACCTCCGTTCTTCTTAGGTACAATTACCATGTTGGATATCCATGTGGGATATTTGACTTCTCGTATGAATCCTGCTGCTAGGAGCTTCTGAAACTCCTTTTCCACTTCCTCTTGGTAGATGTCTGCTACCTTGCGATTGCGCTACTTGAATGGGGATACCTCTGCTTTGATATGAAGGTGGTGTGAGACCAAGTTCGGATCGATTCCTGGCATATCTTCCATGGACCATGCGAAAATATCTGCATATTCCTCGAGTACCTTATGTAATTGCACTTCCTCATCCTCGTCTAGTAACGTTCTGATGGTGATCATCTTTGTCTCCTCCTTCGTCCCAATGTTGATTTTCTTTGTTGGTTCTACCAGAGAGAAGGTTATCCTTTGAGGTTGTCGAGGAGTGCTTTTCTGTAATTGTCATTTGGCGGAGGTATCCTCTTCCGGATTAACGGAAGTGCTAGATTCCTTAGCCAATGGGGCTTCGGGAACCACAAAGTCTCCGTTCTTCACTTCATTAGAGTTTTCCCTTCATATTTTCCGTGCCTGTTGTGCTTCAACTCTCTCTTCGTAGATTCTAACCTCCGCTAGATTTCAAAGTCTCGCATCTTGTTGATCACCCTTGATTTCCATTTCACCCATGGGTGTTGGGAATTAAAGGTATTGATGGTAGGTCGACGTTGTCCCCAATAAGCGGTAGACCCAAACTCTCCCAATAATGATGTTGTAGGGTGAAGGTTCCTCCACAACACAAAACCTTGTGTTAGTTACCAACGGTCTTGCCCGTACCTGCAAAACAATTTCTCCCTTTGGTCTAGAGACTGCTCCGTTGAAACCATAGATTGTGCAAGTTGATGAATCCATTTGCTCATTTTTTAAACCCATACGTAGGTAGGGTTCGTAAAATAAGAGGAGAATGATCACGAGGACCTTCGTAAAATAGTAGGTAGGGAGCTTCCTTCGTCAATGAGGACCTTCGTAACATTCCATCCGTGGAAGGGGAGAGTGATCACGAGTGGATCGTTATGCATTTAGACCACCTGGTTGACGTTCTTTGTTGAGAATGTTAATGGCGTGGCCATCCTTTCCTCCCATGTGCTAGTTTGTGGTCCACTTAGCTTAAACACTTCGTGTGCTTCGAGTTTCTTTCTGTTCCTGTCCAACTCGGGGATATCTTCGAGTAGCTCCTTCTGGGCTCCGTTCTAGAACGTGATCATGTTGATGTATTTGTTGTCTTGTGGTGGCTCCACTTTTTTCTTTGCAGTTTGATCAGTGCCGGTGGGTGGTAGTTGCACGTATTCCATGAGCTTCCCATTATCAATGAGTCGTTGAATTGTGTTCCGAGGTGGTAACATGTGTATGTGGTATGTCCGTAGAACTGGTGATATGCACAGTACTCCTTAGACTCCTTTGTTTTATCCGGCAGTTTCCCTTTAGTGTTAGGGTATAGGAAGTCCGACTTTGTTCCCTCCTTGTTCAGGATGTAAGAGAAGGTTTTGTTGAGCTTTGTGTAGACTTTATCTGCAAAACCATCGCTGCCTTTTCCTTTGCTTTTGCCGTTTTCGTACTTTGATATTTTGTCCCTAGAGTTGGTTGTGCCTCTTAGTTGGTCCGGGATTGGTTCCAGAGAATTGGTTCTTTGAGGAGCGGTTGTTGCTTTGGTCAGCGCCCTAGGATTGTCTTTCTGGATTTCTTCGAGCCTGATGTAGCGGTCCTGAACGAACCAAAGCTCCCCTTTTGAATCCAGGGTTCGGTTGTGGAGATCCACGAAGATGGTTGAGGTCATGTCAATTCCATACTTATAGCAATTGATGCTAATTTCTGGGTTGACTTTGCCGATTGCTTGGCATGTTTTCTGCCACCTGTCTGCATATTGCATCAACAATTCCCTAGGCCTGATGGCTAAAGCAAATATCCTATCTAGACCTTCATTCCTAGTCTTGTTGTACATGTATATCTCCAAGAACACAGTTGACAATTTCTCAAATGAGTAAATTGGATGTGTTGGTAGGTCGTCATACCATGCAAGTGTGGATCCTGTTAAGCTGGTGGGAAAGTACCTACAAAGTACTACCTAATCTCTTTCCCAATGAGAAAGGACACGAGTATAGTATCGTAAGTGAGCTTCTGGATCTGAGGTGCCATTTTACGCTTGGAACGTATGCACCGGACTTTTCGCAGGGATACGCTCCCTTAAAATGAGATGCGACAACGGGGATGTTGTCGCTTCCTGGAGCACCTGCTCCAGTCTTTCGCCTGCGCGGACGGTCTTTAATCCTTGGTTTTTGTTTCCGCATCTTTTCCATTTGCTCCATTACCATCTTCACGTTGATAGCATCCCTGGACAATGTCTCATCAAAATGAGACTGATAGGGCTTGTATGTGTACTCCTCTTCATCTGGATCATGTCTTGCTTTCCTAGCTCCTCTCGGCGGGTTGACCCTCGTTGGGTTAAGACCACCACTTCGGTGAACGGAGGTAGCTCCTTGATCACGCCTCTTTAAGGGAGGGTGAGTGTAACACCCCGAGTTCCGGATCAAGGTCACACTCCGAGTTCCGGATCAGGGTCACACCCATATGGAGATCTGAACTCAAAGGGTTATGGGTCGGAAGGAGACTAAGAGTTTTATTTTTATATAATTATTTCCATAAAAATAATGAATTATTCTTATACATGAATTTAATTAATTATAAAATACAGTAACAATATTCTCAACAAAATGTTAAAATCAAATAACACATCAAATGACATTCACAAAAACAGCACAGTCAACAATCCATCTAATTTTTAGTTCCACTTCCACCATTTAGGAAATATGCAAAAAAATGTCAATTGTGGTGAGTTGAGCGCTCAATAGGCATACTTTCCCATCCTCTAAAAATATACAAACATCATTTTGAATTAAACAAAAATCTCATCCAACCATTTGTTTATAAATTCACAACACCCGAATTAATTATGAATTATTATTCATTTTCATTTTAGTTTATGAGTTCATCTTAGTTTACGAGTTCACGGTATACCCACCTATCGTTTCTCGGCACGGAAAACCGCCATCAATGGTCAGGAAAAAAAGTTCCTATGGGGATTAAATCCATTGCTCTCGGGATCATCACCCGTTTCATTTTCGTTATATATCCGGAACGAATAGCCACCATTGATGGTCAGGAAACACAAGTTCCTACTGGGGATCATTACCCATTTAAATCTCGGGGATCATTACTTGCCGTTAGCATGAAACGAAGTTCCATCTAAAGGAAAAACATGAACTTTTCCTTTTAGTAATTATTTTAAAATTAATTTATATAATCTTCCCATTCCATTTTTTTAAGATCATTCATATTATCAAAACCACAATTATATTTATTCATACAAAATTCCAAATAAAATAAAAGAAGAAGACATCATTTCGAATCCATAAAATAACAAACTAATATGATTAGAAGATGTGTTAGTAAACCTACCTTGATTATTGTTTATCAACCCATAGCTAAAAATCCAATAAAACTCATTAATCATGCCAAGAGAACAACATATTTCTTCCATTCCATAAATGGTAGGATTAGACAGATACCTACAATTATACTGCAAGTGCACAGTGTCTATAGTAGACAGAGCAAATACAGGTCGATCCAAACAGAGACTAGGGAGATGTAGAGTTGATTCTAAGGTATTTCTATATTGATTTAAACAAAAAGTAACGAAATAGGGTTTGTTGTGTATCGATACGACAAGATAAGTTTATGTAACTCAAATTAGAAAAAAAAGTGCAAATAAAAGGGTACTAGGGCATTGAGTCCACCACCTAATCTATGCTAATCTATTTCAGTTTCAAATTATGTTCTTGTCCCTTTACAATGGACACCGGTGAAGGTTCAAGCCTGTCGTTTAATCCAGGGTAATCTTAGGTTGGATAACTTAATGTCAACTAAGGTATTAATCTCTAGCATTAGTTGTCTGATTAAGGCACAACTAATCACAGACCAATTGGTTCAATTAAGCATAAGTTGGAGCAACAATTACATAATTTCTAACAACCTAGGATGCAAAACATACTAAGTGAAAGTTATGTGAATGGAAGCTCTAGATTAAACCCATCCTTGCTCAATAAAACACAACAAGAACAATATTGAAAACATGAATAAACTAGCAGTAAATTATGGGCTTCATTTATACCATAGTAAAGTTGTTTACAACATAATACAAGATGAAATTAAACCTAATTTACTACTGCAAGTTGCACCGGCTACTCCGGGCTTCGTTTCTTCCTTACAATCCTCTCCCAATTTATACAAGACTTCTCCCAATATGCAAATCCCAATAATCACTAGATGCACAAAAATAAATTAGGGATTTGCTTTCTTTATCACTCACCACTGATGCATAGCCTCCACCCTATTGTCTTCACTTTTCCGTTGTTGTTGTTGGTGATTTCAGACATTTAATTCGACAATACTTGCTGTTTGGTTTATCACAGCCGTCCTATTGTCGTCTAATTCAAATTCTAGGGTTAGGCTAAAAATGGAGACAAGAGAAAGAGAAAGAGAGTGGTTGTATGGTGGTTTTGGTAAAGAGATGGATAACAGTAAAGAGAGGCAGATAGTGGTAGGTGATGTTGGTGGTTCTGCAGTAGAGAGGGCTAGGTTTACATAGATAGGTGAAACGAGAAAAACATAATGGTTGGTGGTGTAAGAGACGGGGAAAGAAATGTTTCTGATCTTGGAAATGATAATTGGTAAAGGTGATAAAGGGCTTACTAGTGTGTTAGGCATTAATACCAAGTTCATGTGTATGAGAGAAACATAGTGATGACTTGTATTATATCTCTGTTTCCCGTATGTGAACAATGTATCAATTGGCATGACCATCTTGACGTTTAAGCTTTGGCAAAGTCAGTTGGTCCTCCACTTTAACCCTTATGGTCACATGCCTTCTTCCCTTCCGTGTACTCCTCGAGCACTGCAAGCTATCACACACGAGTGATTTCAACCCCACATACTAACCCATCACCAGTTCTCCAGTAATCTTTCTCTCCTTTTCTCCTACAGTTACAACAAAGACACAAATTATTAATATTTACAACACACAAGATTATTGATACCTCGAGACACAAAATGCATAATTTGACTTAAAATTGGACATTAAAGAACTTAAGATGTGATAAAAGACAACAAAATGATCTAGAAATATGCATTATTAGGCACCGATCACACCCCCAAACTTGAATTTTGCTCGACCTCGAGTAAAACAGAAAACTAAGAAATCCTACATATACCACTGTCCCTGGTCTCTCGATTGCATTTAGCGAATGCAATAAGCTTTTTAAACCACTGAGTGTCCTTAGTGGACGAGTTGAAGTCTCGTGAGGGTTTTCTTAGAACATACCCACAAAGTTCTTAGGACAAAATATAAGCTCATATTCCATGAAAGTGATACCTGCATTTAGTTTTAGCTCACAACAATTGGCTATGTCAATCTAGATTTCAAAGGCACAATCCTAGCACTGAAACAACTAAGGACATGTGATAAGAGTGTAAAGTGTATCTGCCTTATACATGTATAGAGAATAATTTACTCCAGGAAGTTATGACTTCCAATTACTAAGAGATAGTTTTTAGGCTAAGAACTGAATTCAAAGCCAAGGTAGTTGTCCGGCTTTACGAGAATCGTGAATGTTCACCTGATGAGTTGGTGATATTTCATCTTACCCGCTTTGTACATCTATGGCTACACCCTCCTTGCATATTACAAGACTATTACAACAAAGAACATTGACTGCAATATTTACATTGACTACTCTCATTTTGAGGCAAGAGAGACACTTTAACATTTTTACTGAAATAGAACATAATAACAGACAATGAGTACTTTTTTTTTGATGTATTTCTCAACTGATTTTTCACTGATTCTGGAATGGAGAGAAATAGAAACACAAGATGACGCAACAACTTTACACAAAAACAGAAAAATACATTACATGACACTTTTAGCAAGAGACAGCCCTTTTCGATGCACCCGGTCAAATTCAATGGTTGCTTTTCTTAACGTATCCTCCAACTTCTATCCCAGCAAACCAAAGAACAATCTAGTCAAGTCTCATTCAATATTCTAGATGATTGGAAGCCTACTTAACCTATGAAACACCGACGCTATACACGCTTGGTCGATCGTGTATGTGCAAATTTCTTATCAACGTGTGAATTGTGCTAGAATCAGGGGTGCCTTATCATCTAGACTAAGAACCCTCATATATCATACATGCACAGGTATCACAATTCAAGGTAAATGAGCTCCATTTTTCATTATTAGTTTTTTATAACAAAAAGAAAGAGTTCTGTTTTCAATTATAGCATGCCATCAGTCATATGGTATCTACTTTTCACCCCCAAACCTAAACTAAACATTGTCCTCAATGTTTCTAATGATAAACGGAATTACAACTGTAACATACCAGGAGAAACATGTTGAGTTTTAGAAAAAGGAAAGAGATTACCAGATTTGACGAAAGAAAGAACCGAACTCCATTATTCGCGGATAGAATCCAACATTTATCAGCTGAGATCACATTGGATTAGCACAATATATACAAAAGAAACATAAGACTCAACTGAAACATTACCTACAGTTATATACAAGAAAACTTCACCATACACATACAACCTAAAGAGTTGAGGGTCAACCCAAAAGATGATGTGCAGAAACATCAACAGTATTACACATATATAGCATGTGAGTGTAAGTAAGACTACGGATGTATATGAGCTACCCCCAAACCAGAAATTTTCTACATGTATGCTTTTGGACACAAAATCTAGCAATGTTAGGGGTGCATCATGCACAAGGTCTAACTCAAATTGGACTTTGTTAGGGACAGGTAGAGAAACATCAATGCATTCCAACCGTGACTCCTCAAAGATACTATATTTAGCTGCAAAATAGTCCAAAAGGACTTGAGAAGCACACAGTTCTAATCCAACGCTTAGAGATGTCCACAAAGTGGTTTGACAACCTCTTGGCCGACATTAAGACAATCATGTTGTGACTTAAGAAGGGAATCAGATATGTCTAAGCTATTTTCATCGGTATCATTAAAAGATTCGAATCTCCCTAAGTCAGAAACAAGTACAACATCATGCTCATGTTCATTGAACAAATTAACAAGGCCCAGTTCAAAATCATCACCATCCAAAGTTTCATTGTTACGAATAAGAAAATTAGAAAAAGCCACAAAGTCCAATGTCTCAGAAACAAAAGATTCTATAAGAACATTTTAAGAAAAAGCATGCTCTTCTAACATTAAATCATCATCATCATCATCATGATCATCTTAACATGAATAGTTTATCCCATCAAAAAGCATAGTATTTTGTTAGAGCATTGCTCGGTCGAACTCGCATGTGTTGCTATCTCAAGCATGGTTGTCAATGTTAATGATCAAAACTATAAGTCTTGATTTCTAGCCTATCATAGCTAAAGGTCTCGGACTAGGATAGAAAGTGTAGTTGAGCTCAAGACTCCATGGAAATCATCATACAAGACGAAGGACTACTCGAGGAACTGGTGGAACTTCATCGTCTAAAAGGTATGTGGATACTTGAACTTATCTGTCACTCAAAAGTCTATTTACTCTATCTCCTATTCTTGAGACAAAAGTCGTTTTGTTATATAGACTTTGTTTATACACATTTGCTATTTCGAGCCGAGTTTAACTCGCCTATCTATTTCTCGAAATATGTGTTGGTAAGCTTTCGCTTTAGCCAAATTCATCTTTACCTAGTGACAAATGTCATGTTATGTTTCAATCACTTTGAAAATTGCTCTGACGAAAAATGGTCTATGAATAACGACTATATAACGTTCTCTGAGAATGTTTCAATGGTTGAATGAGAGTTTAGATTACATAAGCATTGGTAGGATATAAGCATTGTCGTGGAAACACATATATGTATAAGTCCTTATTCCTTGAACCAAAGTTTGCGAACTTTGTTGATCAAGAGAACCGGCATGGTGGCGTGAGCCAAGTCCACGAACTCAGTCCGCGAACTGGCGAAAGTTCTCGACCCGAGAATTTTTGCTGGAGTTTGTGAAATCCTTCCGTGAGCTTAAGTTCGCGAGCCCAGTCCGCGAAATTGAGTAGGTTATATCTAAAATCGGTTGTTCTTGAACTCATGTTTATATAAACTAAGGAATGCTTTTGCAAACCGTGGCTATAAAGTTCATGAACCGATTCCAGTGAATCAAACCTTTTTTGCTTCGATTATGTCTTGTGTAGTTACATAAGATCTAGGCAATTGAACAACTCTCTAACTAGTTCATTTGAGTCATTTGGACTAGTTATGGTGAAGAAGAATATGGTGGATATGAAAGTGATCATATGGCTAACCATTTGGTTAACTATTGTTGAACCAACAAATGTTAATGTTTGGGAACGGTTACATAAACCCAAAATTGGACATTTCATTTGTGTGTAACAAGCTAAGGTTTCGATCCAACGGTTAAGAAATATTAGCTTGAATCTAATCAGGTTTTCATCTAACGGTGAATATTGAATGCTTTGTTACCAAGCTAACATTGATTGCAAACCATGATTTGAAAGACTATATAAGGGAGAATTCTAGCAACTGGGAAACCTAATCCCCACACCTTACGTGTGATACTAGTTGCACAATCTAGAGTTGATTCTCCTTTAACCTTGGTTTTTTTTCTCTAAACCAGGTTGACGACTTAAAGACTTCATCGGGATTGTGAAGCCAGACCAGTACTACTTTTCTTGTAGTTGTGTGATCTGATCTTGCTGATTCTATCGTTTTGAGTACGATCATAACGATTGGATTGAGATTTATATCTCCGATAGGCAAGATAGAAAAGTAATCACAAACATATTCACCTCATCGTTTGTGATTCCGCAATATCTTTTTCGTTGCGTCGATTATGATTATTGTGAGGTGATTGATAATACTAGGCTGTTCTTCGGGAATATAAGTCCGAGTTATCAATTGGTTCCTCTTCACCTTGATTTATCAAAAGACGGAACAAAACTCGTAGGTATATTCGTGGGAGACGGATTTATCTATTACCTTAGACTTTTCTGTGTGATACAGATTTGTTTATTAAATTTTTCTATTTTTGGTCGTAGCAACTCTTAGTTGTGGGTGAGATCAGCTAAGGGAATCAAGTGCGCAGTATCCTGCTGGGATCAGAGGCGTAGGGAGTACAACTGTACCTTGGATCAGTAGGAGACTGATTGGGGTTCAACTATAGTCCAGTCCGAAGTTAGCTTGGAGTAGGATAGTGTCTGTAGCGGCTTAATACAGTGTGTGTTCAATCTGGACTAGGTCCCGGGTTTTTTTTGCATTTGCGGTTTCCTCGTTAACAAAATTATGGTGTCTGTGTTATTTCTATTCCGCATTATATTTGTTTATATAATTGAAATATCACAGGTTGTGCGCTGTTCAATCAATTAGAATATCCGACCTTTTGGTTGTTGATTTAAATTGATTGACACTTGGATATTGGTCTTTGATACCATCCAAGTTATCTTTCTTTGATAAAGACTCGCAGATTTCAATTTGCTTGAGTAAAGATCAAATCGAGAGATTGAGATATAAACTCTTTGATATACTTTTCTCTAGATTGAGTCTGACTGTCTAGTTGATTCTCTAGAAAGTATATCGGAGTTTGTCCATTCATATTGCTAATCGAATTGTTGGGTGTGGTTGTTGTACCCCTGATTTTTCAATTGGTATCAGAGCAGGAAAACACGTTTAAAACCTTACAAGTCTGTGTTTGTGGCAATCTGAGTCTGAGAACAGAATCTATTCTACGCATACCAAGATGTCTTCTAATACTTTTAACTATGCCAAATGTCTTGGGAATACCTCAAAGGATTACTCCTTAGATGATTCTTCCGAATCCCGAGGTAAGAAGATTGTTCCATCTTGTGTCAACATATCTCTTTACGATGAGACATTGGGCACTATGGCAAAAGCTGAAATGGAGCTCACCAGAATCTCAAAAAACTCTACTGAGTTCCAGGATCATGATCATCTTATTGATGAATTTGAAAAGTCTCTTGATCGAGAGCATGAAACCTACAGCATCATTGAGTCATTCTCTAAGAATATTGAAAAACTTCTCCAAGAAACTACTCTACAGCGTGAAAATATTAGTGTTCTTGAAGATATTGTTAAGGAAGACTCAATTAAATAGAAACGGTTGATCGAGACTTATTCATCAGATCTTAACAGACTTCGTGTTGAGAAAGAGAAACTGAGCGCATCCCTTAATTTATCCCATGAACAATGCAGATCCTTGGAAAAGGAAAACTCTGTCTTAAGGAGAAATTCTTCTGTACAAACTAATTCTCACGAATTACAGCACATGAAGAAATGTCTTCTAGTAGAAGATTGTGTCAAGAAAAGTTTACATAACTTACAATCTTCTCATATGGCTATGAAGTCAAAACAGGTGCCAATTATTGCTTCTCCTCCACGAACCTGTACATTATGTGGGAAAAAGAATCACTTTGTTATCCATTGTTTTTCCAGGAGGAAACAAGTTTCTAAACTTCATAATTTGCTTCTTTCCACTGTCAATGGAGTAAATAGTCGATCAACTAATGCAGTGAATCGCATGCCCGCAGAAAATCAGAAATCTTATAAATGTGATCTCTTTCCTAGAAATCATCACAGGGCTCAAATGCATTCTAGTGTAAATTCTTGTATTGCTAATAAAAGCATTCCATGTGTTTATAAGATTGTTTCTGGTAAATCTAAGTCTAGAAGATGGATTTCTCTCTATCCTGATCCTCTTGAACCAGTTGCAAGAGGCCCTAGATTTAGTCCTCAGAGAAAGCCTTCCGACGGATATATTAAACATGCCATGTCATACACTTCTGGGATGAATGTCAATAGAAGAAAGGCGATGAACGCAAATATCAAAATGTCAGATGATATATACAACTCCCTTCTCGATGATCATAGTGGGATTAATTTCCACTCTACCACCTGACTCCAGGTATTCTTTTTCTTGTTTCTAACTTGAGAGGTGCAAGGGAATTTATTGAGAAATTCTCAAGTATGTTGTATATAATTCTGGTTTGAGTCTTTATGCGAGTTTTTGTGCCGACGGTCCACGAACGTCCGCGTCCTTCTCTTCAGAGTTCTTAGGGTTTCCAAAAACAAGAGTTTCCTTCTCCTGTTTTCATACACATATATATACTCTATATTGTGTCTATCCATCCCTATCAAACTATATGGACAACTCTGCAAAATCTCAAGAGATTGTGCATCTTGATATGGAGGAAGGCAATCAAGGACGTGAGTCAATTCAAGAGCTGGTTCTAAAGAAGATGCTTGAAAGAAAGGATCACAACTCCTGGATTGATGATTCTGTCAAGGATTCAATTCGTTTTCATAACAACTCAAAGGTCGAGTTTGCAAATCTTCAACTGCAAATAAACCAAATCTTAGATGGTCAGGCCAGAATCCTTGCTAATCAGAATATTCTGATACAAAATCAAAAGAAGCTCATTATGGACTGTGTCAAAGCCAGACAGCTTGCTCGGGTTGTTGATCGCAAAGTTGGTGTTCTAACTCACGAACATGGTGTGTCTACGATCAAGAGAATAAAGGAAATTAGTGACACCTTCTTTGATGGATTAATTGAAACATATGTGGTTCTCAACGAACTCTGATTTTTTTTTTTTTATTTTAGTTTGTCTAGTAAATCTTCTATTTTTCTGTTTTTTTGTTTAGAAGAATAACTAGAGGTTGGAATAGCCATTATTGTGATTACACATAGCTATGTCCAACGATTTCATCTTCATGTTTTTTAGATTTATTGGTTTAAATTCTAAATTTGTTTGGAAGATGATTTTTGCAGTATTAATCTTTATGGTTTTATATATTGCAATTGTTTATGGGATATGTGTGTTTGCATCCATGAACTATGATTGTCCCATATCTTGTCAAAGTAAAGTCTTTCATAAGTCAATATGCATGTATTGATAAAATAATGAATGGACTTTAGACAAATATAAAAGTTAAGCCTATATTGTCAATTATTGATGGAAGATAGGTTAAAATCTTTTGTTTTCAAGGATTATGTCTATTCTACGTCGTTGTGCAAATGGTGATGGAAAATAGAATGAATCCTTGTGTATTCCACAGTAATTGATCTCCCTGATCCATATTTTATGTATTACTGTGAGGCTCCATAATGTGTCTTATGTTGAGCACTAAACAACCAAGTTGATTATTTTTATGATTAGCTTTGATGTTGTTCCATAAGGTACTTTATGTCGAGAATTTTTGAACTAAATTAATCATCTCATTTGGTTATTTAGTTATGACTCCGTAAGTATTCTTATGTTTGAGCGTTTTTGACTGGGTTGATTATTTTCATGATTAACTTAGTCATTGCTCCATAGATTCTCTTATGTGAGTATGGCCAATTAAATTGATTACTTTTGTGATTAGTTTGATTGTGTATTTCAATTAGATTAATTATGAGTTCTCTTGATTGAGTTTTGGATTCAAATTCATACTTGTATGTGATTTGTTGTCCAAAGAAATCCTTCTTTTCTCTTTCGAAATTAAGGTCGCTCTTGTTGTTCTTTCGGGAATGACATATTATGGGGGAGAGTTCTTTTTGAACTTGCGCTTAATCGCCAAATCTTTGTGGGGAGTGCGGCTGTGGAATATTATAGGGGTTATCTTGTATATTTAAACTCCTTGATGAATGCATTTAGCTTCGGCTTTATGATTGCATCTAAATAAGATGATATGTGTTTCTTTCTTTTGGTCATGAAATGTCTCTTTCAGAAATTTCATTAGGACCCTGTTCTTGTACCCGTGCCAATTTTATTGACAAAAAAGGGGGAGAATTAATATGTAGTTCACACTACAAATACATACGGTTTTCGGATCATTATGTAATTAAAGGGGAGTGGTTTCCATGTGAGATGGAGTATTGACTAAGGGGGAGTGATACACATCACCATAGTATTGTCGTTGAAGTTGTGATACAATTGAACTTTGATGTTGTATAATGATACTGTGACACTGTATAACAATGATTGAGAACTATTGTTTTCTTGTTGTTATAGCTACGGATTTTCAGCAACGATGATGCTAAACTTACAACCTTTGGGATCATTGGAGTACTTGGAAGTGATGAAGATTTCGAGTAATGTTGAAGATTAGAAAGGTGGAATAGGAGCTACAAAAGTTTATTTATTTATTTTTTGTATTCCATATGTATTAATAGTTTTTTCAATAAAATTGACAAAGGGGGAGATTGTTAGAGCATTGCTCGGTCGAACTCGCATGTGTTGCTATCTCAAGCATGTTTGTCAATGTTAGTGATCAAAACTATAAGTCTTGATTTCTAGCCTATTCTAGCTAAAGGTCTCGGACTAGGATAGAAAGTGTAGTTGAGCTCAAGACTCCATGGAAATCATCATACAAGACGAAGGACTACTCGAGGAATTGGTGGAACTTCATCGACTAAAAGGTATGTGGAGACTTGAACTTATCTGTCACTCAAAAGTCTATTTACTCTATCTCCTATTCTTGAAACAAAAGTCGTTTTTTTATATAGACGTTGTTTATACACATTTGCTATTTCGAGCCAAGTTTAACTCGCCTATCTATTTCTCGAAATATGTGTTGGTAAGCTTTCGCTTTAGCCAAATTCATCTTTACCTAGTGACAAATGTCATGTTTCAATCACTTTGAAAATTGCTCTGACGAAAAATGGTCTGTGAATAACAACTATATAACGTTCTCTGAGAATGTTTCAATGGTTGAAATGAGAGTTTAGATTACATAACCATTGGTAGGATATAAGTATTGTTGTGGAAACACATATATGTATAAGTCCTTATTCCTTGAACCAAAGTTTGCGAAATTTGTTGATCAAGAGAAACGGAATCTAGCGTGAGCCAAGTCCGCGAACTGGCAGAAGTTCTCGACCCGAGAATTTCTGCTAGAGTTTGTGAACTCCTTCCGTGAGCCTAAGTCCGCGAACTTGAGTAGGTTATATCTAAAATAGGTTGTTCTTGAACTCATGTTTATATAAACTAAGGAATGCTTTTGCAAACCGTGGCTATAAAGTTCATGAACCGATTCGAGTGAATCAAACCGTTTTTGCTTCGATTGTGTCTTGTGTATTTACATAAGATCTAAGCAATTGAAAAAATCTCTAACTAGTTCATTTGAGTTATTTGGACTAGTTATGGTGAAGAAGAATATGGTGGATATAAAAGTGATCATATGGCTAACCATTTGGTTAACTATTGTTGAAGCAACAAATGTTAATGTTTGGGAATGGTTACATAAGCCCAAAATTAGATATTTCATTTGTGTGTAACAAGCTAAGGTTTCGATCCAACGGTTGAGAAATATTAGCTTGAATCTAATCAGGTTTTCATCTAACGGTGAATATTGAATGCTTTGTTACCAAGCTAACATTGATTGCAAACCCTGATTTGAAAGACTATATAAGGGAGAATGCTAGCAACTAGGAAACCTAATCCCCACACCTTACGTGTGATACTAGTTGCACAAGCTAGAGTCGATTCTCCTTTAACCTTGGGTTTTCTTCTCTAAACCAGGTTAACGACTTAAAGACTTCATTGGGATTGTGAAGCCAGACCGGTATTACTTTTCTTGTAGTTGTGTGATCTGAACTTGCTGATTCTATCGTTTTGAGTACGATCGTAATGATTGGCTTGAGATTTATATCTCCGATAGGAAAGATAGAAAAGTAATCACAAACATCTTCGTCTCATCGTTTGTGATTCCACAATATCTTTTTCGTTGCGTCGATTATGATTATTGTGAGGTGATTGATAATACTAGGCTTTTCTTCGGGAATATAAGTCCGAGTTATCAATTGGTTCCTCTTCACCTTGATTTATCAAAAGACGGAACAAAACTCGTAGGTATATTCGTGGGAGACGGATTTATCTATTACCTTAGACTTTTCTGTGTGATACAGATTTGTTTATTAAATTTTTCGATTTTGGGTCGTAGCAACTCTTAGTTGTGGGTGAGATCAGCTAAGGGAATCAAGTGCGCAGTATCCTGCTGGGATCAGAGGCGTAGGGAGTACAACTGTACCTTGGATCAGTAGGAGACTGATTGGGGTTCAACTATAGTCCAGTCCGAAGTTAGCTTGGAGTAGGATAGTGTCTGTAGCGGCTTAATACAGTGTGTGTTCAATCTGAACTAGGTCCCGGGGTTTTTCTGCATTTGCGGTTTCCTCGTTAACAAAATTATGGTGTCTGTGTTATTTCTATTCCGCATTATATTTGTTTATATAATTGAAATATTACAGGTTGTGCGCTGTTCAATCAATTAGAATATCCGACCTTTTGGTTGTTGATTTAAATTGATTGACACTTGGATATTGGTCTTTGATACCATCCAAGTTATCTTTCTTTGATAAAGACTCGCAGATTTCAATTTGCTTGAGTAAAGATCAAATCGAGAGATTGAGATATAAACTCTTTGATATACTTTTCTCTAGATTGAGTCTGACTGTCTAGTTGATTCTCTAGAAAGTATATCGAAGTTTGTCCATTCATATTGCTAATAGAATTGTTGGGTGTGGTTGTTGTACCCCTGATTTTTCATATTTCCAGTCCATTCATTTGTTTCTAAAACAGGTTCATATTCAATATCAGGTGTGAAAAAGCGGGGGTCTAACAACACCACCCAATATTTCGATTAGCAATCTGTATGGACTAAATCCAAAACACTTACTAGAGAATCAACTAGACAGTCAGACTCAATATAGATAAAAGTATCTCAAGGAGTTAATATCTCTCTCTTGTTTAGATTCACTCAAGCTAATAGAAATCAGCGAGTCTATAATCAAACACAAGGAATAACTTGGACGGTACCAAAGACCAATGTCCAAGGAACAATCAATATCAATCAACAACCAAAGGTCGGATTTCCAATTGATTGATTCAAACACACAACCTATATTATTTCAATTATATAAACAAATATAATGCGGAAATAGAAATAACACAAACACCAGAATTTTTTTAACGAGGAAACCGCAAATGCAAAAAACCCAGGGACCTAGTCCAGATTGAATAAACACTGTATTAAGCCGCTACAAACACTAGCCTACTCCAAGCTAACTTCGGACTGGACTATAGTTGAACCCCAATCAGTCTCCCGCTGATCCAAGGTACATTTGTACTCCCTACACCTCTGATCCCAGCAGGATACTGCGTACTTGATTCCCTTAGCTGATCTCACCCACAACTAAGAGTTGCTACGACACAAAATCGCAGGCTTTAACAATAAACAAATCTGTCTCACACAGACAAGTCTATCAATGGATCAATCTGTCTCCCACAGAAAAACCCTAAAAGTTTTTGTTCCGTCTTTTGATAATAATCAATGTGAACAGGAACCAATTGATAATCCGGTCTTATATTCTCGAAGAACAACCTAGATTAATCAATCACCTCACAACAATCTTAATCGTATGGTAGCGAAACAAGATGTCGTGGAATCACAAACGATGAGACGAAGGTGTTTGTGATTAATTTTTATATCTTGCCTATCGGAGAACTCTCACGATCTCAAGCCAATCAATATGATTATACTGTTACGATAGAAGATGCAAGATCAGATCACACAACTACGATAAAAGTAGTATCGGTCTGGCTTCACAATCCCAATGAAGTCTTTAAGTTGTTACCCTGGTTTTAGAAGAAGAAAACTAAAGGTTAAAGGAGAATCGACTCTAGCACGCAAACTAGTATCACACGTAAGGTGTGGGGATTAGTTTTGCACAATACTAGATGTCTCCTTTATATATCCTTTCAAATCAGGGTTTTTCCTTAGTTACAAAGCAATCAATATTCACCGTTAGATGAAAACCTGATTTAGAATCAAGCTAATATTTCTCAGCCGTTAGATCGAAAACTTAGCTTGTCATACACAAATGACTGTACGCTTCTAGGTTTGTTAACCGCACCCAAACGTGTACATTGTTGTTTCAACAATAGTCTACCCAAAGAGGTTAACCATATGAGCGTTTCATACCAACCATGTTCTTGTTCACCATAACTAGTTCAATTGACTCAAATGAACTAGGGTTCGAGAACTATGCCAGTTCGCGGACTTGGCTCACGCAAGTAGTTTGTCAACTCTAGCATAAATTCTCGGGTTTGAGAACTTCGAAAGTTCGCGGACTGAGTTCGCAGACTTGGCACTTGCCATACTTCCGGTTCTCTTGATCAACAAAGTTCGAAAACTTCGGTTCAAGGAATCCATTGGTTATGTAATCTAACCTCTCATTCCAATCATTGAAACATTCTTAGAGGACGTTATATAGTTGTTACACTATTTCTCGTCAAAGCAATTTTCAAAGTGATTGAAACATTCGTGACTTTCGTCACTAGGTAAAGATAAACTTGATCGAAGCGAAAAGCTTACCAACACATATTTCGAGATATAGATAGGCGAGGTATACTCAGGACGAAATACCAAATGTGTATGATCTAGTCTATATATATAGCATACGATTTTTGTCTCAAAGAGTAGGAAATAGAATAGATAGACTTTTGAGTGACAGATAAGTTCAAGTCTCCACATACGTTTTTGTCGAGAAGTTCAACCGGTTCCTTGAGTAGATCTTCTTCTTGTATGATGAATCGCCATGAAGTCCTTGAGCTCAACTATACTTACTATCCTAGTCCGAGACTTAGCTATAAGAGACTAGAAATCAAGACTTATAGTTTTGATCACTAACATTGACAAACATGCTTGAGATAATAACGCATGCGAGTTTGACCGAGCAGTGCTCTAACAATCTCCCCCTTTGTCAATTTTCGTGACAAAACTATCAATACATATGGCATACAAAAAAGATAATGAAACTTTAGTAGCTCCTATTCCACATGTCTAATCTTCAAGATTCCTCGAAATCTTCGTCACTTCCAAGTACTCCAATGATCCCAAAGGTTGTAAGTTTAGCATCACCGTTGTTGAAGATCCGTAGCTACAACAATGAGAAAGCATCGGTCTCGATCATTTTTATACAGTGTCATAGTATTATTGTACAGTGTCAAAGTCCAATTGTATCACAACTTCAACAATATTACTATGGTGATATGTATCACTCCCCCTTAGTAAATACTCCATATCACATGAAAACCACTCCCCCTTACACAATGATCCGAAAACCATATGTATTTGTAGTGTGAACTACATATTAATTCCCCCCCTTTTTGTCAATAAAATTAGCAAAGGTACAAGAACGAGATCATAATGAAATTTCCGTAAGAGACATTTCATGACTGAGAGAAAGAAACACACATCATCTTATTTAGATGCAATCATATAACCGAAGCTAACAACATTCATCAAGGAGTTTTAAGATACAAGATAACCCCTCTAAAATTCCACAGCCGCACACCCCTCAAGATATGACCATTAAGCACAAGTTCAAAAGAACTCTCCCCCACGAGCGACCTTAATTTCAAAAGAAACGAAGGTTTTTATTGGACATCAAACCATGAGAATGATTTTTATATCCAACACTCAATCAAAATATTCATAAGTAAACCCATGAATAATCTAATCGGAATACATAATCAGATTAACTACAAAAGTGATCAATTTAATTCATTGTGCTCAACATAAGTAAACTTACAGAGCAACGACTAAGTTAATCATACAAGAGAGTGATTGGCTTAATCGTTCATGTACTCAACACAAGAGAACTTGTGGAATAATAACTAAATAACCAAGGAGATGATTAATTTAGTTCTAAATGCTCAACATAACGTACCTCACGGAACAACCAACCAAGCTAATAAAAAATAATCTACTTAGTTGTATCGTGCTCAACATAAGACACATAATGGAGCCTTACGGTAATACAAAAAGAGGGATCAATGAAGATTTATACCGTGGAATACACAAGGATTCATTCTTTTGCACAAGCATATACAATAGCAATAATCCTTGGATACAAAAGATTTTAACCTATTCCGTCAAGGGTTGACAATATAGGCTTAACTTTTGTATATGTCAAAAGTCTATTCATTCTTAAACCAATACATGAATACTGATCGTGAACGACTTTACTTTTGACAAAATATGGGACAACAAAGTTTACGGGCGTAAACAAAAATATCCCATAACAAGTTGCAATATAACAAAATCAAAAATATTGCAAACCATCATCCTCCAAATAGTTTTAGAATTTTAAACCAAAAAACCTAAAAACAAGAAGATGAAAATAATAGCTATGTGTATTCTCAATCATAGCTATTCAAAGCACTAGTTATTCTTCCAACTAAGCCAAAAAGAATACATACTAGGCAATGGTAATAACACTGGAAACTTGATTTAAAACACCTTAAACCCTGTCAGCAACGAGAGATTGAACATGGACGAGTTCATCAGTTTCCTTCTTTAGTTCGTTTTTCAGAAAACCAAGATTCCTTGTTGCAATCCCGAGATGCTCACGAACAACTTCAAAATCATGAAGAAGATTTCCTACCAGTTGTGAAGATAATTGAACTGGTAGTTTGTTTTCATGATCAACAGCATGAAAGCATGTTATGGAGACATCAATCAATTCACTGGTCTTGTCCTGCTTGACTTCAACAACCTTGTTGCTTTCATCCATTGTGTACAAAAAGAATTCAACTGAATCTTTTAACCTTATGAATCACAATATTTATAAAGCATTCACAAACCCTAGGAACCATAGCGTTCGTGTGGGTCAAGTACGTGTACAAGCGGTCAATCGTCAGTGAGAGGGATGAATGGAGAGAAGAAGAAAAAAAAAATAACTTAAAAAAAAAAAAAACAACCTCAAAGCACTCCTGCCAACATTCTCAAGATAAGCAACTTGAAACCAAATCATCAGTGAGAGGAATGTTGGTGCGCCTCCATCATGTTTACTTTGCCTCGGTTTTGGAGAAGTCATTCTAGGTCTTTACGCGTGATGAAGTTGGATGGCCGGTCCATCTCCCTTGGGCGTTCAGGAGCAACACGAGCTTCTTCATTCATGTGGGTCTGAGTGGAAACGCCTGCTCTGGATGTATTGAAGGAATCCCTTGCTGGCTCCAGGGGTTTCCATGAGTCTTGTGGAAATCGTTCAGTTAAGGTTTTAAGAAAAGTGAGTACCTCTTTCTGAGTTGAAACCATTTCCATTTGATTCTAGCAAAAGCTTCCTTTCTCTCCATCAAGTCTGTGATGGTAATAAGAGATGGTCCTCCTCTTGCTCCTCCGGCACCTCGTCCTGATGAAGGAGTGGAAGTTGTTGCTCTGGTGATCACCGGAGGTGTTACACTTGAGGCGATGCCGGGATTCACGGCTGCTCTGGCTCTGGTGATAGGAGGCGTTACGCTTACTGGGACCTCTCCTGCTCCGCTGGCGTTGGTGGTAGAAGAGACGAATCCACGAGATGTACTGACTACAGTAGCTCCACTGACAGGTACATCAATATTGACAGTGTTATCTGCACTAGCTCCGTCAGAATTGATTGTTGATCCTGACCTAAGTTCTACCATCTTGAAACAGGTTGATGATTGAATTGAATCTAAGATCTACCCCTTCGAAATTGATGAAATTGAATCAGATTTTGAAGAAATTGACTTTACAACCGAGAGATTAACCTCCCGCTGTGGTCGCCAATTATTTATGGGTGAAAACTATTTCTGCCGGTTTTGGTAATTCGGGGAGCTTAAATGATGCATAAACTAATTCTAAGATTAGCTTCTCAATCTTTGAATAATTCTTCTCGGCAGCATTAAAAGTTTTGCTAATGTAATATATGGGCTTCTCCACTCCTGCGTCTATTCGCAATAACACATCACTTAATGCATGCGACGTCGTCGCAAGATAGATCAATAATTCTTCTCCTGATTCTTGTTTTTGTAAAATGGTTGTATTCATAAGATGTTCTTTGATCCCTTGAAAAGCCTTTTCACATTCATCAGTCCATTTAAATTTCGCACCCTTCTTGAGTATATCGAAAAAAATATTTGCATTTGTCTGATGATCGCGAAATGAATCTCCCCAGCGAAGCTAGAAGCCCATTCAATTTTTGTACATCTTTTATTGTTGCTGGTGTTGGCATGTCACGAACTGCTTGCACTTTTTCTGGATCAACCTGTATTCCTTCCTTTGATACAATGTAGCCTAAAAATTTTCCCGATGCAACTCCAATAGTACACTTCTCAGGATTCAATTTAATGTTATACTGCCGCATTTGTTAGAAAATCTCCCTCAGGTCTTGTACATGGTCTTTAGCTTCTTTACTCTTTACTAACATGTCATCCACGTATACTTCTAATGTTTTGTGTATCCATTTTGCGAACACCTTCTCCACCATTCTTTGGTATGTCGCTCCCGCATTTCGCAAACCAAATGGCATTTTCGTGTAACAATATAAACCTTTAGGGGAAAGGAAAGCAGTATGTTCTTGATCTTCTTCAGCGAGAGGGATTTGGTTATACCCTTTGTACCCTTCTAAAGACGATACTCTATCATTTCCCGCTGCTGATTCCACCATTTGAGGAATATCTGGTAACGGAAAACTATCTTTGGGGCAAGATTTATTTAAATCAGTGAAATCTATGCAAATCCTGATTCCTTTGTTTTTCTTTGGGACAATGACCATATTCGCTATCCATTCTGGGTATTTAGCTTCTCTTATGATTCCCGCATCAAGCATTTTCTGTAGTTCTTCTTCTATTTGGGAATGGTAAGTTGTTGCAATTTTTCTTATTCTCTGTTTAAATGGTCTCACATTTTTGTTAATCTCCAACTTGTGGCATGCAATTGATGGATCTATTCCTGGTATCTCATCCATGCTTCCTGCGAAAATATCTTTATATTCTCGCAACAGGTTAACAGTTATTTCTTCTTCTTCCACATCCATTTTGGTTCCAATTCTCAATATTAGAGGTTCTTCTATAGTCCCAACATTTATTTCTTTTGTTGGTTCTGCGGTAGTGTAACTGGGTTTAGGTTCTCCCATTGGTGTTGGTTCTTTTATTGCTTTCACTGGTCCTTCTCCTTCCTCTGAAATTTCGCTGGGTATTCCTTTGCCTTCTTTTTCCTTTATCATGTATACTCTAAATTCTTCTTCTTTCTTTGCTTCCTTTGCCAACTTTCTGCGAAATTGTTTCTTTTTTGCTTGTCCTTCATAATGCTTTACTTCGATTTGATGACATAATTTCGCATTATCAACATCTCCTCTGATTTCTCTTATTCCATTTGGTGTGGGGAATTTAATACATTGATGTAATGTTGATACTACAGCTTTTATCGCATGTATCCATGGTCTTCCTAACAACATATTATACGGTAATTCCATATCCACCACGCATAGTGTTACGTATGTCTCGATCTCTCCAAGTGGAATTCGTACCACTATTTCTCCTTTAGGTTTTGTTGTGGATTTTCCAAAGCCGTGAACAAAATATGTTGAACTGGACATTTCTTCATCTTTAAATCCCATTCCCCGGAATGCATGATAAAATATTATATCCACTGAACTTCCTGTATCGATTAAAATTCTGTTCAATATCCATTCTCCCTTGGATTTTGTTTTCGTCTCCTTCTCTTTTCGCGTAATAGGCACTATAACAACCAATGGAGATGTGTGGTTCAAATTTTCTTTTGGTATTTCTGCCGCCATGAATGCAATTTTTTTCTTTTCCCAATATTTCAAGGGTGATGTCTTTTTTACCGCCATAACCTTCCTTCCTTCAAAATTTCGTTTATGTATTCTTCCATTGATGTTTTCATGGAATTCATTAACCATCATTTTTGTTATCATATTACACTCCAATCTTTTGTCATCTTCATTAATTCTAATCATTCTTCTTTTAACTGATTCACTGATTTACATAATCACTTTCTTGATTTGAACAATCTCAACAACAATCTTCAACTTTCGATCTTCAATATCCCTGTTTTTAGCACCATTATGTAGTTGCAGGAAATCCTACACTACACCCCTCATATGATTTCATTATTACTCAACCCATTTTTAGATTTACACTCTTAATTTTATTGATCAATCTTTGAATATTCTTACAAGAAAAGATAAAAGAATCAAGAATGACTTCTGCTCTAGACTTTCTCTCTCCTATTTACTTGTTTCTTACTCAAAAAAGATCTCTCCCTTTCCTTTACAACTGAACGACTATTTATAGGGAAATACATAATGGATGACATCTAATCTGTCTTTCATTTTCGGATAAGACTTGCGACATTCTCGCAACCTTACAAATCTTAATCTCGCAAATTCTCTAATTTTCGCAGGATCCTTACATCTTTCTCATGATTTTAGCTGGCGTCGTTTATTATATCATTTCTGAAATTGTTCTGCGACGATGTTGTGTTATGTTGTTGATAATTTCGCTAAGATATTATTTTTGTGAGATTATGATCCTACATAATCTTAAAAGACTAAGGAATGCATTTGCAAACCGTGGCTATTAAAGTTCATGAACTGATTCGAGTGAACCAAATCATCTTTGCTTCAATTGTGTCTTGTGTAGTTACATAAGATTTCCTTGCAATTGAACAACTCTCTTAACTAGTTCATTTGAGTCAATTGAACTAGTTATGGTGAAGAAGAACATGGTTGGTATGAAACGCTCATATGGTTAACCTCTTTGGGTAGACTATTGTTGAAACAACAATGTACACATTTGGGTGCGGTTAACAAACCTAGAAGCGTACAGTCATTTGTGTATGACAAGCTAAGTTTTCGATCTAACGATTGAGAAATATTAGCTTGAATCTAAATCAGGTTTTCATCTAACGGTGAATATTTATTGCTTTGTAACTAAGGCAAAACCCTGATTTGAAAGGTTATATAAAGGAGACATCTAGTATTGTGCAAAACTAAACCCCACACCTTACGTGTGATACTAGTTTGCGTGCTAGAGTCGATTCTACTTTAACCTTTGGTTTTCTTCTTCTAAAACCAGGTTAACGACTTAAAGACTTTATTGAGATTGTGAAGCCAGACCGATACTACTTTTATCGTAGTTGTGTGATCTGATCTTGCATCTTCTATCGTAACAGTACAATCATATTGATTAGCTTGAGATCGTGAGAGTTCTCCAATAGGAAAGATATAAAAAGTAATCACAAACACCTTCGTCTCATCGTTTGTGATTCCACGACATTTTGTTTCGCTACCATACGATTAAGATTGTTGTGAGGTGATTAAATTAATCTAGGCTGTTCTTCGGGAATATAAAACTGGATTATCAATTGGTTCCTGCTCACCTTGATTATTATCAAAAGACGGAACAAAAACTTTTAGGGTTTTTCTGTGGGAGACAGATTGATCCTTTGATAGACTTGTCTGTGTGAGACAGATTTGTTTATTGTTAAAGCCTGCGATATTGGGTCGTAGCAACTCTTAGTTGTGGGTGAGATCAGCTAAGGGAATCAAGTGCGCAATATCCTGCTAGTATCAGAGGCGTAAGGAGTACAACTGTACCTTGGATCAGTGGGAGACTGATTGGGGTTCAACTATAGTCCAGTCCGAAGTTAGCTTGGAGTAGGCTAGTGTATGTAGCTCCTTAATACAGTGTGTATTCAATCTGGACTAGGTCCCGGGATTTTTCTGCGTTTGCGGTTTCCTCGTTAACAAAATTCTGGTGTCAGTGTTATTTTTATTTCCGCATTATATTTGTTTATATAATTGAAATAATACAGGTTGTGCGTTTGAATCAATCAATTGGAAATCCGACCTTTGGTTGTTGATTGATATTGATTGATCCTTGGACATTGGTCTTTGGTACCGTCCAAGTTATTCCTTGTGTTTGATTATAGACTCGCTGATTTCTATTAGCTTGAGTGAATCAAAACAAGAGAGAGATATTAACTCCTTGAGATACTTTTATCTAGATTGAGTCTGACTGTCTAGTTGATTCTCTAGTAAGTGTTTCAGAGTTAGTCCATACAGATTGCTAATCGAAATATTGGGTGGTGTTGTTAGACCCCCGCTTTTTCAATTGGTATCAGAGCGGGCAAACACGTTTAAGACCTCAAAAGTCTGTGATTTTGGCCATATGAGGATGGACAGTTTTACCTCTAATGACGCAACATCTGTTCAAAATTACTCTGATGGGTTTCAAAGTCCTGAAACCTCTAAGAAAACCTATGTCTCTTGTCCTTTGTCTGAATCTGCATTTGATTGGGAAAAATCTCTTGATGAACAATTGGATGATCTTTCATATGATAGTGATTCAGAAGAAGGGCAAAGTGTTGATGAGGAAGTTGCTAAATATATCAAGTTGTTTGATCAAGCTTTGAAAGAGAAGAAGTCAAGAAAACATAAAGTTGAGAAAACTCTTTAAAGGATATGATGGTGGGTATAGACTCCTAAAATCTATTGTTAAAGATCGTGATGAAGATTTACGCACAAAACGGTCTGCATGTGATAATCTTCTCCGAAATCTCGGTTTGTTGAAAGAAAAACTTGTAGATGCTGATGCAAGATATGACTCTCAACAAAAATGTTTTAATGACAAAAAACTTAGTCTCTTTGCCAAAGAAAAATCCTTGGAAACTGATCTTGTTGCTACTCTTGATAATGTAAAACCACTATGAGAGAATCTGAGAAGGTTCAATTCGATCTCTACAAAATTATCTTCTATGATTGGAGCATGTAAAGAACATCGTGATACACGTGGTCTGGGCTATAAAGGAATAGACGCTTCAAGGACTAGTAAGATTAATTTTGTTAAAGCTAGCGAAAATTCCTCATGTGAAAAACCGCTCGCAGCATGCAATAGATCTAAATGAAAAAATTGTTCTCCCTCTAAATCGACTCGCATAAAGACAGGAAAACCCTTGAACTGCTATTACTGCGGAAACAAAGGACATCCTGAGCAGAAATGTCGTTTGCAGATTAGAAATGAAAAACTTTACAACATTCTTACATGGGTGTCTAAGGAAGTTATTAAACCTGTCCCTCATTTTGTTGGGCCAAATAACATGCTCTACAATCAAACATGACACCGTAGTAAGTTTCTTCTTGATTGTGTTGATGGATCAAAAAAGGCCAACAAAGGTAGGAGGAAGAACAACAACAGAGCTACTGATTTTCTAAATAACTCTGAAAATAGAAAAATGCATAGGAAAAGAAAGGTAAATTCCTTGTCTCGCCCTGGAGAAGAATGTGGTTCCAAGACTCTTGATCCAGACTTCATGCATATTAATAATCGGGTCACAAAATTTAAGATCAGCATAAATAAACTCAAACGGGGCATCAAAAAGACTTGGATAGAAACTGGCTCAGGTATTTCGAATTCCTCTCTTGTTAAACCTTCTTCAACTATGATGATTGGTTCTTCTCTAAATCCACTGGAATGAGAGAAAAATGAAATCAATAATGATGGGCCATATACTCATCATAATGCACTATGACTGCATAGGGTTGCATCCATCTTTTAAACAAGAAGGATGCTCTTTGGTCTCAAGTTGCTTATCTTGAGAATGTTGGCAGGAGTGCTTTGAGGTTGTTTTTTTTTTTTTTTTTTAAAGTTATTTTTTTCTCTTCTTCTCTCCGTTCATCCCTCTCACTGACGATTGACCGCTTGTACACGTACTTGACCCACACGAACGTTATGGTTCCTAGGGTTTCTGAATGCTTTATAAATATTATGATTCATAAGGTTAAAAGATTCAGTTGAATTCTTTTTGTACAAAATGGATGAAAGCAACAAGGTTGTTGAAGTCAAGCAGGACAAGACCAATAAAATGATTGATGTCTCCATAACATGCTTTCATGTTTTTGATCATGAAAACAAACTATCAGTTCAATTGTCTTCACAACTGGTAGGAAATCTTCTTCATGATTTTGAATTTGTTCGTGAGCATCTCGGGATTGCAACAAGGAATCTTAGTTTTCTGAAAAACGAACTAAAGAAGGCAACTGATGAACTCGTCCATGTTCAATATCTCGTTGCTGACAGGGTTTAAGGTGTTTTAAATCAATTTTCCAGTGTTACTATTATTGCCTAGTATGTCTTCTTTTTGGTTTAGTTTGAATAATAACTAGTTCTTTGAATAGCGATGATTGTGAATACATATAGCTATTATTTTCATCTTCTTGTTTTTAGGTTTTTTGTTTAAAATTCTAAAACTATTTGGAGGATGATGGTTTGCAATATTTTTGATTTTGTTATATTGCAACTTGTTATGGGATATTTGTGTTTACGTCCGTAAACTTTATTGTCCCATATTTTGTCAAAAGTAAAGTCGTTCACGATCGGTATTCATGTATTGGTTTAAGAATGAATAGGCTTTTGACATATACAAAAGTTAAGACTATATTGTCAACCCTTGACGGAAGATAGGTTAAAATCTATTGTATCCAAGGATTATAGCTATTGTATATGCTTGTGCAAAAGAATGAATCCTTGTGTATTCCACGGTATAGATCTTCATTGATCCATCTTTTTGTATTACCGTAAGGCTCTGTGATGTGTCTTATGTTGAGCACGATACAACTAAGTTGATTATTTTTGATTAGCTTGGTTGGTTGTTTCGTGAGGTACGTTATGTTGAGCATTTAGAACTAAATTAATCATCTCCTTGGTTATTTAGTTATTACTCCACAAGTTCTCTTGTGTTGAGTACATGAACGATTAAGCCAATCACTCTCTTGTATGATTAACTTAGTCGTTGCTCCGTAAGTTTACTTATGTTGAGCACAATGAATTAAATGGATCACTTTTGTGGTTGATTTGATTATGTATTACGATTAGATTATTCATGGGTTTACTTATGAATAATTTGATTGAGTGTTGGACATAAAAATCATTCTCATGGTTTTGGTGTCCAATAAAATCCTTCGTTTCTCTTGAAATTAAGGTCGCTCGTTGTTGTTCCCTTGGGAATGACATCTAATGGGGTAGAGTTTTTTTTGAACTTGTGTTTAATGGTCATATCTTGAGGGGTGTGCGGCTGTGGAATTTTAGAGGGGTTATCTTGTATCTTTAAACTCCTTGATGAATGTTGTTAGCTTCGGGTATATGATTGCATCTAAATAAGATGATGTGTGTTTCTTTCTCTCAGTCATGAAATGTCTCTTACGAAAATTTCATTATGATCCCGTTCTTGTACCTTTGCCAATTTTATTGACAAAAAAAGGGAGAATTAATATGTAGTTAACACTACAAATACATATGGTTTTCGGATCATTGTGTAAGGGGGAGTGGTTTTCATGTGAGATGGAGTATTGACTAGGGGGAGTGATACATATCACCATAGTATTATTGTTGAAGTTGTGATATAATTGGAATTTAACACTGTATAACAATGATCGAGACCGATGCTTTATCATTGTTATAGCTACGGATCTTCAACAACGGTGATGCTAAACTTACAACCTTTGGGATCATTGGAGTACTTGGAAATGACGAACATTTCGAGGAATGTTGAAGATTAGACATGTGGAATAGGAGCTACTAATGTTTCATTATCTTTTTTGTATTCCATATGTATTGATAGTTTTGTCACTAAAATTGACAAAGGGGGAGATTGTTAGAGCACTGCTCGGTCAAACTCGCATGCGTTGCTATCTCAAGAATGTTTGTCAATGTTAGTGATCAAAACTATAAGTCTTGATTTCTAGTCTCTTATAGCTAAGTCTTGGACTAGGATAGTAAATGTAGTTGATCTCAAGGACTTAATGGCGATTCATCATACAAGAAGAAGATCAACCCAAGGAACCGGTGGAACTTCTCGACAAAAAGGTATGTGGAGACTTGAACTTATCTGTCACTCAAAATTCTATTTATTCTATCTCCTACTCTTTGAGACAAAAGTCGTATGCTATATATATATATAGACTAGATCATACACATTTGGTATTTCGAGCCGAGTATACCTCGCCTATATATATCTCGAAATATGTGTTGGTAAGCTTTTCGCTTCGACCAAGTTTATCTTTACCTAGTGGCGAAAGTCATGAATGTCTCAATCACTTTGAAAATTGCTTTGACGAGAAATAGTGTAACAACTATATAAGGTCCTCTAAGAATGTTTCAATGATTGGAATGAGAGTTTGAATTACATAACCAATGGATTCCTTGAACCGAAGTTTTCGAACCTTGTTGATAAAGAGAACCGGAAGTATGGCAAGTGCCAAGTCCGCGAACTCATTCCGCGAACTGCCGAAGTTCACAAACCTGAGAATTTCTGCTGGAGTTGACAAACTACTTGCGTGAGCCAAGTCCGCGAACCCAGTCCGTGAACCGGCGTAGTTTTCGAACCCGAGAATTTCTGCTGGAGTTTGTAAACTCTATCCGGTATCTTAAGTCCGCTAAACTAGTCTGCGAACTTGAGAAGGTTATATATCTAAAGATGATTTCTGAACTTAATCTTAAAAGATTAAGGAATGCATTTGCAAACCGTGGCTATTAAAGTTCATGAACCGATTCGAGTGCATCAAATCATCTTTGCTTCAATTGTCTTGTGTAGTTACATAAGATTTCCTTACAATTGAACAACTCTCTTAACTAGTTCATTTGAGTCAACTGAACTAGTTATGGTGAAGAAGAACATGGTTGGTATGAAACGCTCATATGGTTAACCTCTTTGGGTAGACTATTGTTGAAACAACAATGTATACGTTTGGGTGCGGTTAACAAACCTAGAAGCGTACAGTCATTTGTGTATGACAAGCTAAGTTTTCGATCTAACGGTTGAGAAATATTAGCTTGAATATAAATCATGTTTTCATCTAACGGTGAATATTGATTGCTTTGTAACTAAGGAAAAACCCTGATTTGAAAGGCTATATAAAGGAGACATCTAGTATTGTGCAAAACTAATCCCCACACCTTACTTGTGATACTAGTTTGCGTGCTAGAGTCGATTCTACTTTAACTTTTGGTTTTCTTCTTCTAAAACCAGGTTAATGACTTAAAGACTTCATTGGGATTGTGAAGCCAGACCGATACTACTTTTATCGTAGTTGTGTGTTCTGATCTTGCATCTTATATCGTAACAGTACAATCATATTGATTGGCTTGAGATCGTGAGAGTTCTCTGATAGGCAAGATATAAAATGTAATCGCAAACACCTTCATCTCATCGTTTTTGATTCCACGACATCTTGTTTCGCTACCATACGATTAAGATTGTTGTGAGGTGATTGATTAATCTAGGCTGTTCTTCGGAAATATAAGACCGGATTATCAATTGGTTCCTGTTCACCTTGATTATTATCAAAAGACGGAACAAAAACTTTTAGGGTTTTTCTGTGGGAGACAGGTTGATCCTTTGATAGACTAGTCTGTGTGATACATATTTGTTTATTGTTAAATCCTGCGATTTTGGGTCGTAGCTGTTGATGGTGGATTTTCATTTAAGGCTAAAATTGTAAAAGCCAAAATTATGCGTTGATATCCTGCAAAGGATAAAGCCACTGATAAAATGATGAATACTTCTTCACTTCGCTAATTTACTTAGAATGGAGCATGTAGCCACAATCCCATGTACCCTATGAATTTATGGCATCATGACCTGCCTTGTATTTCCTGTGTTGTTCCCACTGAACTCTCATTATTGGTGCGGCATGACGACTGAGTGTTACTCTCAGCAGAGTAACACGAATCTCCAAGTGTCACTAATGAGGCATGCACGAAATACCTGTACAGGCTACAACTCTCGGTGTTTTATACTAGCCCGATTAAGCATATTTGAATATGGACTGACCATATCAGTCTCAGAAACAATCACGACCACGCAAGTTGGCCGTATGATTTAACCAGCTAGACGATCCTCAGTAGGATCATGATACTACATTAATGACCACCAGCGGGCCCACTTATGCCCTGGTCGGTCGGATACCTACCATGCCTCCCAAACTACCACCGAACACCAGCCTAAAGTTGGATGTCCAGACTGGTATGGAGCATCTTGGAGGAATCGTACAAACAAAGGCCGCCTATGGCAGTCTCAAGTTCATCACGTCCGTCCAACTTCACCGGCGTGGTTGGACGGCGTGGATCAGCCCAAAACCGGTCGAACAAGCGCTGTGGTGTACACCAGCGGACCTTCTTCCTACCTGCATGAACGACTCTTACTTAACTGACCAGATTGAAATATACGATTGTCCGAAGTTGTGTCAGCGTGAAGAATTGAGGGTCGCAGGAAATTCCACTAAAGGTCCCAAATTGATCACGACCATCCAATTTCACCGGCATGATTGGATGGCTTAGATCAGACCCATAGCCACCAGGAAGGTATTGGCGCGTTCACCACCGGTCCAACGTGGTCCCCACATGGTCGACCTCCCAAAAGGAGAAGCGTGGCTTGCCAATTCGTCCAGCCAAAGCAGCGTGGACGTGAAACCCTAATTAGGGTTTGCGGCACATCACATGTGTCGCAAATCAGTCTCAACCATCCATCTTCGAAGGTATAGACGGAGGGTGTAGATGTATATTCAAAGGGCCCAGAGCATGTCAACACAATCACCGTGGGCCCGCCTACATACATGACTAATCGGTCAAGACCAACTATGGTTGGTCGTCTCGATTTGTGCGCCCAAACTAGGCATGGCCGCACGTTTTCAATAGCAAATCAATCTCGACCACTCAACTTTACCGGACAAATTGAGTGGCTTAGATCACATCTTCACGGGACAGTGAGGTACGGACGTGTACACTGGCCGACTGCACGCCTGACTGGTCGTCCAAGACCGACCATGGTTGGTCATTTCGAAACGCGCGCCCGAACTAGGCACGACTTGCGGTCTTCAATTCCTTTGCAGCATGGGATTTCTGTCGCAAATCAATCTCAACCATTCTTCTTTTCCAGACAAATTGAGTGGCTTAGATCGCATCTCCATGGGACAGTGAGGTACAAACACCTACACCAGCATGCCGTCTACACGCATGCCCAATCGGCCCTGCCAAAAACGTATCCCATGCTTGTATTCTACCAAGCTAAAGGTTGGTGTTCGAGCACCTCCTAAACCCTAATCTGATGGTCGCAGATGTGGGTCGCAAGCCATCTCGTCCGTACAACTGCACCAGCCTGGAAGGATATCCTAAGATAGGAGTTAGGCGACCAGTGAGGTATCACCATGATCACCGTCCACCACTCTTCCACACAGAATGATCGGCCAAGTCAGGGCTTACCTGTACAACCTCCAAACGATCACTCGAAGATGGATGGACGTGATGTTACAGCGATGCTTCATACACGCTGAATATATTCGATGCATTACATACATAGAATGCATGCGATATTTCACAAATATCGACTTCCTAAATAACTTAGTTATTTAATCTAGCATCACATGTTGCTTTCTGTGGGTCCCACGATCCACACTCGAGACATTAATCATGTCACAAACTGGGGGATACATATTGGGGTATTGGTCTGGCGGTTTAGAGCGTGCAGCGCACAACGCGCCATCACAAGAACGTGTCAGGAAGACATGAACGGTTAGTGATGATGGGAGAAGTGGGAAAGACTGATCATGTGACACTAACACACGCAACTCCACTACTTCATCACTCCACTTTCTCCACTTCCCACGAGAGACGTGGGTAAGTCTCAATGACTTGTATAAATAGGTTCTCCTCCCTATTTCCAGAACAAGACAACAGGAACCAAGTGTTGATACAATCGTATTCAAACACCAGAACTGATAGCTTACATCCTGCAAGCCAGTTCATCTTTCTGATACAAGTCATAAAACAGCCAACACCTTCACAATCTCAACACCTTCTTCGCTTCCCTCCCTAAGATCAACCCCATCTCCTTCACTTTGTGACCGAAGCAAGTCTTGAACGACCATTTCTTGGTTTAGGCCAGAATTGTACAGATTGATTTCTCGAATCACAAGCACTCCCGTGCAGTGCATTTGTTTAGGGTTTAGATTCATTTCTCATCCACACACCCGCATAAATTTTCAAGCGCACAAGATAAAGGTATTAACAAAAGTACCAATTGAATCAGTGATGAAGAATTCTAAAAGATCGAAGAGTGGAGAGATGGAATGCACAAGTAGGCCACTTTGATATTAAATATGAAATTTTGTCTTCACCAAAATCACAAGTTGTTGCAGATTTCTTGGCAGAATTTCCTTTAGAAGAAGATGAATCGGTAGAAGAAGATGATGGATATAGAAGAAGAACACGGAGATCCAAAAGATTTATTAACAGAACCAAATAGATGGGAGATATTGGTAGATGGATCATCAAATGGAGAAGGAAATGAAGTTGGAATTGTTTTAATTTCGCCAGAAGGAGTGAAGATGGCTTTTTCATTCAGATTGGAATTTGCATCCACTAATAACGAAACGGAATATGAAGCTGTGATACATGCCTTAAAATTCGCAATAGAAATGAAACTAGAAAATGCCAGGATCACTAGTGATTCGCAACTAGTTATTCGCCAAATAAAGGGAGAGTACACTACAAATGAACCATCATTGAAGAAATACAAGAAGCTCGTTGAAGAATTGTCAGCGAAAATCCCAAAAATAAAGTGGAGGCACATTTCAAGGAAGGATAACAGACTTGCAGACGCTTTTGCTTTCATCTCAAGCATGATGACAGATCCAACTGCGAGATGCATAAAAATACAAACACTTATATCACCATCAATCAGTAAAGAAGAAGAAGAAGTGTATGTGATGATAATAGACAATAAAGAAGAAGAACAAACGAGCAATTTCGCAGACCGGAGAATGGAACATCATGCATATTTGGCAAAACGAGAAACACCAAGAAATAGATTAGAAACACACAAATTAAAAATTTGCGCAACGAATTATGAATTAAGAGATGGGCTGTTATACCGGAAATCCTTTAACGGACCTTCACTTAGATGTTTGACACGAGAGGAAGGAGAAAAAGTGCTAAAAATGTTACATAGTGGGGATGCTGGCAATCATAGCGGGGGAAGATCTTTGGCACATAGAGAAAAAATGCAAGGATATTACTGGCCATACATGCATGAAGATGCCAAACAAATATCAAGACGTTGCGAAGATTGTCAGCGACATGAAAAGAAAATACATGCACCTGGAGCACCACTATCATCTTCAACAAGTGTGTGGCCTTTTGGAAAGTGGGGTTTAGATATTGTGGGACCATTTTTACCAGGTTCTGTACAAAGAAGATATTTAATAGTCGCAACAGATTATTTCACAAAATGGACAGAAGTGAAGGCAGTACAACATATTCGCGACAAAGATATCTTTACATTCATATTCGAAAATATCATTTGCAGATTCGGAATTCCTGCGCAGTTAGTATCTGATAATGGGAAACAATTCGAAGGACAGAATATATAAATGCTACTTAATGCATTCAAGATAAAATGTGGAAAGTCTACTCCTTTGTATCCACAAGCTAATGGGCCGGTAGAAGCAACAAACAAAACAATTGCAGATATATTAAAGAAGAAATTGGAAGGACATCACAGAGCATGGTGCGAACAAGTACATAATGCAGTATGGGCTTATAATACAACTAGAAGAGAAGCTACTGGAATGTCACCTTTTTGTTTAACATACGGAGTTGAAGCGGTGTTACCAACAGAAGTTGTTATTCCAACAACAAAAGAGAAGCTTGGGAGAAAAATCTTAGTGCGGGTTTGATCTTAAAAAACTTGATGAATTAGAAGAAAGAAGAGAGAAAAAGCTTTACAACATATGGAGAATTATCAGCGAAGATTAGCCCGAGAATATAATAAACGTGTCAAAGTACGCGAATTCCAACCAGGAGATTTAGTTCTGCGAGAGACACCAATATATCAGCGAGAAAATGGTGGAAAATTAGAAAAAATGGGATGGACCTTACATCATTAAGGAGATAGTTGGAACAGGAGCTTATATAATAATGGATCCAGAAGGCAGAGATGTTGGTCATAGACTTGACAGACCATGGAACAGGTTGTATTTAAAAAGATATTATCCGTAAGAAGCTTTGAGAAGTTATGGATTCTGAAAAATAATTGCAAGATTATTCATATCAAAACAAGATCATGATGTGCGAAATTTTCGCAGAGATAATCACAGAACAATGACATAAAAGAAAGGGGCGAACCTTTATGGCGTACACCCTAGTTCGCGAATAAAATTTCGCAAGAGGCAAATGTAAGACCTAAAGTACGTCATATAGGGGGTACCTGTTGCATGGCTCAGGGAAAGGCTACACCGCCACCGGAACCTGAGTCATGGAGATTTGGGGTCAATAAAGCCCATCCGGGAGAGGCACCTTGGATTTCTAGCTTAAGCATATGACTTAGGTTGGGCGACGGTAATAAGGACTCTCCCAAGGAGTGCAGATCTGATCAAGGCGCCGAGGTACACGGTTGAGTCAAGAGTGCCAGGGACGTTTGAAGCGTACCTTGCCATTCTTGACAAGTCTTGGCTTATACTGCACTCGGCCTGAAGAAAACCCCACTTAGGGTGCAGTCTCGTAACCATAAGCCCTATAGGTAAAAGGGATAAGAGGCTGCGAAAACAACTGGTTGTTGTTAAGACTGGATGGGAGGAGCTAACCTTGTATGGTAGAAGTACGCCTCCTTGAAGGGGCAACCAGGGGGAGATAAGGGCGGCACCCTCCATTAGGGAGCTGATAAGTGTCTTAAGACGCAAATGTCATGAGGCTTTTTATTCGCAAGTATTAAGGCTTGTCATATTTGTGCAACAATCCTGAAGAGGCAATAATACAAAAGAAAAAGATAAGACGAGATCAATGGGTTTTCGCATGAAAGTGCGAAGACGTCCTGCGATTTCGTCGCAAGACGGCAATGTCATGGGGCTTTATTTTCGCAAGAATATTTAGGCCTGTCATATTGTCGCAACATTCCTGAAGAGGCCATAATACAAAAGAAAAAGTTAAGGCAAGATCAATGGGTTTTTGCATGAAAGTGCAAGGACGTCCTGCGATTTTGTCGCAATGACAAGAGGTGGCATAATAAGACCTTTAATTAGGAAGGCAAAATAAGACCACATGATAAAACAAAATATTTATAAGTATTTAACAGATTATTTTTTGCAAGAAAGATAATGAGAGGCAAGTATGGGAATCAATAAACAAGAAGCATTATCTTTCTCATCAACAAAATACTAAAAGGAAATTGATTCCAAAGTTGGTTATCGCAAAAGTGATAAAATAAGACAATTCAAGAAGATAAAACTAGATAAGAAGCTCAAGCTTCAGTATTAATTCCAGTAGCAGGAGATAACAGACGTTCTTCGCCAATTCTCATTATCGCAAGCTCTCCTTCATTTCGGTTTGATCTTCGCCTTGACTAGCACCTTGATTATCGCCAGCAAATTACTTCAGGAGAGATTTCTTTCTCATTTTGATTAACACAGCAGATGCTTCTTTAGAAGGAATTTCTTCTTCACTTCCAAGAAATTATCCTCTGCACCACTTTCATAATCATAATCACTATCAGCAGGACGAGGAACTTCATCATCATCTACTTCCAAAGGTTCAATTGATGTAGGAGGAAGAGATTTGGACAATAAAATATCATTTACAAGGACTTCAGCCCGGAGATGAACTTGACGAAGAAGTGCTCTCTGATGATTCCTATCTTGAATATCCTTAAAATAAGCAAGATAATCAAGTCTTCTTTCTGCTCGGTCGCGAGAACCAGTAAGGGCAGAGAGCAATGCATTTTCTTTGCGAATTTTGGCATATTTAGCCTCCAAAACAGAAATGGAGGAATGAAGATTCTTCTCAGACTCTGCGAAAGGTAGAATACAAAATTTCATAAGATGAAGAATCAGAAAATATGACAAAGAAAAGATAGTTAAGGCAGTCAAACTATTATGACTACCTTCCTTTTGCGAAATAAGGTGTTGAATCAAGGACAGACAACTATTCTCCCAACGGTCCATTGCGTCATCAAATTTATCTCCAACTAAACCTTTAAGTCGAGACTGAAGATTTTTCTCTTTAGAAATAAGAAAGGCATTTTTCTTCGCAAGAGAATAAGATTCTTCTAATTTGGAATATTGTTCTTTAAGTTGATTCGCCTTTACACTTAAAGCTATTCTACCTTGAATGAGTGTATCTCTTTCAGCAGATGATGACTCTGTTACTTCTTTAAGTTCATTTCTCAAAGAGCGAAGAGATTGCTCTTGGTCATCACATACTTTCTGAAGAATTCTAAGTTGTTGCGAAGATATCGCCATCTTGTTTAAATAAGTTCGCTTCTCTTGAGACAAGGTTTTATTCTCATCTGATAAAGTTTCCATATCTAAATTAGCTTTAGTTAAAGAATAAGAAAGGAGAGATACTTCATTACTTAACAAATCTTGCCTCTGAACTAATTGGGTATTTTCATTGGTAAGATTATTTATATGATCAAGAGAATATGAATAGAGGTTATCTAATTGGTTATATTTATCCATCAAAATTTCTTTATCAACACGGGCTTCTTCAACAACATATTCAAATTGATATCTCTCCATTATTCGTTTTTGGTTTAAAGCTTAACATGCGAAAGATGGATTTCAAGGATAATTAAATATGGGAAGGATAAAACTATTAAAAAGGCAAATTGAAGACATGGGTAAGAAAATCATACCTCTCAATTCATCATTTTTCTTGCGAAGATTGTCACGATCCATCAAAACATTCTGAAGCTTCTGATTTTCGAGACGAAGAGCATTACACTATTTTTCCAAAGCTGTCTGCGAAGTAGCTCTGTCAGAACCTAAATGCTTGCTCAGAATTTTGCAAATATTAGACTTGATAGGATCAGTAGAAGACTTCTTGCCATCATCCAGGACTTCAGATAAAACTTTGAAAGCAATATCTATTACTTCCACGGTTTCCTTCGAAAGAGGAAGAGAATCAGGTGGAGAAATGACAGTGATAGAAGGTTGAGAAACATTCTCAATAGGAAGAAAAGAAGATTCATTCATAGAAGGATCAAAAAGGGGGGTTTCAATCATTGAAAGGTCAGCTGAAGAAATGAAAACTGAGGCAGCTTTTTCGCGAATGAGAGATAAAGGTTTATCTTGCGAAGATGTCGCAGGAGATTTAGAATAGATGAGTAAGTGGAATGGAACGGAGGTTGGAACAGTTTTAAGGTTGCGAGATTTCTTGAGAGGTTTATTGACATCTTATCACCCTGCGAATTACAATCCAGATAAGAAACAGAGGCAACAATATTGTTATTAGAAAAGGATAGTGTTTCTTACTACCTTCTCATTCGCAAACTTTCTTTTATGCGCAACAACCTTATGCTGGGATTTGGGAATATTAGGGTTCTGAACTGTAAATTTAGTATTGGAGGCGCTTTTGCTGAAATAACAAGAGTATGGGAATCACATAAACAACATCAAATAAGGCAATAAACAAGATCAATTTCAGCAAAACCCATAAAGAAGAAAAAATAAAACTAACCTTGATGAATCCATGGAAAACAGTAGCAGGAAGATTATCTCGAAGAACATTACGAACAATGAAGATCTGCAGAAGAAATAGTATGAAGATGAAGAAGAACTTAAAAAGATTGAAGAAGAAAGAAGAAAAGTTGCAATAACGGAATTTGCAGAAGAACGATGAAGTTGCAGAGAAAATAAAAAGAAAGAAAAAGAGAGTGAGAAAGAATATATATAAAGGGAATTTATCCTCGAGAAGATAAACACGATTAATACGGAAAAATATAAGCGGTTAAAAGGCAACGATTACAAAAGACGTGTCAAGAAACAGATGGAAGAAAGAATACGTGTGATAAATGCAGAATATGAAGAGAGGAACGGCTGCGGCATTTCTCACATCATTTTCTACTTCGCAGAAAAGATATGAGAAAAGGCAAGATGTAGGATCAGAATCTCGCAACAATAATATCTTAGCGAAATTATCAACAACATAACACAACAGCGTCGCAGAACAATTTCAGAAATGATATAATAAACGACGTCAGCTAAAATCATGAGAAAGATGTAAGGATCCTGCGAAAATTGGAGAATTTGCGAGATTAAGATTTGTAAGGTTGCGAGAATGTCGCAAGTCTTATCTGAAAATGAAGGACAGATTAGCTGTCATCCATTATGTATTTCCCTATAAATAGTCGTTCAGTTGTAAAGGAAAGGGAGAGATCTTTTTTGAGTAAGAAACAAGTAAATAGGAGAGAGAAAGTGTAGAGCAGAAGTCATTCTTGATTCTTTTATCTTTTGAGAAGCTCGCAGACTTAAGATACCGGATAGAGTTTACAAACTCGAGCAGAAATTCTCGGGTTCGAGAACTACGCCGGTTCGCGGACTGGGTTCGCGGACTTGGCTCATGCAAGTAGTTTGTCAACTCCAGTAGAAATTCTCGGGTTTGAGAACTTCGGCAGTTCGCGGACTGAGTTCGCGGACTTGGCACTTTCCATACTTCCGGTTCTCTTGATCAACAAAGTTCGAAAACTTCGGTTCAAGGAATCCATTTGGTTATGTAATCTAAACTCTCATTCCAATCATTGAAACATTCTTAGAGGACGTTATATAGTTGTTACACTATTTCTCGTCAAAGCAATTTTCAAAGTGATTGAAACATTCATGACTTTCGTCACTAGGTAAAGATAAACTTGGTCGAAGCGAAAAGCTTACCAACACACATTTCGAGATATAGATAGGCGAGGTATACTCGGCTCGAAATACCAAATGTGTATGATCTAGTCTATATATATATAGCATACGACTTTTGTCTTAAAGAGTAGGAGATAGAATAGATAGACTTTTGAGTGACAGATAAGTTCAAGTCTCCACATACCTTTTTGTCGAGAAGTTCCACCGGTTCCTTGGGTAGATCTTCTTCTTGTATGATGAATCGCCATGAAGTCCTTGAGCTCAACTACACTTACTATCCTAGTCCGAGACTTAGCTATAAGAGTCTACAAATCATGACTTATAGTTTTGATCACTAACATTGACAAACATGCTTGAGATAGCAACGCATGCGAGTTTGACCGAGCAGTGCTCTAACAATCTCCCCCTTTGTCAATTTTAGTGACAAAACTATCAATACATATGGAAAAAAAAAGATAATGAAACTTTAATAGCTCCTATTCCACATGTCTAATCTTCAACATTCCTCGAAATCTTCGTCACTTCCAAGTACTCCAATGATCCCAAAGGTTGTAAGTTTAGCATCATCGTTGTTGAAGATCCGTAGCTATAACAATGAGAAAGCATCGGTCTCGATCATTGTTATACAGTGTCATAGTATTATTATACAGTGTCAAAGTACAATTGTATCACAACTTCAACAATAATACTATGGTGATATGTATCACTCCCCCTTAGTTAATACTCCATCTCACATGAAAACCACTCCCCCTTACACAATGATCCGAAAACCATATGTATTTGTAGTGTTAACTACATATTAATTCTCCCTTTTTTTTTCAATAAAATTGGCAAAGGTACAAGAACGGGATCATAATGAAATTTCCGTAAGAGACATTTCATGACTGAGAGAAAGAAACACACATCATCTTATTTAGATGCAATCATATAGTCGAAGCTAACAACATTCATCAAGGAGTTTAAAGATACAAGATAACCTCTCTAAAATTCCACAGCCCCACACCCCCCAAGATATGACCATTAAGCACAAGTTCAAAAGAACTCTCCCCCATTAGATGTCATTCCCAAGGGAACAACAACGAGCGACCTTAATTTCAAGAGAAATGAGGATTTTATTGGACACCAAAACCATGAGAATGATTTTTATATCCAACACTCAATCAAATTATTCATAAGTAAGCCCATGAATAATCTAATCGGAGTACACAATCAAATTAACCCCAAAAGTGATCAATTTAATTCATTGTGTTCAACATAAGTAAACTTACGGAGCAACGACTAAGTTAATCATACAAGAGAGTGATTGGATTAATCGTTCATGTATTCAACACAAGAGAACTTGTGGAGTAATAACTAAATAACCAAGGAGATGATTAATTTAGTTCTAAATGCTCAACATAACGTACCTCACGGAACAACCAACCAAGCTAATCAAAAATAATCAACTTAGTTGTATCGTGCTCAACATAAGACACATCACGGAGCCTTACGGTAATACAAAAAGATGGATCAATGAAGATCTATATCGTGGAATACACAAGGATTCATTCTTTTGCACAAGCATATAAAATAGCAATAATCCTTGGATACAAAATATTTTAACCTATCTTCCGTCAAGGGTTGATAATATAGGCTTAACTTTTGTATATGTCAAAAGTCTATTCATTCTTAAACCAATACATGAATACCGATCGTGAACGACTTTACTTTTGACAAAATATGGGACAACAAAGTTTACGGACGTAAACACAAATATCCCATAACAAGTTGCAATATAACAAAATCAAAAATATTGCAAACCATCATCCTCCAAATAGTTTTAGAATTTTAAACCAAAAAACCTAAAAACAAGAAGATGAAAATAATAGCTATGTGTATTCACAATCATCGCTATTCAAAGCACTAGTTATTCTTCCAACTAAGCCAAAAAGAAGACATACTAGGAAAAAATAGTAATACTGGAAACTTGATTTAAAACACCTTAAACCCTGTCAGTAACGAGAGATTGAACATGGACGAGTTCATCAGTTGCATTCTTTAGTTCGTTTTTCAGAAAACCAAGATTCCTTAATGAAATCCCGAGATGCTCACGAACAACTTCAAAATCATGAAGAAGATTTCCTACCAGTTGTGAAGACAATTGAACTGATAGTTTGTTTTCATGATCAACAACATGAAAGCATGTTATGGAGACATCAATCAATTCACTGGTCTTGTCCTGCTTGACTTCAACAACATTGTTGCTTTCATCCATTGTGTACAAAAAGAATTCAACTGAATCTTTTAACCTTATGAATCACAATATTTATAAAGCATTCAGAAACCCTAGGAACCATAGCGTTCGTGTGGGTCAAGTACGTATACAAGCGGTCAATCGTCAGTGAGAGGGATGAACGGAGAGAAGAAGAGAAAAAAAATAACTTTAAAAAAAAAAAAAAAAAAAACCAACCTCAAAGCACTCCTGCCAACATTCTCAAGATAAGCAACTTGAGACCAAAGAGCATCCTTCTTGTTTAAAATATGGATGCAACCCTATGCAGTCATAGTGCATTAAGATGAGTATTTGGCCCATCATTATTGACTTCATTTTTCTCTCCTTCCAGGGGATTTAGAGAAAAACCACTCATCATAGTTGAAGAAGGTTTAACAAGAGAGGAATTCGAAATACCTGAGCCAGTTGCTATCCAAGTCTTTTTGATGCCCCGTTTGAGTTTATTTATGCTGATCTTAAGTTCTGTGACCCGATTATTAATATGCATGAAGTCTGGATCAAGAGTCTTAGAACCATATTCTTCTTCAGGGCGAGACAAGGAATTTACCTTTATTTTACTATGCCTTTTTTTCTTTTCAGAGTTATTTAGGAAATCAGTAGCTCTGCTGTTGTTCTTCCTCCTACCTTTATTGGCCTTTTTTGATCCAGCAGCACAATCAATAAGAAACTTACTACGGTGTCCTGTTTGATTGTAGAGCCTGTTATTTGGCCCAACAAAATGAGGGATAGGTTTAATAACTTCCTTAGACACCCATGTAAGAATGTTGTGAAGTTTTTCATTCCTAATCCGAAAATGACATTTCTGCTCAGGATGTCTTTATTTTCGCAGTGATAGCAGTTCAAGGGTTTGCCTGTCTTTATGCGAGTCGATTTAGAGGGAGAACAATTTTTGCCTTTAGATCTATTGCATGCTGCGAGCGGTTTTTCACATGAGGAATTTTCGCTAGCTTTAACAAAATTAATCTTACTAGTACTTGGAGCGTTTATTCCTTTATAGCCCAGACCACGTGTATCACGATGTTCTTTACATGATGCAATCATAGAAGATAATTTTGTTGAGATCGAATTGAACCTTCTCAGATTCTCTTACAGTGATTTTACTTTATCAAGAGCAGCAGTAAGATCAGTTTCCAAGGATTTTTCTTTGGCAAGGAGACTGAGTTCTTTGTCATTAAAACATTTTTGTTGAGAGTCATATCTTGCATCAGCATCTTCAAGTTTTTCTTTTAACAAACCGAGATTTCGGAGAAGATTATCACATTTAGACCTTTTTGTGCGTAAATCTTCATCACGATCTATAACGATAGATTTTAGGAGTCTATACCCACCATCATATCCTTTAAAGAGTTCTCTCAACTTTTTGTTTTCTTGACAAAGAGGAGCCATGTATTTTCTCAAGCAAGATGTTGACTTCTTCTCTTTGAAAGCTTGATTAAACAACTTGATATATTGAGCAACTTCCTCATCAACACTTTGCCCTTCTTCTGAATCATTATCATCTGAAAGATCATCCAATTGTTCATCAAGAGATTTTTCCCAATCAAATGCAGATTCAGACAAAGGACATGAGACAGAGGTTTTCTTAGAGGTTTCAGGACCTTGAAACCCATCAGAGTAATTCAGAACTGATGTTGCGTCAGTAAAGATAAAACTGTCCATCCTCAGATCGCCACAAACACATACTTTTGAGGTCTTAAACGTGTTTGCCCGCTCTGATACCAATTGAAAAAGCGGGGGTCTAACAACACCACCCAATATTTCGATTAGCAATATGTATGGACTAACTCCGAAACACTTACTAGAGAATCAACTAGACAGTCAGACTCAATCTAAATAAAAGTATCTCAAGGAGTTAATATCTCTCTCTTGTTTTGATTCACTCAAGCTAATAGAAATCAGCGAGTCTATAATCAAACACAAGGAATAACTTGGACAGTACCAAAGACCAATGTCCAAGGATCAATCAATATCAATCAACAACCAAAGGTCGTATTTCCAAATGATTGATTCGAACGCACAACCTGTATTATTTCAATTATATAAACAAATATAATGTGGAAATAGAAATAACACAGACACCAGAATTTTGTTAACGAGGAAACCGCAAATGCAAAAAAAAAAACGGGACCTAGTCCAGATTGAATACACATTATATTAAGCAGCTACAGGCACTAGCCTACTCCAAGCTAACTTCGGACTGGACTATAGTTGAACCCCAATCAGTCTCCAACTGATCCAAGGTACAGTTGTACTCCCTACGCCTCTGATCCCATCAGGATACTGCGCACTTGATTCCCTTAGCTGATCTCACCCACAACTAAGATTTGCTACGACCCAAAATTGCAAGCTTTAACAATAAACAAATCTGTCTCACACAGACAAGTCTATCAAAGGATCAATCTGTCTCCCACAAAAAAACCCTAAAAGTTTTTGTTCCGTCTTTTGATAATAATCAAGGTGAACAGGAACCAATTGATAATCCGGTCTTATATTCCCGAGGAACATCCTAGATTAATCAATCACCTCACAACAATCTTAATCGTATGGTAGCGAAACAAGATGTCGTGGAATCACAAACGATGAGACGAAGGTGTTTGTGATTACTTTTTATATCTTGCCTATCGGAGAACTCTCACGATCTCAATCCAATCGATATGATTGTACTGTTACGATAGAAGATGCAAGATCAGATCACACAACTACTGGCTTCATAGTCCCAATGAAGTCTTTAAGTCGTTAACCTGGTTTTAGAAGAAGAAAACCAAAGGTTGAAGGAGAATCGACTCTAGCACGCAAACTAGTATCACACGTAAGGTGTGGGGATTAGTTTTGCAGAATACTAGATGTATCCTTCATATAGCCTTTCAAATCATGATTTTGCCTTAGTTACAAAGAAATCAATATTCACCGTTAGATGACAACCTGATTTAGATTCAAGCTAATATTTCTCAACCGTTAGATCGAAAACTTAGCTTGTCATACACAAATGACTGTACGCTTCTAGGTTTGTTAACCGCACCCAAACGTGTACATTGTTGTTTCAACAATAGTCTACCCAAAGAGGTTAACCATATAAGCGTTTCATACCATCCATGTTCTTCTTCACCATAACTAGTTCAATTGACTCAAATGAACTAGTTAAGAGAGTTGTTCAATTGCAAGGAAATATTATGTAACTACACAAGACACAATTGGGTCAAAGATGATTTGATTCACTCGAATCCGTTCATGAACTTTAATAGCCACGGTTTGCAAATGCATTCCTTAGTCTTTTAAGATTAAGTTCAGAAATCATCTTTAGATATATAACCCTCTCAAGTTCGCAGACATAAGACACCAGATAGAGTTTACAAACTCCAACAGAAATTCTCGGGTTCGAGAACTACATCGGTTCGCGGACTTGGCTCACACAAGTAGTGTGTCAACTCCAGCAGAAATTCTCGGGTTTGAGAACTTCGGCAGTTCGCGGACTGAGTTCGCGGACTTGGCACTTTCCATACTTCCGGTTCTCTTGATCAACAAAGTTCGAAAACTTCGGTTCAAGGAATCCATTTGGTTATGTAATCTAAACTCTCATTCCAATCATTGAAACATTCTTAGAGGACGTTATATAGTTGTTACACTATTTCTCGTCAAAGCAATTTTCAAAGTGATTGAAACATTCATGACTTTCGTCACTAGGTAAAGATAAACTTGGTCGAAGCGAAAAGCTTACCAACACACATTTCGAGATATAGATAGACGAGGTATACTCGGCTCGAAATACCAAATGTGTATGATCTAGTCTATATATATATAGCATACGACTTTTGTCTTAAAGAGTAGGAGATAGAATAGATAGACTTTTGAGTGAAAGATAAGTTCAAGTCTCCACATACCTTTTTGTCGAGAAGTTCCACCGGTTCCTTGGGTAGATCTTCTTCTTGTATGATGAATCGCCATGAAATCCTTGAGCTCAACTACACTTACTATCCTAGTCCGAGACTTAGCTATAAGAGACTAGAAATCAAGACTTATAGTTTTGATCACTAACATTAACAAACATGCTTGAGATAGCAACGCATGCGAGTTTGACCGAGCAATGCTCTAACAAGGTGCATGAGTAAGACTAGATACATTATTTTCACAATTTATTTCATTAGGACAAACAAATATTTTATCTTGAAATTCCCCCATTGCTTCATTTTGTAAATGAATCAGATTCAATTTTAAAAGCATATTAAGTTGTTCCATTGTGGTGATTGGTCCATGTGTGCATAGACATTAGGGTATGTATATGGAAACTTAGAACCTTGAAAAGGTTGGTAATAATCCCTATAGTTATTGGCATCATGGTCTACTGAAAACTCAAAACGTGAAGCATGCTCTTGTGCAAGTTCTCTAATGGATTTATGCGATGATTTCTCATCCCTAATACCAGTCAAAAATCCTGACATGAATCACTCAGACAATAGATGAAGCTGCTGAAGGCTAGCTCGGATTCATAGATTCACAATCATACAAGTTAAGCACAACTAACAACAAATTCAGCAAACCAACGTAAAATCCAAATATCACAGGATCATGTTTTTGGGAATTAAAAGCTAGTTCTCAGAAATTTGCACACAAATTCCAATTGTTATATTTCTCATACAAGTAGCAATGCTCAGAGCAGGGAAAGAAGGACGTATGACAACTAGATTCAAGACTGAATGCACCCAGACATGAGTTCTACTGAGATTAATTGATGCACAACGAAATAACATATTCAATCGATAAATATGTTAATCGACTTGAAAGATTTATATGTGCAAACTCAAGATGCTGCGTGGGTTGGGTGATACTACAGCAGGCAACTTATTTCAACAGTCACGGCATATATTTAAGACAGACTTCGAGTTTGGGAATACAATACCGCCAGTAGAAAACTGGGTTTAGGCACTACCACAGATGGTGCTGCTCCTTTTTTCCGCTTTTCCTTAGATTATTCCTTCAGTTTCGCAGGCACCTGGTGGTTCAAAGAAGAAATTCAGTTCCCAGAATTGTGCATGAAAAAGCGGGGGTACAACAACCACACCCAACAATTCGATTAGCAATCTGTATGGACAAACTCCGATATACTTTCTAGAGAATCAACTAGACAGTCAGACTCAATCTACAGAAAAGTACATCAAAGAGTTTATATCTCAATCTCTCGATTTGATCTTTACTCAAGCAAATAGAAATATGTGAGTCTTTATCAAAGAGAGATAACTTGGATGGTACCAAAGACCAATATCCAAGTGATCAATTTAAATCAACAACCCAAAAGGTCGGATATTCTAATTGATTGAACAACGCAAAACCTGTGATATTTCAATTATATAAACAAATATAATGCGGAACAGAAATAACACATACACCAGAATTTTGTTAACGAGGAAACCGCAAATGCAGAAAAACCCCGGGACCTAGTCCAGATTGAACACACATTGTATTAAGCCGCTACAGACACTAGCCTACTCCAAATTAACTTCGGTCTGGACTGTAGTTGAACCCCAATCAATCTCACATTGATCCAAGGTACAGTTATGCTCCTACGCCTCTGATCCCAGCAGGATGCTACGTACTTGATTCCCTTAGCTGATCTCACCCACAACTAAGAGGTTCTACGACCCAAAGTCGAAGACTCTAATAAAAAAATCTGTATCACACAGAAAAGTCTTTGGTAATAGATAAATCCGTCTCCCACGAATATACATACGAGTTTTTGTTCCGTCTTTTGATAAATCAAGGTGAACAGGAACCAATCAATAACTCGGACTTATATTTTCGAAGAACAACCTAGTATTATTGATCACCTCACAATAATCTTAATCGATGCAGCGAAAAAAGATATTGCGGAATCACAAACGATGAGACGAAGATGTTTGTGACTTCTTTTATATCTTGCCTATCAGAGATATAAATATCGAGCCAATTATTTCAATTGTACTCGTAACGATAGAAACAACAAGATCATATCACACAACTATGATAAAAGTAGTATCGATATGGCTTCACAATCCCAATGAAGTCTTTAAGTCGTTAACATGATTTAGAGAAGAAAATCCAAGGTTAAAGGAGAATTGACTCTAGCTTAGCAAACTAGTATCACACGTAAGGTGTGGGGATTAGGTTTCCCAGTTGCTAGAGTTCTCCCTTATATAGTCTTTCAAATCAGGGTCTGCAATCAATGTTAGCATGGTAACAAAGCATTCAATATTCACCGTTAGATGAAAACCTGATTATATTCAAGCTAATATTTTTCAACCGTTGGATCGAAAACTTAGCTTGTTACACACAAATGAAATGTCCAGTTTTGGGTTTATGAACCGTACCCAAACATTAACATTTGTTGGTTCAACAATAGTTAACCAATGGTTAGCCATATGATCACTTTCATATCAACCATATTCTTCTTCACCATAACTAGTTCAAATGACTCAAATAAACTAGTTAGAGAGTTGTTCAATTGCAAGGAAATATTATGTAACTACACAAGACACAATTGAAGCAAAAACGGTTTGATTCACTCGAATCGGTTCATGAACTTTATAGCCACGGTTTGCCAAAGCATTCCTTAGTTTATTTAAACATGAGTTCAAGAACAACCGGTTTCAGATATAACCACTCAAGTTAGCGGACTGGGTTCGCGGACTTAAGCTCATGGAAGGAGTACATAAACTATAGCAGAAATTCTCGGGTTTGAGAACTTCGCCAGTTCGCGGACTTGGCTCACGCCAACTTCCATTTCTCGTGATCAACAAAGTTCGCAAACTTTGGTTCAAGGAATAAGGACTTATACATATATGTGTTTCCACAACAATGCTTATATCCTACCAATGGTTATGTAATCTAAACTCTCATTTCAATCATTTGAAACATTCTCAGAGAATATTATATAGCCGTTATTTACATACCATTTTTCATCAGAGCAATTTCCAAAGTGATTGAAACATAGCATGACATTTGTCACTAGGCAAAGATGAATTTGGCTAAAGCGAAAGCTTACCAACACTCATTTCGAGAAATAGATAGGCGAGATAAACTCGGCTCCAAATATAAAATGTGTATAATGAAAGTCTATACCAAAACGACCTTTGTCTCAAGAGTAGGAGATAGAGTAAATAGACTTTTGAGTGATAGATATGTTCAAGTCTCCACATACCTTTTAGTCGATGAAGATACACCAGTTCCTTGAGTAGTCCTTCGTCTTGTATGATGATTGCCATGGAGTCTTGAGCTCAACTACACTTTCTATCCTAGTCCGAGACCTTTAGCTAAACAGGCTAGAAATCAAGACTTATAGTTTTGATCACTAACATTGACAAACATGCTTGAGATAGCAACGCATGCGAGTTCGACCGAGCAATGCTCTAACAATCTCCCCCTTTGTCAATTTTAGTGACAAAACTATTAATACATATGGAATACAAAAAATAAATAAATTAACTTTTGTAACTCTTATACCACATGCCTAATCTTCAACATTACTCGAAATCTTCGTCACTTCCAAGTACTCCAATGATCCCAAAGGTTGTAAGTTTAGCATCATCGTTGTTGAAAATCTGTAGCTATAACAACAAGAAAACAATAGTTCTCAATCATTGTTATACAGTGTCATAGTATCATTACACAGAGTCAAAGTTCAATTGTATCACAACTTCAACAATAATACTATGGTGATATGTATCACTCCCCCTTAGTCAATACTCCATCTCACATGGAAAACACTCCCCCTTACATAATGATCCGAAAACCATATGTATTTGTAGTGTGAACTACATATTAATTCTCCCCCTTTTTGTCAATAAAATTGGCAAAGATACAAGAACGGGATCCTAATGAAATTTCCGAAAGAGACATTTCATGACCAAAATAAAGAAACACACATCATCTTATTTAGATGAAATCATAAAGCCGAAGCTAAATGCATTCATCAAGGAGTTTAAAGATACAAGATAACCCCTATAATATTCCACATCCGCACTCCCCACAAAGATATGGCAATCAAGCGCAAGTTCAGCAAGAAGTCTCCTCCATAATATGTCATTTCCAAAGGAACAACAAGAGCGACCTTAATTTCGAAAGAAAAGAAGGATTTCTTTTGACACAACACACAAAGAACTCTGACTGAAAAATCAATCGTACGAAAACAAATACAGAATTGAAGTAAACACTTACTGGAGTTTCAAACTCAATTGCCCAAAAGATCGAGATAAGCACAGGGGCATAAGTATAGAAACAATTAATGAACCAAAACAACATCAATAGACTGCCGTAAGAGTTGAAAAGTGGCAGTGTCTAATGGTTTGGTGAGAATATCATCCAATTTTTGTTTGGAAGGCACAAATTCCATACTTATGATATCATTTTCATAAAAATCTCAAATAAAATGGTACCTTATATCAATGTAATTTGTTCTTGAGTGCTCAACGGGATTCTCAATGATTCGAATCGCACTAGAGTTATCACAAATATCTTCATTATTCCAGTATCAATTCCATAATCAGCTAGCATTTGTTTCATCCATAGGAGTTGAGTGCAACATGAGCCAGGAGCAATATATTCTTCTTCACACGTGGACATGGATTGTGAATTCTGTTTCTTGCTATCCCAAGCCACAAGATTCAGTCCTACATAGTACAAACCCCCTGATGTACTTTTTCTGTCTTCTACACATCCTTCCCAATCAACATCTGAATAAGCAGAAAGATCAGTGTTAGTATCAAAAGTGTAAGATAGACCATACCCGACAGTGTGATTGACATATCGTATGATCCTTTTTGCAGCTGCAAGATGAGATTCTTTTAGATTAGCCTGAAATCTAGCACAACAGCCAACACTAAAAGAAATATCAGATCTAATGGTTGTGAGATACAAAAGGCTACCAATAATAGATCGATACAATTTTTGATATACTTTTACTCTTTTCTCATCTCTATGTAGTTTACCAGTAGTGGGCATAGGTGTCACTTTCGGACTTGACTTATCTAGACCGAATCTTGTAACAAGATCTTATGCATATTTTTCTTGAGGTAAGTAGATTCCACCCTTATGTTGTTGAATCTGCAATCCTAAAAAGAACTTTAATTCACCAACATTACTCATTTCAAACTCTTTCATTTACATAGACTTGAGAAATGACAACGTCTTTCCCACTCCATCTGGTAAATAACGTTTTATCAGCTCCAACTCTTGAAAAACATTTTCTGATAAGAGAAGTGGTAAGTTTTTCAAACCAGGCTCTAGGTGCTTGTTTTAACCCATATAATGACTTTTTGAGCTTAAGAACATGATCTTGGAAGTCAAGGTTTTCAAATCCTTTAGGTTGAGAAACATAGACCTCTCCCTTTAGAATTCCATTTAGGAACGCAGATTTTATATCCATTTGGAAAAGCTTAACCTTGAGAAAACAAGCATGAGCTAATAAAATTCTAATGGGCTCAAGGCGTACCACAGGATCAAATGTTTCGTCAAAGTCGATACCCTCAATTTGTGAATATCCTTGAGCGATAAGTCTGGCTTTATTTCTAATAATTGTGCCAAATTCATCAGACTTGTTCTTGAATATCCATTTTGTTCCAACAATATTAATATTGGAGGGACAAGGTACAAGTTCCCGTACGTCTTGTCTTAGGAATTGGTTTAACTCTTCATGCATTGCATTCACCCAAAAGCGATCGTTCAGAGCTTCATCAATATTCCTCGGTTCTACTTGTGACAGATAACAACCAAAATTGCACATGTTTTGAAGTTTCCCTCTAGTCTTAGCTGTATAATCTCTTCGCCCAATAATACTGTTGGGATCATGATTCCTTTGAACCCAGAGGTGTCGTGGAGGGACACGTTCTTGTTCGTCAGGAGTAGCTTGATCAGTGCTCTTCTCCTCGTCACTAGAAATATCAGGATCAACAACAGTTGGGATAACTTCAAATGATTCTGTTATTTCTTTGACTTTCTCAATTGTCTCGGTTGGAAGCAATTCAGCAGGAGGATTATTGTGATGAAAATCACTAATATCATCGATGATAACATTAGCAGATTCCATCATGACCTGGGTTCTGAGATTAAATACTCGAAAACCACGGTTATCAGAAGCATAGCCAAGAAAGATACCTTCATCACTTTTGGTATCGAATTTCCCTCTCTGTTCTCGATCTTTTAGAATGTAGCATTTACTTCCGAACACTCTTATATAGTGCAAGTTTGGTTTTCTTCCATACCACAACTCATAAGGAGTGTTTAGGGTTTTAGACCGTAAGTAAACACGGTTGATCAAATAACATGCTGTAAAAACAGCTTCTCCCCAAAACCTTAGAGGTAAGTTTTTGTTATGGATCATTACCCTGGGCATTTCCTGAATGTTCCTATTCTTTCTTTCTGCCACTCCATTAGCTTGAGGATTAATAGGTGGTGAGTATTGTTGAATGATCCCAGTTCGTCACAAAATTCAAACACCTTAGTGTCCTTGAATTCAGTTCCACGGTCTCTCCTAATTTTCTTTAGTTTGCGATCTTGTTCATTCTGGATTCTTTTAACAATAATCTTGAATTCATCAAGGGTTTCATTCTTATGAGACAAAAATGCAACCCAAGTGAATCTGGTGTAATCATCTACCATAACTAAATCATACTTCTTACCAGCAACCGTGGGTTGTTGAATTGGTCCTAAGAGATTCATATGAATTAAATCAAGTGGAGCTTTAGTGAGAATATCTCGAGATGATTTATGGTGAACTTTCGTTTGTTTACCCTTTTGATAGGCACCACATACACCTTCAATCTTTGCATTGATTTTGGGAACGCCTCTAACAAGTTCTTTGTTAATGATCTTAGTTAGAAGACGATAATTGATGTGACCAAAACGCTCATGCCAAAGATGTGTAGATTCCACCTTAGTCAAATTGCACAAATTACTAAACTGAGTATCAAGAAGATAACAGTTGTTTTTACCACGAGTTCCCTGAAAAATTACTTTCCCAGTTTTGTCTACAATGTCACATCCATTCGCATTGAAGACAACTCGATGGACTTTGTCACAAATTTGACTAATAGAAAGAACATTTGCAGTCATACCTTTTACGTATACTACATCATGGATTTCAGGAACGCCGGGAAATTTGATCGTCCCTTTGTCACAATGCTCTAACGGTGCAGATAGAACAAATAAACACGTAAAGTAATTGTGTATCACTGATGATTAACGACCAGAGTTGCAGTACATATGTTGTGTGATGGGTTAACTGAGAACCGAGCTTTGTCCAGTTGAAAACTTTGAACATGACAGAATGGAACAAAAATATGGACAAGCTTCAAATGGAAAAAGAAAAGTAATGAATGAAAGATGCTTAATGGTATATTACAGGTGATGATGATTTCAAACTAGTAGCTAACTGACAATACTAGATTATGTAAATGCTTATATAAAACAGAAATGCGAAAGCCTAAGTTATGCTGAAAAATTTAACTCCTGAAACAGATTCAATGAACTGGAAAGCTACTGATGCAACAAACTATAAGATGTAAACTAGCAAGAAAGACCAAAAGAATGCAGATATGTGACTGAAATGGGATAACAGGAATTAAAAGCTACAATTTACAGGGCTAGGATGCAGATGGAAATGCTTTTACATATTCTCTTAAATTAAATCTAAGTTATGCTATGAGAATGTTCTCCTACTAAAACAGATTATGTGGATTGGAAAATTACAGATGCAATGACCTATAAACTAAATGGGATACAAGCAACAGATGAACTAACAAATATACAACTTAACTATAGAGTGCAATTAAATAGAGGTACAACTGACTCAAACTGGTCCTAACTTACAGATGTGGTATAAAGCATGACAATGATGCAGATGTTTACTACAGATTCACCCTAATCCAAAAGAAAACAATGTGACTGAAAGATGGAGTGACTGAGAACCAAAAGCTACAATATGTGATGACAAAATAAGGTGCAGTTATGAAGATGAAACTGAAAATAAAAACCTATAGTTAAAATGTTACAAGGCTTAAGCTATAGTATACAATGATCGAAACTTTTACCTAGAACTAAGATGCAGATTATATCACAAATGGAGTAAAAAACCTAAGTTATATCAATGACTGAAATCTAAACAAGTATATACAAAACTTAACTACAACCACTAAGTTAAAGACAAATAAATAAAACTGAGTGATTTATATTAACTAAGCCTACAGAAATATAGAACAAGGATGAAGCTGCTACAAAATGCAATTAGCTATGATGCTCAAACAATGCACTTATAGACAATGATGTTGCTAAAATTCCTAAAATGAAATGATGTGCAAGATACAGGTAATGAAAAACTGGATGATGTAAATGCTTGACCTACTGATGCGATATAATATGAAAGAGAACTGCAAAATCTGAGTTATGTTGACACAAGCGAAAGAAAGAATTCTCAAACTACAGCAGTCATGTAAAGCCTAACACTGCTCAGGAATCAGCTAGCACTAAGGAGATTTAACTGAGATGGGGACAAGTCAATGACTGTATCTCAATAATCGTGACAAAATCTAATACTGAGTAGGGCAACAATTCTCAACAAGGCATAATAAAGAGCAAAAGCAATATTTACAGACTCCTACATGACTACTTGTTAACAGGGATATACTACAAACTGAACTGGACTACAAGATGTGACTAGTTACATCTGAAACTGACTGGTAACAATGACTGAAACCACAGGAAAGTAAAGATGTCGCCAAGAATCCTAGATGCAGGTGATTACGGTATAACACTGAAAGAAATTTAACTAAATGCATTTGAAGAATAACAAGATGCAAGATATGTAACAAATGGGGATTTACAGATGGCTAAATATTATGAACTAAGAAATATAAAAACTATTGAAACTAAATTAGCATACAACTAGTAGTACAAGGCTAAGATGCAACAGTAAAATTACAGATGATGAGAACAACAAGCTTGATTTGGTATAAGTTATACTAAGTTTCATTAGAAGATAATGATGCACAATTGCTTATCTTAATCAAAAAGACTGAAGGAATGCAAGTATATGACTGAAACTTGGTAGGATTAGAAAGATACCTACAATTATACTGCAAGTGCACAGTGTCTATAGTAGACATAGAAAATACAGGTCGATCCCACATAGACTAGGGCGATGTAGAGTTGATTCTAAGGTCTTTCTATACTGATTTAAACGAAAAGTAACGAACGATGGTTTGTTGTGTGTCGATACGACAAGATAAGTTTATGTAACTTAAATTAGAAAACAAAAGTGCAAATAAAAGTGTACTAGGGAAGTTGAGTCCACCACCTAATCTATGCTAATCTATTTAAGTTTCAAATTATGTTTTTGTCCCTTTACAATGGACACCGGTGAAGGTTCAAGCCTGTCGTTTAATCCAGGGTAATCTTAGGTTGGATAGCTTAATGTCAACTAAGATATTAATCTCTAGTATTAGTTGTCTGATTAAGGCACAACTAATCACAGACCAATTGATTCAATTAAGCATAAGTTGGAGCAACAATTACACAATTTCTAACAACCTAGGATGCAAAACATACTAAGTGAAAGTTATATGAATGGAAGATCTAGATTAAACCCATCCTTGCTCAATGAAACACAACAAGAACAATATTAAAAACATGAATAAACTAGCAGTAAATTAAGGGCTTCATCTATGCCATAGTAAAGTTGTTTAGAACATAATACAAGATGAAATTAAACCTAATTTACTACTGCAAGTTGCACCGTCTACTCCGGGATTCGTTTCTTCCTTACAAGGCCTCTCCCAATTTATACAATACTTCTCTCAATATCCAAATCCCAATAATCACTAGATGCACAAAAATAAGCTAGGGATTTGCTTTCTTTATCACTCACCACTGATGCATAGCCTCCACCCTATTGTCTTCACTTTTCCGTTGTTGTTGTTGGTGATTTCAGACATTTAATTCGACAATACTTGTTGTTTGGTTTACCACAGTCGTCCTATTGTTGTCTAATTCAAAATCTAGGGTTAGGCTAAAAATGGAGACAAGAGAAAGAGAAAGAGAGTGGTTGTATGGTGGTTTTGGTAAAGAGATGGATAACAGTAAAGAGAGGCAGAGAGTGGTAGGTGATGTTGGTGGTTCTGCAGTAGAGAGGGCTAGGTTTACAGAGATAGGTGAAACGAGAAGAACATAATGGTCGGTGGTGTAAGAGACAGGGAAAGAAATGTTTCTGATATTGGAAGTGATAATTGGTAAAGGTGATAAAGGGCTTAATAGTGTGTTAGGAATTAATACCAAGTTCATGTGTATGAGAGAAAGATAGTGATGACTTGTATTATATCTCTGTTTCCCATATGTGAACAATGTATCAATTGGCATGACCATCTTGACGTGTAAGCTTTGGCAAAGTTAGTTAGTCCTCCACTTTAACCCTTATGGTCACATGCCTTCTTCCCTTCCATGTACTCCTCGAGCACTGCAAGTTATCACACACGAGTGATTTCAACCCCGCATACTAACCCACCACCTGTTCTCCAGCAATCTTTCTCTACTTTTCTCCTACAGTTACAACAAAGACACAAATTATTAATATTTACAATACACAAGATTATTGATACCTCGAGACACAAAATGCAAAATTTGACTTAAAATAGGACATTAAAGAACTTGAGATGTGATAAAAGACAACAAAATGATCTAAAAATGTGCATTATTTGGCACCGGTCAATAAACCACTCCAAATATTTGTTATCAAACGATCCACAAAAGAATATATTGTAGGTAACTATGTTGAATTTTGTTGCAAACGATATATGTCAAATGAATAATGAAACCAGGAAGAGGGGAATATGGGCTCTAAGAAAATAGTTAGCTACATGTGATAACTCTAACCTTCCCACATATGAAAATATATATTTATATTCATACTATATTAACTCTACTCTTTAAATAAAAACTTAAATAAATTCCCAACTTAATTATTTTATCTTAAATTCTAAATTCCCTATGGATAACGGATCAAACTAGAGAATTCTAGCACTCTCCATGCACATGCAATACAATATAATTAAATAAGAATAATTATTAGGCTTCATGTATTTTTGACGGATTTGTATTTCCACTAGTCCATAAGTACATGGACTAATACTAAAATAATAATAAACTTAAATGTCATATGTGTTTGTTTTAAGTTTCCTCATGTTACAAATTGAAACGTTTTTCTTCTCATTTTCTCCCATTTATTAATTTCCTAATAAATGTCATTCAATACTGTAATTACCATCATCTTTAAATATACATAAAAAATCAATTAATTGCTAGCATTTACTACATATAATTATTTCTTTCTGATTTTTCATGTCCATCAAAAATATTATTTTGGTAAATAAATGTAATTTAACTATTTATTAAATTTTCCAAAACTTAAAAGTTTTACATTATTTTAAACACCGCACCAAAAATCATATGAGGTAACTATTTGGTTATAAATATATGTATATTAGGCTTCTACTTTCATCTTATACCAAATGTGCCGCAATTAGGATTTTATAACCCGAACCAAAAATACCGGGTATTACAATGAGTTTGTGAACCTTCGATTTGTACTTCTAGTAAATATTTCAGGTTCTGGTTCTCCTGAGCCATCGCATGCATTTCATCTTCGTGCTCCTTTTTGCGTAGTAGCAGAGCTGCCACCCGCGCTGTTATTTGCTTTTCGTTGTGTGCTCCACCACCCTGAGGAGTGTTGTCCTCCGGATCCTCAGATTCATATGCTTCTTCTTCCAAAATTGGAGCGTCAGGATCGATATGAATAGGTGTTAGGTTCCCCAACCATCGTCCGTTAGGAACTGAGTTTCGGGGTAACCCTTCGTCAACAACAGGAGGCTTCGTCACCCGAGCAGCCTCCGGTAATGGCATGCCGTATGGTGGTTGTACTCCAGATGTTTTCCCCATCCCCTCAGCAGGAATAAGCGGTCGGTTGGCTGCCGTTATTCTTGTTATCTCACTTTATCCGTCCTCTGCTTCGGTTCTTTGATTTGCACGTGACGGGTTTTGTGACCTCCCTATGGTAACAACGGTTCTTGAAATTGATGGTACATCATTTGGTTTCTGCATACCTTCGGCCTTTCATCCTAAAAAATACCAAATAAGATGAAAAAGGGTCGCTGCTTCGGACCTTCGTTAAAGTAGCAGTTAATGCTCTGACACAGAAGGCGAATGAGCAGCTTTTTCGAAAAACACGCAAAAAGGGTTCGAAAAGATTGGTAATTAACGTTTAACTGACAACTATCGAGAAAGATGATAATAAATGTTGACAACGACTGAAAAGGGTGTCAGATCTTTAAATATTTAAGGTTGGTAAATATTTTTTTAAGGTTTGTTCTCCTTAAATTCTCACTGAGATGATTCCCAAGTGTTCAGAGATACTCAGATCCAAAGGATACTTTGTCGGAAAAGGTTTTCCTCGTACAAACAAAAGCTTAACGTTTTTGAAACATGTTTGAGAACAAAAACTTTGTAGATCTATAACGTTGGAAGTCTTTTGAGGCTAAGAACTCAAAGAACTTACGAAAAAGAACGGTGAATGTATGACTAGGAAGTGATATCCGCCCTTTTTTATACTAAGATCTCTTTTTCAAGAAAAAGAACAATAAAAACTCAGGCTTACAGGGACTTTATTGTAGCGCCAAACTGTGAAGACTATTTTTTTCGTACGTAATGTATACAACTCGAAGAATCTGATACTAAGTAGTATAGATACCTCAGTTGAACTAATACGGTTAAGCAATAAAAGGTATTCAAGATAAAGCAATGAAGAACACTAAGATAATGTGAATGCTACTAAGTTATCATGAGACACAAGAGATTACGTGGGTCAACTTTTGTGTACGTCCACGAGTTAAAGAGTGATTTTTTTTGTATTAAGTGGTTGTCTTAACAAAGGATCTTAAATGCTTCCCAAAGTAATAGAGAGAACTCAAGTTGTAGTAAATAATTAATTTCTAAACATTAAAGAGGTATAAGCTTAAGACTAGATCTTCCTTCACGTACTGAATGCCCTTCTTTGTTGGTGAAGCTCGGTATTTATACTCTCCAAGGACATCTTTGTTATGTTTAGGTACATCGTATCCTGATTATCTTCGTACAAATGGTATCTTTGTTAGCTGCACGCTTTATCCAATGGAACTCTGCCACCTCAGCTGACCCATGTTCCCTCGTGAACTCCCCAACCTTAGTACAGGTTGTACCTTCGTTCACCGCATGCATTCTTCAGTCAGACTATGCCACCTCACTTTCCTCCATGCGCCTTAACCAAACGTGTAGATAAGGTTCGAGGGATTAAATGTTGATTAGATATGCCAGCTACCTTTGTCCCTTCGCCAGCTGCCGTCTCTCTAGTCTAGGGCTCACTTTATCATCTAAGTCGTCGAGGTATGCTTCCTCGATATGAGATAAAGTAGATATGGAAGGTATATGTTGCTTCTCAGATACCCTTGTATCGTCAGGGCTACTTTGTTAACTTACACACGTCCGCCAGATACGTGACACGTGCACTCGAGAATATTGGTATTCACAGGCTACATTATATGACAATTTATTTTGAAGTTAAAAGTGTTCTTAGTTCTTCATGTCACTTTTATTTACAATTTCAGCAATAAGAAAATACTCTTTATGTTGGCAATTCAATTTTGGAGTAATTTACATGTGATGCCTGTCAATAATTATTGACAAGCAAAGCTCGTAGGTTACCATCAATTAATGTTTTAGACACCTTAAAATACGACATGCCATTCGACGGTGAAGGTCTGTCAATAATCTCTATTATCGATAAACCTGGACTGTCGAAAAAGCTAATTTCTGGCGTAGTGAGTCAGGGAACACTGCAATATCCTGAAGACGTTATCGTTATATACTAGCAGGAGGTCTGTCTAAGAGTCGTCCAATCATTAAGATTCTATATAGAAGTGAATACTGAGCCGGGCAGTATATAGAAACATATGGAATATCGGGAGCTCATCCGGGTGGTCCAAATATTATCGTCATATATTTATGTTTTGATGAGGTTACATGATCAGTCGGAGATCATTGTAACACGATATTTCAAGTACAAATTATAAAATATGAATTTCATATATTCGTCTGAAGTCGGGTAAAAAACATACAAAACTTGGCATATTACAATTTTAGCCCTCATCTAAAATCCACCATCAACACCAGTATGCATACTTTTGGAGCCTGAGTTCGTGGTCTGGCTGTATGTATGCATACCCAACACGAATACCGACCCAGTCTGAAACAAGCATAAGCTCACGAACTATTTTCCACATATGTTCATCTTTTCTAAATCTCTCGTAAAAACTTCTAAAAATAACTTTATTCTCTAAATCAGTTTGTGTTTGTGATTCACGGTCCGAGTCTTGATTGCTAATGAACGTTATTTATGCTCGAAAGGCATACCTGCCAACATGTACAGTCATTGTACATGGTTTTCAGAATCCTACGCCATAGTGTATATTCTTCTATGTAATTTCAAGACAGACTTCTATGTAATTTCAAGACAGAATTCTTATTATATGCCTGCGAGTCCATGAGGTCTACATGCGCCTGTGAGTCTGTGGTTCATTGCTAGTCGCTTGGCTAAGGGTTATTTGTCCTATCTTGTCCTTAATTAAGTTAGCTTGTTTTTAGTCAGAATTAACTTTAATTGCATATTAGGGTTAAGTTAATCCAACGTGTTGTCAGGTGAAATTGTTAGTGAAAACCAGAGTTTGTGTTTAAGACAATGATTGTAAACCTAATATGATAAGTAGAGATTAAGGATTTATTAGGCTCATCCAATAGGAGAGTAGGTTATTGTTGTGAGATTAAACAGAATTTGTTGTTGAATCATAACAAATTTCATTTAAACAGAGAACGTGTTTGCTTGGATCTCAAGTTATCTTAGCTTGAATTCAAAGATACCCAAAGCCTTGAAAATCCACCAATAAAAAAACTCTTGCAACATAATTTCTCAACCCCTGGCACTTCATAACTATCAAACACTGCATAACTATTAATTTCTGGTTAGTAAAATAATAATAGTCACATAATGGGGTTACCGTTTAATGAAATGGTACTTGTAAACATTCCAACACTACGGTCTATTTTGAGCATCTTTAGATTTGGATTGTTATTTCTCGAGTTACTTTTTATAGAAGGATTTATATAAATGCAGTTCAGTCATCCACAATACATAAGTTCTAACACTCTAACTACCTGCAACAATCAATATGGTGATTCAGTTCCCTTGTCACTTTGTCTTCATACAATGGTTTTGAGTTTTGACTCATCCATGTCTTGTACGTATGTGATTACTTCTATAAAATTTCAGTTTGTTTCTGGAATATGAAGTGTGTTAATACTACGGGGCTCTTGTATTTATGTTATTTTCAATACTCAATTCGACAGTAAGAGAGACGTTTTTGTAATTTATCATTACACTTGTAGTTGGTAATATAGTCAACAAATGCTGATACAAGATTACTATTAATGAATTAGAGAAAGCAATCAAACTCCCTTATCTAAGTATTCTATGAGACACACATTCGTGCGGTTAATAGAGTAACTATAGAGCGGGTCTGGACAAGCAATGCAGTCGATATGTAAGTTACATGTATGCTCAGGATGAGATTGAGGTTAATGGTGAAGAAAGTGATACATAGTAATTACAATGCTCTCCGCAACTAACTCCAAGGGATGCAACATAATCAATGGAACATGTTGCAGAGGAAAAATGCAGATGGACCAACATTGAGATAACAATCTAATATTCAGATTTGATGATTACAGTGTGTATTACTGCTATCACTTTTACTTTTAAGGGCACTTCATCTTTGTTGTCGATATAAACATTGTTAGCAATAGTTTTTTTGGAGGTGAGATTTTGTTTTTGCAATTAGAAAGCAATCCAATAGTCACCAAATTTATTTGGCCAGTAATTGTTTTACCGACTAAATTTTTATTTTTGCCTCATAATCGTTTCAGCGACAAATTGATTTTCTCATTGTAAAATATATTTATGGGCGTAAGTCTCAGGTTGCCAGGGATAATACACTACACCAAATTTAACGTTTAGCAACAGCTTATATATGTTGCTGACCGGGCTTGCAACAGATTTTCCGATGCTAAACACCCTGTCGCAGTTTTTAGCAACAGCTCTATCTCTGTTGCTAATTTTGGTCAGCAAAAGCAGTAGCAACTGATTAAGCTGTTGCGAAATTAAATATAGAAACAGAAAAACTCTGTTGCTAATTTTAGATTAGTTCCGGGATATATTTTAGTGAAACAGGATATAGTTGTTCTGGTTCAGATTTAGTAACACATTCTTGCCGTTTCTAATTTTTCGCAATAACAAAAAAAAAGTCAAGTCTTGGTTGACCTAGTCATAACTGATTACCCCCAGTTCCCTGCAAATCCCTGATTCATCTTATATCCGGCAATTGAATATGATAGTTCTCATACTCTATATTCACACAGATATCATTCACACAGGTTTACACCTCAAAGACGTTCTACAATAAAAAGCAGGGAACTCATGACATAAAGGAAATGTTACAGGTTGCATTAAGAAAATCAAGTGTCAAGTTGTACAACTGAAAGATTTCATATGAAAATATGTTGTTGTTTCTTACATTGTGTCGATGTTACTATGTTTGTTTTAGCTTCTAAGGATTGCATATAGAAACAGAATGTTACAATCTCTTACAGTGATCAGTAATTAGAATGCAGCAAATTATTGTGGCTTTGAGAGGATGATCACACGAGGATGCTGAATTCTTGTCTAGCAAATACGACCAAGATGATGAAGAACCTGTCACAGATACATATAGTTAGAGATAACAAATAGAGAAAGTAATAATACTTCAGAATTCAGGGTATATATATTCTACTGCTAATGATTTGCTTATATACCTGAAAGATACTTTAAAACCTAAAGAAAAGAATCGTCCAACAGCTTCAGATGATTCATAGTCCAACACTAAATATAAGGATTCAAATTGAAGAAAAATACATACCTTATGAATGAGAAATGACGATATCCTGTTCCAAAATGATTCCACAAAGTTTTCTTGTGAACTGAATCTGAAAAGCAGAGCATAATGTCATAATCTGATAAGAAGTTGCAAGTATTGGAAACTGAAATAAGAAACTGAAAGCATCTACTGAAGGTAATCTATAAATCCATTAATCCGCAGTTTCCTTACGAAGTCCCAACTGGTTGGAGCTAGGTTTGTTTAAAGGGTGTTTCTCTTATCGTTAATCCATTCCCCTCACATGAAAAGGTGATTACAAGCTTAGAAAAGAATATGATAGTTATGAAAACAACAACATAGTCTTAAGTGGTACACCTACAGGAAAATTCAGCACTAATTATTAGCATACAACCAAGAATTGGGCATCTAAAAACATAGATGCAGAAAACCAAAAATATGCAACCAATTGAATTGATAAAGGAAAATTTACCAGTTGGGACTTCGTAAGGAAGGATCAGTGTCCTCCCACGAGAAGAAGAAGAATAATCCTTTGATTTAATCCTTTCCTCGTACATTCTTCTGTCGGGCCATACATTCAGCAAATCTTCCCTTAAAAGTTTCTCAATTATTCCTACTGCAGCATCATCATCAAACAAATACTATTCCATGAGCACAGAAACTATGCAATGAATTGAATAACAAAATTGGAAAAAAAATGATTAAGAGTATGGAAATCTACCAGTTGGGTGGTGAGTACGGATCGTAAAATCGGGAGTTGAATTCTGCACAGCCGTGAACTTTGCGTCTTATAAAATATTAACCAACAGCATAATCCCGTAGCATCAGTACCTCAAAGAAAATATAACCAGAGGTTAATATCCATAAATTTCAAAGTATTAATATAAGCATCTCCAGTTGAAGTACTTACCAGGGATTGATATTCCCCCGGCTGGCTACTAGCAATCGACTCTAACTCTGGTCACCTGCTCCATCAAATATAACAGAAGACAAACAACAAAACATTATCATATACAAAAACCACACACATAGCAAAAAAGTTGATTCATAAAACTCCGGTTTCTGTTCACATGGTTACATCAGGTAAAGCTAAATATTTCTTATGCACAACTGTATAAGAGTCTTTCAAAGCATAACTGCAAAAGAGACATTCTTATGCACAACTGCAAAAGAATCTACATGTCAGCATGTTAAGCACATGTACAAAAAGAGTGAAATCTTACAAAATGTTTTCAAGGAAAAATGAATTCTACACTGTTGGATGTCTCCAAGGCAAAAAAAAACTGAAATACAAATACAATAAGTACCTGAAGTATCTTCCCATACTGTTTAAACTCTACTTGGTCACTGAAGTCCGCATTGCAATACATGACTTGTCTATCCATAGTCTTCCAGCAGTTGCCACTGATATTACATGGGATCCTTCTCTTCATTTCTTGTCTATCCATTTAAAGGGAAAATCATCACTAACTTTGTAATTGATGTGTGTATTGAGTTCCTGCTAAAGGTAGATCATAAAGAATTCAGTAACTGAAGTTGAAGACCACACACAAGGAAAGAAAACTCTACAGATACGTGAACAACGCTGTATTAAGAAACTGAATCTGAGAGAAGAAACACTAATTTCATTTTTACGTCTAGAAACCAATAACCGATATAGGATATCAGACAAGATAAAAGACACACGAATCTTTAGACTTGAGTATGCCATGCAAGTACAAAGATCTGATGCATCGTTCTCATCACATGCACCACAGAAAGATCCCATGTTAATCCTCTTCTTGGTCAGACTCTTGCTCTTCATCTTCTATTGGAGGAGGTGTTGGCTTGGAGTAAGACTTTGCTGGTGGGTTGGCTAATCACTGCTTTAGTTGTCAAAACAAACAAAATGTAAGTGTTTAAAAAAGCAAAGGATAACAAAATTGAAAATTGGCTTTTTATAAGAGGACCCCAAGGCACTAACTGCATGCATCCTAAGCTAACTTATTGAAACTGAAGGCTTTTACCCTTTGTGAAATGGGCTTGGATTTGTTGTTGCTGTGATTTGAAACTGAAGATTTCTCCTTAACTTGTTGCTTCTTTACAGCTCCACTAACAACTTCAAATATTGTTGGGAGTTTATTCATCAAATGAAATAAACGCTTCCTGCACCACAATTACAAACAACAAGTTCAGTAAGTTCATAAATATATATTACCAGCATTCAAAAGTAAACAACAGGGCATAATATGTATCAGATACGCATAAAAATCAGGACATTTCACAAAAGCTTTCCACATCACAACGAATTTATGGAGGCAAATATATACTGACTACACACCGGCTTTCAGAGTCTCAGAAACTTTAATTATTCCATGTTTCAGCCATAAGTTAATGCTAAATAATAATAAAAACAGTCTTTAGACATTTCAGGATCCAAAAAATTACTATCACAAACCAAACAGATCATTTCAAAACTACTTGAACAACAATTACTTCCTGCATCAGCGAAGAGTACAGGACAAGATCAATCTAAGATTAAAAAAAACCATCCTTCATTAGTTGCGGTTCTATTTGTCATCTGTTATAACTACGATATGCATATAAGAAACTTGATTGATGCAGAGAATTTGGACTTCATGATAATAGGGGGAAACGAATAAAGCAGTGGGTCTTGTCTCCCTACGAAAATCAGAATATATAAATCCCTACTAGATGGGATTATCATGGCAAAAATCACTGAGAAGAAAATTGACTACTATCACGAACTTATCATGCTGTTGACACTTCTAACCAATATGACAAACATAGATCATTTAGTCCATGTAAAGCACTCAAACTTTGATACTTGAAAACTAAAAGAATGTTAAAGCTTCTCAGTAATGGTGAACGCATAGTTTAACAACTGTGATAAAATAAACAAAAAGAACAAAGATGGAAGTTGAAAATTGTTCTAACCTTTAGAGTTTTATTTAAGTTATTCACTCTCATTACCGAGAAGCTTTAACTTATCATGATTTTTTATTAGAGTTTGACATTCTTAACATAGCAGGACAACATCACAAGGAGGAAGCAAGTGTGGATCCACCACACCCAGAACAAGTGCTTCGTTCCAATTGTTGGTAGTTGTATCGACACCAACTTGGCTCAGGTGCTCTTCCAGCTGTGAATAGAAAGTATTATACGGGGCTACCCGTGAAATAAAGACCAAAACTTTTCTGAACAGTTTCTAGAATGAGTAGGATGAAAATGAATCCATAATTTCTTATCAAAAACATTTTTGTATACTAGAAGGAGATAAGAAGGTTTAGAGCAACAGGCTTCACCTGCAAAACGGTAGATACAATCTCCTCCAAATTCTCAGTACCTGTGAAACTCAAAAACAAGAATTTTGTTATTCTATTACTGTGCAAGCTATGGTTTCCACATGTACACAGTCAGGGAGAAAACATACCTCAATTGAGCAGATGTACACAACCCTTATGATCCTAAAATTTGAAGGCAAATGCATTTCCCAAACCAAGAGACGGATAAGAATTCCCTGGTTCTACACTATCTGACGCCATAAATGCAGACATTTCACTGCAGGAGATTGCAGCAGCATTAGCGCCTGAAATAACCTGCAGACACTATAAAAGTAGATACCTTTGGGTGTCATAATCATCTTCAGGTGGGTCTAAAGCGAGGGAAGAATCCCAGAACTTCTGCACCATTGTGCTTTCCATGTCATTGACAGCTCCAGAGCTACCCTCAACCTTCAAGAGAGGAATACATCTTAATAATTATGAAAGGTAGATTACACAACCTTTAAGCTACTTGAGTATTTTCACATAAATTATACACCGCATACTCTTCACTGACTCATCCTACTAGTATCATGACCATTGTAACATATGGACATCTTACATGAGTACATGATTAATTGCTATAGGGCTTACCATCTTAGAGTGATTCCAAATCAGTTGCCTCATTTCTTACCATATAACCCTGTAGTCAAATGAGTTTGAATTTAGTTAAAAGATAGTCATACACAAGACGCTTCAAAAATTATTTATTTGGAACCATAGAAAATCATACCTTGAAGTTCAGTACAGGCTTTATACCGGCTGCAAGACCTGAAAAAGTTCTCATTTTTGCTAAGATTGTGCTTTTAGTTTTTCAAGTATAAGTCACAGTTCATCGGATCAGTAAGGATAGTTACCCTTCACAACTTGAGAAGCCACAGTAGGCACATATACCCCTGCATAGGACTCTCCAAAGATTACACAAGATTATTTACAAAATTACTTCATAAATCTGAAATCAAACAAACACAGCTTGCAAAAAAAAAAAAAAAAAAAAAAAAAAAAAAAAAAAAAAAAACAAGGATGGCTAGATTTTATACTCGATTTTTCTTGATTCATAACAAAAAATAAGTGATATGGCTAGATTTTATACTCGATTTTTCTTGATTTGGTACCCCACTCTTCCCGGATTTATTTTCGATCTTGTTTTGCGATTTCAAAATCAAAAATCAGAAGACAATTTCTAGGGTTTATAAGATCAAAATATACAAAATTTGTAAAATAGGTTATCTTACCTGAGATTAGGTTACCCAAACTCGGTATATGCTTATAGATTTCCTGTCAAAAGGTTAGTTTTGATTTCTGGTTTTGATTTATGGTATATTAGGGTTCATACCATAAACTCTGTGAAGGAAAAATGTGAATGAACGAGTTCTTAAGAGATCAGGAAATCAAAGATGAGATTCATGAGATTCATGATACCGATCTTTTGTGAGATTGATGGGGTTTCTGAGATATAGATTTTGCGATGAGGAAAGAGGAAAGAGGCGAGGCTGGGAGATCTGAGAAAAAAAATGAAATAAAAGCAAAAGCTAAGTGAAGAAATATCTAAGAAGGTCAAAAGGTCAAGGGGTGTATTTAATCCCAATACACATCTAAGCATGTCAAAATATGGGCGGAATAAGAGCTAGAAGTGTTGCCAGGCACACACATGACTCGCATGCCTAAACGACCCGCAGTTGCTAGTAGCAAACAGAACCTTAGCTGTTGCGAGTTTAGCGACAGAAAACAGCTGTAACTAAACTTTAGCAACAGAGAATTTTGTTGCTAATTGGCAACAGCTCTAGCTTTGTTACTAATCTGGGTTGCTATATCTTGAATTTGGTGTAGTGATTTTTTGTAGACTATGTTGTGTTGTTGTCACCAGAAAATGATTTTGGGACTGATGAATATCATCGCAAAATGACTTTTAGAAACAAAACCAAAGTTTGTCACAATTTTTGGTCTGAAAAAGCTTTCCCGTTTTTTTCTCTTATTTTAGCGACAACTTTAGAGACCAGGTTTACCGTCTGTCGCCAAAAATGTTTATATTGATTTAAAAAAAACATCACTAACAGGTACTTCCATAGACGGATTTTCGGTAATCACATAAAATCTGGTCACTAAAGGACAATTTTATTGGTCACATAAAATCTTATCACTAAAGACCTAGATTGTTGTCGTCGAGAGTCAGATGTCATACTGTTTGTTTTTAATTTTCAGTAAGGTCTGATTCGATACCTGAATCAGATCTAACTTCTGACTTGGATCCGTTTGAGTCAGGCAACAAAATACTCCTGATTCATGGGATCAAGCCACTTACTCAAATATTTTTGAGTTAGTTCAGTCAAATAGAAAACAAACATATTGAGCCGAATTCAGATGAATCAGGTGATTTATCTAGAAGAGTCCGATTCAGAAGAAAAAAATAAATAAACAAACAAGGTGGTAATATACTATACTCTGAAGACTCATAATATTAGCGGTGAGTATTTTGAGCACTAAAAGAATAAAAACTAAAGCTATATTATTAAGGAAAATTTAGTTAAGCACAAGCAAAATAAGATAAAGATTTCTATTGACACAATAAATATTGAAGCAAAAAGAACAATGAAAATACTAACACTCTCCTATGAAAAGCTAAAGAACGGTAATAGACGCCATTTCGTACTTGAATCCCGATCTAAATTTGTAAACATCATCACCCTTATTATCTCAACAATTTTATTTTTTTTCCTGATTCAACATCACCTTGGTAACCCGGGCTTGACTTTCTGCCATCTTATGATGCAGCCGAACACTACCGCACATACACCTGTGCAACAAAATAACCCAAGTAATATATATTCAACAACGGTCAACATTTCAGGAGATGACGACCATAGGGGTACAAGAATAAAAGATTTGTCTGTCGTATTAACATTTCCATCAATCCTTTCCTTGGATAAACTAAAATCTCCGTTTGAATTTAGTGTTGCTCTGTCTATATTTATTCCTTGTTCTTGTTGCGTTGGTGGTTGACTTTTGCCTTCGTACAACTTTCTAAGCGCTACATCATCAGAACCAACAAGAAACAAATTACCAGCCTCGTCTAAATTTAGTGTAACTGGACTCATTATTGAACCTTGAAATCCATTTGATATCACATGTTGATACGTATGGTCACTAATTTTGTGTGTAGCACCTAAACCGTCAGTCCGTCTAATAGATAATTTGTACTCACCAGTACCCGGATCAAACATACCAGAAACACTGGAAACCAAATCAGCTCCATCTTTTAACTTTTGACCACCAAGAATAGTATCAGTGGGATAATCAAAACTCTCCCAAATTATTTGAGAAGTCGAACCATATAAGATAAAGTTTTCATTATCATGCATCTTTGCGTAGGATATTGGTTCATGTAACTCGGGTATTAAAGCTTGTTCTTTGTTATCTGGCATTATCCGTAGGACTAACTTTCCTTGGCTGGTGAGGAGAACTGAAGATGGTTTTGATAATGGAAGATTGTTACGATTAGCGGTCCAAACTAGGGTTTTTTTCGCTGATTTAAAAAACCATATACCAATGACGTACTTATCACTACAGTTAAACGAAAAAGAATCTTTTCTACTACATGGTAACTTGTAGAAACCAAAAGCGGTATTACCTGAGGGAGAAACCCAATAACTAGTATTGTTCGGAGGTGAAGTAAAGAGAGATGAACCTCTTGTTATGTTGCTGGTGAAATTATCGTTCCAAGGAGGAGGAGATGATTCGACCTCTATGAATGATACAGGAGTATCGTAGCAGAAGAAGAATGATGTGAAGATTATCTTCACATGAGTCGTGCATGTTATATGCACAGAATAGTTGATGGTGCAGGTTATATACACCAAGTACCTGAGCCGTGTTTTTTCTAGAGAGTATCTGGAAGATACTAGAAGAGGTGGAAATTTATTAACTTAGCCTAGCAGTTTGAGGTTTCCTAACTTAGATGGGATTCCTAGTTCAGATGAGTTCTAAAAAACTCATAGTTTTATTTCTTTAGCAGCAAGTTTACACTCCTATAAAAGGAGGAGATTGTTAAGCTAGAAAGACAAAGAAAAACGAGAGAGAGCAACCAGGTTATTTGTTTGTAGAGTTTTTCTTTCAAAGCAATAGAAGAAGAAGAAGTTAGTAGCAACAATCGTGTTCTTTTCTGTTTATTATTGTTCTTTTTCTTTGTGTTCTTCCTATCTTTGTTCAGGGAAGTACTGACTCTATGTACCACTGATCGATTACGTATCAAGTGGTATCAGAGCCACGTTCTGACTTCTAGGGTTAGTTGTGGTGCATGGTCTTAATACGTGAACAATATACACGATCAGGAGAAGCAACTATCATTCTACCAGACACAAGAAAACCTAGAGGAAGTACTAAAACCACGATGGGAAGTGAAGATGATAAGAATCCTAAACTGTCAGATGAGGAAGTTTGCTAAACTTGAACTCAAGATATAAGATTTAGCAGATACTCTTGCTGCGTTTATGAAGGCAAGTACTTCTAAGTCAAAACCTAAGCATAGAAAAGAAAGTACAAAGGGAGAAAAAGAAGATTTAAAGGAAGATGATGAAGAAAGCTCGTCAGAAGAAGATGACATAATCAATAAAAACCCATATGGAGGGTTGCAAATTGAATTCAAGCTCGAGATATCTGACTATGATGGAGTCATGGAAGCTGAAAAACTTGATGGATGGCTAGACAAGTTGGAAACGTACTTCATAGTACATCAACTTGTGGAATCACAAAAGATCAGTTTTGCAAGTCTGAAGTTATCAAACCATGCCTCAACATGGTGGAAGGCTTACAAGAAAAGGTATGTTACATAAAACATGACTTGGCATCAATTTAAGAATCTCATGAGGAAACACTTTTATCCTGTGGGCTACTTGGATGAAAGATGGTATAAGTGGCAGCACCTTCGACAACGGTATCAACAAAGTGTCCAAGATTACACTACAGAATTCTACAATCAAGCTTTAGTTTTAGATGTGGATATTACTAGTGATGAGACATTCTGGAAATACAATGGTGGACTCGTAGATTATATACGAAGAGAATTAAAACTTTTCAGTGTGCAAGACATTGAAGATGCTATAAACAAAGTTGTGGCCATTGAACATAAGGTTAAAGGTGTTGCAGGATCAGACAACAATAGACTTGTTACGAGAGGGGAAGATATGACTCAAAGAAGGGTTGAGACTAATCAAAACAAATCTCTATTAGATGAAAAAGAAGAAAAGGTGTGTGAGCATTGCAAGGAGAAAGGTCACATAAAAGACACTTGCTGGACTCTTTATTCTCATCTCAAACCAAAGAAACTGCGTGAGGCTGAAATACAAAGAAGTTTTAAGAAGAACACTATGATTGCAGAAGCTGTGGATACCGAAATAATATCTTAAATAGATCAGCCAGACCCAAAGCTTTTGTTGATGACCAAGCTAACAGACGCGGGACAAGAGAATCTACATGAAGAATTGTTCCATGTCAAGATTCAAGTAAAACAAAGCATCGTCGAGGCTATCATCGATTCTGGCAGCCAAAAGAACTTAATTTCAGAAAAGCTGGTGGAACAAATGGGATTATCAACAACTCCACATCCAAAACCCTACCCATTAGGATGATACAGAAGGATACTGAACTTCAGGTATCAATGCAGTGTCGATTCAAATTTGATATCACTGACAAGTTCATTGATGAGATTGTATGTGATGTTGTGTCATTGGATGTAGCACAAGTTATTTTTGGAAATCCATATTTATGGGAACGTAACGCTGTTCTCTATCATAGAGAACGTGTATATTTGTTCAAGAAAGATGGAAAAGATTTCCGGGTTCAGGCTAGTAAAACCCATTTACCCATGAAATTGGTTACCACTAACCAAGTCAAGAGATTGATCAACGCTTGTGGGAAGTTCTCTTTAGTCATCAGGCCTGTGATCAAAGAGGAAAAGAAAGTGGTATTACATACTACACTTTCCACCAGGCAACAAAGTGAACCAAGTTCTCTAAAGAAGAAGTTCGTGGATTTATTCCAAAAAGAAGTCATTATACCACCCAAGAAAGGTGTTAAGCATGAGATTGCACTTGTTGGATATGCAATGTTCTTTACCAAGCTTGATCTCGAATCTGGTTATAACCAAGTGAGAATTAAAGAAGAAGACACTAGAGCTCAAAGATTTGTTGAGGAGAAAGGTAAAGTACATGCTTTAGCAGAAGACTATTGGATAGAACGAGAAGAAGTTCTTGAAGAAGATTGTATTATTGAAACAAAGGTGACACCCACCAGAAGAGGAGACTCTATAATATTTCGTGTAGGGCGAGTCAGACAAGTGCCAAGTAAAGCAAGATGGTTCAACAAGGAACAAGGGGAGTCTGAGTTTCCCCACCTACAATTTAGAGCTTACACAGGAGTTCCAGCTTCCTAAAATGGGGATCCATGATACAGGAGTATCGTACCAGAAGAAGAATGCTGTGAAGATTATCTTCACAGGAGTCGTGCATGTTATATGCACAGAATAGTTGATGCTGCAGGTTATATACACCAGGTACCTGAGCCGTGTTTTGGTTAGAGAGTATCTGGAAGATACTAGAAGAGGTGGAAATTTATTAACTTAGCCTAGAAGTTTGAGGTTTCCTAACTTAGATGGGATTCCTAGTTTAGATGAGTTCTAAAAAACTCATAATTTTATTTCTTTAGCATCAAGTTTACACTCCTATAAAAGGAGGAGATTGTTAAGCTAGAAAGACAGAGAAAAACGAGAGAGAGCAGCAAAGTTATTGGTTTGTAGAGTTTTTCTTTCAAAGCAATAGAAGAAGAAGAAGTTAGTAGCAACAATTCTTTTCTGTTTATTATTGTTCTTTTTCTTTGTGTTCTTCCTATCTTTGTTCAGGGAAGTACTGACTCTAGGTATCACTGATCGATTACGTATCAATGAATGGAATACATAATAAAATAAAAGAAACAAGGAGAATTGACTGCAGCAGAAGCTTCATGTTTTTATAGAAAACAGTAATTGATTAATTGCGTTACGCAAGGAATCAATAAGGTATTCCACTGAATATATATAGGCACGGCGCTAACACAGCAACATTCAGAAACTGATTAGGAAATCCTATATATCAAACTAGGGATAGGAAATCGGAACCGGATCTGAATCGAAAAACATACAAACGTCTGGATTCACTAGCTGCCACCACCGCGCAAAGATGAGTCCTCGGGACACAGTTTTTTTTTTTTTTATAGGAAACTAGATTTTATTAACATGAAAATACGAGTTACACGCCCAGTGGGAGTTTGGGCTCTATCTGATACAAGTAACGGAGTTAGGAACAATAGAGGTGTATCCATCCATATCTCTGTTGTATTGGCCTGAGTTGGATCTGCAGCTTTGTCTGCTCCTCTGTTGGCTAATGCATCAGCGACTTGGTTGCCTTCTCGATATATATGTGTGATGTTGACATTCGGAATTTGGTTCAGAATTTTGTGAATGTCTGCAAGTAGATGGTACAACTGCCATGGGTATGTCGATTCAGTTAAACACGGGGATGTCAACCAATGCACAAGAGTTTCTGAATCCATTTCCAAGTGTAAATGACTCGGCCGCATGAGTATTACTTCCTTTAGCCCCAGATAACATGCATTTGTTTCAGCCATGATTGCGACGGTGATGCCGAGGAGATTATGTGATTACCCCAGTGATTCCTTAAAACGTAGCCTACTCCTGCAAACCCAGGTTTGCCTGAGATTCCTCGTGTCGCTCCATCTGTGTTCAATTTCAGCCACGGTGTCTGAAGAGGTAGCCAGTTGACTGAAATGGTATGGTATAATTTTTGTTTTGCGATTTAAACAACCGGTGCCTGCCCAATGATTACTGATGGAGTGTGGTTTGATGCAAACTTGAATTCCCAGAACATGTTTAGAATAGTATATGCTGGCTGTTGATAACCCCTTGATCCAAAGACATGTTGATTCCTTGTTAGCCAAATGCCCCATAGAGTGAAGCAGAGAAGAGAAGTGTTCTTCTGTGGAGCGGCATTGTCCATTGCAAAAATACCCTGCACTGATTGTTGTTGTAACAAAGGAATTAAACCAGTTAGTAGAGGATATCAATGTGCCAGCTGATGCCAAATTTGTTGAGAACCTGAACAATGAAAGAACAGGTGTTCCACCGACTATGGTAGCTCCAGACATCTAGGACATAGGGGAGATGTAGAAATTTTCCTGTTGAACAACAACAACTTAGTTGCCAGCCCTCTTAGAACAACTTTCCATATGAAAAATTGGATTTTCGGAGGGCAAGGCAGCCTCCATATGTCTTTGAACTTTGGAAAGTCTAATGTAGCTTGTTGTTGGACTTCTCTTGATTGGATTATCAATGAGTAGGCTGATTTCACCGTAAACCTCCCATCGGAATTGAGACCCCAAACCAATTTATCTGGACATGCAGAGGTTGGGAGATGGATGCTCATGATGTTGTTGGTAACAGTCAATGAAGGAGATATGGATTCTATTTTTTTTCCTACCCCACTGATTGGTAACAGGGTCTATTAGGTCTGCCACTCTCGAGAAGTTGGATAGTGGGTTTTGAGTTTAAGGTGGTTGATCTGGGATCCATCCATGATTCCACAAAGGTGTATTTAATCCATTTCCTATAATGTGCTTCAACCCCGTATTGAGAATTGGTTGTAAAGAATTGATTGCCCTCCATGATGGGCTGGGTTTGGAGACTCGCACCTGCTGTAGATGTAGTAGATCTTTACCTTTGAGATAAGTGGAGTTGTAGAGTTTAGCCCATAATGACGATGGATGTTGTTGGATTAACCATGCTCTCTTCAGGAATAGTGCCTGGTTCATCGGAGCTGCCGCTCGAATTCCGAGTCCTCCCTCCTGCATTGGTTGTGTAATTTTCTGCCAGTTTATTGGATGAAACTTTCTTTCGAATTTGTATGTCCCCATAAAAAATTTCGATAAACCTTGTCCAGCTTCTTGTGTACATGTCCAGGGAGCATTGTGTTCTGCATAATATGATTTGTCGTTCCTGTCAATTGTAGTTGCATCTTTTCTGATGGCTACACCCAAATAGATCTAAAGGCTATAAACTACTAAAACATACAAGATTCAAGATGAACAAAATGTAAAGAGAATGAAAAGTAAAGATTAACACAAGCATATAACGTGGTTCGGCCATGAAGACCTACATCCACGGGAAAGAAGATGTTTTCTTTATTGATTATAAGGTCTTACCCTTAAAAGAGCTACAAATATCACTTAGATTTCTTACTCTCTCCCTATCTAGATCTCTCTCAGGAATTCTCTGTAGAAAGACCATCTATTGTTACATAAATTGTCCATCTCCTTCTACATGGACGGTTATTTATAAGCAAAATAGACTCGTGATGGCTTGTTCGTCCGAGCTGGTGGAGCTATCATACATCGCCTCTGCTGCTTTGGACTGGTTCAATATTATCCCTCATGAAGGCTTGCTTGGTTCTTCCTCCGAGTTATCTCGCTCTCCTCCATATCGTGTAGCCCTTCTTTGGAGAACCTCGTGCTCTATCACTTATGGGTTGCAGTATAGGTCGTCCGAGTCTTCCGTCACGATGTAGATTTGCCCACATCTTGCACTTATCCTTCATTAAATGATGTACTTCTTTTTATACTTGACCGTCTGAGCGGATTAGACTACTCCTTACACGCCTCATTCGTGTGACGTTGTAGCAGGTGTCTCGATTCAGACAAACTCAGGTTTTAGAGTATGATTCGATGCACCCATATCATCATCTTATTATGCATTCTCCCCTTAGGATGTTGACACGTGGCCATCGGGTATTTTACCCTCACATTTTGCTCCTTTTCTTTGCAACTTACCGAGGGCATGATGGGAAGAAAACTTTGTGACCGCCCAGTCTTTGTCGCCAGGTGTGCACTTGTCTGTTAGCCTTAAGGTGCCTGTCGGCTTTCTTTAGGCTTTGGGGGAGGGAAGATATATTTTCTTTTGTACTTTTCCTCCAGGATTTTTATCGTCTTGTTTGTCGCGTCTTTGACCTTCTTGGGTTCGAAGAAACCGGTTAGTCTTTTCGAGGACTTTTATTTCTATTTAAAAAAAGATCCTTTTGTGGTAAGGATATGAGTTTCATTTTCCTCCTCTTTCCCTTCTATAGAGCTCGGAGCCCTTTTTGCAGGAGGCTTACACGTGTGTTGAGTGTTTACCTCCTCGCCCCCCGTGGCGGCAAGGCATTTTCTCACGCTTTCTCCAACATGACGGTATGTCCTCTCATTCATGTGGTATTTCGGTTTTTCTTGCTCCGGATTCTAGATCATCACCAATGTCTTCTCGGAGAGACCTATCTTTTCGCATAACGTCTTTAGCCTAATTTGTCTGCCTAGAGACTGAACTTTCTGCCAGGGGATTTCGTGTTTACCATTGTGGTTCCTTTTACCGGCAAGCTTGGAAACATTTCATGTATTGTGTTTCTTCTTGCGATTGGTCTTGGGAACACTTTGCGTCGTGTGTGTGTTCACACGTTTTAGCTTAGAAACATTTGTTGTTGGAGGTGCTGAGGTAAAAAATACTGCCTTTGTATTCAAACGTGTATATATATATATATACTTTTCCCCTGTTTTATGCCTTAGCATCGGAGGCTGGTGATGGAAGCAAAGTGAAGGTACGTTGGCTGGATGGAGGTCTCCGATTATTGCTCCTGTCCGAGGTGTTCGTGTAGAGATGGGATCATTCGTGCCCCAATTGGTGGCTTTTGTTCCGGATGAGGCTCGGATGGGTATTACGTCAGTTTCTCCCAGCTAGGCGTGGACGCGATGCTCCGATCCGAGAACTTCTTTTATTTTATTATGTAATGTGGCTTCTTTGTTGGAATGAATAATAGTTTGTCTTTTTTATGACATTGTTTTGTTTATACGTTGGTGCTTCATGGCTCTGAGGAGTTATCGTATGTAGTGTTGGTCCAACCATGGATGACAAAGTCAAGGAGTGATCAGTTCCTGAATTGGATGAGGTATCGCTTACAATATTGGACCTTTGCACATAAGATTTTCCTTCTCGCTTGTTGCCATGTTGGGCTTTTTTAATAGTGTCCCGTTTTAGGTTACACTTCCCTCTTTTGGTTGAGTGATCAAATGTGTGAATCACTTTTTGTTTGTTTAACCGTGTTTTAGAGGGCGATACCTCGGTCGAGTGATTCTTACCCCAGCCAGAGGCAAGTACCCCGATATCATGATCGTGATGGCATTACCTTAGGTCTATTTCCATCTCAGGTAGCTTAGGTATTTTACCCGCATCATTCTATGGAGAACGGAAGGTGTGGCTAGCACTGTGCCATAGTTTGGATGGGATTTCTTCGTAATGCAAATATGACATGATTAATCTATATGCAAATATAAAGTAAAAAACAAGAAAGCTAATAAAAAAACAAAATATGGACAAAAAAATGAGAACATGAAATCAGTAATGATACACAAAAGGAGTAATTTTATTATCTTCAAAAGAGGGTCTGTAGGCCCTTAGTACATTTGGGAGAGGTGTCATGACCTTTCTTTTTTGACTTAGGAAGTTAACCCTTTCTCGGATTTTGGTTACCTAGTTAGTGAACTTGTCAAGCATTGTAAGCTTTTAGGTACTTGATGTTCCATGGGTGTTCAAGTTCTTCGTCATTAGGTTTGAGCAATCTATATGCTCCATCTACTGCCTTAGCTATGACCGTCAGTGGGCCTTCCCATATGGGTGCAAATTTTCCTGATTCGCGCTGGTATAGCGGAATCTCGCGCCAGACCTTATCGCCTGGTCTGAACTGTCTCTGGTGAAACAGGTTTGTTGTATTCCCGAGTTAACCTCATGTGATAGTTTTCTATCTTCTGAGAGCTATTTCTCGGTTCTCCTCTAAATCGTCTAATTTGGAGAGTATCATGTCTGAGGTTAGGTTTGAAAGTTTTTCATATATATACATAAGCAGCAGCAGGTGACATAGTCAAGTGTTCGCAAGGGGAGAAATAATCACGAGGCCAACAAATTTAAAGGAATACAACCAATTTTTGGTTTTTTTTGTTATATGTTTGTGAGTGATGGCCTTTTTCATATTCATAAGTCAAGCCAATATTTGTGAATGATTCCACGAATATAGTTAACACAAATATCAAAGAATGATATGATCGCCACACAACTGTAGATTCATGTTTGAGCACAAATTTGGATATAAATATCTATCCGTTGGAATAACAAATCGTTCTTGGTGATCACTGTCATGGAATTGGAGTTCAAAAAATAATCGATGGTGTTGGTGTGATCACTGTCACAGAATTGAAGTATAGAAAAGAAGAGTGACTTTGTGTAATATTTTCTAATAATACCAAATGAAATAAAATCTTAAACCATAAGACAACTGGGCAGGGAAAGAGGTTAATAGATAGATGGGTTGGAGAAAGGATTTTTATTCCACTTGTATTTAGAAAAATCAATTTCCATATAAGATAAAGGATGTCTTCCCATAAGGCCACCTATGAAACTGACCACATTATCATTGGAGAAGCTCTTATTCTTCTTCTCCTCTCTGTCGATCTCAGTTCAGAAGAACTGAGTTATTTTTGTATGACATGTTCATAGAAAGCTAGGTAGCTTAATGAATCGAAGAAGATGAAGTTACAACTGAGGTTGTTGAGTTCCAGGAGAATAAGAAGATGATGTTGAATCGAAGTTAGGTTTTTTGTTCTTGAGATGAAGGAAAGAATAAGAAGGGTTTTAAGGTTGAGAGAATATGATAAAGAATAAAGAATTGAATTGGTGATTTAAATCTCAACAGAAAAGGTAAATCAGGGGTTAAATTAGGTTTCTAAATTATTGAAATTTCTTTATGAAATTATTGTTTTTTGATTTAATTTTTGCATGGGTTTGTTCTTAATCGAGCGGTGATAGTTGTATAGAGATTTAATTTTAGTTCTTTAGCAATTTAATCTGGGAATTAGGGTTTGATGAATCAAAGATGAAATTGGGGTTTTCCTTTTTGGTTGAATTAGACGAAGAAGAGTTAGATATGTATGAGAAGATGAATCTCAGATTGTGATGGGGATGTTATTTGGTCGTTGTGTATGTTGGTGTTGTCGGGAGATGGAGCCACAGGTGATGGACATGAAGGAGGTAATGATATTGTTAGTTGTGCTGGGTTGAACTGCTGGTGGAAGTAGAGTTGATAATGGTGATTGTGTAATTATGTTGAAGAATTGTGTTAGAAGAAAAAAATGGGGTTGGCTGTGATGTCACTGAAAATGGATGTGTGTTAAGTGATTGCAATTGGTGCTGGTGGTACAGTCGAGTTGTTAGGAGTATTTATGGCTTAGTGATGAAACCGGCGGTGATGGTTGTGTTGGTTAGGAGGTGCTAGTGCATTTGATTGTAGAAGTATAGATAATGACTTAGTAATGGTTCCCGGTGTTATGTTTTGCTTGATTTGAAGCTTGGATGTATGTCTAAAAGGTGGCATAAAAAATGAAGAGTATAGTGTTGAGATTACACTTGATATAGGTTAGAATTGTTGGTTGAATACAGTGAGAGTTAAGAAGAAGATGTTACTTAGAATGAGAACCAGTTTTGCAGATGGGCTCTCAACAAGAAGAAGTGATCTTTACAACTGATGAATGGTTTATGTGTAATTAGCGAATGTAAGCTACATGTGTGAAGAATTGAAGTTCAGTGTTTCTGGTGGGGATGCTCTTACTGTAATGGTGGTGGTTATGTGTTGGAATGGCAGTGTGGTTGAAGTTCATGGGATATAAATGAATGAGTTTGTTTGTGTAGTTGTATTGGTAGATGTCGTAGTGATAGATTAGGCTTGTTTTTGAGTTTCTGGGTTTGACTATTTACTTTTGTATTGCATCTTTGATTGTGTAATAGAAGTTTGGCATGTGAAAAGGCATTGGCCTTGAGCCTTTCTGTTCAGTCAGATTATCTGACTGATTCTGTGTTTAGCTGACTCAGTTTATCAGATTGAGTCGAACCGTGTGGACCTCTGAGTTACCTGTTTTGACCTTTGTCGACTCAGTTGACCCGACCTTGACAACTTGACCATTGAATTAACCTTTGACTTGGAATGTTGACCTGACCTTAGACGTTGACTATTAGTTGACCCATTTGACCGTCAGTGACCGTTAGTTGACTCAGTTGGATTGGACCTTGTGTAATGGGCGGACTAGTGTGTCGTGCCGGGTTAGTGGGCTTGGGCTTAGTGCCATGTTTTCTTATTTTGATATTTTGGACCTTATGGTCCGAATTAACCTTTGGTTCCTTCTACAAGGTTGTAGATATTCTTAACACATATCTAATGGACTATAGAACCAATCTAATTGGGTTAGTAAACCTTATTATGTGATAAGGATAGATAATGAAAGGTGTAGTTACATAAATGGGCTTAGAACCATTAGATACTTCACTTAGCCTGTAACTAGAGAAATGTATGGGATTATGTTTGAGCCTTGTATGAACCTTTTGGTTACTTTCTCAGTTTTGCTTGTCTGATTAACAGTTTATCTGTATTAACAACGAACGACCTAAAGAATGAACCAGTGGATTATGGATCTCAAGGTACGCGAGGCTTGTCATCAAAAGAGGTGGGAATTAATAACGAACTCTCTTGTATTCATTATTGTTTTATAAATCTATCTTTTATGAAATCCATGCATAACTTTGTTACTATATGATAGTGTATGCATGTATTATCTGTGTGTAATACAAACTAGTTTTGTTTTACATTTTGGGATGGGCTTGGATCTTTAGAAACAACCAATATCTGTGTTTTGGGAGTATTTACTTATCTTCAAAATGTGATTCTTTCCATTGACTGGAAAGTGGTTAAAATCTTTATTTATTGTTAGCATGAAAGGGAGAAGGTTTCCTTTTAATTGGTGTGAGATGTGTACCCCAAATGTTATATCTATTTTATGCAAGCTAGCTAGGCCTCGTTGGGTTGAATATTATGTAGGTCTGGTTTTAATTTGGTCATTATACTCTCCCTATTTCTGGACGGGGAAAACGCATGTCTCACACATGGATGTTTACTGTTTCTTTTAAAGTACTTTCCAAAGCTATTATTATTATGATTTGGTGTTTAGAGAGAATGATGTTGAGAATCTTATATAAGATTGTTGGATTTACGCGTGGGCGGTTATGGGCTCTCCAGTGTGTAAGAACTTCGATCGGATATAATGTTGTTACCATTTGTTTTCTTTGAATACTTGCTATGTAGAGTGCGCGTAGAATAAGGTACTGGTAAGGTACATATTGTTTATGACTTGAGGACGGAAACCTCATGGGCGCTTTAATGATCATTGAAGGATCCGCAACAGTCATGCTTTGCTACTCCGAAGGAATACGTCGCTCAACTATTATTTATGTTGTGAATGTGTGCCGGTTTATTGGTTGGTAGAACTTTATATTTCAGTACAATTATTATTTTAATACGCTTTATCTGTTTTTCCGCGTTTTAACGGTTTTTTAGTAAAACCTGCATTGTCTTTAAATCATTATAGTGATTACTTGAAAGTTAGTTGTTATTTCTACTGGGCACCCATTTTAGGGATGATGTGCTCACCCATTCCCACTTTCAGTTTCAGAGACAGATCAAGATGTATACGAGACGACGAAAGCTTCGAGGAGTTGGTTTCGTTAGTTGGTTAGATTCCGCTATGTTTATTTTGTTGTTTATATTCCATTTGTAAAACAGCTCACTATTAAAATATGTATCACTTGAGAGAAGTTCTTGTATTTATTTCAGAGAGGGTTTAGATTCAGGTTAATCTTTGTTTAGAACTTCAAGGTTAATGTTTTAATTAGATGTTTTAGATCGTTAGTGCCTCGTTATATAGTTAATCTCTTGGATTAGTCAGCTGCTAGCTTAGGGGGCGCTACACTCATCGTCTCATAAAGTCAACAACTGACTAACTAAATACACGTCTGCCTTGCAGACTCCACAACCACGAGACATCAATCGTGTCACATAGGGGGATATTAAATAGGGTTTGGCGGTCTACGACACGCGTGTTCATACACACGATGAGAATGTGAGCAAGTCGTGCAAGCAGTTAGAGGAGTTAGCAAATTAGTGGATGGAAAATCAACCAAGTCTCCGCACGACGAGCAACTGGTTTTAACACGATTTCCCACTTCTCCACTCTTTGACTCCAGCAACTGTCACACTTCATGGGATCAAGGTGTTTACAATTCTTGCAATATAAATAAGTCTCTGAATCATGATTGAAAGAACATACAATCTCTCGTCCGACAGACAACAAGAGATTAAGAACTCAACATCTGAGCAATTACTCTCAACAGAGGAAATTCAATCAATCGGAACTTATCTTATTTCTTCACGCAGAATACACAACACACCTTCAATCTTCGATCAACATTGATCTCACACATTTCTCAACTTCCCTCCTACAGATCGACCCATCCACCCTTGTGACCGAATTTGAAAAAGCGTGGGTACAACAACCACACCTAATATTTCGCTTAGCAATCTGTATGGACAAACTCTAACATACTTTCAAGAGAATCAACTAGACCCAATCTTAATAAAGTATATCAAATAGTTTTATCTCTCTTTCTTGATTCAATTCTTTATCAAGCAAATAGAAATTTGCGAGTCTAACTGAATACAAGAGAAATTACTTGAACGGTACCAAATACCAATGTTCAAGGATCAATCAATTTCAATCAACAACCAAAGGTCGGATTTCCAATCAATATCACACTGATTCAAGGTACAGTTGCGCTCTTTACGTCTCTGATCCCAGCAGGATACTACGCACTTGATTCCCTTAGTTAATCTCACTCACAACTAAGAGTTTCTACGACCTAATGTCGAAGACTTTAATAAACAAATCTGTATCACACAGAAAAGTCTACAGAATAGATAAATTTATCTCCCACAGAAATACCTACAAGTTTTGTTCCGTCTTTTGATGAATCAAGGTGAATAGGAACCAATTGATAACTCGGACTTATATTCCCGAAGAACAGCCTAGTATTATCAATCACCTCATAATAATCTTATCGACGCGGCGAAAGAAGATATTGTGGAATCACAAACGATGAGACGAAGATGTTTGTAACTTGTTTTCTATCTTGCCTATTGGAGATATAAATCTCAATCCAATCGTTACGATTATACTCAAAACGATAGAATCAGCAAGATCAGATCACACAACTACGAGAAAGTAGTATCGGTCTGGCTTCACAATCCCAATGAAGTCTTTAAGTCGTTAACCTGGTTTTCAAGAAGAAACCTAAGGTTAAAGGAGAATAGACTCTAGCTAATACAACTAGTATCACACGGAAGGTGTGGGGATTAGGTTCCCAGTTGCTAGAGTTCTCCCTTATATAGTCTTTCAAATCAGGGTTTGCAATCAATGTTAGCTTGGTAACAAAGCATTCAATATTCACCGCTAGATGAAAACTTGATTAGATTCAAGCTAATATCTTTCAACCGTTGGATCGAAAACTTAGCTTGTTACACACAAATGAATGTACTATTTTGGGTTTATGTAACCGTACCCAAACATGAACATTTGTTAGTTCAACAATAGTTAACCAAATGGTTAGCCGTATGAGCACTTTCATATCAACCATATTCTTCTTCACCATATCTAGTTCAAATGACTCAAATGAACTAGTTAGAGAGTTGTTCAATTGCAAGGAAATATTATGTAACTACACAAGACACAATCGAAGCAAAAACGATTTGATTCACTCGAATCGGTTCATGAACTATATAGTCACGGTTTGCATTTTGCATTCCTTAGTTAATATAAATAAGTTCACAAATACTTTATTTAGTCTCATTGATTATACGAAAGAAAGAATAGAAGCGAAACCTCGTACCAGATCGGATTTCTTGGCTCCCCACTTTAATGGATATGCATGAGGAGATGAACTACTGTCTGACATGGAGACGAAGGTACGATGATTAAAATTTCCTCTGTATGGTGAAATTAACTCGGAAATGAAGGAGATATTCACGAAGGTGATAGACTCAAAGTCTTGAAGATATATATACTGGATACGGTGGACACTTATCTTCTGCGAATAGTCAATTCAGTTGCGAATTCTACTGAAACCTTAAGTTTCAAACAAAATCAATACTGGAGACGCGGAAGAAAATAACGTACTAGGGACTGACCAAAGCTATACATAGTCAAAAAGCACTCACACGACTTTGTACACGTCACACATTTTCTCAGTGCGGCACATACATGTTTCACGGATGGAAATCACGCTGGAAGGAATCATGATGGGTTTTAGAACATGAGCATTGGTCCATTTCATCAATTTCGATCAAGAAGAATCAACATCAATAAAATAGTTGCTCATTCGAAATGAAAATCTTAATTCTGAAATGAAGCTGTTCAAATGAGCAAAAAGATATCTACTACGAAGACCAAGAAAAAAAACATTCAGATGTTTAAACAAGATTATGAGTAAGACTAATCGACAGAGTCATCTGGTTCGTTGTCATCATCATCATCATCCTCTGAGGAATCCTCTTTGGACTCTTTCTCAGAATCACTGTCTGAATCATCAGGGAATTCTTCTTTGATATCTCCATCTATCGCATCCAAGAGGTCTTCTTCATCACGTTCAGCTTGAAGATCAGCCTTAACCTGTCGCTCAATATCCCTGTGCGGTGGATATGGCTTACTTTTGCGTTCTGGAAACCTCCATACAAGTTCCTCTTCTTCCTCTTCAGCATCTGAATCTGAGGCTACACCATAAGGACGGGATCGAAGTCTCTCCTCGGCCTCTTGCGTTTTCCGCTGAATTCTACGCCTCTTCTCTCGATATTCAGCAAGTATCTCTTCCGTTTCCTTTCTCTTCAAGAACTCATCATGAGCAACTTTTGGATCATAAGGAGGCACCTTAGCATGAACACGTGCTTTAGCCATCAGAAGAGCTAGAGGAATAATCACTGCTGGAATACACCATTATCTGAAACCAGAAATGCGGAATCATGGATATGCCAATATCAATTTCACAACGAAATGGTAATCCTCAACTCTTACCTGTTTATGATTTCGCTAGCAATAGTGATTGTTATACATGAATTAACACTTCAAAACTTACTCGCTTCTTCAAAATCTACAAAAGACGAGCGAAACTCAGTTTTCATAAAATCATAAACACTTCTACTGTGTGAACATTCACCATAATTTATGAAAACTAAACAATATTTCATCATGGATAATTGTTTACTTTAAATCAAGCTTTGATTTTCAAAATATATATTTATATATATAACGTTAATTATTCACGTAAAATAAAAAAAATTTATTATTTTTGATGTGCGCAACAACTCACGCAAAAAAAAATTAACCGTGAACATGTCACAGCTTTATAAAAAAAAATTCGTGGATATTCCACGGTTTCATAACAAAAAAAAAACCTTTTTTTTTTCCTTCGTACGATCGTTCGTCTTTGCAATGAGGGTTATTTCGGTTTTATGAAAGATCACACCTCTTAAGATAAAGTTTTGGTTTCCATGAAAGTTCATAAACAAAATTTCATCACTGGACACAGGTCTATGTATAAAAAAAATCTCTCTTAAATCAGGGATTATTACTAGTTTCTCAAACTAACGATCGAACGAACATACGTTCCTAAAACAAGGGTTTTCATAAAACTCACATCCAAAAGTATGTATATACACATATTGATTTTATGATGAACAAATCATGAACAAAACAACAAGCTCTTAAAAAAATTGCTTACCTCGGTGCCGGCCGGAATATGGTCGAACTGTGGCACTCCGATCGGTGGCGTCTGTCGGCGGCGGCAAGCTCTGGCGAAAAAAATCCTCTCCTTCCTGCTTGCATGAAGGTGATGAAAGGGTGAAGATGGTGGTCGGTCGTGAAAAGAAAAAAAAAAGGATTAATTCCCTTTTATATCAAATTTTATTTCCAAAACCTAATTTCACAAGGATTTCCTTATTGGGCCCGGCCCGTGAATCCTAAACCGACCAAGGTTCCGTCATCAAATCAGCGGTTCTACACCAATTTATGCTCATTAGACGATGTTCTATCATGCCACTGGGATCTTCTTTCAAGCCGTGGTTCGCTCGCGCAATCGAAAGACCGGTAACATCTTATCTTACGACTAAGTTCAATTACTTGTTTCCTTCGTAACTGAAAATCACCATCCAGTGCTGACTGAGGAACGTGATTTTCCCTCACTAAGCAGGGGACTTAATGTAGATGGTGGATTTTTGACAAGGGATAAAATTATAAAATCATAATTATATGTGCTCCTGATCCAGCAATCAGATGAGTATTGAGGCTCATGTCTCTTATCGAAGCATGAAAGCTCATGCCACAAGAATCTCAGACTGAGAATATTGTCTCTCAGAGTATATGTAGATGTGTAGTCTCTCAGCTGAGGCAACGGCATATCTCATGAATACTGAGCAGTAATTACTTTTATATAGAATCGAAAGATTGGACGGCTCCTAGACAGCTTGCCTGCTAGTATAGAGCAATAACGTCTTCAGGATGTAACAATGTTTTCCCTGACTATGTAAAAGAAATATGACGCTTCAACAAGCTCATATCATTCAATTACTGAATAATTAATGCTCCTAGACAATCGTACTAGTATAGATCCCTCAATTAATTATTCCTAAATCATTAGATTCATTAACTGAATCCATGGAAAATATTCCAGGTTTTTTCATAATATTTCGTTACTTCAATTCATGGTTCTTCCCAGCAGAATTTCATGGGTTAGTAATAAATATTCAACACACGGGCATCTGAGCAACTATCGAGTAAGCCCCGACCAAAATGGTGCAAGTGTACTCAGCAATAATGCACTAACGAGCAGCTGAATGCACGAACGAGCAATCCAAAACACGAAGGAACGATGAACCTATGCAAAATAGGAAGAAAATAATAAATAATAAAATATTAATCAAGGCGCTGGGGACTGGGCCCACCGCCGGCCGATCGTGCCGTGGCCAGTCCCATGCTCAATTTTATATTTTATCATATTTTTATTATTTTCCTTGATCTCATGAAAATCCCTTCATTTGAACAAATATCTTTCGTTTTAAGGAAACTCCTCAGTTTCATGGTGTTTCCTTCACATCAAGGAAGTAATATAAAATTGGGAAAGGTGTCGTGGGACCGGGTCTACTAGCCGGTCGGCTATACCCTAGTCGTGGCCGGTCCCACACCTCATGATTCCTCATTATTTTATTATTATATCCCTCATCTCATGAAAACTCCTTAATCTCATGATATTTCCTTCAAGTCATGAAAAATAATATAAAATTAGGGAAACTCGTGGGACCGGGCCCTAGACGGCCGGTCATGCCCTAGCGGTCCCACACGCCCCTTATTTTATTATTATTATTTTTTACGTTTCCTTCATTCCATGAAATTTCTTGATTTCGTGATATTTCCTTCAAATTATGAAAATTCCTTCAAATCATGAAATAATACATAAAACTGGGGAAAGCTCACGGGACCGGGCCCTAGCCGGCCGACCATGCCCAAGCTGGTCCCACACGCCCTTATTTTATTATTATTAATATTATTTGTTTCCTTCATCTCATGGAAACTCCTTCACTTCAAGGAAACTCCTTGATTTCAACAAAACTCCTTGGTTTCAACAAACTCCTTGATTTCATGATATTTTCCTAAAATCATGAAAAATAATATAAAATTAGGAAAAGTGCCATGGGACCGGGCTCTTTGGCCGGCCGGCCATGCCTTGGCCGTAGCCGGTCCCACACTTCATGATTCCTTAATTTATTAATATTATTTCCTTCATCTTATGAAGTTTCCTCTGTTTCAGCAAAATCCTTGATTTCTTCATATTTTCTCAAAATGTTGCTCAAACGCACATCAGAAAATATCAAAATTCTCAGGACTGAGACACGGACACTTTGGCGATGCGAGCATACTACCTTGACCGACCAAGGTTGGCTCTTTGGCTTGCAATATGCCGGTCCCACATACTTTCATCATTTGACCTAATTTGTTCACATTAGGTTCAAATGCTTCCAAACAATTTTGGAATTTCATAAAACGATCGTCAGTCAATCCCGTGACCAACCAGGGCCGGTTTTCATGACCCCTTGGTCGGTCCCTCATCTCTTCATAATAATTAGGTTTTATCACGTAAGGCTCAGACGAGCATTATTTTAATAAATAATTAAACCAGTATTTAATCATCTTTTCACCAACTGGTCTTCAAGAGACTTTGGTATTTTGTTCACTCGAGCATCTGAGCGCTACATGGTCGATCCATCATCCCATATAGCCGGTCCCTCCTTCACTCCATGGTTGATTTTCAATAAATCATCAATTGATCAGCAATAAGGATTTCGAATCCAAAGCTCTGCAAAAACATAATTCTGAGCAGATTCAAACACTAATAAATTTACGAAGATCCCATGATAAACATTTTATTAATTATACTCGGTTCAGTTGCCAGTATCTTAAAATAATATTTTATTTGGTCATGCTACCAATAATTCATCAAACGAGCAACACTTGCTCAAATGAGCAATATTTGCTCAGACTAAGGAATATTGGTTCAACTATCAATATTAAACAATTCATCAAGTGAACAATATTTGTTCACCTTAACTATCAACATTTATTCGACAATTGCACCTCTGTCTCAACAGACACGTTCAATTCATGAGTCTCAGAACATTTGCAAATCACGTTCGACTCAGCAATACAAGGACTCATCGTCCCATGAAGTCAGCAACTGACTAACTAAATACACGTCTGCCTTGCAAATTCCACAATCACGAGACATCATTCGTGTTACATGGGGGGATATTAACTAGGATTTTGGTCTGGCGGTCTACGTCACGTGTGTTCATACACACGATGAGAATATGAGCAAGTTGTGCAATCAGTTGAAGGAGTTAACAAAGTAGTGAGTAGAAAATCAACCAAGTCTATGCACGATGAGCAACTAGTTTTAACACGATTTCCACTTCCCCACTCTTTGACTCCAGCAACTGTCACACTTCATGGGATCAAGGTGTTTACAATTCTAGCAATATAAATAAATCTCTGAATCATGATTGAAAATAACATAATCTTTCATCGAACAGATAACACGAGATTAACATCTCAACGTCTGAGCAGTTACTCTCAACAGAGCAAATTCAATAAATCAGAGCTTATCTTATTTCTTTACGCAGAATACACAACACACCTACAATCTTCGATCACCATTGATCTCACACATTTCTCAGCTTCCCTCCTACAGATCGACCCATCCTCTCTTGTGACCGAATTGACTCTGGAACGACCATTGTCTTGGTTTAGGTCGGAGTCCTACAGATTGATCTCTCGAATTCAAAACACTCCCTTCTTGCAGTGCATCTGTGTGAGGTTTAACAGTTCGCTCGGTTCAAGGAGTTTCCTCCGCACGGTCGTCTCCTCAATTCCGTAAAAACCAGCAAATCGTTTTCCCCATCTACAGATTGGCGACCACAGTGGGAGATCATTTTCTCGGTTGCAATCTCAATTCTCACGAAGATGGTCGGTTTTATATCCAATTCAGTTACTCTAAACTCCAGTCAGAATCTCTCAAATGGTGACGCTTCTATGGCTCATCCGAATGATTCCGGTAATATTCGTCATCCGTACTTTACTACGTCTTTTATATCTATTAATGCATTCGATGGAGAAATTTCGTCACTATATGGGCTGTCGTAGGCTCAACAAATTAATAAATATATTTCCCACTAACTAATTGGTAATATAGCGGTAGTAAGAGATCGTTCCCACAGAGAGCTGTGTAATTGATAGGTTATTTGTATTAGCAAAATAAATTAAATAACAAAAGGGGGTTTTGGTTTATAAGATATAATTGAAAAGACAATAAGAAGAAAGGGATGATTAAGGAATCCTTCGCTGTTACCAAGCGATAGCTGGATTAATATACTTATCTATCATTCGTAAGAATCATTCATCACCAACCATAGAATAACAGCTAGCTCAGTGTTATCCCCAAAACTCCTTATACCACAGATACAGAATCTCTCCAATATCATATTCTATTCAACCGAACCACCAAGTAGTAGCTCACTCAAGGTGAAATCCAACCGAATGCTTTAAGCTTCGTGAATTAGGTTAATCCCAGTAGTTAAACTCTTAGCTCAAGGCTTACTTGCTGGTGTTGTTTTCACACAAGATTCCTCCACAGAATCCCTCTGTAAGGTCTCGTGATTCTACTTGTGTAGAGAGTTATTCGACGATTATTTATCTCCTAACTTCTACTAGCAATAGAACGATCAATAGATCAATCTAGCGTGCACTCCAAATCAATCTAAGAACCATTCATAAATCCTAGATATAGTAAAGACAAACGATGATGATAAAAATTCTCAATAGATTTGTATTATTAATAAAGCTTCACGCTTAGAACATTGAATTCATCCTTAATCAACAAAGGATTTAGCTACTCATATTACAAAGAAGATGAAGAATGGTGGTTTCCCCCAAAAGGGGTAAACCCTAGGTTTTGATATAGAACTTGTGATATGAGATTCGGTATACTGATTTTACATAACCTAATACTTTTTTATAGGTTTACATTGCTTGGTCTCCAAGTATTTAGTTAGGTTTAGGAACCCGACCCGAAAATATGACCTAACGACTCCAAACGTGCCCTTAGGCCTTCCAAGGTGTGAATACACGTTTCCCATTTGATAAGTTCGCGTACCCAGTACGCAAACTTCAAATTCCATCATATATTTTCGGAAATAAGTCTGGGAACTCGGTTCGCAAACCCAGTTCGCGGACTTCACTGTCTTCGGTATTCAATGAAAACTGTTTTGGCCACAACTTCTTCATCCGAACTCGGAATGTCCTCATTATTTTTGCATTATTTTTATCTTTCAATTCTATTCAAAATGATGATTATAAATCCTTAATTTTAATGAGTTAAGATTGTTCTTTGGCCTGTGTCTTGATTATGAGCGTTTTGCTCCTTTTCGTCGCACTTCTTCCACTTCTCTTGGACTTGGGCACTTTGATACTTGGAATACTTCTCTTTTTAGATCTTTTCAGCACTTTGTAGCTCCTTTTTGGATGATTCACCTAATAGAGACAAATAAGAGAAAACAATAGTAATAGTACGAATACATGCAAGAATAATAGCTAAAACAAGTATGGAATGGACACTAAAATCATATGAATTATGCACTTATCAAATTCCCCCACACTTAGATTTTGCTAGTCCTCGATCAAGCTAAATAAAACTAATCTTAAATACAAAAACTCCATGTCGTGAGGATACGGTTACTCTTAGCATGAATAACAGGCCTTTAAACCCCTAGGTGTCCCTAGTGGACGAGTTATAGTCTCGTGAGGGTTTACAAGAGGTATACCCAAAAACGTACTCCAATCTCTCGCCTTAGAAGAACCGCTAATGATAGACATAAAGTAGAAAGCCAAATAATTAGCTTGCATAAGTTCTTGAGATGCAAACATCCCACATACGTTCCAATCATCACACACAAGCAAAAACTTACGTGTGACATTCAACCTGATTACAAAACTCTACTAAGATAGTCATCATACTTGTTGCAACGTTTGTTACAACACTCGCATACTGAAATCACATGGATAGATAAGAAAATGGAGATAGAAAAGTGAAGTGTGCAAATGTTGACTTAAGTGAAATATGTTACCCACAATACATGTATGAATGTCGTCAAAGGATATATATTTATAGTGCACTAGTTGAGAGAAGCACCAATTTAACTCGACCACATGATTAGATACTCTAAGCGCATGTTCCTTTTCAACAAGTATGTGATAGTTGCCTTGGATCCTGCACTCCACGCTTGCTTAGGCGACGGAGACAGAGACAACGTTTCACACATACTGCTATCAAAGTATCAAGAACCTCAACAATAGTCTTTTTGACTTGCTATATAATGATGATATGGTTTTTGTTTTCATCGACTATGATTATCCGCGATTCCGGACCTATCATTTATTAATGTCGATAAAAGAAGAGGAGCCTTATTTATTTTCTTTTTCTTTTTCTTTCTTTTTTTTTTTCGGCTCACTCTTTATGAGTGTTAGACAATTGTCTACGGGGCTTTCAAATACTCAACCGATGATTACCTTGTTAAAACATCCACGGTAGTATCAGGATCCCACCAAATCACTTTAGAGAAACATATAACTGCAAAAATAAAAAGAAAGTGATTCAATAATGATTAATTGCGAGGATAAATCTTTCAAATGACTACCATAGATTAGTTTCACATTCAATTATGAACGTATATATATTTAAGGATTGAAATAAATGGAACTTAATCTATAGTCGTAAGAACTGTTTCAACCTAAAAAGGTTTAGAGTGTCATCCTAAATAGCTCATAATTAACTCCAAAAGATGAAGTCTCAAGAATGCAAGAAATAAAAGGGTATTATTTTTTATTTATTTATTTATTTTATATATTCCAAACATGCTTAACTACTCCCCCACACTTAAACTCAACATTGTCCTCAATGTTCAAAACCGAAAATTCTGATTTCTGACATAACAACCTTGAAAAACTCAAAAACTGTACAAATGGGTAGGGAACTAGAAAACATCCTAAACGAAAGTTGTTCACCTACATATTTTCTATAACGTGTCAAAATTTCACAGTTTTTCGATAAACAGTCTGACTTTTATGGCTTCCGGACTGACAGTCATGCAATCTGAAAAAGTTCTGAAAAAAATACCAAAACTCAAATGTCCAGGACTATCGCTCCAACTTAACAGACTCCGAATTCAGATTTTCTTTTTGTAGAGTAAAGGTATATCTGTCCTATTTAAAGGTTGGGGTCAACCACTCAAATCGGACTTCGTATGAAGTCTCGAGAGCTATTTTCGTAACAAGTACGCAGTCAGAATTTTCTGACGATAATTCGTCAAAACTTTCATTATAGATATAAGACTTTGTAAAATCTAAGATGGTAATGCAAGATATGATATGAAAAACTAAGAAAACTAAAAACAAAAGGGATAGAGACACAAAACCGATGGGTTGTATCCCATCTAGCGTTTGGTTTAACGTCGACAGCCCGACGTTATTGTTATCGTCTGTACACCAACAATATGAAAATTTGGCAATCCTTCCAAATAACAATCTGCAATTCCATTAATAACTTCAAAGTAACATTAGCATAAAATATAAATATTGAATCTATCACTTTATTGAAGTTTCCCCCACACTTAGTCTTTTTTACACTCGAAAGTGGATAGAGAACATAGAATTCGGGAACTTCAAAAGGTTCCTCAGCTTGGTGAACCTGCACAATACTCGAATCAAACACATCAAGTGGTGGATACTTAGAAGCAAAATAATCTGTTAAAACTTTAGAAGCAAACAACTCTAATCCTAAGTGATGTCGATCAAAAGATTTAGAAATATGCAAAGGATTAGACAAACCTTCCACAATCTCTGGTATTACAGGATCCTCATCATTCTTAAAGAATTACAATGAATTATATACCTCATTAGTATCGTGGTCCTCTATCAAACTATTTAGCCATTCTTCGTCAGTTTCCGCTTCAATCAAAATCTCGGCATCATTATAATCTTTGGCTAGCTCAATTGGGTCTTCCACAACTTCAACCAATTTGGTTTCATTCTCAATCTCTATTTCTTCAACAACCTCGTCATCGGAATTAGAATCATCTCCTAGAAAGTTTAGTTCATTGGTGCAAATCCTAAAATCATTGTTTGAGTACGTTACACCATTTATAACAACGGTTACGTCATATCCATTCTCCTCCTTTTGAATTGGCGAGTGATCATTATAATGATCCAGAGTTGGAATAACATTACCATTATTGCAAGGACTTTCCAAAGTTTGCTCATCTTCAAGATACTCATGAATCGTATATCCATTAGTGATTGTGGGAACGTCAGAATTGATTTTGCTTTGAGGCCAAACTTCTTCCTTAGTTATTCCCTTCTTGATTTGATCAATGTCTCTTCTTAGGTTGTCAATAAACTCTTGAAGTTCTTGAAGTGTATCTTCAGTCTTTTTGTTGTGTTCATCCAGCTGTTGGTTTTCCCGATCCAAACTATTCATAGATTGGTTCATTATATCTTCGAGAGTAGAAGAACTATTTTTAGGAGCATAACTTTCCATAGTCTGGTCGCATTCATCCATCATTTGAATGTGTTGGTCCAACTTTTGATTTTCCCGATCCATATTATCCATAAATCAGTGCATTAGATCTGTAAGACTAGAAGAATCATGATTAGAGGCATAACTATCCCCCCATCCTTGTGGTTTTTCACTTACATACCCGTCATAAGGTTGTTGATATGCATGAGAATAACCATAAGGTTCCGTAGGATATTGATCACAACCAAAAGATTGGTTTTGATTATACCCATAGGATGGTTGGTATTTTTCATATGAATGAGATTGAAAACCATATTGATTACCACTGTATTTGTAATTTTGTACTCCGTACATGTTATTTCCGTAAGGAAACATGACGACTCACAAGAACAAAAGACAATATCAAAACAAAAACCTAAAAAAAATAAAAATAAGCTAAACAAATAACAAATCAATTAGCAACTTCTCCCCGGCAGCGACGCCAAAATTTGTATGGGCTGTCGTAGGCTCAACAAATTAATAAATATATTTCCCACTAATTAACTGGTAATATAACGGTAGTAAGAGATCGTTCCCACAGAGAGATGTGTAATTGATAGGTTGTTTGTATTAGCAAAATAAATTGAATAACAAAAGGGGGTTTTGGTTTATAAGATATAATTGAAAAGACAATAAGAAGAAAGGGATGATTAAGGAATCCTTCGTCGTTACCAAGCGATAGCTGGATTAATATACTTATTTATCGTTCGTAAGAACCATTCATCACCAACCATAGAATAACAGCTAGCTCAGTGATATCCCAAAAACTCTTTATACCACGGATATGGAATCTCTCCAATATCAGATTCTATTCAACCGAACCACCAAGTAGTAGCTCACTCAAGGTGTAATCCAACCGAATGCTTTAAGCTTTGTGAATTAGGTTAATCCCAGTAGCTAAACTCTTAGCTCAAGGTTTACTTGCTGGTGTTGTTTTCACACACGATTCCTCCACAGAATCCCTCTGTAAGGTCTCGTGATTTCTACTTGTGTAGAGAGTTATTCGACGATTACTTATCTCCTAACTTCTACTAGCAATAGAACGATCAATAGATCAATCTAGCGTGCACTCTAAATCAATCTAAGAACCATTCATAAACCCTAGATATAGTAAAGACAAACGATGATGATACAAATTATCAATAGATTTGTATTATTAATAAAGCTTCACATTTAGAACATTGAATTCATCCTTAATCAACAAAGTATTTAGCTACTCATATTACAAAGAAGATGAAGAATGGTGGTTTCCCCCAAAAGGGGTAAACCCTAGGTTTTGATATAGAACTTGTGATATGAGATTTGATATATTGATTTTACATAACCTAATACCTTTTTATAGGTTTACATTGCTTGGTATCCAAGTATTTAGTTAGGTTTAGGAACCCGACCCGAAAATATGACCTAACGACTCCAAACGTGCCCTTAGGCCTTCCAAGGTGTGAATACACGTTTCCCATTTGATAAGTTAGCGTACCCAGTCCACAAACTTCAAATTCCAGCATATATGTTCGGAAATAAGTCTGCGAACTCGGTTCGCAAACCCAGTTCGCGGACTTCACTGTCTTCGGTATTCAATGAAAACTATTTTGGCCACAACTTCTTCATCCAAACTCGGAATGTCCTCATTATTTTTGCATTCTTTTTATATTTGAATTCTCTTCAAGATGATGATGATAAATCCTTAACTTGAATGAGTTAAGATCGGTCTTTGGCCTGTGTCTTGATTATGAGCGTTTTGCTCCTTTTCGTCGCACTTCTTCCACTTCTCTTGGACTTGGGCACTTGGATACTTGGAATACTTCTTTTTTTAGATCTTTTCACCACTTTGTAGATTATTTTTGGATGATTCATCTAATAGAGACAAATAAGAGAAAACAATAGTAATAGTACGAATACATGCAAGAATAATAGCTAAAACAAGTATGGAATGGACACTAAAATCATATGAATTATGCACTTATCAGTCACTAGCCGAACTGGCACGAAGGCAAGAGATCTTAGAAAGGAACATAAATCGATTAAAGGAAGCGATCGATAATTTGTTCAACTTCATGGTGGACCTGACAAGAATCTTAGGAGCTCAAGTCGTGGAGCGCTCATCTCACGACAGCACTGACGCTAGCCCTCAAGCCAAAAGCGTCACCACCTATGAGAAGCCGGTGGATCAAGAAGTCACACACTTGATTGAAAATCTATGTGAACTCCTGCACTTCTCAAGGGATCAACGTACGAACACGTTCGCTGCACTCAACCAAATATCATCAGACGTGCAACTAACTCCGTCATGCTTAGCCGTTGAAGAAGCATCCATGATGTCTGAGCATTCGATCAACGGTATCACCTTCGGAGAAGAAGATCGCATGGAAGATGAAGGTCATAATCGTGCCTTATACGTGACGGGTTTTATCAGAGACTCTGAATTCAAAAGGGCTCTTGTCTATACAGGCGCTTCTACAAATATTATTACTATGAAGACTTTCAAAGCGGTCAAGTTCCCAAAGAATAAAATTGTTCGCTATACAATCTTGATGACAGGTTTCGAAGGAAGTCAGATCCATACATAGACCTGAAGGTAGGGCCTATTCAATCAAAGGCCAAATTTCAAGTGATCGAACAAGAGCCTGATTATCACATGATACTCGGACGACCGTGGATCCATGACAATAAAGTGGTCCCTTCAACGTACCATCAATGCATGAAGGCTCTGCTCAATAACAAAATTGTTCGTATCGCGGCTTCATCATCTCCTTACGCCCCGGTCTATGACCCTGAATTTCTTGAGTCTCAAAAAGACATCCCCGAACCTCCAAGCAAGATTTACAGTACTCCACTCCCTAGCTGGAAATCCATTGAAAAGGTTGCCGACAAGCCATCGTTCTCAGGTACGATCAAGTCATCTGCTACACCAATTAAACGCTGTAAGGATCAGGTCTCGACTCCAAGATCTAATTCATAGCCATACATGATGCGGAGGGGAGGATCATTTATCGTCGATGCAAATATTAGCAAGTAATAGGGGAGAACGATGAAAAGTCTCCCTGCCCCGAAGAATCATGTCAAAGCGAACCATCACTCGAATAAGAGGTTCAAGATGCTCCACGACAATTGCAAAACGGCACCGACTCCACTACTGATGATCTCGAAACAATCAACATCTGGGCAGATGATGATCCAAGGCCACTTTTAATTAGCTCATCACTGTCACCAGAGGAACGGACGGAACTGGTAAACTTTCTGAAAGAGTATCAAGATGTCTTCGCCTAGACGTACGGAGAAATGCCTGGTCTAGATGACAAATTGGTTACTCATCGTCTGCACATCACTCCTGGATCCAAAGTTGTCAAACAACCGCCTAGAAAATTCATACACGAAGTCGATGAGCAAATCAAAGTCGAGATTCAGAAACTACTAGCAGCGGGGTTCATCAAACCTATTCAATACCCAACATGGCTGGCGAACGTTGTTGCTGTCAAGAAGAAAAATGGTCAAATCAGATGATGTGTTGATTTCAGGAATCTGAATAAATGTTGTCCGAAAGATGATTTTCCATTACCCAACATTGATATGCTCGTTGATGCAACCAGTGGTCACGTTATGTTCTCATTCATGGATGGTTACAGTGGATACAACCAGATCAAGATGTCCGAGCATGATGCCAGCAAGACCGCATTCCGTACTCCTATTGGGAATTTCCACTACACTATGATGCCCTTTAGATTAAAGAATTCCGGTGCTACTTATCAGCGAGCCATGACTGCCATATTCCACGACATGATGCACAAACAAGTGGAAGACTATGTTGATGATGTGATGGTAAAGTCGAAGACTCGAGCATCCCACCTTGAAGTCCTGAGACAAGATTTTGAAAGATGCAGAAAATACAAATTAAAGATGAACCCTCTGAAGTGTGCTTTTGGTGTTTCCTCCGGAAAGTTTCTAGGATTCCTAGTCAGAGCAGAAGGAATCAAAGTCGATCCAGACAAAACGAAAGCTATTACTATCATACCTCCTCCACGCACTGTGAAGGAACTCCAGAGTTTTATGGGAAAGGTAAATTATATTCGACGCTTCATTCCTGGATTGGCTCAACTCATTGCTTCGTTCACCCCTCTACTGAAGAAAGGAGAAAGTTTTACACGGACAACCGTTCAATAAGAAGCATTCCAGAAAATACAGCAGATACTATTATCACCTGCTGTTATGAAATCTCCAGTGCAAGGACGACCACTGATACTTTACACAGCTTCCAGTGATGTTGCTATCGGAGCACTTCTTGCTCAAGAAGACGAAGAAGGCATCGAACGACCGATCTACTACTTCAGCCGTACAATGAGAGACGCTCAACTCCGGTACCCAAATCCGAAAGAGCATGTCTAGCATTGGTGCACACAATCCATAAGTTTAGGCACTATATTCTATCCAACAGAGTCATGCTCGTTTCCAAAGCTGACCCTATAAAGTTTTTGCTATCAAAGCCAGCCTTGATCGGGAGACCAGTAAAGTGGCTACTTCAGATGTCAGAGTTTGACATAGCTTGTGTACCACCTAAAGCAATCAAAGGACAAGCAGTTGCAGACTTGATCGCTGCTTTTCCATGGGAAGACACAACAACGTTACACGAAGATGTGTCAGGCGAATTTCCATAAGTCTTAGTTATCAAAGAAGAGACGTGGCTTTTATACTTCGACGGATCCATCATGCCTAGCAATGATACTGGAGGAGCGGGCATGGTACTAGTATCTCCATCTTGCGAAGTCTTCTCACACTCATTCAAGTTGGATTTTCATTGTACCAACAATTCAGCAGAATATGAAGCTTTCTTACTAGGCTTGTCTTTGGCCAAGCAAGCAGGAGCAACACACCTTGAGATAAGGGGAGATTCAAAACTACTGGTCAATCAAACGAACGGAGCATACACTCTCAAAGAAATCACGCTCGCCCCATTCAGAGCTGAAGCTCAGAGGATATTAACTCATTTTGTTGATGCAACGATTGTCCATACTGGACGAACTAACAATAGGCATATTGACTGCATAGCAACTCTCGCATCTAAGCTTCAATTCGAAGGAACAGAGAAACAATCACAGTACAGAGGCGTACTGTGTCATCTACCTGGCTTGCTCAAGTCGAATACATTCAAACAAACGATTGGCGAGCACCTATTATTCATAAATTGAGCAGTTCTCTTTCAGAAGGGAAAGTCAGCCTCAAGGAATTAAAGAATTATTTCTTGCTTCACGGAGCGTTATACTATCGAAATCCTGTTGGGTCCTTATCACGATGTCTCGGAAACGATGAAGCGAACGAACAACTCAAACACGTACACAAAGAAATCTGCAGACATACATTGGTGGTAACACTTTATAGAAAGCTCCAAAGAATGGGATACCATTGGCCTTCCATGGAGACTCAATCAAGAATCCTGCAAGGATCTTGTCCCAATTGTCAGACGCCTCCTCATTACTTAGAATCTTTGACAGTCCATCACACTGGGACTGGAGGGAGCCTTACATCAAGTACCTTCGAGACAATGAATTACCGTAGGAAAAGAAAGAAACAATCAAACTCATTTAGAGAGCTTAAAGATTTGTCTTTCTTGATGGAATCTTATACCGTAAATTTTTTGGTGGAAATTTACTGAGATGCTTAGCGGAGCATGAAATCCCAATAATTTTAAAAAAAAAAATGCACGATGGACAACATCAGGGAAAAACGAAATTATTTCTTCAGATTCATGAGAAATATTATTGGCCGACCATGGAAGACGATGCAGCTGCGCACGTTCAGAGGTGTCATCAATGCCAAGTCCATGGTAATCTCATCCACACTCCTTGTCTCCCATTGAATTCTGTGAGTAGTCCATGGACTTTCTATAGCTGGGGACTGGATATTATCGGGAAGATCAATCCAGCATCTTCGAAGTAGCATGAATACATCATCACTGCAACTGAGTATTTTACCAAATGGGTTGAAGCCATTCCTCTATGAAGCACCACTGGAGTCACGATTGCAGCCTTCATCAAAGAATACATAATATGTATATTTGGTGTTCCTAAACACATTGTCGCCGATAATGGAACTCCTTTTGCCAACAAGCAAGTGACAGAACTGCTCGAGGAATACGGCATCAAACAAGTTTTCTCCACACCATACTATCCCCAGGGAAACGGACAAGCAGAAAGCACCAACAAAACTTTGACCCGAATTCTCAGCCGAACAATTCATGATAATCCGCGAACGTGGCATGAACAATTGCCTATGGCTTTATGGGCCTACCGGACCGCACCAAGAAGCCCGATCGGAACTTCACCATACTTTTTTGTCTATGGATCCGACAACATACTCCCAGGAGAAATCAAAATTCCTTCAGCAAGGATTGCAACAGCCAGTGGAGTACAATGGGATGAAGCTGAAGTGTCCAAGTCAAGAATTGTTGAACTGGACATGCTTGAGTCGAGGAGGGCTAAAGTAGAAAAATACGTGGAAGCATACAAACAAAGGATCTCCGGATCATATAACAAATTGGTAAGACCTCGAACATTCCAAGTAGGAGATTTGGTATTAAAGACAGCAAAGCACATTCAACAAGATTTGTCCGCTCCCAAGTTCTCTCCGAAATGGGAAGGACCATATGTAGTCATCAAGGCAGTATCCAGTGGATATTACAAGATATTAGCTATTAATGGAGGAGTTGAAGGAAATATAATCAACCGCAAGTGGCTCAAAGCATATCATGCCTGATCCGTAGAAAAAAATTACCTTTTCATCATTTCAAGCATTTTCAAAATGTAATTTATATTCCTCCAAAGTGCATGCAAAATGCTCCTTTGTTCATTAAACATTTCATAAATGAACAAAATTCCTTCATGTCATGATCAATTATTTTACCTAAAAGAAAATCCTAAACCTACTCAGAAAACGACAATCATAAACGCTCATCTAGAGCACACCGTCCAATAACAGATAATTCTTACTAGACATCATCTTCAACTTCGTTCGCAAGTTTTTATTTCTTATCCTAAGATCATCAATTGCTTTATTAACTCTTGCTGATTCCAAAGCGAGCGCTCTCTCTTCCTCCATGATAGCAGTCGACGAAGAAATCATGTGGGCAACCACGGCAGCCCCATCAATCTTGATAATTTCGATGCGAAGACGAAGCCAGCCTACATTGAATTTCAAGAGCTCACAATTTGAGATCATATCATTCCACCTGTAAATATGTTTATTCTTAACATCCCACAAGTTCGTCTTGTTCATCTTATCAATGATAGTCAACAAGCCAGCAACCGTGGTCAAGAGAGTTGGAAGAAAACCCCTTCATAATTCCATGGTGGAAATGTGTCCATACTTTCTCCATATTTTGGTGTACAGCGGCACATAACACTTGGGCACGATGAAGCCACCAACAAGTTGATTATCTGGGAAAATATTTTCCATGGGTATATCAAAAGGAAGTCCAGCAGTCGGATACTCATGGTCAAGGACCTCGACATCAACATCTACAAGGCTAATCGAATCGTCATCAATATGATCATCATTAATTGTTGTTTCCTGTCTCTTCTTCTTTCCGTCCTCAACAACATGAACATCAACCTGCAAATGCAACATTCAGAGTTAATAGATGTTTGAATAAACAATCAAAATAAATCTTCTTCAAAACTCACAGATGTTCCAGCACCCATATAGGAAGACTTGAAACGAGCAGGGATCTTGATGGTGCGTTTGGGTCTTGAGTTATGTGGAGAAAAAGAAGAACATTGATCCTGGTTTATCTGTAACAAATACTTTCTTTAGTCTCATTGATTATACGAAAGAAATAATAGAAGGGAAACCTCGTACCAGATCGGATTTCTTGGCTCCCCACTTTAATGGAGATGCATGAGGAGATGAACTACTGTCTGACATGGAGACGGAGGTACGATGATTAAAATTTCCTTTGTATGGTGAAATTAACTCGGAAATGAAGGAGATATTCACGAAGGTGATAGACTCAAAGTCTTGAAGATATATATATATATTGGATACGGTGGACACTTATCTTCTGCGAATAGTCAATTCAGTTGCGAATTCTAATGAAACCCTAAGTTTCAAAGAAGATCAATACTGGAGGCGCGAAAGAAAATAACGTACTGGGGAATGACCAAAGCTAGACATAGTCAAAAAGCATCCGCACGGCTTTGTACACTTCGCACATTTTCTCAGTGCGGAACATACATGTTTCACGGATGAAAATCACGCTGGAAGGAATCATGATGGGTTTTAGCACATGAGTATTGGTCCATTTCATCAATTTCGATAAAGAAGAATCAACATCAATAAAAGGGTTTCGCATTCAAAAAGAAAATCCTAATTCTGAAATGAAGCTGTTCAAATGAGCAAAAAGATATCTACTACGAAGACCAAGAAAAAAAACATTCAGATGTTTAAACAAGATTATGAGTAAGACTAATCGTCAGAGTCATCTGATTCGTTGTCATCATCATCATCATCCTCTGAGGAATCCTCTTCGGACTCTTTCTCAGAATCACTGTCTGAATCATCAGGGAATTCTTCTTCGATATCGCCGTCTATCGCATCCAAGAGGTCTTCTTCATCACGTTCAGCTTGAAGATCATCCTTAACCTGTCGCTCAATCTCCCTGTGCGGTGGATATGGCTTACTTTTGCGTTCTGGAAACCTCCATACAAGTTCCTCTTCAGCATCTGAATCTGATGCTACACCATAAGGACGGGATCGGAGTCTCTCCTCGGCCTCTTGTTTTTTTCGCTGAATTCTACGCCTCTTCTCTCGATATTCAGCAAGTATCTCTTCCCTTTCCTTTCTCTTCAAGAAATCATCATGAGCAAATTTTGGATCATAAGGAGGCACCTTAGCATGAACACGTGCCTTAGCCATCGGAATCCTGAAATCCTCATCAGAAGAGCTAGAGGAATAATCACTGCTGGAAGACACCATTATCTGAAACCAGAAACGCGGAATCATGGATATGCCAATATCAATTTCACAACGAAATGGTAATCCTCAACTCTTACTTGTTTATGATTTCGCTAGCAATAGTGATTGTTATACAAGAATTAACACTTCAAAACTTGCTCGCTTCTTCGAAATCTACAAAAGACGAGCGAAACTCAGTTTTCATAAAATCATAAACACTTCTACTGTGTGAAAATTCACCATAATTTATGAAAACTAAACAATATTTCATCGTGGATAATTGTTTACTATAAATCAAGCTTTGATTTTCAATATATATATATATATATATATATATATATATATATATATATATATAACGTGAATTATTCACGTAAAATAAAAAAAATTATTATTTTTGATGTGAGCAACAACACACGTAAAAAAAAAATTATCCGTGAACATGTCACGGTTTTATAAAGAAAAATATATTCGTGGATATTCCACGGTTTCATAACAAAAAAAAAAACATTCTTTTTTCCTTCGTACGATCGTCCGTCTTTGCAATGAGGGTTATTTCGATTTTATGAAAGCTCACACCTCTTGAGATAAAGTTTTGGTTTCCATGAAAGTTCATAAACAAAATTTCATCACTGGACACAGGTCTATGTATAAAAAAAATCTCTCTTAAATCAGGGATTATTACTAGTTTCTCAAACTAACGATCGAACGAACATACGTTCCTAAAACAAGGGTTTTCATAAAACTCACATCCAAAAGTATGTATATACACATATTGATTTTATGATGAACAACTCATGAACAAAACAACAAGCTCTTAAAAAAATTGCTTACCTCGGTGCCTGCCGGAATATGGTCGGACGGTGGCAGTCCGGTCGGTGGCGTCTGTCGGCGACGGCAAGCTCCGGCGAAAAATCCTCTCCTTCCTGCTGGCGTGAAGGTGATGAAAGGGTGAAGATGGTGGTCGGTCATGAAAAGAAATAAAAAAAAAGGATTAATTCCCTTTTATATCAAATTTTATTTCCAAAACCTAATTTCACAAGGATTTCCTTATTGGGCCAGGCCCGTGAATCCTAAACCGACCAAGGTCCCGTCATCAAATCAGCGGTTCTACACCAATTTATGCTCATTAGGCGATGTTCTATCATGCCACTGGGATCTTCGTTCAAGCCGTGGTTCGCTCGCGCAATCGAAAGACCGGTAACATCTTATCTTACGACTAATTTCAATTACTTGTTTCGTTCGTAACTGAAAATCACCATCCATTGCTGACTGAGGAACGTGACTGTCCCTCACTAAGCAGGGGACTTAATGTAGATGGTGGATTTTTGACAAGGGCTAAAATTGTAAAACCATAATCATATGTGCTCCTGATCCAGCAATCAAATGAGTATTGAGGCTCATATCTCTTATTGAAGCATGAAAGCTCATGCCACAAGAATCTCTGACTGAGAATATTGTCTCTCAGAGTGTATGTATATGTGTAGTCTCTCAGCTGAGGCAACGACATATCTCATGAATACTGAGCAGTACTTACTTCTATAAAGAATCGAAAGATTGGACGACTCCTAGACAGCTTGTCTGCTGGTATAGAGCAATAACGTCTTCAGGATGTAACAATGTTTTCCCTGACTATGTAAAAGAAATATGACGCTTTAACAAGCTCATATCGTTCAACTCCTGAATAATTAATGCTCCTAGACGATCGTACTGGTATAGAGCCCTCAATTAATTATTCCTAAATCATTAGATTCATTAACTAAATCCATGGAAAATATTCCAGGTTTTTTCATAATATTTCGTTACTTCAATTCATGGTTCTTCCCAGCAGAATTCCATGGGTTAGTAATAAATATTCAACACACGGGCATCTGAGCAACTATCGAGTAAGCCCCGACCAAAATGGTGCAAGTGTACTCAGCAATAATGCACTAACGAGCAGCTGAATGCACGAACGAGCATTCCAAAACACGAAGGAACGATGAACCTATGCAAAATATTAAGAAAATAATAAATAATAAAATATTAATCAAAGCGCTGGGGACTGGGCCCAAGGCCGTCCGGTCGTGCCGTGGCCAGTCCCACGCTCAATTTTATATTTTATCATATTTTTATTATTTTCCTTGATCTCATGAAAATTCCTTCATTTGAACAAATATCTTTCGTTTTAAGGAAACTCCTCAGTTTCATGGTGTTTCCTTCGCATCAAGGAAGTAATATAAAATTGGAAAAGGTGTCGTGGGACCATGTCTACTAGCCGGCCGGCTATGCCCTAGTCGTGGCCGGTCCCAAACCTCATGATTCCTCATTATTTTATTATTATATCCCTCATCTCATGAATACTCCTTAATTTCATGATATTTCCTGCAAGTCATGAAAAATAATATAAAATTAGGGAAACTCGTGGGACCGGGCCCTAGCCGGCCGGTCATGCCCTAGCCGGTCCCACACACAATTTATTTTATTATTATTATTTTTTATGTTTCCTTCATTCCATGAAATTCCTTGATTTCATGATATTTCCTTCAAATTATAAAAATTCCTTCAAATCATGAAATAATACATAAAATTAGGGAAAGCTCACGGGACCGAGCCCTAGCCCGCCGACCATGCCCAAGCCGGTCCCACACGCCGTTATTTTATTATTATTAATATTATTTGTTTCCTTCATCTCATGGAAACTCTTTCACTTCAAGGAAACTCCTTGATTTCAACAAAACTCCTTGGTTTCAACAAACTCCTTGATTTCATGATATTTCCCTAAAATCATGAAAAATAATATAAAATTAGGAAAAGTGCCATGAAACCGGGCTCTTTGGCTGGCCGGCCATGCCTTGGCCATATCCGGTCCCATACTTCATGATTACTTAATTTATTATTATTATTTCCTTCATCTAATGAAGTTTCCCCAGTTTCAGCAAAATCCTGGATTTCTTCATATATTCTCAAAATTGTAGTTGCAGGAAATCCTACAACACACCCCTTGCACTATCATGACTATGATTTATAGATCTAAACTTATTTGATATGAAAATAAAGATAAAAGTGCTAAAATTATAAAGAGAGACGCAAGATTTACGTGGTTCGATCAATGTGATCTACATCCACGGGGTTAGGTTTCACTATGATTGTTTGTAATTACATATGAATTACAATTGAGACTCCATTAATGAGTATTTGGATCTCTTGTTTGAAGAAGGAAGAAGAAGGAGATAATAATAATACAAACTCTGTTTTCTCTCTCTCTAATTGTGTCTCCCTCTCTCATCCTAAAATGTGTATCCCTTTCTGATTATTATTCTTTCTCTCTCTTGCCTTTCTCTTTATATAGGATATTACATAGTGGATGACAGCTCATATGTAGTGGATTACAGCTCATATTATCTCAGGCTCTCGCTATGTTCTCTCAGGTTCTTGCTACATTCTCGCGAGATCTTACTATTGTGCGATATTTGGATCCTACATCTTGCCTCTTTTTCCTTGAATATTTCTTGAAGAGCGATCTTTAAGGAAAAATCCACCTTGTTGTAGTTGTTGGAGGAACGAGCGAAAGAATATTGTACTTGAAAAGTACGTACTTGCCTATATTATTTTGTGAAGTTCCAGAGCGTTGCGAAGTAAATAAGAAGTATCATCTATTGAAGTATGCGAAGTATGAAGTATCCTTAAAGAAGTATAAGAAGTACTTAATCCTCGAAATATATAAGAAGTATGAAGTATCCTTTGAGAAGTATAAGAAGTATCCGTCCTTGATTGCGAATAAGAACTATTGCGAAATTATACTCCACGTTCTCTGCCTCATGCAATGCTGTAATGCAAATAAGAATTTAGATTAGTATTCAACATTTCTTTTATCAAAAGTTTCATTTAATTGCAAGTTCAAATCGTTTTTCTTTGTTTTGATTTCCTTTGTATAACTTGTTTCGTCTCATCCGATAAACATCTTTCATGGAAATGATCCTAATGAGGTCTTATGCAGCCTGTTGATGGAAGGTCTTACTAGCCTGTTGATGGAAGGTCTTATTTTCCTCATACTACTCTCCATGTTAGATATCATTCTCATTTGAAACAAAGCAAATTTTCAAGAGAAATATATAAATTGATATGTGCGAGATTTTTCTCGGTTTCTTTTGTAATTGTGGAATCTTTGTAATTCTGAAATTTCTGTAATTCTGCGATTATATCGCCTTTTGTAAATCAAATCAAAAATCTTTTATTTTCTGTAAAAGTAAAATGTTCAAGGAAAGTGGTACTTAGATTTTATGTGATTCATTGTTGTTGTCAATCTCGCGCGAAAAATACGTTGCATGAAGTATAAATGTCGCTTAGCAAAAACAGATGCGAAAGGCAAGAATTGAACCCGCGACCTGCTACTTGCATATTCTCACACCATACCAACTGTGCTAAGCCTCTTTTGCGAAATAATCAAAGTTCTTGCGAAGTAATCAAATTCCAACTGTGTGAGAGACAATTCTGTATACATTTCGCGTAACAAAAATAATCATGCGAGAAGCAAGAATTGATCCCGCGACCTGCTGCTTGCATTCATGCCTCCTGACCAACTGTGCAAGGTTCTTCTTTGCAAAATATCTCTGTGAAATTATCATCAACTCTCTTTTGTGCGAAATAATCAAAGAAATATCTGTGTGAAAAAATACGTATGTGTTGGGACTTGATCACACGACCATGAACTCATTAACTTCGCATATGACCAATTGTGCTGCCTCTTGTTTGCGAAATAATGAAACAATATTGCGAAATTATTCATTTTTGCGCTCTCTTTAAAAAAGAAGAAAACTATGTTCGCAGGCGAATTCAAACTTGCAACCACGAACATACATACTGCTCTCTGGACCAATTGTGCAAGAACCTCTCTGCGAAATTAACGCATAATTTTTTTCCTTATTCTTTTATTCTCCCATGCAAATGAGAAGAAAATAAAAAATATGTGTCTCTGCGAATTCGAACCCGTGACCTATTTGTTGTTCGCTCAGCCTTGAACCATCTGTGCGAATTTCTGTTTGTGACAGAAATCACAACTTCTGACTCTTATCATTATCTTCGTCTTTCCTTTGTTTCTTCACAAAATGCCTCTTGCTTTCTCCTGAACATGAAAATCTTCCACTGAAACTTCCATTTTTTCCTTAAATTTCACCACAACAACTAATTTTTTCTCTCACTCTTTTCATGTCTTTGAATTGTTGATGATGTTTACTCCCTGAAAGTGTGATTTCTTCCATAAAATTTCCCTTTTTGAACCTAAACTTTGTAGATCTAGAAAAATATGAACATCAACTAATCTTCATGAAAATTTCTTGATCCAACAAGTTTCAGGAAGGATAAATCCTTTACTCACTCCCTGTTTCTAGCGCCAAAATGTAGTTGCAGGAAATCCTACAACACACCTCTTGTACTATCATGACTATGATTTCTATATCTAAACTTGTTTGATATGAAAATAAAGATAAAAGTGCTAAAATTATAAAGAGAGACGCAAGATTTACGTGGTTCGATAAATGTGATCTACATCCACGGGGTTAGGTTTCACTATGATTGTTTGTAATTACATATGAATTACAATTGAGACTCCATTAATGAGTATTTGGAGCTCTTGATTGAAGAAGGAAGAAGAAGGAGATAATAATAATACAAATTATGTTTTCTCTCTCTCTAATTGTGTCTCCCTCTCTCATCCTAAAATGTGTATCCCTTTCTGATTATTATTCTTTCTCTCTCTTGCCTTTCTCTTTATATAGGATATTACATAGTGGATGACAGCTCATATGTAGTGGATTACAGCTCATATTATCTCAGGCTCTCGCTACGTTCTCTCAGGCTCTTGCTACATTCTCGCGAGATCTTATTATTGCGCGATATTTGGATCCTACAAAAATGTTGCTCAAACGCACATCAGAAAATATCAAAATTCTCAAGACTGAGAAACGGACACTTTGGCGATGCGAGCATATTACCTTGACCGACCAATGTTGGCTCTTTGGCTTGCAAGATGCCGGTCCCACATACTTTCATCATTTGACCTAATTTGTTCACATTAGGTTCAAATACTTCGATACAATTTTGGAATTTATAAAACGATCGTCAGTCGATCCCGTGACCAACCAGGGCCGGTTTTCATGACCCCTTGGTCGGTCCCTCATCTCTTCATAATTAATTAGATTTTATCACCTAAGGCTCAGACGAGCATTATTTTAATAAATGATTAAACCAGCATTTAATCATCTTTTCACCAACTGGTTTTCAAGAGACTTTGGTATTTTGTTCACTCGAGCATCTGGGCGCTACATGGTCGATCCATCATCCCATGTAGCCGGTCCCTCCTTTACTCCATGGTTCATTTTCAATAAATCATCAATTGATCAGCAATTGGTCAAAATTAGGGTTTCGAATCCAAAGCTCTGCAAAAACATAATTCTGAGCAGATTCAAACACTAATAATTTTACGACGATCCCATGATCAACATTTTATTAATTATGCTCGGTTCAGTTGCCAGTATCTTAAAATAATATTTTAATTGGTCATGCTAACAATAATTCATCAAACGAGCAACACTTGCTCAAATGAGCAATATTTGCTCAGACTAAGGAATATTGGTTCAACTATCAATATTCAACAATTCATCAAGTGAACAATATTTTTTCACCTTAACTATCAACATTTATTCGACAATTGCACCTCTGTATCAACAGACACGTTCAATTCATGACTCTCAGAACATTTTCAAATCACGTTCGACTCAGCAATACAAGGACTCATCGTCCCATGAAGTCAGCAACTGACTAACTAAATACATGTCTTCCTTGCAGATTCCACAATCACGAGATATCAATCGTGTTACATGGGGGGATATTAACTAGGGTTTTGGTCTGGCGGTCTACGACACGTGTGTTCATACACACGATGAGAATATGAGCAAGTCGTGCAATCAGTTGAAGGAGTTAACAAAGTAGTTGGTAGAAAATCAACCTAGTCTCTGCACGATGAGCAACTGGTTTTAACACGATTTCCACTTCCCCACTCTTTGACTCCAGCAACTGTCAGACTTCATGGGATCAAGGTATTTACAGTTCTAGCAATATAAATAAGTCTCTGAATCATGATTGAAAATAACAGAATCTTTCATCGAACAAATAACATGAGATTAACATCTCAACGTCTGAGCAATTACTCTCAACAGAGCAAATTCAATCAATCAGAGCTTATCTTATTTCTTTACGCAGAATACACAACACAACTACAATCTTCGATCACCATTGATCTCACACGTTTCTCAGCTTCCCTTCTACAGATTGACCCATCCTCTCTTGTGACCGAATTGATTCTGGAACGACCATTGTCTTGGTTTAGGCCGGAGTCCTACAGATTGATCTCTCGAATTCAAAGCACTCCCTTCTTACAGTGCATCTGTGTGAGGTTTAACAATTCGCTCGGTTCAAGGAGTTTCCTCCGCACGATCGTCTCCTCAATTCCGTAAAAACCAGCAAATCGTTTTTCCCCGTCTACAAAGGAAAAAGGACTTATACATGTATGTGTTTCCACACAATGCTTATATCCATCATTGGTTATATGATCCAAACTCTCATTCAATCATTGAAACATTCTTAGAGGACATTTCGTCAAAGTAAGCAATTTTCAAAGTGATTGAAAAGTGTCATGACTTTCGTCACTAGGTAAAGATGAACTTGGCCAAAGCAAAAACTTACCAACACATATTTCGAGAAATAGATAGGCTAGTTAAACTCGGCTTGAAATAGCAAATGTGTATAATCAAAGTCTATATAGCAAAATGACTTCTGTCTCAAAATAAGAGATAGAGTAGATAGACTTTTGAGTGATAGATAAGTTCAAGTCTCCACATACCTTTTAGTCGATGAAGATCCACCAGTTCCTTGAGTAGTCCTTCGCCTTGTATGATGATTTCCATGGAGTTCTTGAGCTCAACTACACTTTCTCTCCTAGTCCGAGACTTAGCTATAGTAGACTAGAAATCAAGACATATAGTTTTGATCACTAATATTGACAAACATGCTTGAGATAGCAACGCATGCGAGTTCGACCGAGAAATGCTCTAACAATCTCCCCTTTGTCAATTTTAGTGACAAAACTATCAATACATATGGAATACAAAAATACATGAATTGACTTTTGTATCTCCTATTCCACATGCCTAATCTTAAACATTACTCGAAATCTTCGTCACTTCCAAGTACACCAATGATCCCAAAGGTTGTAAGATCAGTATCATCGTTGTTGAAAATCCGTAGCTATAACAACGAGAAAACAAGAGTTCTCAATCATTGCATTACAACTTCAAAAACAATACTATGGTGATATGTATCACTCGCCCTTAGTCAATACTCCATCTCACATAGAAACCACTCCCCCTTACATAATGATCTGAAAACCATATGTATTTGTAGTGTGAACTACATATTTGAAAAGGCGAGAGTACCCAAATATACCTCAAGCTAAAACTTTTCCTACCTATAAGTCCTTTCTCCGAAAGTGATTGTTTATGGACTGAGTCGAGACAATACAACTAATCAGTTCACACTTCGTGTGATCATCTATGGATACGAGATCGAGACAATACAACAACGAAGTATGTTCACTTGATACAAAGGTTCGGACTTAACCAAACACAATAGGATTACTTATCAAGTAAATAAGAATTAACGTTTGTGCGATTTACTTTAATTATAATAAAATAATTATAATATGGAAATATAAAGTGAAAAAGAGGGGGTCTAACAACCTCACCCAATATTTCGATTAGCAATCTGTATGGACCAACTCCAATATACTTTTATGAGAATCAACTTGACAGTTAGACTCAATCAATAGAAAAGTATATCAAAGAGTTCTTATATCTCTATCTCTTGATTTAAATCTTACTCAAGCAATCTGCGAGTCTCGATTAAATACAAGAGAGATAAACTTGGACGGTACCAAAGACCAATGTCCAAGGATCCATCAATTTCCAATCAACAACCAAAGGTTGGATTTCACAATTAATCGATACAAACGCACAACCTGTGATATTTCAATTATATAACAAAATATAATGCGGAATAGAAATAACACAGACACCAGAAGTTTTGTTAAAAAGGAAACCGCAAATGCAGAAAAACCCCGGGACCTAGTACAGATTGAACACCACACTGTATTAAGCCGCTACAGACACTAGCCTACTACAAACTAACTTCGGTCTGGACTGTAGTTGAACCCTAATCAATCTCACACTGATTCAAGGTACAATTGCGCTCCTTACGTCTCTAATCCCAGCAGGATACTACACACTTGATTCCTTTAGCTGATCTCACCCACAACCAAGAGTTGCTACGACCCAAAGTCGAAGACTTTAATAAACAAATTTGTATCACACAGAAAAGTCTACAAAGATAGATAAATCTGTCTCCCACAGATAAACCTAAAAGTTTTGTTCTGTTTTTTGATAAAAATCAAGGTGAACAAGAACCAATTGACAAACCGGACTTATATCCCCGAAGAACAGCCTAGTATTATCAATCACCTAACAATAATATAAATTGTATGGTAGCGAAACTAGGAATCACAAACGATGAGACAAAGATGTTTGTGATTTCTTTTTATCTTGCCCTATCGAAGATATAACTTCAAGTCAATTATTCCAATTGAACTCGTACGATAGAAAATGGCAAGATCAGATCGCTCAACTACAAGAGAAGTAGTTTCGTTTGGCTTCACAATCCCAATGAAGTCTTTCAGTCATTAATCGACAGGGTCTCGAGAAGAAACCTACGATTAAAGGAGAATCGACTCTAGCAAACCAACTAGTATCACACAAGAGGTGTGGGGATTAGTTTTACACAGTTGCTAGACATCTCCTTATATAGTTTTCAAATTAGGGTTTGCAATCTAGGTTACCTTGGTAACAAAGCATTCAATATTCATCGTTAGATGAAAAACCTGATTTATCCAAGCTAATATCTTTCAACCGTTAGATCGAAACTTATCTTGTCACACACAAATGAAATGTATTCATTTAGGTTTGAGTAACCGTACCTAAACGTGTACATTGGTTGGTTCACAAATGGTTGATCAATGGTTATCCATATGAGTGCTTTTATATCAACCGTATTCATATTTCTCATAACTAGTTCAAATGACTCATAAGAACTCGTTCAAGAGTTGTTCAATTGCTTAGGTCTTTATACATAGACACAATTGAAACAAAATCGGTTTGATTCATTTGAATCAATTCATGAACAATATACCCACGGTTTGCAAAGATTGCATTCCTTATAATTTATTGTTTTAAGTCCATGAACTACCGATTTGAGAAATAACCATCTTGGGTACGCGTACGGGTATGCGTACCTAGGCTACCGAATTTTGAGTTGGTTTTAGTTTCCAAACTCAGCAGACTTTTTCGGGTGAAAAAGTTTCGCCACTACGCGTACGGGTACACGTACCTAAGGTGACTGGTTTTTGAGTTTTAAACTTCAAACCCAACAGAATTTCACGGACGTGAACTTCCGCTAGTATGCGTACGGGTACGCATACCCAACCTGTCTCCTTAACCAATACCGCATGCACACATATGCACACACTTGGTTTCCGGCACATGGATTTATATACAAATGTGCGAACACACTAAATGCTTACATCCATAGGTGGTTACATATTCTCAACTCTACATTTCAATCATTGAAACATTCTTCTATAATGTTATAATAGTCGTTAGACATAAAGAATCGACTATCGTCATCAAAGTTATTTTCAAGATTGAAACGTCATCATGACTTTCGTCACGGGTAAAGATGAAGATGGTTAAAGAAAAAGCTTACCAACACGTATTTCGAGGAAAAGATAGGCGAGTAAACTCGTATCCTAATACTTTCAAGCCAACCTATACGAAGTTGAATCTAGTACATAATCAAGCGACTCTTAACATGAGTTTTGATTCACAAAAATATGACAACCAAACTTGACATACCAACATTTGGTGGGTTCAATCGAGCCATGCTCTAACAATATTAATTCTCCCCCTTTTTTGTCAATAAAATTGGCAAAGGTATGAAAACGGGATCCTAATGAAATTTCCAAAAGAGACATTTCATGACCAAAAGAAAGCACATATCATCTTATTTAGATGCAATCATATAGCCGAAGCTAAATGCATTCATGAAGGAGTTTATAAAGATACAAGATAACCCCTATAATATTCCACAGCCACACTCCCCACAAAGATTTGGCAATTAAGCACAAGTTCAATTAAGAACTCTCCCCCATAATATGTCATTCCCGAAAGAACAACAAGAGCAACCTTAATTTCAAAAGAAAAGAAGGATTTCTTTGGACACAACATACTAAAATAGAACCTGACAGAAAATCAACCTACGGAAACAAATGCAGAAATGAAGTAAACACTCACTGGAGTTCCAAACTCAATTGCCCAAAAGATCGAGATAAGCACAGGGGCAAGAGTTATGGAAACAACTAATGAACCAAAACAATAGACTGTCGTAAGTGTTGAAATGTAGCAGTGTCTAATGGTTTGGTGAGAATGTCAGCCAACTATTGTTCGGAAGGCACAAATTGCATATTGATGATACCATTTTCATAGAGATCTCGAATAAAATGGTAACTTATATCAATGTGCTTTGTTCTTGAGTGCTCAACTGGATTCTCAGTGATTCAAATCGCGCTAGAGTTATCACAAAAGATCTTCATTATTCCAGTATCAATTCCATAGTCAGACAACATTTGTTTCATCCATGGAAGTTGAGTACAACATGACCCAGCAGTAATATACTCTGCTTCGCATGTAGACAAGGATTGTGAATTTTTCTTTTTGCAATGCCAAGCCACAAAATTCAGTCCTACATAGTAGAATCCCCCTGATATACTTTTTCTGTCTTCTACACATCCTGCCCAATTAGCATCTGAATAAGCAGAAAGGTCAGTGTTAGTATCAAAAGTATAGGATAGACCATACCCGACTGTGTGATTGACATATCGTACGATCCTTTTTTGCAGCTGCAAGATGAGATTCCTTTGGATTAGCCTGAAATCTAGCACAACAACCAACACTAAAAGAAATATCATGTCTAGTGGTTGTAATATATATAAAAGGCTACCAATAATGGATCGATATAACTTTTGATATGCTTTTACTCCTTTCTCATCTCTGTGCAGTTTACCAGTAGTGGGCATAGGTGTCAGTTTTGGAGTTGACTTATCCAGACCGAATCTTGAAACAAGATCCTTTGCATATTTTTCTTGAGATAAGTAAATTCCATCCTTATGTTGTTGAATTTGTAATCCTAAAAAGAACTTTAATTCACCAACATTGCTCATTTCAAATTCTTTAGCAAGTGAAACTTGGAAATCCTTTGCAAGTTTCTCAGAAGTTGAACCGTAGATGATATCATCTACATAGACTTGAGCAATGACAGCATCTTTCCCACTCCATTTGGTAAACAAGGTTTTATCAGCTGCCCCTCTTGAAAAACCTTTCCTAATAAGATAAGTGGTAAGTTTTTCAAACCAGAATCTAGGTGCTTGTTTTAACCCATATAATGCCTTTTTGAGCTTAAGAACGTGATCTGGGAAATCAAGGTTTTCAAATCCTTTAGGTTGAGCAACATAGACTTCCTCCTTTAGAATTCCTTTTAGGAATGCGGATTTTATATCCATTTGGAAAAGCTTAACCTTGAGAAAAAAAGCATGAGCTAATAAAATTCTAATGGACTCAAGGCGTGCCACAGGAGCAAAGGTTTCGTCAAAGTCGATACCTTCAATTTGTGAATATCCTTGAGCGACAAGTCTGGCTTTATTTCTGACAATTATGCCAAATTCATCAGACTTGTTCTTGAATATCCATTTTGTACCAACAATATTAATATTGAAGGGACAAGGTACAAGTTCCCATGCGTCTTGTCTTTGAAATTGATTTAACTCTTCATGCATTGCATTCATCCAAAAGGGATTGATAAGAGCTTCATCAATATTTCCTGGTTCTACTTGTGACAGATAACAACCAAAATTGCAGATATTTTGAAGTTGTCCTCTAGTATTAGCTGTAGAGTCTCATCCCCCAATAATACTGTTGGGATCATGATTCCTTTGAACCCAGAGGTATCGTGGAGGGACACGTTCTGGTTCGTCAGGAGTAGCCTGATAAGTGCTCTTCTCCTCGTCACTATAAATATTAGGATCAACAACAGTTGGGATGACTTCAACTGATTCTGGTATTTCTTTGACTTTCTCAATTGTCTCAGTTGGAGGCAATTCAGCAGGAGGATTATCATGATGAAAATTACTAATATCATCAATGATAACATTGGCAGATTCCATCATGACCTGGGTTCTGAGATTAAACACTCGAAAACCACGACTATCAGAAGCATAGCCAAGAAAGATACCTTCATCGCCTTTGGTATCAAATTTCCCTCTCTGTTCTCGATCTTTTAGAATGTAGCACTTAATACCAAACACTCTGAGATAGTGCAAGTTGGGTTTTCTACCGTACCACAATTGTTTAGGGGTTTAGACCGTAGGTAGACACGGTTGATCAAATAACATGTTGTAAAGACAGCTTCTCCCCAAAACCTTAGAGGTAAGTTTTTGTTATGGAGCATTACCTTGGCCATTTCCTGAATGTTCATGTTTTTTCTTTCTGCAACTCCATTAGCTTGAGGATTAATGGGTGGAGAATATTGTTGAATAATTCCCAGTTCGTCACAAAATTCAAACACCTTAGTGTCCTTGAATTCAGTTCCACGGTCACTCCTAATTTTCTTTAGTTTGCGACCTTGTTCGTTCTGGATTCTATTAACAATAATCTTGAATTCATTAAGGGTTTCATTCTTATGAGATAGAAACGCAACCCAAGTGAACCTGGTGTAATCATCTACCATAACCAAAGCATACTTCTTACCAGCAACCTGAGTTGTTGAATTGGTCTGAAGAGATCCATATGAATTAAATCAAGTGGAGATTTAGTGAGAATATCTCAAGATGATTTATGGTGAAATTTCGTTTGTTTACCCTTTTGACAGGCACCACATACACCTTCAATCTTTGCATTGATTTTGGGAAAGCCTCTAACAAGTTCTTTATTAATTATCTTTGTTAGAAGACGATAGTTGATGTGACCAAAACGCTCATGCCAAAGATGTGTAGATTCCACCTTAGTCAAATTGCAACAATTGTTGAACTGAGTATCCAGAAGATAACAGTTGTTTTTACCATGAATTCCCTGAAAAATTACTTTCCCAGTTTTATCTACAATGTCACATCCATTTGCATTGAAGACAACTCGATGGCCTTTGTCACAAATTTGACTAATAGATAAAAGATTTGCAGTCATACCTTTTACGTATACTACATCATGGATTTCAGGAACGCCGGGTAGTTTGATCGTCCCCTTCTTTCCTATGTAGCAACAACTCCCATCTCCAAATGTTACTGGTCCTCCTTCATAGTCGTTTGAAGAAACAAACCAAGTGAGATCACAGGTCATATGTCTGCTACATCCACTGTCAAGAAACCATTGAAAGGGTGATGTTGATTTTATAACAAAAGCTCTCATACTATTAGTACTTTCCTGTTTAGGGTTTCCTGATAGTTTTATACGTCCTTTTAGAGAAGCACTAAGTTGTTTAGTTTTCGTGTGAAGATTACTTGCAACTTTCAGACTCTTTTGGAAGGACATACAAGTATGTTGAAAGTGATTGGAGGAATCACAAAACAAACATGGGCCAACACCTTTAAATTTGTCAGAGAAGTTCTGAGTCATATCAGTTTTCACAACACACGAACGTTGTTTATAATCCGACTTACGATTGTTCTTCAGAGAGGAACAACTGGAGTTATTCAGATCCATCAAAGGGATTTTGACAGATTTCAAATCCTTAAGCATTGCAATTTCTGCTATGAGATCAGAGTTGATCCGGATTTGTTCATCCAACTTTTTATGGAGAATAACCAGTTTATTAGAACTTCTTCTACGATTGGTTTTTAATCCTAGTGAAGTGCTTCTAGATACTTTACTGTCCTTAGAGTCAGATTGCTACAAACACATAATTATAAGGTCTTGAACGTGTTTGCCTGCACTGATACCAATTGAAAAAGCGGGGGTACAACAACCACACCCAATATGTCGCTTAGCAATCTGTATGGACAAACTCCATTATACTTTCAAGAGAATCAACTAGACTCAATCTTAATAAAGTATATCAAAGAGTTTTATCTCTCTTTCTTGATTCAATTCTTTCTCAAGCAAATAGAAATCTGCGAGTCTAATTGAATACAAGATAAATCACTTGAACGGTACCAAAGACCAATGTTCAAGGATCAATCAATTTCAATCAACAACCAAAGGTTGGATTTCCAATTGATTGATTCAAACGCACAACCTGTGATATTTCAATTATATAACAAAATATAATACGGAATAGAAATAACACAGACACCAGAATTTTGCTAACGAGGAAACCGCAAATGCAGAAAAACCTCGGGACCTAGTCCAGAGAACACCACACCGTATTAAGACGCTACAGACACTAGCCTACTGCAAACTAACTTCGGTCTGGACTATAGCTGAACCCCAATCAATCTCACACTGATTCAAGGTACAGTTGCGCTCCTTACGTCTCTGATCCCAGTAGGATACTACGCACTTGATTCCCTTATCTGTTCTCACCCACAACTAAGAGTTGATACGACCCAAAGTCGAAGACTTTAATAAACAAATCTGTATCACACAGAAAAGTCTACAGAATAGATAAATCTGTCTCCCACAGAAATACCTACAAGTTTTGTTCCGTCTTATGATAAATCAAGGTGAAAAAGAACCAATTGATACCCAGACTTATATTCCCGAAGAACAGCCTAGTATTATCAATCACCTCACAATAATATTAATCGACGCGGCGAATGAAGATATTGTGGAATCACAAACGATGAGACGAAGATATTTGTGACTTATTTTCTATCTTGCCTATCGGAGATATAAATCTCAATCCATCGTTACGATTGTACTCAAAACGATAGAATCAGCAAGATCAGATCACACAACTACGAGAAAGTAGTATCGGTCTGGCTTCACAATCCCAATGAAGTCTTTAAGTCGTTAACCTGGTTTTCAATAAGAAACCTAAGGTTAAAGGAGAATCGACTCTAGATAATACAACTAGTATCACACCGAAGGTGTGGGGATTAGGTTTCCCAGTTGCTAGAGTTCTCCCTTATATAGTATTTCAAATCAGGGTTTGCAATCATTGTTAGCTTGGTAACAAAGCATTCAATATTCACCGTTAGATGAAAACCTGATTAGATTCAAGCTAATATCTTTCAACCGTTGGTTCGAAAACTTAGCTTGTTACATGAACATTTGTTGGTTCAACAATAGTTAACCAAATGGTTATCCATATGAGCACTTTCATATCAACCATATTCTTCTTCACCATAACTAGTTCAAATGACTCAAATGAACTAATTAGAGAGTTGTTCAATTACAAGGAAATCTTATGCAACTACATAAGACACAATCGAAGCAAAAAAGATTTGATTCACTCAAATCAGTTCATGAACTATATAGCCACGGTTTGCATTTTGCATTCCTTAGTTAATATAAATAAGTTCACAAACAATCGTCTTTAGATATAACCAGCTTAAGTTTAACGCAGACTTAGTTCGCGGACTTAAGTTCCCGGAAGGAGTTCTCAAACTCCAGTGGATTTTCTCGGGTCGAGAACTTCCGCCAGTTCGTGGACTGAGTTCACGACTGTTTTTCCGGTTCTCTTGATCAACAAAGTTCGCAAACTTCGGTTCAAGGAAAAAGGACTTATACATGTATGTGTTGCCACACAATGTTTATATCCATCATTGGTTATATGATCTAAACTCTGATTTCAATCATTGAAACATTCTTAGAGGACATTTCGTCAAAGTAAGCAATTTTCAAAGTGATTGAAACGTGTCATGATTTTCGTCACTAGGTAAAGATGAACTTGGTCAAAGCAAAAGCTTACCAACACATATTTCGAGAAATAGATGGGCGAGTTAAACTCGGCTCGAAATAGCAAATGTTTATAATCAAAGTCTATATAGCAAAATGACTTTTGTCTCAAAATAGGAGATAGAGTAGATAGACTTTTGAGTGATATATAAGTTCAAGTCTCCACATACCTTTTAGTCGATGAAGATCCACCAGTTCCTTGAGTAGTCCTTCGCCTTGTATGATGATTGTCATGGAGTTCTTGAGCTCAAATACACTTTCTATCCTAGTCCGAGACTTAGTTATAGTAGACTAAACATCCACTACACCAAAAAATCCCAATGTACCACGTTTATAAACGTTGCTAAGAGTTTTAGCAACGCTTATGTACGTTGCCCAAACGGCGTCACAAATTTCCCTTAACGTTTATAAATGTTGCTTAAGTTAACTAAAGCATCATTTCATATGTTGCTTCATCGTTGCTTTATTACCTTTAAGGCAACGTATAAAATAATATAAGCAACATATATACGTTGCAAAATATGTTATCAGAATTAAAAAAAAATGAATTACAAATTAGTGGTATTTTCAAATTAGTAATTCCAGAATTACAAATAGTATAGAACCTGACCTGGCAAGACATTATGAACTTAGTTTAAATATACACAACAAAATTGCATTCTGCAATATAAGAAAAATGCTATAATGCTATTGTCACTAGGTTGTTTCTTCAAATATCTTCACAGTACTTAGTCCTAGCTTTACTGATTAGATCAACACGAAAATAGTGGGAGTGTGTATAAAAACGAAGTCCTAGAAATCACCAAATTCAGTTGTTTGGAGTCATGTATTGTTGTTTGAAACTTCCAATGCCTTCTCATAGTGAGCATCAATGTTACCCAATGAGCACCTAAACAAATGCCATTTGGTACAAGTGATGAAACCTTGGAAAATCATTGAACAAACTTCACTTTCACATGCAGTAAAATTTTAATTTGTAACAACACAGTATGGAAAAGGGTAATTAATTCATACAAAGTGGGAAGCACCGTAGCTGGTGAACAATAACTCATACTGGCCAAGAATATTACCTAATCCGAATGGAAGAATTTCCTGGACATCTTTCAGTAATCTCTCCCCGCGGATCTGGCAAATTGAAGAACCGTGCAGTCAGGGAAACAGAAATCAAAGTACTGGGACAAAAATCTTGTTCCAAATTACAGAGAAAACATTTCACTTCAACCAAAATTTTCTCTTACCTTAACTGGTAAGACAAGCCTAGGAGTAAATCTGTAAGGAATTCCATAAAAAAAACTCCATTACATTTAGGGACTATGAATTTTCCCTGCACTCGAATTCAAAAGCTTACATAATATATCAAAAGGAAAACGGGAACGGAGACGCACGCTTGTAAATGGATTTTTCGCTATTGCACTTTCAGGTATAGAGAATAGTGGGGCTGTACCATTGTCAGTCTGAAAACCAATAAGACCACAGTAAGGAAACGGTACTAAGTATTAATATTGGAGGTTCCTAAACTACAGGTGATGCGAACGCATGAAACTAATAGAAGTAGAAGATTAGGAATGGGAGAGCTTGCCTGAATAAAAAGAGCTAGAAATTTTCATTTTGTCATCCAATTCTCTTGTACTAGATTATGAGTAGAACTCTTTGATTGCCTCCCACAAGAAACCATAGATACTTCTTTGTCAAAATCATGTAATAAGGTGGCTGCTAGAGCTTTTTCCACATTTAACTTTTTTGTTCTGCCTTGGTAGTGTGCCTGGAAGCACAATATCATCGCTGTCAGCAGCTATAACTAGCCTACACATATATAAAATGTTCATGAGTCCCTACAGAAGACAAGACAGAGTGTTTGAATAAAATCAAACACGCAAAACATTAGGTAGCTTAAATAGATTCCCAATAGTTTGGATATCTCTATCTCAGTTGGAACACCCAACCAAGTGCAACATCAACTCTCCCTTATCAGTACGGACCCCATTCCATTATATTAATATGACATTTTTACTTGTAACTGAACAATTTTAATATTTGAACCGGAGATAACTAATACACCCAGTCAGTACACATATGGCCTTATACTAGTAGCAAGTTAAGAACTAACCATGATATACACATTATTCACAAAATGGTTATACATGAGCACAAACCAATCATCTGTCAATAGCATTTACAAATGTAAATGAATGCGAACTTTCACCTTGGGGCAGTAAGTGGAGAACCAGCACAACTTCTAGGATTCATAACAATTGGAAAACACCCCCATTTAAGTGTCTTCGCAATAAACAACTTCGTTACAGACTCTTAAGCCACATTTGCGAAATGTGGCCATGGGCAAGCCGTACTTCATTTCCAAAACAACATTCCTAACCTTAGGACCAGGTGTGATCTGCAAGCTTGTTAACATTATTCTACAATGGCAGAAAATGGAGAATAAGTTACTAGCAACCCCGTAACCAAACCAAAGAATAAACTCAAGATACAAACAAATGAATAGACCAAAAAGTTACATAAGTTTTGGTAACTTACTATCCTTGTTAAATTACAGCTCCTTGGCTGCCCTAAGTTTTGGTGATCATATTCTTTGCAAGACCACATTCTGTCTCTTTCCACCACAAATGTTACTTATCAGAGCCACAGGACAGGTCATTCAGACACTTGCTCAAACAAAAACTTTTTGTCAATTCTTCTCATGATGGACTTCATGTCTTGCATTGTTACTTCCTTGATATTTTCAACATCATCATTGGGACACACCACATACAGACCAGTGCCAGCGTTAGCATGATCAAGGCCCTGAATCACATACCTACATACCACAAACCACAATCTGATTTACCAGAAATCACATACCCATTTACTAATACCCTGTCAACAGCTGTCCCCTGACCTTCAATAGCCTTAACCTCCAACATCGTGTAATACAGAACAGTCGAATGTAAGATACGAGTCCAAGCCCTAAAACTGGTACATTCACAACAACAAAAAAACTAAGAATCTGCCAGACAAAACCTTCTCTAAATCTGAAAAAGCAATTAAGACCTCTCGTTTAAAAAACTTTAAATCAAGCTCCGTGTACGGTTCCACAAACCGTATAGTTTTTGTCATCGCGAGCATGCAACAGAAGAAAATAAGAAAGGAAAAAAAAAAGGTCAAAAAATGTCATCAAGTACCTTAGCTGCATAATTGTTGCTGAAAATGGTGAAGGTGAATGTTCACCAGCTCCATGTTCTGATTCACCACCACTGTACCTTAGCTGCATCATTGGCTACCAGTTGAGTATTCAAATACATTGTTAATGACATACAACCACCATGGATAATAATTCGCTCTGAATTCTACAAGTAATGACAAAGTAAAAGAAAATTTGTCAGTAATCAAACCAAAACTAAGAATATAACACGACGGGAAGTAAACCACACACAACAGTTAACCCGTAAACCCAATATCCAATCGTCAATTAACATCACCAACAATAGACCTGTAACAAATCACTACAACACCAGAGAAGTTGACCACGGGGTTTGCTGTCAAGCCAAATCTAGTACTGATGCCGCTATACTCATGTTGATACCGAAGAAGCTCGAGTTGTTACCAGTCAGAACGCTCATTATTAAAAGAAGATTGCAATCTGTAGGATCAGAATCTCGCAACGACAATATTTCAGCGAAATTATCAACAACACAATACAACAGCGTCGCAGAACAATTTCAGGAAGAATATAATAAATGACGTCAGCTAAGATCACGAGAAAGATGTGATAGTCCTGCGAAAATTAGAGAGCTTGCGAAATTAAAATTTGTAAGGTTGCGAGAATTTCGCAAATTATACCCGAAAATAAAGGACAGATTAGCTGTCATCCACTATCTATTTCCCTATAAATAGTCGTTCAAGTTGTAAAGAAAAGGTGAGATCTTTTTTGAGTAAGAAACAAGTAAATAGGAGAGAGAAAATCTAGAGCAGAGGTGATTCTTGATTTCTTTATCTTTTCTTCTAAGAACATTCAAAGATTGATCAATAAAATTAAGAGTGTAAACCTAAAAATGGGTTTATTAATAATGAAATCATATGAGGGGTGTAGTGTAGGATTTCCTGCAACTACATAATGGCGCTAGAAACAGGGAATGATTGAAGATTATTCTAGAAAAAGCTGAAAATTAATATTGAGATTTGTGAAATTTTAGAGTGATTGATTAAGAATTTTCCATAATTTCTTGCAATATTGTTAACATTGAAGAAATGGCTAGAAGAAAAAATACATCCGAACAACCGACTACTGTTAGAAGAAGCAAGAGAATTGCTGGGAGAGAAAGAAGTGAAATGGGAGAATCTACTAGAATGAGAAGTAATAGAGAAAATCAAATTCAACCACCAATTCAACAAACACTAGTTCAAGGGAGGAATACAGATTATGATAGGGTGAGTATACACACTTGGCAATCAAATTCGGCAGAAGAAGTAGAAGAAGAGCAACAAAACAGAAATTATAGACAGGAAGAGAGAAATCAAGAAGCAGATGAAGGAATAATTCATGGAGATGAGGAAATTGGAGCGTTAGAAACGTTGAGACGAATAATACATGAAGCAAGAAGAGCTGAGGCAGAAGAACGTGCAAACCTAACAAGGCAAAATCACGAATTAAGGATGGAGAATATAAGACTACAGAATAGAAGATCGAGAAGTATTACAAAATCATATTCAAGATCGACTAGAAGAGAAATGAGGCGAAACTCACCCACAATCAATGCTGGAAACAATATTCAAGAAGAAATATCAAATCCTAATGAAGAATATCGTGAAAATAGAGAAAGAGCTGATGATCGTTACTTTCCACAAAATGAAACTTTTGATGATGGGCAAAATGGCGGAAATCAAGAGAACGGACAACGTCAGGGACGAAATGACCAAGATGGCGAAGGAAAGCGGGAGGAAGGAAGAAGAATTTTACATGAAAGAGAAAATCAAAGAAATCAACGGACAATTGAAGAAGAAATTGAAAGACATTATGCTGAACAAGCACGTTTAATCTGCGAACGTGAAAGATTGAGAGCGGAAATGGAAGAACAAGAGCTTCAGGAGACAATTCGCCAGAACAATCACAACAATCGAGGAAGAAGGTGTACACAAAACCGGAATAACGGTAATCTCAATGAGGAGTATGATAGAGTACAGAGGATGGCTGAAAGACAGCGAATGGAATTGATAAGAAATGAACAAAATCATGGAGGGGAAAACGAAAGGCATCATCATATGAAAATTCAAGATAGAGATGAGGAAGAGAATCGCAGAAGAAGACAAGATGAGGATAATGAAGAAGAAATGCAAAATTTCGCGAGAGAAGATAGATATGAACGCATAAGAAGAGAGACAAAATTAAAAAGAGCAATGGATCAAGATTCAGGTGTAAATAAACAAATCTTGAAAGAATTAGAAGAAATGAGAGGAATGCTAAATAATAGAGAAGAAGTAGGCAGAAGACAATTGGATGAAGCAATAGAAGAAGCTGCGAAAACTCCATTTACAAGGAAAGTACAATTAGGAGGAATACCATCGAAATGCAATTTGCCTGCATTAACCAGCATTTTTGATGGAACAACTTGTGTAATTCAACACATTAAAGCCTATGTGAGGTGCATGTTACAATGGGAAAATCATGATGTCGTATTGTGCAAATATTTCGCATCCAGCTTAACAGGAGAGGCGTTAAAATGGTTTGAAGGTCTACCAAAGAACACAATAACATCCTTCAATCATTTGCATACTACATTCTTGGGGGCATATATAAGTAATAATTCCTCGCGACCTGGTATAGAAGATGTGTTTGGATTAAAACAAAGGATTGGCGAAAGTTTGAAGCACCTGACTAAAAGATGGAGAACTGTGTGTAGCAAAATGGCTGGCCGTGTAGATGAGAGATATCTTATATTATCATTTATCAATGCTATGTTTGTAACAAACCTATTGTGTGTCCAAAATTTTAGAGTCAAGAATACGATCACAATGACTGAATTGCGAGAACTTCAAGAAGAATACATTGCTCTAGAGGAAAGGAAAAATGAAATGGAATCATATCCAGTTGCAAACACCAGCTCACAAACAGCGAATGCAAGCTTATTACCCAAGCTAATAAACATAGTAGCGAATACTTCGCAAGTACAACAAGAGAAGGTGACGAGTAACAATCAACAAAAACTGGTGTCTATGGGAAGCCGAGATCAAGAAGAGTATGAAAGAGAAAGAAATTTCTACAATCGTGGTGGAAATAACAAGATTCAAAGACTCGATCAACCACAAGAAACTTATGGAGGTCAAAGACAAAACTATAATAGAGGACAAGGAGGTCACAAGGTAGTACGGGAGGAAATCAAGATGCCACCTCTAAATGCAAGTGTGGAGAAGATATGGGAAGCTATAATCTTGATGGAAAATATACCAACACCATGGAACATGGGAACGGAACCACCTCCAAACTACAGAAGCCATGAGTTTTGTTCTTATCATCATTTTCATGGACATACAACAAATGATTGCAGAAATGTAAAAAGAATTATTTTGAGAATGCTAGATCAAGGAAAACTAAATTCTGGTAGGGCATCCACAATCTCAACCACTGCCACCACCACCAGAGCATCACAAAGTGAATACAATGAAAAAGAAGGAAACATTCTTCATAGAAGTTGGTGCAAAAGCAAAAATCTATTTTGTCACTCTATCGTACATTCATATAAGACAATTGAAGATTTTCATGATAATGTTTTGAGTAGAGTGTTCGCAAGAGATAATGATGGAAGAGAAATTATGAATATTGCGAAAATCTCGCCACTAGAGGAATGGCAGAAACAGATCATTTCTTTTACCGCAGAAGAAATTCCGGAAGGAGAAGAGGTGCATGACAATCCATTGGTAGTAAAATTAGAAATTAATCCAAAACCGAAAGAAGATGAGGATGATGAAGTTGAAGATTCATGGGCAATTAATAGAATTCTAATCGATACTGGAAGCTCTGTGAATATTTTATTTTATCATACTTATAAAACCATGGGTGGAAGAGATGATGATCTTATACCATGCGAATTCCATTGAAAGGAATATCTTCCGAAATCTTATTATGTGTCGTTGATGTAGAATCACCCTACAATGCATTAATTGGTCGACCTTGGCTACATGGGATTCTAGGTGTAGCTTCAACTTTCCACCAGTGCATCAAATTCCCTCACCCCAGTGGTGTAGGAATCATAAAGGGAGATTGGGTTGAAGGAAAGAGGTGTTACGAAACTGAGATAGAATCTTGCGAAGGAAGAGCAAACAAGAAGGAAAACTGGCGAAAAAAAATCAAGGATACACAAACAAGTGAGAATTTGATGGTGGATGCAATCGAAAGGAAAGGAGAAGAGATGTTGCGAAACTAATGCTAGCTCAGAATAAAAATGATGAACATAACCACTACCAAGGAAGCAGTAACAGAAAATAATAAAAAAGCAGAGGATGGCAAAGGTAATAAAAACAAGAAATGTATGAATGATTAAGTTGTTGCGATACTCTCGCAATAAGTAAAATTCTCAAAAATACATTTGATCGAATGGAAAAATTGAGATTGCGAAATTCAGATACAATATGATGATTTGCGAGACCCTCGCAGAAATAATGAATTTTACAGAAGACAATCAGAGAAAAATGACAAAAAAGAAAGGGGCAAAGCTTTATGGCGTACACCCTAGTTCGTGAATGCAATTTCGCAAGAGGCAAATGTAAGACCTAAAGTACGTCATATAAGGGGGTATCTGTTGCATGGCTCAGGGAAATGTTACACCGCCACCGGAACCTAAGTCATGGAGATTTGGGGTCAATAAAGCCCATCCGGGAGAGGCACCTTGGATTTTCAGCTTAAGCATATGACTTAAGTTGGGCGATTAAGGTAATAAGGACTCTCCCAAGGAGTGCAGATCTGATCAAGGCGCCGAGGTACACGGATGAGTCAAGATTTCCAGGGACGTTTGAAGCGTACTTTTCCATTCTTGACAAGTCTTGGCTTATACTGCACTTGGCCTGAAGAAAACCCCACTTAGGGTGCAGTCTCGTAACCATAAGCCCTATAAGTAAAAGGGATAAGAGGCTGTGAAAACAACTGGTTGTTGTTAAGACTGGATGGGAGGAGCTAACCTTGTATGGTAGAAGTACGCCTACTTGAAGGGGCAACCAGGGGGAGATAAGGGCGGCACCCTCCATTAGGGAGCTGATAATTGTCTTAAGACGCAAATGTCATGAGGCTTTTTATTCGCAAGGATATTAAGGCTTGTCATATTTGTGCAACAATCCTGAAGAGGCAATAATACAAAAGAAAAGGATAAGACGAGATCAATGGGTTTTCGCATGAAAGTGCAAAGACGTCCTGCGATTTCGTCGCAAGACGGCAATGTCATGGGGCTTCATTTTCGCAAGAATATTTAGGCCTGTCATATTGTCGCAACATTCCTGAAGAGGCCATAATGCAAAAGAAAAAGTTAAGGAAAGATCAATGGGTTTTTGCATGAAAGTGCAACGACGTCCTGCGATTTTTTCGCAATGACAAGAGGTGGCATAATAAAACCTTTAATTAGGAAGGCAAAATAAGACCACACAGGAATGAGATTTTGAAAAGAATCATAATTCACTTCGCATAAGATTGCGAAGTTATACATAATTAACCGCGAAATTGAGACATACAATGAGAAAAAATTTATGAAATCTCTCATTTGGATTCAAATAACAGAGGCAAGTATGGGAATGTATGAAATTAGAAAATGTTATTTGTCTCCATATGATAGATTTACTCAAAGATTCAAGAATTAACGATCATATTAATTAACTGTATTGCAAAGAAGAATTGTTTTAATGAATGCAAGTCAAAATGAAAGAAACACATATATACAGAAAGAAGAAATAAATGTACAAGTATTACAAAGAATCAAAGAAAGAAATAAAGACTACTTCTTAGTTGATCCTTCATTATCTTCATCAGACTTGTTCCCTTCTTCGTCTGCGTCAGAATCTTCATCACCATCAGAACCTCTATCACTATCAGATTCTTCATCGTCAGCTTCGCTATCAGAGATAATCAAACTGGTAGTATTATGTGGGATTTCTTCCAAGAGATAAGGATAATCAGAATGTGGGATATTATGATCGTCACAAACCATTTGGATAGTTGCGAAAATGCATAGCATCATTCTTAAAATTCGCAACAGTGATCTTGATTTGATTCTTTAATCTAGAATACTTGTCGTTGCGAGAAGAAAGATTCTTTGCGAGTTCCTCCTTTTCAGCTTCGAGTTCTTCAATCTTTTTACGATATATATTTTCAGAATCTGCGAGCAAAAGACAATCAATTATTAACTTGATGAAAATTCATAAGAAGCAAAATATTAGTAAAGAAGAGCAGTTAGTAACCTTCTCTGTCAGAAATCATATCTCTAATCAAGGTTGTATGCTCAACTTGGAGACTAACATTTATACCTAAATCTTTTCTAGCATCATCTAAGATTTTCGCAGCCCAAACAAATTCATCCTCACTACTTATAAGAAAACGAGAACGAATTTGATTTTCCCTTTCGCAGAGTTCGATGTTCTTGCGGTTAGCTTCATCTCGTTCAAGTTGAACTTCAAGAAGAGCCTCTTGGAATTTCGCCAAAGCCTTGGCACCTTGATCAGAGATGCGATCCTTATCATCTATGAGACCGCTAATTTTGGTTCTTAACTCATTGGTTTTCTCTTTAGAATCAAGAAGGAGACGCTTAAATCGGTTGGATAAGCCTAAACTAGATCTATGGTCAATTTCTAAGAGGCGAAATTTATATTTAAGCTCATTTAGAGAAAGAGATGAAATTATATCATTTGAGAAGCTATTTAAGGAATTGTTAAGACGCTCAAGAAGGGTATCATTATCCAAGGCATTAGGAAATGAACGAAGAAGGGTAGCTTCATCATAAAGACCATAAATGTCTGCAAAAAGGATCATTTAAATAAGATAAAACAACAGGATGAATGAATGAAGAGAAAATAGAAAAGTAACATACCGTAAAGATGATTATTAGATTGTTGAAGGCTAGAGATTTTGTTCTTATACGAAGAAGAATCAATTTCTAATTGTCTATTTTTCTCGCGAAGACCTTTAACTTCAGCTTCCAATTCTTCATTCTTTGTGCGAAATTGAAGATTCTTCTTTTCAAGATTTTCGCGAATTCCCCAGAATTCCAGTCAATATCTTGCATGAGAATTTTGGCTTCATCAATGTTATCTTTCCTTTTTAAGCGAATTCCCCAGCGAGTATTCTCTTTCTTCATGGAGATAAGTTCATAGTTCTCCAAAAAACTCGCTACTGTGTATTTCTCAGCAATTATCTCTAGGTTTGCGAATTTAGGATCCCTAAGTTCTTTGGAGTACAGAGATCCTCTACCAGCACCACGGTTAGCGAACTCTAGCATCAGATGGATGCAGTCCCCACTCAGTTGGAAGACAGCTCGCGAAAATCCCGAGTGAACGAGAATTTCATAAAATAAAGGAAGATCTGGGTTATAAAGAGGAATAGGGATACCTGCGAGAATCTGACCTAGCAAAATTATGATTGATTGATCATCACAATACTGATCAGAGAAAAGTTTGACAGAAAGAATTGATTTGGCATTTTTACCAGGAATGGTGGAGAGTGTGAAATATCATCAAGATCTTTTTGGACATCTTTTAAACTCTTCTCATGTCTATGACCACTCAGAGCCATATTTGAATATAGAGTATGGGAATGAATAAAAAGTAAGAGGATTGAAGAGGGGAAAAATTACAGCAGCAGAACTTGGAGAAGAATAACAGAGTTGCAGAGATGTGAGAATAAAAATAAAAGAGAAAGTAAAAAGAAAAGTGGAAAGAAGAGTAAGAAGAGTATATAAAGGAGATTTTTTTTACTCGAAGAAATAAAAACCATTAAGACGAAAATACGTGAGCGGTTGAAAAGCAGCGGTTACAGAAGACGTGTCAAGAAACAAATGGAAGAAAGAATACGTGTGATAAATGCAGAATATGAAAAGATGAACAACTGCGGCATTTCTCACATCATTCTCTACTTTGCAGAGAAGATATGAGAAGAGGCAAGATGTAGGATCAGAATCTCGCAACGACAATATTTCAGCGAAATTATCAACAACACAATACCACAGCGTCGCAGAACAATTTCAGGAAGAATATAATAAATGACGTCAGCTAAGATCACGAGAAAGATGTGATAGTCCTGTGAAAATTAGAGAGCTTGCGAAATTAATATTTGTAAGGTTGCGAGAATGTCGCAAATTATTATACCCAAAAATAAAGGACAGATTAGCTGTCATCCACTATGTATTTCCCTATAAATAGTCGTTCAAGTTGTAAAGAAAAGGGAGAGATCTTTTTTGAGTAAGAAACAAGTAAATAGGAGAGAGAAAATCTAGAGCAGAGGTGATTCTTGATTTCTTTATATTTTCTTGTAAGAACATTCAAAGATTGATCAATAAAATTAAGAGCGTAAACCTAAAAATGAGTTGATTAATAATGAAATCATATGAGGGGTGTAGTGTAGGATTTCCTGCAACTACACAATCAACAACACCTGCTACCACCAACAAAATCACCCACACCATTAACACCCTCCCTAACAAAACCATCAACACCACAAACAAACAGTTAAAACACCACAAAATTGAAATCAAAAGAAATCCATGCTTTAAAACTCCATCAAATAGTAAACGGAAAGAAAAATTGCAAAATCTTTACAAAATACTACCTAAGAAAAACTTTATTCACAAAATCAAGCAAAGATAACAAAAACAGGTAAAAGATTATGGTTTATACCTGGTGAAATCTTCTTCTTGAACTCTCAAATATGTCGAAAATGAGACGAGGGTTTGCTTTGATTTCAGGAGAAAAATTAACTAAATCTAGGTTATAAAATTAGGGGATATAAAATTCTGATTCTGAGATCGGTTTTAATTCAAACATGCGGTTAGGATTAGGTTTTGAAATCAGGCTTGATTCGGTGATGAGAGTTATAGCATGATATCAATCCCCTTTTCATACAAAAAAAGAGTGAGCTGAAGTGAGAAGAGGGTTTGTTCTTGGTTAAATCCAAGGTTATAAAAGAGGATTTTTTTATTTTAGATGTGATACATGGGTTTTGATTTTGAGATGGGGTTATGATTAGTCTTTGATTTGTGAGAGATGAGATTGGATATATGATATTTTCAGAAGGAGGAAGATAAAAAACAGAAAAAGAGTTCCACAAAAATTCAGGAAAAATAAACAGATAAATATATAAAAAGCCTTGAAAATAACACTATTTAGAATAACCGTAGAATGACAAACTATATCAACGGTGCACAAATTACGCTCAATTATTATGAGTTAACTTATAAGGCTTAGTCCTATGGGCTAGATATCTAGCTGCTAGATTGGCCATCCACGTCAGCATGGGCAACCTCCTAAGTCATATGGGATGGATAATCTAGCAGCTAGATTAGCAGCGGGACCACCATATAACGCCGAATCGTTCGGCGCTCAGTGCTGAACGGTTTGGCGCTTTAAATCTCAGTCGTTACATCAGAAAATTTTCTCCCAACGATGAATGGTTCGACGTTTATGTCACTTTTTGAGCGCCGAACGGTTCAGCGTTTCAATCTCGCTGATAGTTGGACTGCGAGCACTTGCTAGGTGAGATAACTATCAACTATCACCGTTAACTTTTTTCCAACACTTTTTTCTTGATTTGCAACACTTTTTGGCCAATCTAGCACTCCAATCTATCCCATAGGGGTTAGCCTAAATGATGCAACTGATATTTTATTGTGCAACGTATGCTTTGTCTACAACGTTTATATACGTTGCACATCAAAAAAACTTGGCGTTGCAAAAACCAGGATATGGTGTAGTGATCAAGACTTATAGGTTTGATCACTAACATTGACAAACATGCTTGAGATAGCAACGCGTGCGAGTTCGTCCGATCAATGCTCTAACATAATTGACTCTGGAACAACCATTGTCTTGGTTTAGGCCGGAGTCTTACAGATTGATCTCTCGAACATAAAGCACTCCCTTCTTGCAGTGCATCTGTGTGAGGTTAAGCATTTTGCTCGGTTCAAGGAACTTCCTCCACGCGGTCATATGCTCAATTCCGTAAAAACCAGCAAATCGTTTTGCCCCATCTACAGATTGGCGACCAAAGTGGGAGACCATTCTCTCGGTTGCAATCGAATTCTCACAAAAGATGGTCGGTCTTAGGTCTGGTTTAGTCACCAACTCGGGTTCAACGCCTGACACTAATATTGCAAGCTCTAGTGGTACCGCTAATACCACTCATCTGGCGAAACCTTCCAATAATACTCCTCCGAATACCGGTGCTCTAGTGGTCACTCCTGCAAGCGATGGTACTGGCGCCATCAAAAATCCTCTCTTTGGTCGGTCTTCTGAAGAAGTCAGAGAAAATCCACCTACCATAGGTGATCTCATGAAGGTGCAAGAAACTCTTGCCAAGAATCAGACTGACATGGCTGCCACTCAGAAATAGTTATTCAATTATCTCAAGACTCTTACAGACAAGATGTCAGAGAAAACTCAGGAGAAAGGAAAAGCTAAAGAAACATCTTCATACGCTGATCCTGAATTCACTCCAATCCATGTAGTAGATGATGAGGAAGTTCCTAAGGATGCAGACAATCCACCAACAAAGGAACCATCCAATTTCATCACTCGTGAAGACCTGTAACACCTCTTGGAGGATCGAGGAAAAGATAAGACGTCCTCTGTCCACCGTCACCAACCTCCATAACTTGCTGCTACACAAAGTATTCCTCTACCAAAAGGTTATGTCTCTCCAACGTTCACCCTTTATGATGGAACAGGCAATGCTCGAGAACATCTCCATCGGTTTCTAGAGGCTTTGGGTGAACATGAACATAATCATGTTGTTCGTCTTAAGGAATTCTCAAATCTCTGAAAGTCATAGCATATACTTGGTACAACAACATCGCACCAGGAAGTATCACAAGTTGGGGAGATATGATTAATGCTTTCTACATAAAATATTTCTTTGTTTCGGAGCAAATCACCCTCTCTGACCTTGGAAGGATGTTCCAAAGGAGAAATGAACATCTTAATGATTATGTGAAAACGTTCAGAGTTCAAGCCCTGGAATGTCATGATCCAAGTGTCACAGAACAACAACTCGTAGACTAGAGCATCAATGGAATGATTCCGGTCTACAAAGCTTTACTAGAAAATATCATGTTCCAGAATTTCTACGAACTTCATGAAGCGGCTAAGAGATCAGCAACTACTGCACCTGCTTTGCTGGAGAGAGCTAAAACTACAAAAGTTGAGGAGCCACGAGAAACTCGAGGTAGCAGACGTTTGATCAACAAACAGTACAACCTCCAACCTTCCACAAATTTTTTTGCAGAGGGGAGCAAACGAAAATCCGAGTCGCAACGTAAGCATACTTCTCCAGCTCCTTCAAAAACACAGAGGAAGGATAATCAAACACGAGATGCATAGGCTCCAACTCAGCGCACATGAACTGATCAAGAAGCACCAGATTTCTCTTTTCCCATTGAAGAGGTGGTCGAACTACTAGACGTCTGGGTCCCAGGATGGTGCAATCAAATTACCGTATGTCAAGAAGGAACCAACCGAAGAGGACATGGAAAGTCCTCGCTACTGCCGCTTTCACAGATTCGTCAACCATCCCATAAAGTAATGCAGAATTTTGAAGTGCATATTCCAAGAAAAGGTCGAATCATAAGAGCTTAACTTGGGGACTAAAGGAGTACACAAAGACCATCTTCCGGTCAGAACCTTCACCCTCTCTGAACCACCTGTCAAAGAAGTTGTTCAATCCTTAATCGAACATGTCTGTGAATTGCTGTACTTATCAAAATCTCAAAGAAAAGACATGTTTACTGCATTAAATCACATCGTGTTAGGAAAGCGGTTATTGATTCAAGAGACGCCCCCTGAGCCTTCAGTGAAAGACAAAGAAATGTACGACTGGGGACTTCTCACCACAGTCCATATCAAAGGAAATGAGTTCAAACGAGCGTTGATTGATGTTGGCACTACTATCAATATTATCCCTCTGAAAACTCTCAAAGCTGCCGATATCACACGACAAGAAGTTATCCATGCTCCAGTCTTAATCATGGATCATGAAGGGATACCCAGATATGCTTATGGCTACATTACTCTCAAGGTGAATGTAGACTCAACCTGGATAGAAACCAAATTTTACATAATCCGAAAAGATCCAGGGTATGATATGATCCTTGGAAGTGCATGGATTCATGCTGGAAAGGTAACTCTAACGCCTTCAACTGCACATTTCTCTGTTGAAGAAAGCTCTGATTCTGAAGAAATACAGGACACTCCATTGGATGAGTATCTGAAAGAGGTCAAAGTCTTGACAGATCTGACACAAGAACCTGAAGAAAATGCAAATGCTTTCATCAGAAGATTTCGCACTCAGGAAAGTCTTATTCCTCCTCATGTGTCCATATTATCAGTTCTCAAGCATGTTGCTTTAGTTCGAGGGCTTTATTTTACCAAAAAATTAGCTATTGCAAAATGTTGTGAATGGATAACCTCACCTCGACAATATTTCACCAAGTGGTTAGACGCGGAACCTCTCCAAGTCGAACACCTCACCAATACAGTCATTGCTGAAATAATGGCTGAACAAGACAAGCAATATCTTAGATACTCGCCCATCCGCGAATGTCCATATGTACCGCAGGATTGGAAGGCTCCGACAACCTGGAATCCCATCGCACGAGGAATTACAAACCAACAAAAGATATTCAAGGCACGAACAATCAAACCTAACAAGTTCCAGGAAGGAGATTTAGTTCTCAAAGCAACTAAGCGTAACTTTCATTTTACAAAGAATTCATACTGGGAAGGAGCTTTCATGATATCTAAGTCTGTTGCTGGTGGATACTACAGATTGATCAACATGGATGGCAAGGCGAATGTGGCAGTCATACATGAAACATGGCTCAAGGCATTTGACGCCTAAGATATTGGATCCTTGAGGTATTTAGGTTCAGAGCATGAACGCCCAAAATATTTGAATTTGACGTTTAGGATTTTCTTTCACTGTTTTTCAATTTCCTCCAAAATGTTTGCAATACTTGCATTCAGTAATTTGAGTTCAACGCTTTGTCAAAATTCAGTTTACTTAAAGAAAATCTCTATCAAATCCAAAAGAAAATACTCAATCATCTACCTATCCAAAACCAATCAAAACCAAAAAATCAAAACCTCACATCTCTCAGTAGTTCAAGAGATTATGAAAAGGAAATCAAAGAAAATCGGCAAAATAGGATTTTCGGTCCTCTGCATCCTTCAAGGCTTGTAAGACCGCCTTCTCCCTATTCAGCTCCTTAGTCAATCTAGCAATCTTTTCTTCCTTCTCCATCACAACATCATTTGGAAAGGGTATATTATTCTCGCATGAGTCATTGATAGCATTTATCTACTTACAAAGCCACTTCACGTTGAAGCCGAGTCTCTCAGAATTCTCCAAGTTGAACTCCCAATCAAAGAGTACATCTGGGGTAACAGTATTCCTAGCCCTGGTGCATATATCATTTATAACATGCAAGATAACACTTACTTTCATTGTTAAAGAATAAGCACGCTCAGGATCCCTGATAAGGATGATATGACCGAACTTCTTCCATATTTTCTCGTACAAGCCTGCATATCCGATAGGAACGCTGAATCCGCCAACTAGTTCGTAATATAGGAGTGATGCACCAAATGGAGGATCAAAAGCAATTCCAGCACTTGGGTATTCATGGATCACTATACGAGTATCAGTCTCGTTCATCTCAGGAACTGACTCCTCCTCTGGGACGGTTTCTCCTGTCATTGGAGCATCTTTTTCTATTTCATCGATGGAACAAAGAGTTTGGTTCGCCACGATTTCTTCTGTATGATACGCGGTTTCTTCTATCCTTGGAGTAATGATGATCTGAGCCTCATTTTCCTTAATAGCTTCAACAACACTGATCCATACCCATTGTATTGGCATGGGAGCATAATTCTTGAAACGCTCACACATCAAAGCTTGGAGAAAAATTGTATTGGCATAGCATTCAATCTTCATAAAGCTGTTTGAGACGCTGGAGTCTATAACCAAGGAGTCTAAGTTAGAGTACAAAGAACCCAAGAACAGGCTACCTATTGGAAGTTGCTCACCTTGATCCATCTTAATGCCAAAGGGAATCACGAATGGCTTCAACAAATTTCCAGTATCTTCAAATACATCTCTAGACATCCATAAACACAAGAAAGCAGCGATAGATAACGTACCATCAACAGGCATGTCAAGAGGAGCATCTCTCGGCCACCAATGTGTTAACCAGTGAGCATAACAACCTTTGTCGGATACTTTATTAATTTCCTCCATTTCGGCTGTCAAGATGTTAGAGATTGTTGTTTCCTCCTCCGAAAGACTCTCAGGAAAGTTACCCGTGATTGGGAGATGCAACAAAGAAACTACACCCTCTAAGGTGATGGTAAACTCTCCCCATATGCATATGAAAGTATGAATTGGAATGCACCAGCGAGCAAGTAGAGCTACTATACCTCGCGCATCATGAAAAATGAACAAGTCTCCAGATGCTTGAATAGCCCTTGTCACCTGTGCACCATCCAGCATGGCTCAAACACGAGGGAAGCCCAGCATATGCCTTTCCCATCCAGAAATTTTTTCTAAAGATCGTCGAGAAAGCTTGAATTCTATGATTGACGCAGAAAAATATCCTCGTTCAAGACAGAATCGAATGGCCGCCTGAGGAGTCACCAATTTCTTCTGAGTAACATCTCTGGGATTTATCAGAAGGCGAAATGTTGGGGTTCTGAGACATTTTTCAGGCCCAGGTTGAGCCACAAAGAACGCATCATCTATATTTGGAACATTCTTGATTGCGGGTGTTTCTTCTTCTTCTTCACCAATAGAAGTCTCATCCATGCATGTATCATCTCTGGAGATATCATTTTCTTGAGAGTCAGACATCCTTGCGAAGTAGATGTAACATGCACATAATACTCTACTTCAGTATATCGTCCATACAAGATACAAACATCAACGAAACGATGGAATGAAGCAATTGGATGATAAAAAGGCTCATACAAGCATCTAGAAAATGGTAACTCTTAACTCTTACCTGTTTATGATTCCAATAACAGTAGTGATTGTGATACAAGAGTTAACACTTTAGAACTCACTCGTTTGTTCAAACCTACAAAGTGAGCAAAACTTTAGTTTTCGAAAACTTGATTTTTCATAAAATCATGAACATGATTTCTACTATGTGAACATTCATCTTTGAGTTATAAAAAAGACTCACACCTAGGCAATATTTCATCATAAATAATTGTCTACTTTAATGATTATTCAAAATAAAAATTTGATTTTCAACAAAATAATATATCTGTATATATACATAAAAAACGTGATTTACTCACGAAATTAAAAAAAAAATGTGTATGTACTATATTTTAGACGTGAGCAAAACTCACGTAAAAACCAAAAAAAAAATCGTGAACATGTCACGGTTTTTATTAAAAAACTATTTTTCCTTCGTACGATAGTTCGCCTTTGAAACGAAGGTTTATTCCGATTTTATGAAAATTCATACATCAAGATAAAGTTTTGGTATTCATGAAAGCTCATAAACAAAATTTTATAACTAGACACAGGTCTATATATAAAAAAAATTTCTCCTAAGTCAGGGATTATTGCTAGTTTCTTAAACTATCGAACGAACGTACGTTCCTAAAACAAGGGTTTCTCATAAAACTCACGCCTATGTATACATATGTATATACAAGTTTAACACGAACAACTCATGAACAAACAACAAACTACTGAAGAAAAAAAAAACGCTTACCTGGTCGGTGCCGACCGGAATATGGTTGGACGGTCGGACGACGACGGAGCTCCGGTAAATTTTCCTGATGTTCGCTACTCGGACGTGAAGGAGATGAAAGAGCAAAGGTGGTGGCGGGTCATGTGTGGAAGAGAAATAAAAAAAAAAAAAAAAAAAAAGGTATTTATTCCCTTTTATATCAAATTTTATTTCCAAAACCTAATTCCACAAGGATTTCCTTTCTTCGGCCCGGACCCGCGAATCCTAAACCGACCAAGGTTCCATCACCAAACCAGCGGTCCTACATCAATCTGGGATCACTAAATAATGCTCTATCATGCTACTGAGACCTTTGTTCAAGCCATGGTTCGCTCGTACAATTGAAGATTCGGTAACATTTTATCTTACGACTAAGTTCAATTACTTAATTTCGTCTCTAACTGTCTGTAACTAGAAAATGACCATTCAGTGCTGACTGAGGAACATGACTCTCCCTCACTAAGCAGGGGACTTAATGTAGATGGTGGATTTTCGACAAAGGGTAAAATCGTAAAACCATAATTGTACATGCTCTGGATCCAACAATCAGATGAGTATTGAGGCTCATGTCTCTCATTGAAGCATGAAAGCTCATGCCGCAAGAATCTTTGACTGAATATACTGTCTCTTAGACCATACATGGATATGCAGTCTCTCAGCTGAGACAACTGCATATTTCATGAATACTGAGCAATTTCAGTAAATCATTTTTATATAAAATCGAACGATTGCACGACTCCTAGACAGATTTCCTGCTACTATAGAGCGATAACGTCTTCAGGACGTAACAATGTTTTCCATGACTATATAAGAGAAATATGACGCTTAAACAAGCTCATATCGCTCAATTCTTGAACAATTAATGCTCTCAGACGATATAGAGCCATCAATTAATTATTTATAGTCGTTAGATTCATTAACTGAATCCTAGAAAATATTCTACGTTCTTCATAATATTTCACTACTTCAATTCGTGACTGTTCCCAGCAGAATTCCATGGATTAGTAATAAATATTCAACATACGGGCATATGAGCTACTATCGAGTAAGCCCCGACCAAAATGTTGCAAGTGCACTTAGCAATAATGCACCAAGGAGCACTTGAATGCACGAACGAGCATTCAAAAATAAGAAGGAGTAATGAACCTATGCAAAATAGGAAGAAAAATAATAATAAAAAAATATTAGCTAAGGCTCTAGGGGACTGGGCCCACCCACCGTCCGGTCATGTCATGGCCAGTCCTACGCCTAATTCTCTATTTTATCATATTTTATTATTTTTCCCTGATCTCATGAAAATCCCTTCATTTGAACAAATCTCCTTCGTTTTAAGGAAACTCCTTAGTTTCATGGTGTTTCCTTCACACCAAGGAAATAATATAAAATTAGGAAAGGTGCCATGGGACCAGGTCTACTAGCCGGCCGGTTATGCCCTAGTTGTGGCGGTCCCACACCTCATGATTCTTTATTATTTTATTATTATTATTTCATCTCATGAAATTCCATGATTTCATGATATTTCCCTCAAATCATGAAAATAATATAAAATTAGGGAAAGCTCACGGGACCTGGCCTAGCCGGCCGACCATGCCCTAGTCGTGGTCGGTCCCACAAGCCCCTTATCTTACTATTATTATTTTTATTATTATTTTTTTTTAGAAAATCAAAGGATGTCGCTGAGGCTATTATTATATAAAATATTAAAATTACATGTTTGTGTCCATGACAACATCGGTGGTAGGCAACCGAGCAACAAGCTGGTTGCCAGCACCCTTTTGGATAGCAATGCCTAGCCTATGAAAAAGAGAACCGCCTATCTTAGAGTTGGGGTCGTGACTAGTGAGGCATTTCTTCATTCTACTTATAAAAGCAATAGCGTCTTCCCCTATCTCCCCCAAGGTGGTAAAGGCCAATACACCAAAACCATATTCGTGTGTAATGCATTTGTCGAGGTATTTGTGGCACTTATGCGTGATAGCTGCTGAAATAGCGTGTCCTGGGGTGAAGTTGGGCGTCATGGCAGTTGTGAAAGGTGAAACACCTGTAACAACCAAACAAACAGCTTTCCCATTCTCCCAATTGTGGACAAGAAGATCTGTCGGATTCAATTCTTAGTTGGAGTTGGAAGACAAACCCAAAGAGGCTTGTTTCTGTGCTGGAACACCAGCGTTATAGCACGTATCAGCAAAGACATCTCTAATAAAATCATGTTGAAATTTACTCCCTACATCCTTTGCACAGTGTAGAGTATGGTCGCCGAAAATATCCATTGGTCTATTGCAACTTGAGCATAGGGTGTCGCTGTCGAATAAAGGTATGCCAAGACGGTACTGCAAGATGGCTCGAAAGTGTCTAGGACCCACAGACTGGTTTAGGCCACTGATTGGAATGGCTTTGAGAAAATCCATTGCATATGGCATTCTATTGCTTTGCCAAAGAAATAAGTCCCGATCAGAAAGTGAGTATGTTGTTGGTATTTTTTCCTTGAGAACACCAAAGTATTTAACCGCCAGTGACTTCATATAATGAGGGGCGGCGTCGTTGATTTTGAAGTTGGAAGGAGATACTCCACATACCTGTATATAAGACTCTAATGCATATCGATAGTTGTCATACGAGTCTAAAGCTGAAGGGCGTGACAGAATGGTACTCTGAAGGGACTCAGTTTGAGCACAAGAAGCAAGATAACAATACTTTCCCGTGTCAGTCATTGTGAGGATACCTAGACCGCCGTCTTTGATCGGAAGAGAGGCAATGCGATATTGACACAGTCCAAAGCGGGCACCGTTGCCGACAACTAACTTACGCAAGTAAACCATCAGTTGCTTGTCAAACTCCGCAGCTGCTGAGTATATTGCGAGTGGATTAGTGGTCCACAAGGTGAAGTACAGCTTAGATAATCCACAGCAGTCGCGTAAAAGCAACAGTTCGCTCTGTGGATCTTCCAATTTTTGTATGCATTCCATTAGACGCAATGTTTTATCAACTCTTTCGTGTACCAAGTTGCTGCAAAATTGCAAGTCAAGGCTAACAGCGCGACCGAGAAATTTCACGCTAATTGATTGCTTCTCAATATGTGCCGGGAAGACGCCAGCAAGCTCTCTTCTAGGGTCTAGAGTTGGCCAAAAGATTTCCGTTTTAGAAATATTCGAATGTAAACCCCTCCTGGGACCTTCTTCTTGAAAAATATTCAGTGTTTTAGCCACTTCAAGAGTGTCACCTGCAATGGTGCCATCATCTAGATGCCAGGCATGGAAATCTAGTTCACATTTAGACGCAATTAACTCAGCAAGTGGATGTAGTACCAAAGAAAAGAAAAGAGGCCCCAATGGGTCACCCTGCTGAACTCCTTTGGTAGAAGAGAAAATGTTGTCGTTGTAATATAACCTGGCAGGAGTTGAATAACATAATTCAACCCATCGTGCAATTTTAGGGCAGTGAGCTCGTACCTCCTTAATTAAGGTGGATCTATAGACTAAGTTGAATGCATTGGAAAAGTCGATCAGCAGCATAGTCATGGTAGATTCACCCCCTTTTACCTCAAGAAATCTGTTGGCCGTATGCATAATGCCTTCCCCACCGCAAGGAAGTCCTACACCGAACTGATATGTACCAAGATACTTTGTCATATTCCTGTTGGCGGATGTTGCAGCCAATTTGGAGCATAACCTCCTCCATATAGTTCCAACTGCGATTGGTCTCAAACCTCCTCCAAGTTTTAACAATGGGGTGAGAGGCGCACTCGCAATATATTCGCCAAGGACAGAAGGGCATTTACCAGCTAGTAGTAGGTTGATAACTTCGGCCATGGCTTGAAACAAGTCATCAGCAGTAGCAGCCGCAGGGCCGCTCAATGAATCCAACATATGCTGAGCTCGGAGTCCGTCTCTCCCGCACGCTGTCCCTCTAGGAAAGCTCTTGATGGCTGCCAACACAGATGTTGAGTTAACGGTCAACGCAGGTGCTGAGATGCTTTCACTGGGAATGGTCGGGGGTGGCGCAGGTGGGTGTTTTATCTGCAGTTCAGTTAAAATGTCCGGTGTAGGAGGGGCAATTCCATTGGATGACAGGATATGAATGGCCGCAAAATAAAGCCCATAGCTAATCTTCTTCTTACATGCATCGACATTGGAATTCTTCTTATTATTATTACTTGGCTTGTGCTTAGGTTTAGATTTAGATAAGCCTAGTAATTTATGTGTCATACTGAAACACCCACCTGGCTCATTCCATTGCACCAAAGCCTGGTTAATGGTTGATATCTGGATCTTTCTCCTAGTTCCTGAACGTTCTTCAGCGGAGCACTTGGGAACGTAGAGGTTCAAAGTACATATGGGAAGTAGGAGAAGTTTTATCCAGGTATTTAAGCATCCGGGTTTGTCCTTGACATCGTCCAGTGCAGCTTTTAAGGTTCGTGAAAATTGTAATTGAAAGGGAGAGGAGATACTCACAATAGTGGTGATTTGTTTTCTCAAAACCATGTCGAGCATTTCCACTGTAAGAGAAACTGCGCTTTCATTGGGAAAGGGGTTATGGCTTGCTGGTGTGACTGAAGAAGGGCCAGCAATATAGGGAGGTTTTACAACACCATGGATCAAAAAATCAGCCTCATTACCATTAACGGGTCCAGCAATAACATCAGCAGGGTGAGTTTTTGACGTGCATGGCTTCTTCCAAGCATGGATGTGCATGCATTTGATGCATATCTACATCTGTAAGTCTGATAATATATGCTCCCAGGCATCAAAACAATCTGCATTGGTCCGAATCCGATCTATGCAAATATCTTTTGCTGTTTCGGTTGGGAAATGCTGGTCCGAAACATGTCGATAGAATGCACTTCTGATATAACCGCTTCTACCACGAACACCATCATGACAACTGTCATAGTTTTTGAAGGGGCAGTGAAACCGATCCCCCTGAGAAGAATGGTGACTCGATGATGGAAGTGATTGTGAGTTTGCATGCACTGTATGATGAAATTTAGGGCTAGGGTATGAAGAACGTGTTCTAGGCATGTTCTTCAACAAACAAGAGACTGTAACCGCCAAAAGAAACAGAAATCGCTAGAATTGAAAAACAAAGGCTACTAAATTGCATCGCTGAATGCAGGTAATAATAAAGAAGAGGGGAGAAAGGAAGAAGAAGATGTAGCAAATTGAAAACACTGGCGAAAGAGGGATGACGGAACTGGTTATTATTATTATTTGTTTCCTTCATCTGATAGAAACTCCTTCACTTCAAGGAAACTCCTTTGTTTCAACAAACTCCTTGATTTCATGATATTTCCTTCAAATCATGAAAATAATATAAAATTAGGAAAAGTGTCATGGGACTGGTATCATTGGCCGGTCGGCCATGCCTTAGCCTTAGCCGGTCCCACACCTTATAATACCTTATTTTATTCCTTCATCGCATGAAGTTCCTCAGTCTCAGCAAAACCCTGATTTCTTCGTATTTTCTCAAATGTTGCTCGAACGCGTATCAGAAAATATCAAAATTCTCAAGACTGAGACACGAACGCTTTAGTGACATAGGCATATTACCTTGACCGACCAGGGTTGGCCTTTGGCTTGCAAGAAGTCAGTCCCACTCATTTTCACAATTTAACCTAATTTGCGCAACTACATGTATGAGGTCCAAATTCTTTCCAAGCAACTTGGAATTTCATCAAACGATCGTCAGTCGATCCCATGACCAACCGGGCCGGTTCCATAACCCCTTAGTCGGTCCCTCATCTCTTCATAATTTAGTTTTATCACCTAAGGCTTAGACGAGCATTATTTTAATAAATGATTAAACCGGCATTTAATCATCCCTTCACTAACTGGTCTTCAAGAGACTTTGGTATTTTCTCACTAGAGCATCTGGGCGCTACATGGCCGGTTCATCATCCCATTTTGCCGGTCCCTTCTTCACTCCGTGGTTGATTTTCAATAAATCATCAATTGATCAGAATTAAGGTTCCAAATCCAAGGCTCTGCAAAGCATAATTGTGAGCAGGTTCAAACACTAATAATTTTAGGTTGATCCCATGATCAACATTTTTAATTAATTATACTCGGTCCAGTTGCCAGTATTTTAAATTAATATTTCATTTGGTCCCGCTTCCAGTAATTCATCAAACGAGTAATATTTGCTCAGACTAAGGAATATTTGTTCAACTATCAATATTCAACAATTTATCGAACCTCTCTGTCTCAACACACATGTTTGATTCATTAGTCCTAGAACATTTGCAAATCACGTTCAACTCAGCAATACCGAGAATCATCATCTCATGAAGTCAACAACTAACTAACTACACGTCTGCTTTGCAGACTCCACAACCACGAGACATCAATCGTGTCACATGGGGGGATATTAACTAGGGTTTTGGTCTGGCAGTCTACGGCACGTGTTTCATACACACGATGAGAATGTGAGCAAGTCGTGCAAGCAGTTAGAGGAGTTAGCAAAGTAGTGGATGGAAAATCAACCAAGTCTCTGCACGCTGAGCAACTGGTTTTAACACGATTTCTCACTTCTCCACTCTTTGACTCCAGCAACTGTCACACTTCATGGGATCAAGGTGTTTAAAATTCTTGCAATATAAATAAGTCTCTGAATCATGATTGAAAGAACAGACAATCTCTCGTCAGACAGACAACAAGAGATCAAGAACTCAACATATGAGCAATTACTCTCAACAGAGCAAATTCAATCAATCAGAACTTATCTTATTTCTTCACGAAGAATACACAACACACCTACAATCTTCGATCACCATTGATCTCACACATTTCTCAGCTTCCCTCCTACAGATCGACCCATCCACCCTTGTGATCGAATTGACTCTGGAACGGCCATTGTCTTGGTTTAGGCCGGAGTCTTACATATTGACCTCTCGAACTTAAAGCACTCTCTTCTTGCAGTGCATTTGTGTGAGGTTAAGCAGTTTGCTCGGTTCAAGGAACTTCCTCCGCATGGTCGTCTCCTCAATTCTGTAAAAACCAGCAAATCGTTTTGCCCCATCTACATAACCATAAAAAAAAAACCTATATCTGTTTTTCGCCCGATAAAATACTTGATTTACTAATTTTTTTTTCTCTAGTATGTAAAGATAAATGTTCGAGAATCTTGATTCTAGCTTCCTTAGCTAAAATGTTCTTCGTTGAGTTGTATTTTTTGTTAATATATCTCACCTTGGCTTGTGGAAGAGTATATAAAGTCGCTTCAACGTTTTTCATTGTGTTTTCAACTTCCAAGGAAATCTCTATACATTTATTATTCAAGAAATCAGCAATACTTTTGCAGTTTGTGACAAAAGAAACACTGGATAGAATATTATATTTTAACCAAGATGTAGCTTTAAGCATTGCCTTTGCTTCAATATGAATTGCTTTCATTGCTTTATCTGAACCTGCTTCAATATGCATGAATTCCTCTTGATCCACCGAATATAAGATAAAAGCGAAACCCATTGATAGATCTTCTTTTTTAACAGTCGCATCTATAAAAATTATCCATTCCGTATTAAGAGATGTGCAATTTGGATTTGGAATCACTCCATTTCTAACCATATTTTTTCCTTTAATTGATAATGAAGCTGCTGATTTTAATACTTGTTTACCTAATCTATCAACACTATAGGGTTAGTAATTTTTCCTTCGGAAACAAATGAGCATCTGTATTTCCAAATAAACCAGAGAACCGTAGCAATTTTATCCAAAATTTGCTCGTAATTCGGATCATTTATCCAATTTTTGACTCAGTTGCTTATAGAGTCATTGAAAGGCTGGTTGTGAATAGAACTTAAAGAAACTCCAAACCAAACGGCTCCCGCAAAGGGGGGAAATATGAATAAATGTTGTTCGTTTTCTTAAATCTGCGCATTACACATCTGGCAGTTCGCTGAAACATCTTTCACGTGAGAAACTGGTCTACTTGAAGTTGGAAAAGCTTTCTGCACTAATTTCCAAATGAATAATTTAATTCTTCAAATTGTTTTGATTTTCCATAATTTCTTCAATGGGAAATTGGCCAAATCGTCAATTTCTTGTTCTTGGTTGTTAAGAAAATTATAGATATTTTTCACTAAAAATGATCCTGAGGAGTGGTGCCTCCACTTTATTTTATCTTTTTCTTCTCTTTGAGTCGAGATTGCTAGAATGTTTTCTTTAATTTCCGGGCTGAAATATTCGTCTAATTTTTTCAATGTCCCAACTATTGTCAAGCGTGATCAACTCTTTTACCATTTATGGAACTTGTTCTATCCAAAGGTTTTTGAATTATATCCTCATTGGGTATCCATCTGTCTTCCCAAATTTTACCCGCCTCTATTTTTAATTTGCCACACGAAATTACCCTTTATGAGATTCAAGCCTTTTTGGATACTATTCCAAATCCAAGAAAGATTAGATGTTCTCGAATTTTCTAGGGGATTTGTGGTTAGAAAATATTTTGTTTTTAGAAGCTTAACCTACAATTGATCTGGTTCAGAGATTAGTCTACTAGCCAGTTTAGTTAGCAAAGCTAAATTGAAATGGTATGGATTTTTTAATCCCCCGGACCAAGCTTTTATGAAGCCGCATTGTCTTTTAACCCCATCTTTATTCCATCAAAAATTTGTTTGAATTTTATCCAATTGATCTAAAGTCTCGTTTGGTAATGCTAGCACTTGCGTCTGGTATGTAGGATAAGCTTAAAGAACCGATTTTATCAGAACCGTTCGCCCAGCCTGAGAAAGCAGCTTCGATTTCTATCCTTGAAGTGTAGAATAGTATCTTTGAAGGAGGGGTTCAAAATTTTCTTTTCTATTCTTATCAAAGAAAGGGGGGGCAAAATATCTAATAAGTTTTTGAAGACTGACTATTTGCCCCGTTATTTAACCGAAGGAGGACAAAATATCTAATAAGTTTTTTGCTTCTCCGAAATCTGCTCCCGTGAATAGAAAACAGTCATCTGCGAAGAATACGTGAGAAATATTCGCAGCGTCTTTATTGATCTTCAACCCGAATAATTTTTTTCCGCAATTGCTTTCTCTAGAAGTCTAGAAATTTCCATACAGATTAGAAATAGATACGGGAATATGGGATCTCCTTGTCTTAATCCTTTAGAATTTTTGAAAGCTGGTCCTCGCGAACCGTTAAGGAGAATTGAAAAGGATGTGGTTGAAATGCATTTCATGATAAGATTTATCCATGTTTATGAGAAACCAAAAGATAAAAGAGATTTATTAATGAAACCCCACTCAACTCCGTTAAAAGCTTTAGAGAAATACAATTTGAAGACAAAAGGGGGGAGAATTAATATGCAGTTCACACTACAAATACATATGGTTTTCGGATCATTGTGTAAGGGGGAGTGATTTCCATGTGAGATGGAGTATTGACTAAGGGGGAGTGATACATATCACCATAGTATTATTGTTAAAGTTGTGATACAATGAAACTTTGATGATGTGTAATAATACTATGATGGATCTTCAACAAGTACAGGATGAACACATGAAGAGTTGAAGAACCAAGGAAATCAAGCTTGTCGATTTTGCTTTTAACAAGTACAAGCCATATGTAAAATGGTTTTGTCACTAAAATTAACAAAGGGGGAGATTGTTAGAGCACTGCTCAGTTGAACCCACTAGCGTTGGTATGTCAAGTTAGTTGTCAGTTTTAGTTTCCAAAATGCATTCTTGATTTAGCATACTAAAGAGAGTTTCGGACTAGATTAGTTCTAAGAAGTTGAATCGAAGCTATCCTTAAAGGATGAAGATTGAAGATTGAAGACTACAAGAAGACATCAACAAGTACTTCATCAACAAAGGTATGTGATTTATTTTATTTGGATTCTTGTTTAATTCTACCTTTCTAATCTATCAAGATATATGCTCACTCTATGGAACAATTCCGATGACGGTAAATGTACATTTATGTATATATACTTGAGGTTATTTGATTCATGACCTTGGAGACAATAACCTTTGTTCTTGTACAAGATCTCATGTTATAGTGAATGAGCTTATGAATCCAACGAGCCAAGAATCACTCAATTCCGAGTTATAACGGTGAAGTTATGAGCGATTTATTAAAGTTCATTAGTAGGAAACAATCCATGGGTTGTTTGTAGTAGTTCATGGACTTGGGCCCAATTCGTGACTAAAAGCTATTTTTGGTCAAGTTGGTGATGTTTCCTTGTCTAGGCAAGATGGCTATTATTCCAAACATATTTGATTACCATATTAAAGTGTTTGAGATAACTTTTAATTCCTGCCTAAGTTAGAATGTGATTTATTCACATAAATAAATATTTGCTATTTAATTAATTATTTATGCATAATATTTGTAACTTAGGAAAGACTCTCATAATTAGGAGAGTCTTGAAAAAATAAAATAGTCAAAACCCTAGCTTTGTTTTCAAGCTAACTTTTCACTATAAATAAAGGGTTCGTGAGTTTACACAGTTTTTATCCCTTTTGGAAAATTGGCGTAAGCTTTGCAGGTTGTTTCCATGTCTTCTGTTCTTCGTGAACAAGAGTGAGATAAAAGTCTTTTTATTGGGGATCACAAAGCCAAGTTGGATTTAATCTTCGTGATTGATCATACAACTTGTAATCTAGGTTTTTCACCTCTTTTTTATTCTAAGGTTTTCTCTTCTGATATAAAACCATTCAAGAGTTATTGATCATAAACCCTAGGTTTTGATAGATTTCAGTTTCCGATCGTATACCAACACTTGTTAGTCGAAATCGGAGACTAGAAAGAAAAACTTCTATTGAGGCATCTCGTAAAAATCCTTGAGAAGTTTTAAACAAGATATCTCTAGATTCATTCTAGTTGTTCTTGTTGTAGAGTTATTAGGTTTCTCTTCCTTTTATTGAAGAGTATAATAATCCCTAATCTACAAGTTTGTTTTGATATTACTTTTACCTAGTAATTGTTTTTATCAAAACAAACACAAGATTTCCAAAACCTTGATTCACATCTAAAGGGAAATCAAACTAGTGTTTTGTGCAAACAAAATATCAAATCTTATCAATCGTGTTGGTGTATCTTTTAAAGAGAACCTTGGGTTTTGCTAGAAGATTTGCGTGAAGAATTTCTAAAGAGAATCGGTATTCTGCTAGAAGTTCTACAAGTACCGAAGGAGGTATTACATCTAGTCCGAATAGGTAGTAGGAAATTGGTGTAACAGCTTTTAATCAGTATGTGTTTATTCTAGACTAGGTCCCGGGGTTTTTCTGCATTTGCGGTTTCCTCGTTAACAAAATTCAGGTGTCTGTGTTATTTCTTTTCCGCATTATATTTTATTTATATAATAGAAATATCACAGGTTGTGCGTTAAGATCAATCAGTTCTTGTATCCGATCTTTGGGTTGTTGAGTGAATTGATTGACACTTGAACATTGGTCTTTGGTACCGTTCAAGTTAATCCTCTTATATTCAATCGGGCTCGCAAATTCTTGTTTGCTGATTGCGGATTGAATCAAGAGATAGAGATATAAAAATCTTCGATATACTTTTTATAGATTGTGTCTAACTGTCTAGTTGATTATCTTGAAAGTATATTGGAGTTTGCCTATTCAGATTGCCAAACGAAATATTGGGTGTGGTTGTTAGACCCCCGTTTTTTCAACTCCAATTGTCCTCTTCTCCATATTGCTCATTGCAGTCACTTCCAGAAGATGCAGGAGGTGCATAACTGCCATCAGAATCGTCAGAGTCATCTAAATTACTCTCATTATCTTCATCATTTTCATCCTCTAAAAGTTCCTCATCATCTCCAGATTCCTCACCCTCATGCATGGCCCTGGAAAAGATTGCAGTTTGCCTTCTCATTTTGATACCTCTTATAGAGATTGTCGTCATGATACTTTGTCATCCTCCTCTTCTCCTCTGAAATATCTGAATGTTCTCACTTGATGAATCTACCTCCTCGACGAAGTATTCATAGCCCTCTTCATCTTCCTCTGACTCAGTTTCAGTCGCACTACCTAAAAAAGCGGGAGTCTAACAACCACACCCAATATTTAGATCGAAAATTTGTATGGACTAACTCCAATATACTTCCAAGATAATAAAGTACACAGTCAGACTCAATCAAGAAAAGATATCCAAGAGTTATATCTCAATTTCTTAATACAACCTGCAATCGAATAGATAAAAATCCGTGAGCCTGATTGATATAAGAAATAACTTGGACGGTATCAAAAACCAATGTCCAAGCAATAATCAATTTCTATCCAACAACCAAAGGTCTAATTTACCAATTAATTAAACTACACAAAACCTGTAATATTTCAATTATATAACAAATATAATGCGGAAAAGAAATAACACAGACACCAAGAGTTTTGTTAACGAGGAAACCGCAAATACAGAAAACCCCAGGGTCTTAGTACAGTTTTGAACAAGGTGCACATGAACCAATTGATAATCTGGTATTATATTCCCGAAGAACATCCTAGAAATATCAATCACCTCACAATAACTTAACTATATGGTAGTAGAACAAATTATTGTGGAATCATAAAGAATGAGACGAAGAGCTTTGTGATTACGTACTTTTTATATGTTACCTATCAGAAATAAATCTCGAGGAAATCTTAGAGAAGATAGTACTCAATACGATAGAACAAGTAAGATCAGAGTAAGCAACTACATAGAAAATAGTTGGATCTGGATTCAGAATCCCAATGAAGTCTTTAAGTCGTTAACCTATAATGGTTTTGGAAAAACTTAGGTTAAAGGAGAATCGACTCTAGTCGCAACTAGTATCACACAAGAGATGTGGAGATTAGGTTTTCCAGTTGCTAGAGTTTTCCCTTATATAGTCTTCAAATCATGGTTTGATAGCTTTGACACAAAGCAATCAATATTCACCATTAGATGAAATCCTGATTTAAGATTCAAGCTAAGTTTGTTTAAAACCAAAGCAATATCTCTCCACCGTTAGATGGTCTTAGCTTGTTACACATAAATGAAATATACCTTCATTTAGGTATGGGTAACCGTACCTAAACGTGTATATTGAGTTGGTTCAACAATAGTTAACCGAAGTTAGCAATATGCACACTTTGTATTAACCATATTCATCTAACACTTCTAGATCAATCAAACATGAAAGATAATCAAATGAATCTAATTTTGTTACTCATAGAGTTGTTATATATCATAGAAGTATATAACAAAATTAAAACAAAATTGGATTTGATTCATGATTGTACGAAGTACTTATTCAAGAATCAATCCATGAACATTTAGCCACGTTTTGCAAAGATTGCATTCCTTAATTTATAAATGTATTTTTTCATGAGTATGAAATCATAGTTAACCGATTTTAGAACTTTAACCAACAAAGTTTGCAAACAGGTACGCAAACTTAAGTTCCGTACTTTGGTTTAATCCGATAGTTCGCAAACCAGTATGCATACTGTCGTCCCGGACCTAACATAGGGGAAACCGTACTCGTACTGGTATGCATACTTGGTTCCCGGACATTAACAGTTAAAATTGTTCGCATACTAGTATGCAAACAAGGTTTCCGGTCCAGAATCATATCACGACAGTTTGCATACTATAATGTATCCAGACAAAGGTTAATTGTTTTAAACTCCCATTTCAATTATTGAAACATCCTTACAAGACGACAATAGCTGTCTCACACAAACTATTATCTTATAAGTAACCTTCAAGTGATCGAATGATCAATACGAAACTTTCCGAGTCGACATCAAATGATTGTCTCACACAAATCATGTAAGATGTTTCAAGGAAATTTTCACATGATCATCTTTTGACATATTATTTAGTTTCCAACAAATAAATTATTTCCAACTAAACTCTTCAAGAATAATAATGAACGTAGCTAAAGAAAAAAGCTTTCAACTCGTATTTCGAGAAATAGATAAGCGAGATAAACTCGGCTCAAAATATCACAAATGTACAATATTAAAGTCTATATATCTATACGAATTGTGCCTAAATAAGAGATAGAATATAATAGACTTCTGAGTGATAGATAAGTTTTAGTCTCCACATACCTTTTGTTGATGAAGTTCCTTCAAGATCTCCTCAGTAGATATTCTTCTTCAATCGATGAACTTCGTGAAGTCTTAAGCTCAACTACACATTGTATCCTAATACGAGACATAGCAATAAGTAGACTAGAAATCAAGACTTATAGTTTTGATCACCTAAACTTGACAAACAAGCTTGAGATAGCAATGCCCGAGCAGTGCTCTAACAATCTCCCCCTTTTGCAATTTTAGTGACAAAACTATCAATACATATGGATTACAAAATAAATAAACTTTGTAGCTTCTCATCCAACATGCTTGATTTCCTTAGTTCTTCAATATTCCTTGAATTGTTTGTCACTTCAAGTACTCCAGTGATTCTGAACGTGTTCAACTAAGCATCATTGTTGTTGAACATCCCTAGCCATAATAATATATAATCAACAAGATTGTTTTAATATTGTTATACAGTGTCATAGTATTATTATACAACATCAAAGTTCAATAATATCACAACTTTGACAATAACATTGTGGTGATATGTATCACTCTCCCTTAGTCAATACTTCATCTCACAATGAAAACCACTCCCCCTACATAATGATCCGTAAACCATATGTATGTAGTGTGAACTACCAAATAATTCTCCCCCTTTTTCCCAAAACTAACGGGATCATAATGAAATTCTCAAAGAGATTATTCATGACTAAAAGAGAACACATCAACTTGGTTTTGATGATTTCACATAGTCGAAACTTAGTGCATTCATCAATGAGTTTATAAAGATACAAGATCACTCCTAAAATATTTCACAGACGCACTCCCCACAAAGATTTGGCAATTAAGCACAAGTTCAATTAAGAACTCTCCCCGTAAAATGTCATTCCCGAAAGAAAAACAAGAGCGAACTTACTTTTACAAAAAAAGAAGGATTTATTTGTGCATAACCAAATCACATGAAAACATGAATTTGTATCTGGAAAACTCGAATAAATTAATCACAAGAAGACCTTATAGATTAATTTAGTCGGAAATGCTCAACATAAGAAAACTTATGGAGCCATACAGTACTTTCACATAAAAGTGGATCAGGGAAAAGATCAATACTGCGGAATATTTCAAAAGTTCATTTTATCTTTTATCAATACTTGCATAAAAACATAATAGACTTAACTTTGGAACATTTATGAGATAACAATACAATGCACTAATGTAAACGCATATGTATCTCATAAGACATTTGCAATATATATAAAATATCCATGAGGATTAAGTATTGCAGTTATTTTGGCTAAAATACAAACTTGTAAAATACAAGTTGATTTATTCTTAAAAAGTAGAATCAATCTCTTTCGCACGGATTTAAACCAAGAATGGCTACCAAAGGCTTATAAAAATATTTTCTTAAGAAAAAAAAAATACAAAGTCATTAATGACCATACACGGTGGTTCACATAAGAGGATTGTGAACATTCAAGAATCTCAGAGTAACGCATACTACTGGCCATTCTTGAACTTTCTTCTTTGTGATTAATCAACAATGTTCTAAAAAAAAACTACAAATGATCTTAAAATACAAGTACTCCAAGAATCCAAGTGCCCAAGTCCAAGAAAATTGGTACAAGTGCGACGAAACGGAGCAAAATACTCAAAAACAAGAGACGCGATGCAGAGCATTCTTAACTCATCCAAATCCTAGATTTATCATCATCATTTTGAAGATAATTCAAATAGAAAGAGAATCCAAAACGAATGAGGTCATTCCGAGTTCGGACGAAAAAGCTATGGCCAAAACAAGTTGTCAAAAATTGACGTCTAAAGGCCAGTTCACAAACGATGTTTTCAAACGAAATTTCATGAACTGGAGCAGTTTGCATACTGGTATGCGAACTGAAGTCCCTGGATTTTAATTTTAGATGATGGTATGTGTTAGAGCACTTCTCGGTCAAACTCGCAAGCGTTGCTATCTCAAGCTTGTTTGTCAATGTTTGTGATCAAAACTATAAGTCTTGATTTCTAGTCTACTTATAGATGTCTCAGACTAGGATAGATTGTGTAGTTGAGCATTAGAATTCACTGCGTTCATCATTTGAAGATGAATAAATACTAAGGAGAGCTTGTGGAACTTCATAAACAAAAGGTATGTGGAGACTGAAACTCATCTATCGCTTGGAAAGTCTATTTCTACTCTATCTCTTATATTGAGACATAAGTCGTAGTGCTATATAGTTTTCTATTATGCACATTTGATATTTCGAGCTGAGTTTAACTCGCTTACATATTTCTAGAAATATATGTTGGTAAGCTTTGGCTTCAACCTAATTCATCTTATATTCTTGACGAAAGTCAAAAGATGTCATGTGAAAATTTCCGAGTAACATCTTACATGGTTTGTGTGATACAATCATTTGGTGTAGACTTGGAATGTTTTGTTATGATTATTTCAATAACTTGAAAATTGCTTTGATGTTAATAGTTCGTCAAAATATTTATTGTCATCCTCTAAGAAAGTTTCAATGATTGAAATAGAGTTTAGAACACTTAACCAATATTGGATCATGAACATGTTATGCACTCTTGCATATATGTAGTCCATTTCCGCGAACCATAGTATGCATACCTGTACCTGTTGGTTTGTGAAATTCTGGTAACCTAAGTACACGTACCCATACGCGTACTGCGTAAGGTTTAGGTCCGGGAATTTTTGCTGAGTTTGGAGGTACGCATACCCATTCGCATACTGGAGAAACCCAAACTTAGTCTGGCTACTTAAGTATGCGTACCCGTTTGCATACTTCAGTGGTTAAAGTTCTAAAATCGGTTGTGACATGAACTAATACATTTATATAATAAGGAATGCATTCTTTGCAAACTGTGGCTATAATGTTCATGAATTGATTCGAGTGAATCAAACTGATTTTGCTTCAATTGTGTTCTTGTATACTTCTATGAAAATATAGCAATTGAATAACTCTATAACTAGTTTCATTTGAGTCATTTGAACTAGTTAAGGTATAAGGAGCATAAATGTACCTTGATCAGTGTGAGACTGATTAGGGCTCAACTACATTCCAGTACGGAGTTCATTGGTAGTAGGATAATGTCTGTAGCGGCTTAATACAGTGTGGTGTTCAAAGCTAGACTAGGTCCCGGGGGTTTTCTGCATTTGCGGTTTCCTCTTTAACAAAACTTCTGGTGTCTGTGTTATTTATTTTCCGCATTATATTTTGTACGTTAAGATCAATCAATTAGATAATCCAACCTTTGGTTGTTGATATAAATTGATTGACACTTGAACATTGGTCTTTGGTACCGTTTAAGTTATTTCTATTATTCAATCGGGCTCGCAAATTCTTATTTGTGTGATTGCAGATTGATTGAGGAATAGAGATATCGTTCTTTGATATACATTTCTATAGATTGAGACTGAATGTCTAGTTGATTCTCTAGAAAGTATATTGGAGTTTGTCCTCTCACATTTCCGAACGAAATACTGGGTGTGGTTGTTAGACCCCCGCTTTTTCAGTATGCATACCTGGTATGTGTACCATGAAGGCCAAACATCCCGAACTACTATTTTCAAACCTAAACATTTAAGAAACTTAAACACAAATCAAGTTAGGTAGACATGAACGATACACAAGGTACATGGATCATTATAAGTATTTTAAGCAAATAATAAAAACATAAATCTTTCTCAAGTTTATATACATACCTTTTAGAAGAATCCAATCGTGAATCCTGCGGCTTTACCAAAAATTCAAAATCTTACCAAACACAGCATGTGTGCCCCAGTTCTCGTGCTTCCCTCACCGTATACATAACATGACATTCCTTGATGAGGATGCACTTATAACACAATCAAGTTTTGTTGAGGTGAACAATATCTTGCTCACCACAAGTGACTGAAGCAGACTTTTCCGCAACTATGGATTTTTCACCATCTACAGTTTTTGGCTTATTATGTATCACTTTTGGATTATCTTGAAAGAGATCGCTTTGAGAACCTTTCGCATCCAAATCCATCTTTCCAAAGAAATTTTTAAGTTCCAACATCATGGATACTGCCTTCTCCAAAGTCATGAAATTTTCTGGGAGATCATTCCTTTTCACACTCAAAGCATCATTGACTTTCTTTCGTATCCACTTCTGAGTGCATTTAGGAACAACTGGAACCTTCTTCTAGTTACTCTCTTCTAGAATTCTCGGAAGGGAATTGGATTGACTATTTTTTTGCAAGTTAGTCTTTCTCCAATTGGGACCATCGGATTTTGTCTTCGTCTTTACAAAGTTATCATTTTGATAAAAGGCTTTGTATGACGTTTATAGGCAAATCTAGGTTTATCACAGTACTGATTCCTTTTGCCTAAAGGTTGGACCTTTACAACCTGTAATGTTAAGGGGATTAGACTTAATATATGATCTTGGTTTCACAACTTCTTATGATGCCTAAACAACAACATCATGAAGTTTCTCATTCCTTATACGAAAACGACATCTCCCTTCCAAATGACCTTTATTTCCGCAATAGTGACAAACATAAGGAATGTTCTTACCTCGATATGTGTCTGCTGACTTTGGAGGTTGATATACTTCGATCTTTCGAACCTTAACTGCCGGTGAAGGTATTTCACTTTTGCCATCAGTGGAAACCTTTTGTTGAGAAGAATCACTAGCCTTGACAAATTTAATTTTACCTCTTTGCTAATACTTGGAGCATCTATACCCTTATAGACCAATCCTCATGTATCACGATGAATTTTACTTGCTCCTAGCATTGTGGTTAATTTTCTTGAACTAGTATTGAACTTTTTCAAGTCATCTTCCAACATCTTTATTTTATCAAGAACAGCAGTTAAATCAGCCTCAAGGCGTTTTTCTCGAGCGAGATAAACGCTTTCTCTGTCATCAAAACTTGCTTGCTGAGAGTTAATCCTTGCTTCGGTTTCTGCAAGTTTCTCTTCCAACAAGAAGTACTTTTGATAAACATTATCACATTCAAGTGATTTCTACTCAGGTTTTCCTCAGAATCTTTGAGGATCGATCCGCAAGACCGATTCGAAACATAAAGACCTCCGTAAATCCTTTTCAATTTCTTGTTTTCTCTACAAAGAGGAGTCAGAAGAGGTGTAACATGAGAAGTTGTCATCTTCTTCTTTTCTAACGAATCCAATAGATTAAAATACTCTGAGACTTCCCCATTAACATCTCTATAAATATCTGAATCACCTTCGTCATAAAGTTCCTCTAACTGTTCTTCTAGGAGTATTTCCCAATCAACAGTTTCTACATCAAGAGAATATTTAGATATTGATTTAGATGTGAAAGTTCTCTCAGGTGAATCCAAGATTTGAAAATCATCTAATAATTTCTGACCTAGTACGTTATTAGAGATAGCACTTCTTTTTATAGAGTCAGATTGCTTCAAGCACAGACTTATGAGGTCTTAGCGTGTTTGCCTGCTCTGATACCAATAGAAAAAACGGGGGTCTAACAACCACACCCAAAGTTTCGTTCAGCAATCTATATGGACTAACTCCAATATACTTCCGAGAGAATCAACTAGACAGTCAGACTCAATCAATGAAAGATATCCAAGATTTATATCTCAATTTCTCAATACAATCTGCAATCAAACAGATAGAAATCTGTTAGCCTGATTGATATGAGAACTAACTTGGACGGTATCAAAAACCAATGTCCAAACGTCAGTCAATTTCTATCCAACAACCAAACGTCGAATTTACCAATTGATTGAACTACGCACAACCCGTGATATTTCAATTATATAACAAATATAATGCGAAAAAGAAATAACATATTCACCAGAAGTTTTGTTAACGAAGAAACCGAAAATGCAGAAAAACCCAGGGAGCTAGTCCAGTTTTGAACACCACATTGTATTAAGCCGCTACATACACTAGCCTAGTACAAGTTAATTTCGGACGAGAATGTAGTTGACCCCTAACCAAGTCTCACACCGATTATGGTACAGTCATGTTCCTTACGCCTCTGAATCCCATCAGGATTCTAGCGCACTTGATTCCCTTAGCTGATCTCACCCACAACTAAGAGTTGCTACGACCAAAAGTCGAAGACTTTATAAACAAATCTGTCTCCCACAGAAAAGTCTATTATGATAGATAAATCTATCTCCAACAAAAATACCTACGAAGTTTTTGTTCCGTCTTTTGATAAATCAAGGTACACATGAACCAATTGATAATCCGGTCTTATATTCCCGAAGAATAACCTGGAAATATCAATCACCTCACAATAACTTAACTATATGGTAGTAGAACAAGTTATTGTGGAATCATAAAGAATTAGAAGTAGAGCTTTGTTAGAACTACCTTGATTAAACATGTTGGTCAGGCTATCCCTCTTTACCAAATGGGGGCTCTCCTTATTCCTAAGAATCGTTGTAGGAATATGGACTCCCACTTATGTAAGTTCTGGTGGGGAGAAACCCTGGACCCAAAAGATAAGAAACTTCACCTTTTGGGTTGGGACATTCTCTGTTCTCACAAATCTGAAGTTGGGTTAGGTCTTAGGAAAGCTGAATTAAACAATCTGGCTATGCTAGCTAGAAATACTTGAAGGATTGTAGAAAATCTTAATTGCCTCCTAGCCATTATTCTTAAATCTAGATATCTCCCTAGGTCCAGAACTCTAAGGAATCCCATATTGTTGTTTAAATAGAGCTAGAGCCATGCTTTTGACTAGGAAACCTAAACTGCATATCTCTTCTTATATATTTATTGGTTATTTTAACAAATTGATGCCCCCACCCCTTGCATGGATAAAATGTAATACTGATGGTGCTTTTTATGACATCTCTCGGGACAATGGTGCAGGTTATGTGATGAGAGATTTCTCCAGCAAAACGTCCTTTTGTGCTTCAATAGTCTTTGAAGTTGAATCTGCTGAAAAAGCTGAAATTAAAGTTATTTGGGAAGTTCTGGAAAAATTTGTGGAACAAAAACTTTCTCACATCATTATTGAAAGTGATGTCAAGGATCTCATGGACCAATTTTCTGCTGAAGTGTTTGATGGAGATTCCAGAACAGATGTTATTTTTAAAGATATTCAGTTTTTTCTTCTAGTTTAGAAACTTGTCTGTTTTCTTTTCAACCTAGAATCTATAACTCTGTTGCTCATGAGCTAATAAAAACAAGTCCTCTATGTACTGGTTTGTGCCTCCAATTTGGCAGATGCCAGTTGTTGAGGGAGATCATTACTCTTTTTGAAGGCCATTGAGAAAAGAGAAAGAAATAAAAAGAAAAAAAAAAGGCTTATCAGAAACTAAAAAGAAAAACCACAGAGGGTTGTCATCATTTACAACCCAGTAAGCACAAACGGTACTTTGTCCGACTTATGAAAAGAAATTGATTTCTTTAAGTTTCAACTGAATCGTGAAAACCTTCGCAGAATATCATTTCCGGAAGAAAAAAATATGATTATTAACTAAGACGTTAAAAAAAATACAGCTTACGTGTTCAAGCATCTGGCGTCCTACTTCATAAGCTTAAAAAAAAAGTTACAACAGAGCTACTTGTCTAGTCAATAAACAAGGAGAGAAAAAATATGAGATTTTTTTTTTCAATCTTTTAAAATCTTAGAGCTTTGATTTTTTCCTCTCAAATCTATTGATTTCTTGTTGGTTTTCTTCCTTCTTCTATGATCTACAAGTATGAGGAAGAAATTTTTTTATTGATTCAAATATGGAGGAGGTTGTTTTAAGCAATGGTAGAGGTTAACTAGCTTGGGTTTTGCTGCTTTTCCTCCTTTGATTTACTCTATGGCAATGATGGGCGGAATATTATCCCTGGCTCTACCAGTGAAGATGCAGAGATTATTTTACCAAGGAAAGAGTCTGGAGGTTCTTATGGAACAATTGGGTATCCGATTTCAAAGGGGGGGGGGGGTTCTTCTAACCCTAACTCTAAAAGATTGAGAACTCTTTTTCCTTCTACTCAGTCAATTATCCATCATCCTCCGATGAAGTTCATTCCTTATACTGAGCTAGATGGCAAGAAGGTGGTAAATTATGCAATAGTTTATTTCTCGGCAGTAATTAAACACTGTGAAGACTATGTTGTTGGTTTCTGCGCGGGAAAAAGATTATCTTTTCCAGCAGTCAAAGAAGCTGTAAGAGAACACTGGAAACTCAAGAATGAGGTGAGCATCAAATTACATGGAAATTGTGCTTTTTTTTTTGAGTTTAAGGATGATGAGGATCGTAGAAGAGTGTTAGAATTAGGCTCTTTTTACATCTCAAAAAGTCTTTTTATAGTGAGACCATGGTCGAGTTTGCTAGAATCATCAACTGCTAGCATTAGGTCATTACTCATTTGGGTGTTGATTTATAATGTTCCCTGCACATGTGGGATATTGATGGGTTGAGTCTTATCTCTAGTTTCATTGGGAAGCCTTTACTAGTTGATGATTACACGCTAAATTAAATAGGACAAGGTTACCATATGCTAGAGTCTGTGTTGTGGTAGATGTAGACTACATTTACCCAGAGAATATTCCTTTAATGATCGATGAGAAGGTTGCTTTGGAAATGCATGTTGAGTATCAATGGAAACCACTTAAGTGTGAGGTGTGCAATGATTTTGGACATTCTTCTAAAAACTGCACAAAAAAGTTGAAACCTAGGTGGACACCTAAGAATCATGGCAAAGTTCATGAGAATTTTCAGTCAAGAGCATTGGAGTGTGAAGTTGGTGACAAGAATCAGGGTGAATCTCCAGAGGGAAATATTGTGAATGCAACATCCAATGCCACCCACCACCCACCACCCCAGTTGGAAAAATGCGCAAAAAGAAATTTTATACGGAAACCCTAGAAATTCAAGATATTGTGGATGGTGGTTGTAAGGTAGTGGCAGAAAAGACTCCTTTGAATGTTGTTATTGATAAGAATATAGAAGAAGAAGAAGATGTAATTGAACAAGAAAAGTTTATTAGTGAATGGGTTTCTTGTAAAAGAAAGAAAGGCGCCGACAAAAAGAAAGTTGGAAGTGCAAGCACCTCGTCTACTGATCCCGCCATTCCTCCTGGTTTTGAAACCCACAACAGGTTTCATGGATTTGAAGAAGAACGAGAGGCAGACACTTCCCAGTTAGCTCCAGAAGATGCAAAGGTAAGAATCGCAAAGCCAACATCGTCCAAGAAAATGATAGGAATTGGCATGAAATTGAGTATCAAATCCAAAGATACATGCATGTTTCCAAACGGTACTCTTTCAAGCTTAAAAAAGAAAAAACTTCCTACTAAAAAAGTTTCGGCAAATAAGATGATGGACTTTGGTTCTATGTGTGGCTTAGAATTTCCACCCTAAAGACTAATCGTGATGAAATGTTTAGCAATCTCAAAAAAAATCACGATGGGTTAATTATAGAAGATGTAGATGAATATGCTAGTTATTAATTGGCAATGGTCTTTTCAATTGTGTCAATATGTTGTGGTCTTTATTGTGGTTCGCAACTCTTCTTCAGCTTTGTTTTTGTTTTGTTGCTATCTTTGTGAGCTTTTCGCTCTTTGTCAATTGTATACACCCGCACACGGCTTGTATGCCTTTTAATGTATTATTCTCTTTGATCGATCAAAAAAAAAAAAACAGAGCTATATTATTTATCAACTTCATAAGCATCTGGCGTCCTACTTCATAAGAAAAAAAAAAAAGAATTTTTCTTGATGGTTATATGCTGCAACGAACAAGAGAAGACGTTACATAGAAACAAAACAGAAAGGAAAATACTACTGTTGCTCTCTTCACAGTATCGGATTTACACGGGGATGGATAGTAGCATCCAAATCATGGCGCCCCAAGTAGCATCCACACCCTGTCCGGGCTCTATAGTGTGGCGTCACAGATTTAACCAGATATCAACTACAGAAGGCTTTCAGCATTTACACCCAGTAGAAACATCAAACATATGGTATTTTGTTCAACTTATAACAAGAAACTGAATTTCTTACTTGGGAGTTTCAACTAAATCATGAGTATCATCTCTTACAAAAACAATACGACCATGTTAAAAAAAAAAACAAGAAAGCTACAGCTTACATGTTCAAGCAGCTGGCATCCTACTTTTCATAAGCTAAAAAAAATAGAGTTACAACAGGCTTGATTACAAACCATTCCAGACAAAACCAAATAGTGTGCAAGAAACACAGAAACGTGACTGTTAAATTGGTAACCCAACCAGTTATATTTATCAACATCAATGGGAGTAGTTACTAGTAGCAGTGCTGCACTACCAAATAATAACAAACACAGCCCTAAGACCTGAAACAAAGAAGAGAGCTTCTAACTTTAATACCTACAAAAGCTGACGACACCAAGGGACTCTTAACCAGCAGTCTCAAAAATTGAATGCAGTCAAGACATTGTCCATCAAGTGCTGCTGGACAATATCAATCACGTTGTGAAGAAAGTCCAAATCTTCTTCCCAACCGAAACCTCACCAGGTTGCAGGTCAGACTCATTATCATCATCGTCAGTCTCACCGTCATCCTCGTCATCCCCCCTAACTTCACTTCCATACTCATCTCCTTCCTCAAGCTCGCCATAAATCTGAGTCCCTTCTGTTATGCTCATCTCCATATTCTCAACTAACCTCCTGGCATCATCAGCATTGCTACCATCATTGTTCCCCTCCGCCTGTAGTAAAGCAAATTAATATGAACCAACTGTAAAAAACCCACAACCCAAAAAAGAGGAACCTACACGAAATTTGAAATAAAAACACCAAACCAAGGTTTGATTCTTTACCCTGCTAATGACGAACTCCTGAGTTTCTGTTACACTCCTCAACGTGGTCACCTGCACCAGATGTGTGCTCTGGCCATTTTCACCAGCAACCTCCTTAACAGAGGGTAAAACTGCAGTTTCAGGTTCAGATGCTTCCACCTCAGCAATCTTGATACCGTCAGCTTCTTTCTTCTTGCCTTTAGTCTGATCTAGTGAAGATTGTGCTGCCGCTGCTTTGCTAGTTCTGTTCATCATTTGGAAACAACATTTACACAAGTTAATAACCGAGATTAAGGACAGATAAAAGTTATATAAACCTGGAAAATGAATTAATATACTTACTTTTTAGCTGGCCTGAGATTGTATCGTCTTCCACCAGGAGTTTGCAACTCTGGAGCGACTGTTTGCCGCCTCTTCCTACGGCCACCTGTTGTGACACTTTCAGAGCGAGTGTCATCGTCGCCTGCCTCTTGCTCACTGGTTGTGGTCTGCGCATGACTCCGCTTTTGCCCAATGGATATATCTCTTTGATGTTCCCCATACTGAGAAGAATTTTCCTTCGGCTCTAGGGGTTCCCCAAGGAAAACTCTGGCATCTTCGACGACTTCCTTTACAGAGCGCGTTCTCCTGACTCCAGGCTTCTTCCGACCTTTCCCCCTACCAATCTTCAGCTCTGACTGCTCCGAATCTTCTGGAATATCATGTCCTTTGTTCTCAATGTTGCTGTGTTCATCATCAGACATGGTAGGTTGATACTGTAGCTCTCTGATGCTCGTGGATGGCTCTGGAAGACTGGATCTGTTGTCTAATCCTTCAACTGCGTCAATGCCATCTTGCAGAGTGGGCAAAGGAGATTCTCCTGCTATTGCTTGAGAATCCTCCTCTTTTGTAGTTCCCTTCAGAGGGGACAAGTTCATTATCTTTTCGGTGCATTTTCGGAGCCAAGACATGCGCCCTCCTCCCGATGTGTTGAAACCAGAACCATGAACTGTACCATCTTCCAAATGATTTCCACCTAACCTGGGCAGAGGAACAGTCTCCACATCTTCCTGTAAAGCTAGGATCTCAGACTCACTGATCAGCTCTCCACAGTTCTTACAGCTCTTGTTCTTCTTAACAATTTCCTTGAATTGTTCACGTTGATCCTTGAGCCCCTTTATAAGGTTATCAAGCTTTTCAATGTCTCTCTGCATGTCTCGCCGCTGTTCCTCAAGATGCTGCTTGTTTGCAGCAATTTTCTCTCTCTCTTTTTCCATCCGAGTCCTTTCCAGCTTCATGTCTTCCATTTCCCTTTGAGCTACTTCCCTCAAGCGATTGATATTGTTAAGTTCACTCCCACTCTGCTCCTCAAAAACCCTTTCTCTGTTTCTTAATTCTTTTTCCATTTCTTCTTGCTGGTTTTGCATATTAACCTCCAACTCCCTTTTCCTCAGCTCAAAATCACGTAGCATATCTTCATGCTCAGCACGAGCTTTTTCAGATATAACTGATCGTTCATGCTCCATGTCAGCTTCGAAGGATTCTTTTTGCAGTCGAAGCAATTCCAATTCCCTCTGAACATATTCATGTGTTTCCAGCTTCTCTGTTTTCAGTCGTTCTTCTTCAGACTGCTTCAGTTTCTCCAATCGTTCCCTCTCCTCCCTGACCTGTTTCAGCTCTTTAGTAATCTCAGCTTTCTTTTCATCCAGTACTTCCCATTCCCGTTCAAAGTTCTCCTTGTCCTGCTTCAGACCCTCGTGCTCATTCAGAAGCAATTCTTCTTCACGCTTGCACTTAGCAATCTCATGTTTCAGTTCAGACTTCAGGCGCAGATGCTCTGTCCTCTCTTCTTCAGTTACTTTGAGTTTTTCTTCCTCTTCACACAGCCGCAGTTTTTCCACCTTAATCTCAGCCATGTTCTTCTCAAGATCAGCTATTAGATTTTGCATATTTTCTTTATCAACAGCCAGTTGTTTCTTTTCCTTCTCCAATTCCTTTTCCTGAGATTTGAAAGACTTCTCTTTCTCTTTCATCTCTTTCCACTTCAAATCAAGGTCTTTCTCCTTTTCCTTTAATTTCTCCATTTTCTTTTCTACTGCCTGCTCCCTTTTCCCTATCTTTTCTTCCATGTGGTGGATTTCAGCTTCTCTTTGCTCCACTGAGACAGCCTTGCTTTTCATTTCCTCAGCCAGAGACTTCATTTGTTGCTCCAATTCTAGCTCAAACTCACGTCTTCTAGTATCTAGATGGACGTTCTGCTCATCAACAAGCTTCTGAATCTCCACCTGTATACAGTACATATAAAGACTGTGAGGCTCTTGAATAATTGTATAGAAACATTACATAAATCAACAAAATTAAGGATGAACAAGACCAGGGAAAAATAGTAAAAAGGCCATTTAAGCGATTGACTACCACGATGTATGATTAAAGTTTGCAGACAGGGGTAAGACATTCACTACTAATGACCAGAGAGGTTGTCCCAGTTGCGAGCTGAGATCCGAATCTACAACTTGAAAAACAGCAAGGTCATTTGTAATAGGCATGACTTACTCTTTCTCGAGCGTTTAGCTTGTCCTCCAGAGCAAGCAGTTCCTTCTCTTTAATCTCTAGTTGTTCTTTGCTAGTGTCAGCTTCCTGCAAAAATGTTACAAAGAGAATGTCATTGAATGACAATGTGCATAAAACTACTACTGATGTCAAAGCTAATCAAAAGATAAGACAAACTTGACCATATAATAAGCAACTCACTTTTTCTTTACAAACTAATTCTGCCAGCCTAATGTCTAAATCCTCTTCTTTCTGTTTCAATCTTGAGGATTCTTTCTCAATCAGCTTTTGTATGTCATCGACATCCTTCTGTTTCTGCTTCAAGCTTCTGTCCATCTCATTTGCCCTCTCCTCCCTCTGATTGAGGATTCTTCTCCCATCTATCAGTCTATCCTCACGCTCTTGTAGGGTTCTTTCCCACTCACGCAGCTCTTCTCTTTGTTTAGCAATAGCTGCTTCATTCATTTCTCGCCTGTAAAGAACAAATCTAATTTGAGACACAAATGCTACAAAAAAAAAAATCTGCAAGAACAATCGGGATACGAATAAATTAAGAACATGCAGTCAATGACATACTCTGCATTTGACGACTGCCGTTCACTTCGAAGTGTACTTTCACGAGCCTCCACTTCTTTCAGTTTTCTTTCAATTTCAGAACTCTTTCGAGTAGCTTCAGCCAGTTTGGCATCAGCAGCATGCAATTTTGCTTCCACTTCCAGAGATTTTTCCTCAAGGCTAGCAACTAAAGCATGTGCTTCAGTCATCTTTAAGTCAGCATTATACTTGGTTTCTGCACTCTCCGCACGCATCTCACGTAGAGCCTTTTCAAGCTGCATCGATCAAAACTTCAAAAGATGAGAAACAACAAAAAAGTACAAGACTCTCATCAGAGACAAGTCTTTCGTTTCCTCGGCAAACAAATTAAATATTTGAACATTCTTGTCGAACTAAAAATTTTCATATAGCGAAACAAAAGGAGGTTATGGAGAAACTAAGAAATTTATTAGCGCTAGAAAGAAGTAAAACTTACATCATCTACACATTGTTTCTGAACCCCCAACGCATTTCTCAAATTCTCTTCACGTCTTTCCACTTCAGAAATTGAGATGAGATGACTAGATTGCTCTCTTTTCAAGCACTCCTGCACTTCTGCCAAAACTTCCCTGACTTCATCATACTGTGAAGTCCATTCTTTCTTTTCGATCAAAAGAAGCCCCATGTTGTATTGATATTCAAATAGCTGATGCACATTGAAACAAAAAATGTTAAGAATCTATCATGATATACAACAACCACTACAATATAATTTCACTTTCATCTTTAGTGACAACACCCATTTTTTTTACATGTGGAAATCGTTGCCCATTAATCAGTAAACACATTACTCCAGACATTCTATACATGGAGACCTAATTAAGGATAAAAATCAAACCCTACCTGAAAAAAAATCATGTCTGTAACTTGTTAGCCTTCCACTATAATTCTAACAAATTGTAACCTAAATCCATAATATACAGATTTCATGAGACTTTATTAAGGTATTCCCAAATTTCACTAGAAAAAACCCTAATTTCACAACTACACAGTTCAGTTTTTAAGTACAAAAAGGAAAACTTTTTCCTACAAATTTAAGATAAGCAGTACAAGAAGTCCTAATTATTGAGGAATCATACCTCTTTTTCGAGTTTAGAAACCCTTTCGATTAGTGCTGCTCGATCCTTTTTCTCCAAAGAAGCTTCATCTAACAACCCCGCTTCTTTAAACCTCCTCCATACCTCCATATCCCCATCGCCATCAACACCACCACCACCACCATTCTCTCCTAAGAAATTCACAGGCGGTGGTGTAATACCTTCAGAAAAATTAGAACTTTTCCCCCTTGAATCAGATTTTCTAGGGTTTTGAACAGTTGAAGAACCACCATTCTTGTGTGGTGTTAGTGACCAATTATTCACTTTCCTCTGCGGTGTAAACATCACGACGAACTCTGCAGAAATATTACTCTACTGTGTTCAGATTTTGCCTTCATTTGAAAGAAAAATCAAGAACTGTAACCCTAATTTCCCAAACTCAAACCTTTTCTTCTTCTTTCAAACCCTAATTCAAAAAAAAAAAAAAAATCTACCCGAGATGAAACCCTAACACCGGATTGAGAAACCCGTAGATGAAGAAATCTCTGTTTCTCTCTTCTCTCTCTGTCTTAACACTCTGTAAATCCTTTTCTTTTGGTCTTTCAAAAATAACGCAGTGAGTTCCTTTATTTCTATATAGTTGAGTTAAGTTACAAATGTGCCCTTAGTTATTGTGAAGTTTCTTTCCGTTACGCAGGTATTTCGGTAATTTGGATTGTTTCCGCTTTACGATTACCACGTGCTCTTCTTATAAATCGACACGCAAAGACATAAATGCCCATGAAGGTATGCACGAATTTGGGAGGATTACGAATAAACGGTGAGTGTGTTTTTGTAATATGATTTAGGTTTTTGATGAAGTATGATTGGGTGTAAAGAATATACCGAAGGCTAATGCCTCGGTGTCCGTCAGGATGTGCTTATACTTTTGTGGGGTGGGGGGGATTTTTATTTTTATTACTATATATTTTTGAAAGTTATTTTTGCTTGGTGGAGGGTGGAGACAAGATAAGAACGAAGGGTTAGCTGGAGTTGCACTCCACAAGCTCTTGTCTGCACCTGCTGGATTTGAAGAAGAATACAGAGTTGCATGATGTGGATTTTGGATTTGTTATTTTCCGGTGGAATTTGAAGTTGAAAAACAACGGGGCCAAAGTTTTTGGAAAGAATTTGTGGACTTACTCTGACCAGAGAAGTCAATAATTGTCAACACTAGAAATTACGTATCAAAAACAAAAACGTCCCTACAAATGGAGTCCTGCGACTCCTGCCACTGTGGACGCAGTGGAGGAAACCAAAAGTGCAGATGAAAACAGAGAAAGCATCATTCTTTTTTTTACTTTATACAAAGAATTTGGATAAGGTTGCATATGAAATAAGATGCATGGCTGCTAATAGGTACCAAATTGTTTGGGGATGTACCAATACTGGATTAGGACAAAACATTCTCAAGTCTTGTATTGGTACACTCCAAGCAATTTGGTACCCTTATTAGCAATGTTGAAGATGCTGGGTTTAGCTGTGCGGAAATGGGATAGGACAAAACAGTCACAATAAATAGTTCAAGTCTATGGAACATGGATAATAAATAGAGAAGGTGTCCTTAGTCCTTGCAACTAGTTAAGTAGTTATGCAGAAAACACGATAATTTGGCCCTCAGACTCACATTTGCAATTTGTCATTACTCATTGCGATTTAATCGACAACAATGCTAATAACAAAAATTCTGGACAGACCGTCATGTTAGAATACCTAAAAACCACACGGATACAAAAAAAAAACCTTATTATTCCCAAAAGGTTGGATCCACCTTTCTATCAATGTGTCTGTGCGGTTTTTGAATGGCTCAAATAGAGGATCCGTCCAGAACCACTTCTAACGGGATATCAGTTTACAAAGCAGACTAGAGATGTTTTATCGTATATAACAACCATTACATTACTAGAAGTGGCTTTTTAGGTTCTTGCTCTGGTTTCAGTTCCATATGGGGATGATCCAATCCTAGGATAGGGCATTAACCTTTTTGGGGAGCCGATCCGTCGTAATAATCAGTTTTTTCGAAGTAGCTGCAATTTAATCGGCTGGTCTTGAATCAGCTGCTAGAGAATAGGTTTGCTGTTGTTACGATTGCCTCGTGGATTGGGACTCGCAAGATATGAGCATACCCTCTTTAAGTAATTCCACCATTTTTGACATGGTGGAAGGAATCTAATGGGAGACTGACTAGTGGATGTACCTAAATTGCACAATGGAAATGAAATGTCCAACGAATAGAAAGACATGGGCCATGCGCATAAACAAAAATGTTTCTTATTACTTGAAGAAGTAATTCTTTTTATGAGTGTGAGAATCAATTTTTCCATTCTAAACTTAATTATTAGAATTAGAGCAATCACAAGGCTTTGGCTCTTTTCCTCTATACTTCAGCAGAATTTAGTGAGCCCCATAGGGCCATCTCTGTTACTAGTATACAAAAAGATGACAATACTTTTGATGAATTTAGCCGTTATCAATTCCAACTTTTCTTCATACAAATTGTCTCATCATGTTGTTGTCATAAAAAAGAAGGGAAAAAAAAGTCTCATTGTTTTTCTCTTTGGACGTAAGGAGCTTTATAGCGCATTTGGATACACATCTAGACATTATTTTTTAGACATTATTTTTTGACTTATAGAAGCAAAAAAGTCGGCAGTACTTCTCAGAAGTAAAAAAGTAAATAAGTTAAACAATTTCAAAATGACTTCCCGAAGCAGAAAAGTAAATTTTTTATGAAGCAAAATGTGTTTTTCTTCTGACTTCTGCTTCTAGATTATCCCAACACGAGTTTAGATTAACGGTGAGTCTCCGTCAAGGTTTTTTTTAAACTATCCTCGCCATGTCTTCAAGTCGACAGTCTTGAAGCTTGTTAAGGAGCAGAATAACAAAGCCAGGTTGTCAAGATGCCAAACCATGGTCTCATGGAGGAGGAATATATGACAGCTTTGCATACAAATAACCCTTGTATATCAAGGTTGGTGCACCTACCTTTTCCTGTTTAGGGCACCCACGTCTGTCTATAAGGCCTTCCGTTCCATTTAAATATAAATGACCCATGGGTTTTAATGCTATAATAATTTCCCCCACCATGATCTCTGACAGGATTTTCAAAAGGAGAAAACCAAGGTGATCATTCTCACCACTCGCCAGTAACAACTGTTATTTGCCGGCATATCTGAAAAACATAGACACTAAACGTTGACAGGTCAATGATATCATCACCCAATGACTTTACCATCCTAAGTATTATTTGAGCAATAATCCTACGGAAAAGATGTTGAATAGCTCCGCATGTTCACCCATACAAAGAAAAAAGGAAATTCTTTACAGCATTTGGCTAATTCAATATGGAACCCACAGACAAAGGTGATGCAATATACCACACTGAGAGATGGCTCCTCCAGCTCCTTCACAACGACCAGTCACTATAAACTTTTCTAAGGTGACTAATTCCAAGGAGTGGCCACAGATAGTTTTTACACTAGTTAGATTTTTTCCACTCTAATCAAATATTTTTTTTAAAAGAAAACAAGGCCTGATTGGATATACAAATCGAGCACAAGTTTTTGTCCTGACATCATGAAATTGGCAGAAAGGAAGTGCAAGCATTCTAGAATTTAGATAGGCGATAATATACTAGGACAGTCAACATCGTTATTTTATAAGATTTGCCAACCCTTTGTCTACAAGCAAAATGTATACTGTATATAATAACTCATATTCTAATCTATACATAACTTATAAGAGCGGTATTTCCTTACGAATACAATAGTCAGAAGAATGATAAAGACAGCGAGATTAGGCCGTTTACCATTAAAGGCTCTTAGGTTTCACCTAAAACTAGAGACACCTCCAAGTTTTCACTGCCCCTTTGGATCTTCAGCAAGACTTTATCACCCACACTGTAGTCGTCTAGCACCTTTGATAATTCCGCTTTGTTTCTTACCTGCCAACCAAATGGGAGAAACAAGGAATGAAACTTGAAAGACACGATCCGAGAAGGGATTGTAAGATCCAGATTACAGATTTCCTCTTTGAGATAAATATTTTATTAGCTCATATCTAAAGTAAAGAAGCTGCAAGAATCAATTAAAGATGATGCTTTATCCACCCTTTCAACTTGAAAGTATGCCTTTCTTTCTAAACTTTCTTTAAAACATTATTATCATTTCCAACCTGGTCGTTCAGTTTACCACATACTATGTACATAGTATACAAGCAACCAAAGAATCAACTTTTTTATTTTAATTATGATGAGAAAGAGACTGCTTACAGGTTTATCGTCAACTGCGACAATAATATCCCCAAGTACTATATTACCAGCAAAACCCCTGGAGGTTGAAACTAGCCCAGCCTTGGCTTCTGGACTATTTCCTGGTACCTACACACACCGAAAACTATAGTGAGCACACGTGTACAATAACAGATCAATTGTGATAATGAGACTAGAGAGTAAGTGGTGCAAGGTGTACGTGTAGAATAAGAGCTCCATTTCGAACATTTAACTGGTTGGCAAGCACGTCCGGAGCTATCTCCACATTCAAACCAGCCCTAACAACCTAAAATCAATCCGCACACTTCAACGTATGTGGGTGGTATAGGAAGAGCAAAAACCAACGTTGCTACTATAACTTGACATTATTTAATATAAATCAAACTCAGACTCTGTAGTTATACGTTAGCAACAAAAGTGGCAAGCAGAGAAGGAATATGTAAAAAGAGAATACTTTGCCAAACTGGATCAACTGAGGTACTATCTTTAGTACTGTTGAGGAGGCGATCGCAAATCCAACACCAGCAGAGGTACCTGCCATAATCAACCAAAACCGAAGACGAAAAGATTACTCACGCTCTTACAGAAAAACCGTTCATTCAAATGTATAACTCGGACGCCACTGCCTGATGCAATACTATATGTAGCCATTAACTGCCTGAAGTCTCAGCAAATTGGGATTGTTGTTCGTCAACTAGGTAAGAGGTAGGCCTTTTTGACCTTTACTTATTTTCTGATCAGAGAACATATCGCAAAAGCCACGAGGCTAGGAATATAGAAGTAACTACTACACATAATAGGGCAATACAAAGTTAACCATCTCAATGGAGTTCTTTTGGCACACACCAAACAAAGGAAGGCAGTAACAATACCAGCCTGCAAAATGGTACCAGTAAAAGTCGAGGCGCCAAGCAAATTTTGGCCTAGTAAACTAAGCAAACAGTATGCCAGCAGAAATCCCCAGACCCCAAACCTGGAACCCACTTAACTCCATTTGGCAAATGTAACTGATAAAAGGACTGTGTAAAGAAGACAGCGGAGATCAGGTCATTCGATCGGCATTACTTTGCAGGGTTTACTACTGCTACTTGAACTTTTCCGCCTAATTGGATACTCACAAGGAATTAAGTCACTTCCTGTTCTACTTATGAAAAGAACAAAAATGGGACATTAAGAGCACATCCATGTAGTTACCTGTTTGAGTATATATTGCAGTGTTAATCCCAATTAAATTTCCTTTAGAGTCGAGTAGGGGGCCTCCGCTGCCAAGATTACAACAGAAGTAAGATAACAGGAGTCAGTTCGTTAATGCAAACAAGCTCAGATCGAGTTTAACTAAACTTAAGAAAGAACTGTGGGACAAAAGTACTTCAATTTAGCACTGAACCAAACGATTATAAAAGAAGCTCGGTCAGAAGTTCATCATTCTAAATCTGATCAATAGGTAGAGCAACAATTTATCCCAGAAAATAAGGAATCTTGTAGAATATCACAGGAGTTCGTCTGATAATAACACGGGAATTCGTCGGATAATTTTATAGATTTGGTTTACCCGATTATGGTTATCAGACTGCTTATCACACTCCAACAATAAAAACCAAGATCCTAGACAAACCTGTTACCAGGATTGATGGCTGCATCTGTCTGAATTCCGCCACTGATTGTAACTCCAGCTTGGCTGTTAATTTCTCTATTTAGTCCACTAATAACTCCAACTGTCAGAGTGTGATCAAATCCAAATGGGTTTCCGATCGCTAAACACTGCTGGCCAACTTTTAGATCAGAAGACTGTCCCACCTTAATTGGCCTCAGAAGATCTTTAGGGGCTTCAACCTAGTACGCCAAAAATAACGAAACTTGTTACAACTGTAAACCAAAAGGCAGATACTTTTGTCTTTTCAGATAGTAAGTCTTGTACATGTACTCCATTTACACAATCTCCCGTTTATATTCAACAAGAGAATAATGTTATTAATACTAATAACAAGCACAGTGTGCTTGGTTGACAGGATCATTTACAAGCACAACAAGTAAATACCTGTAAAACGGCGAGATCTTTGTCACGGTCTGCACCAATTAGCTTGCCCTCAAAGTTCTTTTGCACCCTTCCGAGAAACAAACACAATCAAGAAGATTGGATACCACAATAAAGGATCCAACTCATATATCAAAGGAATATCTAAATACCGCGGTTGCGTTTCAGCAATCAGCGTAGAGCATCGAAACCTCACCCATCAGACGCAAGAATATTGACTCGGGCAACAACTTGACCAGGGGCAGGATTTCTTGAAAGAGCGTTGCCAACAACTGGACAGGAAGAATAACATAACTACATCATTGAGTTACCATCTGAAGTATTCTGGTTCTACCATCAGTTAAAAAATGCGAAGAAACAGACGAATCTATTAAAAGGAACGAAATGGTTTTGCCACACCAGCGACCACAAAGACAACGACGAACTAGTTCTTACCATGATAGTTTGTAACTATATGTCCTTGTTCATCCCAAATTACTCCTGAACCATTTCCTTCAGGAACCTGGGCACATGTGTAGTAAATGAATAATCAATACCAATAGGATTACAGGCACGAGAGGCTGGTATAAGAACTTAAAGTAACTAATGTGTCATTGAACCCAAACAGTTTCTAAACTAAGATTTCAAAATACTCAAAGACCTAATCCACTGGATTGTAATAACTCATGCCATCATTACCTCGACAACACCTGTCATATTTAGTTGAGGACGCAATGTTACATCAAAGATATTCACAACAGAATACGTATTCTTTTCGAAGAGACCAACAATTCTTTCCTGCCACGCAGATCAAAAAATTTCAGCTGAAGTAAACATATACATTATTAAAAAAGAAAAGAACACTTCAAAACCAATGAAGAAAACAAATGGCATGTACATGTTTGGAGTATTAACCTCAGCAGGGAATAGCTCCCCAGATGGGATAACAGGTGGAGTCACTTGTTCAATGGTTAACGATGGATTTCCCAAAGCAATGGCTGCCAATTGAATGTTCACAAAATTACATCAGAAGCATAATGTGAAATGAAAACCAAGTTGTAATAGTAGCTACTTAAACGACCGAAAAAACATGAATAAACGATAATCAGAATGATGAACAGAGCTTAATAGTGCGAACCTGAGAAGTAGTACCTTGAAGGCTTGAACTATTAGAAACAAAATAAACCAAAGGACTAGCAAATAACATTCTCCTTGTTGTAAAAGGAATTAATTCACTCAAATCTTTGCCACTACTATCTTCATTTAGCCTTTGAACAGAAGTGGGTTTTGAAGAAACACTGCTAGTAGAGCTATTAGATGATTCAATTTCTCTTTCAGAACAAAATGAAGAAACTCCATCAAAACATGCTTTTCTTCTACCAAAACGTCTGGGAATGACAAATTGATGAGAATTTGGAAGTGAGTTGCTGAGTATTACATGCATCATTTGTATATGAAATCCAGATTAAATGTTGCAAGAGAGAAGCATTAGAAGAAGCTGAGGTATGGTTAGGGTTTTTCTGTTAAATCAAACAACGTTATCCATGGAGTAATAAGCATTTCTGAGCTCTACCTCCATTCCTTTGATATGGGTTAACTCTAATTACTTAGGGCTAGTACAATGGCCCTTAGCTATCCCCAATGTGAAGCCAAAGGGATATGGGTCTCAAGCCAATCTCACTATGGGCTGCTTCATCCCTTAGCGGAAAATATTTTGAACACGCACTGCGCATTCAAAGTTTGAACCCGCACCTCCATAGCCGCCGGATTAATTAGATATAACATCATCGGATTTTAAACCTAACCATAGTTACTTCACGAATTTTCACTAATCTACGTATTTTTGGAAAATATTTCACACATTTTCAGTTAATTTTAGGAGACCCTATTTATCTTTCGTTATTTATTTTGCCCATGTCAAAAACTTCAAACGAATTCATCCACCAATCAACATATGATTATTCTTTTTATTGTTAACAAAGTGATTCTACAAAGCCATTTTCTCTTTTTCATTGTGCTAGCAGCCTAGCACTAAAAAAACTTGATTAAACCATTTGATTCATCCCCTGTGTGATGGTAGATAGATGCTAGAATGGCATCACAGGGTTTCAAATTTAAGAATCTGATCTAATGCTAGAACTTTTGCTCCCTAATCAAAATTGCATCATTTAGAACTTTATCAATAATCTAAAACACAATTATCAATAATCTAAAACACAGTAAAATTCTTCTTTCTGTCCATTATTTCTTTTGCCTGATGATGAGATCTTTGTTTTTGAAGTGACTCAGTGAGCTTTGCATAATGAAATCAAGATGGTTAACTTGATCGTCTTCATCTTCCACAGAGCTTTCTAAGATAATAATCCAGTGACTCATCATTTTCGATCTGGGTGATTGTTCATGAAAATTAGGCCATTATCAGATAGTGCAATTATGCCCAAAAACGAAGAAAAGAAAAATTGAATTCGAAAAGACTAGTTAAGAAGTAAGTTGAACCCACCACTTAAAGATCAGTTTGAGCATCCCAGACAATGATATCACTGACTAGATTTTAAAAGGTTTGGGTAATTGAATTTGTCGTCATCACCTGATTGCCGGATTTTGGCGCCCAAAGGTAGAAAGCATTGGTATTTGTCAAAAGCTAAAGATTTGTAATATTATAGTTAAAAATCAGGAAGTATAACTACAGCTAAGTTTGAAAGTTGATGATGTCACATCTTACGAATCAAACGGCAACAGAGGTGCGGGTTCAAACTTTGAATGGGCAGTGCGCGTTCAAAATATTTTCCTCCCTTAGCTTAGCTACCGTGTAAACAGTATCAAACGGGTATTAAGTATCCGTTTAAGTCAATACTTCGACTTGACTAATGTTTCTGGAGCATAGACATCTAAGAGGCGCACGGATTTCCCACTTCTACTTCTTCACTCTTGTTCCGCTTTGATTGTTTCCTTCCTCCATCGTGTTTCCTTAACATACTCCAAAATATTTGCACTGTGTTAATAGATATAGTTTTCTTACATCTTAATTGAAGAACTTCCTCATCAACTTCCCTGAATATACCTTGCACACGATCCTTCTTCAACCTGGCTTCCATTTTGGGTTTTTTAGTTCCGATAGGCCTTGCTGATACTTGTAATTCCAACGAGTCTCTCCATTAGGAATTACTTCAACCCCATCTTCGACTGGTACAAAGTTATGATGACTGTCAAACATGACAATATTTTGTGCAACAATAAGCTGATAATCAAAGCCATAGAGTTTCAGTCTCAACAATTCATACCAAGCATCAAACTTGAATGGTTGCCCTGTTTGATTCTGAAATTTCTCTCGAGCATCTCGTGTCTAAATATTATGTTTCAAAAAATAAGTTACTTACTAATATCACCAAACGGATAAAACTGAAAAATGGTCCAACTTACTAAATCTTCACGTGAAGCACCGCTTTTAGCTTGCCGATATATAGCGTTAAGAATTTACACGAATTCTCTAGTCTTTTTTGATTACTTTCATCTTTCTTTTTAAGGCACTGGGATCAATTCCATTAGGATTGTCGTTCTTCTCGACGAATATTTGATGAATACGTTCGCATAAAAGAGCGTTTTTTTGTTGTGCACCAACAATTTCATCACAACTCACATAAATGCATGCAAAGGTAAGATCAATTTCTTCTCTTTGAACAAAATTATAAACCATTTTGAATGAAACTAAAATATAAGAACTTGAGTAGTTAAAGATAAAATATCAAAGAAGTATAGTAAAAAAAGATATAAAGACTCAATTAATCAATTTATTGGGTCAAGATTGAATTTAGAATTAGAGTTACCTTATATAGAGATTTTTCTCAAATTTTGGAAAAAATTACTGTTGAGATCTGACGACCAAGAAAAAATAGTCGTTGAGAATGATGTATGGTTGAGATCGGGTGTGAGTGGAGGGTAAACAAGAAAACATCAAACAAATAAAATTTACTAAACGGATACTCAGTTACCCTGTAAAAAGTTACGGAAACTGAGTATCTGTTTCAACTGAAATACGGAAATTGAGTTTCTGTAAAGTGAAAAAGAAAACAGAAACTCAGTATTCGTGTCATTTCCCTTCTCTACAAAGTGTATCAGATGTGTCTAACTTTTAAGTATAGGTAAGGGATATCGCTGCACGAAAGACCATAGTGGTTGGATTTTACTATAAATAGGGGATAGTTAAGGAAAATCCCTCTCCATAGTGCTAGCCCTTAAGGCAAGAAAGAGGAAGGAATATTTTGAGGTGTTATTATATTATATTATATATCTTTTTAGATAACAAATGGTAACTATTTAGAAAGAAAAAAAATCCCAAACCATGGCACGTATATAATAGATGTTTGTGAACTTCATATCTCTGAAAACCTTTTAAAACACACACATAATGGATATAAAAATGAATATTAAATTATATATATATATATATATTATACTAACAACATATTCCATTTTGATTATTGGAAATCTACAATCCGATTAAGAGGTAATCTGATTACAAATCGAAAATTCATTGCTCGGTTTGTTACGAAGTACCTTAATACCCTTAAATATATATAGACTCAAATCAATTTTAGAAAAATCAAAAGTTGAATCTTTCATTAGAATACACAATCGAGGGATATGCCAAATAGGGTATGAATTACATAATTAATATTTTCATCCAATAGTTCATGTTAAGGGGTGTTTTTTAGATGCGGAAATACTAAAATACCATTTAAAACAAATAAAAACTAAATCTAAAAACCTAAATCTATTCTTCTCATATCCCCATTCCCTTTTAACTTCTTCTCCTTCTCTTCTGGTTCCTCTCTTTGATATTTTTTTTCTCCATCGTCGATTTCAACATGGTTTCATCGTTGCTTTAAAAATTTCTTCGACGATTAATAGATAAACATGACTCCTTGAAGGAAAACTAATCATCAATTTATTTTAAAAGAACTAGTTTAGGTTAGAATCAAAAATTGGAAATGAAAATTTTCAGTTTCAGTTAATACGGGCATTGTTCTCATCATGAATACAATGACGGTTTTACGTACCGGCATAATTTTAGTATGAACACCATGGAGTATGCCGGTGTTGTTTTCAGTGGCATGGCCAGAGTTGCACGTTGCAATGTTGCGGGACTTGACTTTAAGCGCAAGATGCGAGTGTGTGTGCATCACAAGCATTCCAAAGCGTATGAGAAAGTTAGATACGGTTATAAAGGAGCTTTGTAACCGAGTTTGGCATAGCCTAACCGTCTGGGACAAGTGTGGCGTCGCTGTGAAGGCCAGCACTAAAGTTAGCAGTTAAAAGTAGAACTGGCGGTTAGGGAACTGCCCATGGACAGATGGTTGTTGATGGGGCGTGCAAGTGAGTTGCATACGGATTGGCCCTGGTTTCTTGGCATTATAAATAGCCAGAGAAGCCTTACAAATCAGTTGTTCACGAGTTCAATAGTTCGAGTGTTGAGGAACCATATTGCAATAGAGAGTGAGTTTGTTGTAGGCTTAGAGAATAAGCTTGTAAAGTCCATTGGTTGGACGATTTTGTATCTTCCCCTTAAGCTAATAAAAGTGAGTTGTTGGCTTATACGTTTGGCTTTGGTTTACTGTTGATTTGATTATACTCCCCCAATTCTGTGACGAATAAACATGGCAAGAACCTCTTTATAGTATGGGCTACATTGTTTGGTAGAGAAAATCTGAGTAAGAATTCTGTTGCATACTCTTGGTAGAGTTGGCTGATTGCATTGGCGCAATCTTATAAGGCTGAAATACAAGTGGGTGATAAGAGATCATTGAACCATCGTATTGTCACGCCTTCAAATTGCTTGGAGCATTTGAAGGCGTGATAATACGGGTATCAGAGCACAGATTGCTCTGTTTTAGCTTTGTGTTGGAAGATTTTCTCTGTTTTGCTCGAGTTTAGTTGCTGAAATTGCAAGAGATAATGTCTGGTAATAAGAGTACGTTGGATGCCTTAACTGATAGGGTAGCGGACTTGGAATACAAGATTGGAGATGAGGTGCGTCATCCTAACAATGCCAATCATAATGCAACGGTGTTGGCTCGCATTCAGACTCTTGATGAGTACGATGCTGATATGCTGGAGTCAAACCAAGAAGCAACTAAGAAGCATATTGATTTGGAAGGCCAAATCAATGCTGTTAAGACCATGTTCACAGGAGCCTTGAAAGAACTAACTGATGAGTTAAGTGTCTTGAGGCAAATGGTGGGTGTAATTGGGTCAGATCAAGCTACTACGGGTGGTAGTGGCAGTGACTTTACGGAGATTAAAGTCCCAGAACCTAAGGCATTTTCTGGCGCAAGAGATGTGAAGGAATTGGAGAATTTCATGTGGGATATGGACCAATACTTCAAGGCCGCCAGAACCCCGGAATAACAAAAGGTTACTCTCGGTAGCATGTACCTGGAGGGTGATGCGAAATTATGGTGGAGAACTAGAACTGATGATGACCTTACTGCTGGTCGTCCAGGCATCGTGACATGGGATGTCATGAAAGAAGAATTGAAGAGTCAATTCTTACCAAGCAATGCTGTTTGGCTAGCCAGCGAGAGCTTGTGTAAGATGAAGCATACCGGTACACCACGGAAATACTTGAAAGATTTCTCGTCTCTGAGGCTAGACATTCGCAACATGTCGGAGGAAGACAAGTTGTTCAATTTTACATCTGGTTTGCAGCCGTGGGCTCATGCTGAAGTGAGAAGGCAGGGTGCCAAAGACCTACCTTCAGCCATTGCAATCATGGACAGCCTTGCTGATTTTAGGTCAGTCAATACCTCAACTGATGCTAATAGGAACGGTAAGGACAAGAAAAACCAGAAGTCTAAGGACAAGGATAAGAAAAGTTCTGAGGCCAAGGAGAAGAGCTATCAAAGGGATGATAGTTTGGTTGCGAAGAACAAGGCTGGTGGTTGTTTCTTATGCAAGGGTCCTCACATTGCGCGTGATTGTCCAAAGAAAGAAAAATTGTCCACAATCGTCACTGAGTGTAGTGGTGATAAAGAAGAAGTTGATCAAGTGGAGCATGTTAATCCTATTCAACTATGCAACATAGTAGCACAAACGGCAGCAGTACGTCATGGGCTGAGTGGCGCTGGCCTGGTTTATGTGAAAGTTGGCATACACAATCATCATCTCTGGGGCATGGCAAATACAGGTACATCGCATACTGTTATGAGTTTGTCAATGGCAGAGTACTTGGGTTTGGAAGTATATCGAGCTGATCACTGCATGAAGACAGTGAATGATATAGCTAAGCCAATCAAGGGGATGGCAGTGGCGAATGTTGAAGTTGGAGAATGGCGTGGCCAGATCAGTATAATGGTGATGCATCTCAATGATTTCGAGATGATCCTTGGTAACAACTTTTTCAAAGAAGCAGAGGCAACTGTGATGCCTCACCTTGGAGGGATTTTCATACAAAGTCCTAGTGCACCTTGTTTCGTGAAAGATGTAGGGAAAGTTATTCCGGTTGATATGAAATGCGACAAATGGAAGGCAAGTGAGTTTGCTCCTGTCCACTCGCTCGAAGAAAGCTTAGCTGAGATTCATATGGAATTTGGATATCCTATGGATTTTAGCATCCCTTGTTCGTCGTGATTAGCGTGTGTATGAAGCAGGGGCCTTGCATTGGTGTTTGCAAGTGCCTGAACCTGCAAGGTTGCTGAAGTATGGAGACTTTGGCATATTATTTGTTTGATGTTTCTGTTTTCAAGTTAAGTTGGGTGTTGCTAATCTTATGGTCTTTGGAGATAGCACACTTTTGTTGGTGTATCTTCTTTGGTAATGTATTTGATTTCAGTAAGGCCGAGTGTTGGCCAGTGGTGTAATGGGAATGGTCCCTATGTTTCTTATGTAAGGCTAGTGTAATGAATGAAGGAGGTGTTTAAGCAAAAACCTTGTCTCTTTTTGCTTAATGTAAATCTAAGTTCATTGGGGAAGCACTACAAGTATACTTATCCAAAGTATACAATAAGAAACGTTGAAAGCAAAACCAAGCAAGAAGTAAAGTTGGTGGCATAGGCGAGTTTGTTGTTGGAAGAGTTACGTAGAAGTGCGACAATATTTGGCAACGATAACATAGAGTAACATAGCAAGAATGAATGTGTAAGTCCATCAAGAATATGAGTTAAGAGTAACTCGTAGTGAGGAAGAACATGATGTTTTTCGCTACATTAAAGCGTAGCAGTTTGAAAGAACAAGTGAGGCCTTGTTGATTTCAAAGGCGCATGAAGAGGAACCTATTCTAGTGAGACAACCTTAAAAATCCAGGTTTCCTAAGTCATGGCTAATGTCATGCATTTCAGTCGAGTTTGCACAAAGAGTGTTGCAAAAATATTGAAGAACACTTAGTCTACAGTAAGGCCTGTTGAATTGCACGAGTGCATTGTCAGTCGGAATTGAAGGCAGTAACCTAAGTTATGCATATCAGGGTGATATGTTGGTTGTTTGAAGTGTACACTTAGGCACGGAATGGATTGAAGAAAATATTTGTGATGCGGATGCGATCGAATGAGGACCATTGGTTTAGGGTTAGCCAAAAGATTAGTACTATCGATATTTCAGAAAGAGTTCTGAAAATGCATGGCGCGATAGATCACAAAAGCATTTTGGGTGTTGAGATGTGAATGAAGTGGAGATTGAAGCATAGTCGACGCGACAATGAAACTGAAAATTCATAGGCTTAATGGCAAGGCAAACAAACTAAGTGGCGACTTAAGTACTAGGCAAAGGAGGTGTGGCAAGGTTAAAGGCCAAACAAAGTTGTTGATTTCTGAGAATGGTTCAGATGTGTACAACACTAAGGAAAATTCAGTAGAGGCTGAACTGATGTTGCATTCAACGAGGACGTTGAATGGATTGGGTGGGGGAGGTCTATGACATGGCCCAACAGTGAAGCACCACAGTGGCGCGTTACTGAGAATGTAGCCTGGCAGATGGAGCTGCACATGCCGACGGTGTAGATCCAACATGACTGAGACAAGAAAGGCTACTTGACAAATGCAATACGACATGATAGTGTTGCATATCCTTATTCAAAGTTAGCCCATAAGAGTAAAGGATGAAATGCAAAGTCATGGAATGACTTTAGCATCGTTCCAAGCATTGGCCAAAACTTGGATGATGCATATGCAACAATGGCGTTGCCAAATGCGCCATTGGTAATAACTGTTCGCCAAAAGAGATGCAAGTGATGCATATGAAGCATGAAGCTAAAATAAGCAAGTCAAGACTCAAGTGGCATGGTATTTGTATGTTGGCATCCAAATAAGCCAAGTATGCAAGTGGCATGTACTTGGTAAACATGCAAGTGGCATGTTGCATTACCATTGCCAAATTCTTGGCAGAGGCCAAGAGTGAGTGAAGCGTAATCATTGTTAAAGGCTTGAAAAGAGTGCAAGCTGAGTTGCACGAGCATGCCAAACAGTGGCATGGCCAGAGTTGGACGTTGCAATGTTGCGGGACTTGAGTTTAAGTGGCAGATGCGAGTGTGTGTGCATCACAAGCAAGCCAAAGCGTGTGAGAAAGTTAGAGACGGTTATAAAGGAGCTTTGTAACCGAGTTTGGCATAGCCTGACCGTCTGGGACAAGAGTGGCGTCGCTGTGAAGGCCAGCACTAAAGTTAGCAGTTAAAAAGTAGAATTGGCGGTTAAGGAACTGCCCATGGACAGATGGATATTCATGGGGCGTGCAAGTGAGTTGCATACGGATTGGCCCTGGTTTCTTGGCATTATAAATAGCCAGTGAAGCCTTACAAGTCAGTTGTTCACGAGTTCAATAATTTGAGTGTTGAGAAACCATATTGCAATAGAGAGTGAGTTTGTTGTAGGCTTAGAGAATAAGATTGTAAAGTCCATTGGTTGGACGATTTTGTATCTTCCCCTTCAGCTAATAAAAGTGAGTTGTTGGCTTATACGTTTGGCTTTGGTTTACTGTTAATTTGATTATACTCCCCCAATTCTATGAAGAATAAACATGGCAAGAACCTCTTTGTAGTATGGGCTACATTGTTTGGTAGAGAAAATCTGAGTAAGACTTCCGTTGCATACTCTTGATAGAGTTGGACGATTGCATTGGTGCAATCTTATAAGGCTGAAGTACAAGTGGGTGATAAGAGATCACTGAACCATTGTATTGTCGGGTTATACCTTCGCGAAAAATTGCTTGGAGCATTTGAAGGCGTGATTGTCGGCATGGTGAAAGTATGAACACCATGTCGATTAGGTCCCTGCCGGCATGGTATAGATACTTTTACCATGTTGACACTGAGTTTTTCAGGCGTAACAATGAATTCAATGAAAAAAATCAAATTTCAATATATTAATATATATACATGAGTATTTGGAGCACTTGTAGGTTCAACTTATTTACTTTCTTGAGTTGGTTCTTCATCTAAACCTTCTTGATCATAAATATCTTGATTTAATGTTGTTGCATCAACAAATTCAATAATAATGATTTATATTAATCATTATCAAACTAATTTATTAACTTAACTAAGCATGACTAACTATTAAGTATGATCAATGAGGATATATTAGGAATTACATAACATATATGGATATGGGTACCTGGGAATTACTATTTAAATCCTTTTTTTTTATTATTAGCATATCCCCCTATTATTGCATATCCCCTAATTGTGCGTTCTATCATTGGAGATAATTTACCATCCACCTATCATCCTTAGGGAGAACATTTTCAAGAGCTCAAATTGAAGGTTGAAGTTAGTATGGCTAGAGATAATGTTGATTAAATTCCATTCCATCATCCGAAGACCGTAATGGAAAGCAGCTAATTCAGTAGAATCGAATTTTCTGAGGATTGGTTTCTTGATTTCACTTTACGTTCGGTTGGGAGAATTTGAACGATGACCTTAAGGGTTATTTGGTTTTTGGTACTTATGATTTGACCAAGACCTGGTTTTGGTCTAACATTTGTCCAGCCTTTGCTTTTGGTACTTGGACCAGACGTTGACTAGTTATACGATGATGTGCCTAACTACTTGACTTGTTTATTTTTTGTGCACCCCTTAAATAGTTATGTATTTTAACAAACACCCCTAATTCATTCTTTCTCACTGAACCAAGACGCTGCAATAAGTGTTACTGCCGGATGGGTGTCTGCCAATGGCTAGAGATGTCAAAGCTTACAGAAAGGAAGATTGGTACGAGTCTGTGCGTTTTGTTTTGTGTCGAAAATGAAGGGGAGAAGAATGAGTTCTCTGTCGTTGAAATAAGTGATGAAAGGTGAAGATTAGAGGCAACCTCTGAGTTCTGTTAGAATAATTAGAAGATGGGTCTGTTCGAGTTTGATACAAGGATCATGATGGGTTTGTTTTGTCCTGGAAAGAGTTTGCCTATCGGAATATCAATTGAGAAAGTGAAGTCACTACTATTGATTTGAGGGATGAAAGATGACTAGTTCATGAGTGTTTTTGTGTTTGAGAAGATTTATGAGAATGTGTGTGTCTTAGAAACCACATTTGCAGGTTAAAGAGAACTCAATACAACAAATAACTAGAAGTCTCTGCTTTACCAGCTTCTCGCGCATCTGATGCTCGACAAAACGAAACCACCTTTTCAATTAATCTCTCTCTCTCTCTTAAATCCCCGTAGCATCACTATCAGATTTTCTGGATAATTGTTGATCTTCAATCATACTCAGACTTATCACGGGGAAGAAGAGCGGTAGGTTTCATAATTTACTGGTTAGTTGTGTCCATCTAGTTTCAGACAAACAAGGAGAAGATGAGAGCGAAGATGATCTTATTCGGAGACTCCATAAATGAAGATTCATTTGGAGATGGAGGTTGGGGAGCTTCTCTTGCTCATCATTTTTCCCGTTAGGTAAAACCTTATTTCTTGATTCACTATCTGGTTGTAAGGATTATGTTAGTTTTGTTTTTCTGTATATTTGATTAATAATTAAAATGGTTCGATTGTGTGTTGACTTTTCTCAATATGATGATCAGTTGAACGTAATTCTTAGAGGTTGCAGTGGTACAATACGCGCTGGCCTGGGTACTCAAAGTGATTGAGAAAGTCTGTAATGGAGGATCACCAATAGCAATGACTTTTTTCTTTGGTGCTAATGATGCTTCTCTTCCTGATCAATCTAGTGTTTTCCAACATGTTCCTTTTCATGAATACAAGCAGAACCTGCAACCAATAGCAATTACTCTTTTTTGTTTCCTTTTCTTCTTTCTTTTCTGTTAAAAAGGAAGAAGAATGAATTATGGGTGTTTGTTAAGATATATAATTATTTAAGGGGTGTACAAAAAAATAAACCAAGTCAAATGAAGAGATACATCATCGTATAACTAGTCAACACGGGTCAACGTCTGGTCCAAGTACCAAATGCAAAGGCTGGACGAAAGTTAGACTAAACCCAAGTTCCGGTAAAAACCCGAGTACCAAAATCCTTACTTTAAAGTAACGATAATCAATTAAAGGCTAATTTTCAAAATATGGCATTGTTAAATTATAAGGGTCACCTTAAAAGGGCTAAAATTTTAAAATAGAAAGGTCACTTTTAGTGGGACTAGTGAAATCGCATGTGCAAGCGCCTGCCGCTTGAACCTACGACTCGGAATTCCACAACTAATGACAACTGATAAGAATTATGAATGATTACCAAAGGTACAATGCGCGCCTTAATGTCCAAGTTTATGTAATACATTTAGCGTACATATGTACGCTCATCCGGATATGCATTTATGAGATTCTTGAACATGATAAGGAGTTGAATATGTTTTTAATTTATCCAAGTTCCGCAATAAACATGGATCCATGTTAAAAGAGTAAACAAATAAATTGAATACTTATTATGCAAAAAGCATCGAAGGATTTTATTAATCAAAAATATCTATAACAAGGCACAACTCCCAACATATACTAACAAATTAAAAGTGATGTCGCTTAGACTATAATTAATCAACATTGATGAAAGTACGTGCAATACATAGATGTATATACGTCAATAACCATCTGATTATGAATCTTGGATTAACCAAGAAGGAGAGATGACCAATGTCTAAATGACCAAAACCTCCCTTACTGAGCTTTGTATCAATTGTGTACGCCCTTCAATCGACCGACCAAGATCTGCAACAAAACGAAACCAAGAAGTGCAAAGAAAATGAATGCTCAAAGGGAATCCATCAACTGGATAAAGATATGTAATGTAGTTTTTTTTCCCTTGAGTTGTTGGATTTTCATGTCTAACTAAGTTAACTTAGTTTGTTTTTCATATTACCATCACTTGTTTCTATTTCATGTTTTATTTCCAATTCCATACCACCGTAAATGATTCACTTTTTAGTAACAAATTGAGATAAGATCGGGTAGCAAAATAAAGTCCAAAATTTCAAATATATTGTAAGATTCAAATGATGCCAACAAAAAAATAACGAACTAAACTAATTGTGTGTACACCATTAAAATTATCACCACGACCATTACCGAGCACAAAAGTAAACCCCTTAATTATTTTTCTCGCATAATATCAAACCATGAAACAATTTAAAACTAGCTGGAGTTATTTGGGGATACTATTGGTCCAATTTACATCATATTGACTTCACATCTCAATCAAATTCTTTGTTTCTCAGTAGATTCAAAAGTTCATTTGTTGAATTTACTCAGAACATGCTCATTGATGATTGTTTCACAAAAATTGGTAAGAACTACTTCAACCTAATTACGGGTTCAATTTCGCACCCTTATTCAAAGATGAGTTAAATTTTGCTTAGCGAGTTCTTTCTGGACGAAGAAATGAGAGAAAATATATTGAAATCCCGATGGTTATATCTTTTTATTTCTATTGAGTCACACAGTTTGATAATACATGGTGATTTGAATAAGGGTAACTTAGTCATTTAGGGGATCACTTACCAAAATTACCCCTTTTCTTTAATTATGTCAGTTGTTATCATTAAATTAGATAGAGAGACTATTTTGTTTGGTCATTTTTTTCGGTTCATTTGTGATTTTTTTACCACCTACTACCGGGATGAGTCCTACGACTCTCTAAGACAACTTTCTCCCCTACTTTTTTTGTTTTCTAAGTGGGAATGCGGGATGGGGTTGAAACTTTTTTTGCATTAGATTATAGATTCCCGGCAGTGGAATTGAAATTTTAAGGGAATGCACATGTTTCTGTCAATTCGTGGGACAATTATATAAAAAGTAGGTTTATATGTACCTGCAAATTACTCACTCAATGAAATTTTAAGTTTATTACGTGATGATCTAAGAATTCATTATATGGCGTAAGTAAATTCCAAATATATCGAGCATATTAATTTAAACCTGTTGAATTCTCTTGAATCATATTATTGTGTGTATTTTAAACCCTTAATATCTTGCACCCATGTCAGTTATTTATATGATCATTGTATGTGTACCCATAAAATCTTGTATAATGAAGGTGGATGTGTTTCCTCCCAGCACAACAAAAAATTAGGATTCAAATTAAGTGATTATATATATATCGAGTGAGAGTATGCATGTATATGTACCTTGAAACTATAGAATGAACCCCCAATGATCAAGATAATCCTCGTAGTAATACATTCTAAGATATTGTAATTGGGTCATTAAATTATACGATAAGATGAACTGTATATTATAAGGTGACTTATATATCATAAGATCGATGAGTTAGCTTATTTACAGATGTGTATCCAAGAACTGTACATCAACCTGTGACTTAACGTGTACCCGTGAATTTTAGGTTAATTATATGCGCAGTTAAAGATTTATATGTTTTCGCATCATCAATGGTCGAGTAGGTAAAGGCATTGATGCAGTCCAATATGGTACCACTGGGATGATCACTAAACATATCATCTACATTGACGACATCATTCTGTTCTTTTATTTGGATTCAACCAAGTACTTCTTTTTTCTTTTTATCTTTCCTTAATGTCAACTTGAAAAATCTTTTCTTTTATGGTCGAATTGGCGGCCATCCAACAACTGGTGAAGGAGAAAAACTATAACAACAAAGAACACCCATATGAGATAATCATTAAGTATATTTTAAATATTTAAATAAACATAAAACAATATCTAGAAAAATAAAATCTTTTACATTTTTAGAAAGTCAAAATACATGGCAAGTTATTACACTACACAATTTACACTGATCGGGATTTGGATTCGAGTATGGGTACTTGAAACATGAAAATATTTCCCTTAATTCATTTGACATTTAAGAATCTAAGATGCTTACAACTTGAAAGTGGATAGGTTAGTAACTTGAAGTCAATGTTGTTGCGTGCTTTACGTTTTCGGTGTTTTTCAGTTCCTCATATCACCCTCATCATTTTCTTTCTTTTTATACTATTCAATTTATGTAAGTGTGTCCATAACATGGTGCCTGAATGTAAAAAATTTATATCTCCGCCAAGGTTGTGTTTGGTGTAGAGAAATGATGTTAAGTTTCCCGCTTGTTTGTGCTGGTTAATATACAAATATTTCTAGTAAATGACATAGAATCTTGTTTGTTTCCTTGAGTACAACTGTACAGATTTGATTATGTGATTAGCATTAAGTATGATATGTCTGGAGATGTATTGTGTTATGCAATGACGTTTTACTATTAATTAACTTGTGAATTTTATATCTTTCATCTTTAAATGTGTTGCTCAACATGATGCTCTGTTTTTAACATAGAACCATATTCGTTTCCTTGAGTATAACTGTACAGACTTGAGTATATGATTGACATTAAGTATGATATGTCTAGAGATGTATTGTGTTGTGCAGTGAGGGTTTACTATTAATGAACGCGTGAATCTTATATATTTCATCTTTAAATGTGCGTGCTCAACATATTGATCTTTGTTTTATAAAGTTTTTGATGTGTACAGGTTAAACTGTTATCATAGTTGTTTCAGGAGAAACTGGATGCGGCCACATGTTTGATTGCATACCCTTATAGTTTATAACAATAGTTTGTTCCCGAGTATTTTGAGAAGCTATGACAAGGTCATATTCATATCATTTTAGTGGTTTTACTTTATCATGAAGAGTGTGAAGAGAGACCTTATGGACAAGATTCTGAAACTGAATTTCAGGAATATATAAGGTTGAATAGAGAATGTCAGTAAATAGATCTTTTATGCTTGGAATTGTATAGTTTTATTTTTTCATCACCTTTGGATGTACCTTCAATTTGAACAACTGGTATTTCAATTTCAATGTATCATCTGCATGTATCAAACTTTCACGGTAGCATGTTTTATACAAACTATCAATACTTCTTTATATAAAGGAGGATGTTGAGGCTGATGTGTCTGCTCCACATTCATTTTCAAGAATCCTAAATTACTATGGCGCCACATCAGCATACAATAAGTGGCACATAATATTATTTAGTATACACTTCTTTAACGAACAAACATGTGTTTTGGATAAAAAGCTCTCATTCAGCGGTATCTGAAAAGATATTTTTTAGCCAACATGACATATATGTGTTCTGGAGAAAAAGTTCACATTCAACGGGTATGTAGTAAGTACCTGAAAAAATACATCTTTTAGTTCAAGCATTCCTTCCCTTTTATATACGAGTAGATACCTCATTCACTTTATCATGTAACGGTTGATTCTCGAAAAAAATTGGGAAAAGATGAAAAGACATAACAATGAAGGGATGATTTTAGGATAAATAATTCTGGAATCGCTGCATATTTTGACAAGGCTTGCGTTTTCTTCCATATGAGAGGTTTTTAGGTTGTTAATAAAAGTAAGAGATCGAAGAACAACCCGCTACTCTAGAGTTAAAGAACATAAAGGAAAATATTTATACAAAAGGTGATTTGAAATTTGCTTCCAGCCTTCCACTCTTCGGTAACACATATAATGCCTCTTAGGGTTTTGCACAACTAAGTTCCATGTTCTTCTTATAATTTTGGCTATGGTACTGATCGATTGGAAGTAACTTTAATCAACTTGGTTTATGTTTACATATTCTTTCTAGAAAAAACTTGCAAGAACTGAACAATTTTTGGTTCTGGATCATTTTTACGAGAGGATTCTAGAATCCCTGAAAAAGGTGATTCTATTTTTAGAACATTAATGTAATTATATTAGTTTAGTTTAGAAAGAGAATGGGTAGTTCAAAAGTTTTATGTACTGTCACAAAAAAAATAAAAAAAAATTGTTCTTTGTACAGTTGGAAAATTTTCATTATTTTTGGTGAATCTTATGAAGCATGATCCACTGAGTTAGTTTAGTGAAACTAAAGAGATTATTACATTGTACAGTTGAGGGGAACACTAGATCACCGTGAAGTGCAGGTTGTATTCTAAATGTATTTGGTTCAGTTTAGGATTATCTGTATTAGTCATTAGTCAATTGGATACAGAAAACATATACAGTAATGCGAACAACATCATTTCTTAGCGCTTCTTTCACTCGATTTTTTTGGGCCGTGTGTTTACAACTTAGATGCTCAATGCATGCGAAGACTATTCCAAATTGAATGAGTTGGAAGTCCGAATTCCAGAAATCATTATGTTTTGAGATTGTAAAATGTTTCGGAAACTATTGAGCCATTAAGATTCAATTTTTTAACTTTTTTTTCTGGGAATTTCATGTACCACGTGTATTGATTGGTAGTGCTTTTAATTTTTGATTTTTTTAGGTTCTGGATTTTGGGTTCGTTTATACAGGATAATGATACATGATGGATGAGGAAAAAGGAAAACCGCAGTGTAGAAGATATATGCCCCAAATTCAGGTGAAGAATAGGATATTTTTCTTTAGGTAACAATGTCCACAACACAAACAACATCTTTAAGGGCTCCCTTATTGCCTTATATATAACCTTGGTTCGAAGATCCAAACCAAAGAATTTGTTATTTCACATTCCGATGGCGAGCACGATCAAAAGAAATAAGTGGCGCGAATACTTTTTGTTTTTATGACTCGAAATAGTCTACTTTCTGTATTGGGAGTATTTTTTGATGCCATCATCGAATCTATTAAAATAGTTGTTGTGGTTTCGATTCTTTCTTATATTGGTGGGTATAGATATAAAGCTTTTAATGTGATTTTTAAGTTTTTTGGCGATGACTCCATTGAGTTTACATTTCAAAGCCCATTGAGTTTTTAGTTTAAATTAATATGATTGAAATTGTTAACTGCTATGTATTGTGTTTAGGCAAGTTCCACTTAATGATAATTCTAATAAGTAGCAAATGTGAATGTATAACATAGTTGGATATGAATGCCAATAAAAAAAAATGCAGGTGTTCATAAACAATAGAGAAAATGTTGTATTTATGGATTCGACATTGACAACAGTACGTAACATTGTGATCTGTTTATAAATTTAGTATCCATTGAATGCAAACTTGATTTTGTTTATCCAGTTAAAAATGGTATTGCGTTGTTATTTAGTAGCTCCTGATAATATCATGAACATGAACATTGTTGGATTAACCAATTTTTAAACTGTCAAGATAAATGACAAAATCCCGTGCAAATGAAAGGACATATATATATATATATATATATATATATATGGCCAGAATGTTCAGTCATTGGATGAAAGATATAATTTGTGAAATGACGAGGGTACCAAGTACACCACAATCTTTTTGATATCGACCTATAAGTCTGATACCTTGTTGGATCTAAAATAGACAAACACTATCAATAAGATCGCAAACCACAAGGAATATACTTGGTATATAGTATTGGTTTGAAATCAACACAACTATAAGGATCAACCCAAGTGTTTGGGTTAAAGCATAAGTGTATTTACTTTTAATTATAACTAAAACAATAATTATAATTGTGGAAAGTAAAAGTAAAGACATAACAAGATTTTGTTAACGATGAAACCATAAATATAGAACAACCACGGGACCTAGTACGGTTTTGAATACTCTCTGAATTAAGTCGATATACAAAGACCACTACCAACTTCGAATAGTTGAAAACAAGTAAACTACCCATATTTACCTAGTTTCCTTAGTATTCATGCGTCTACAAGCAATCTGGCCAACACAAATGAATCATAAGATCAAGATCCATATTCTTAAGTTGCTTCAGCCGCGGTGAAACCTTCAAGCACTCAACTTCTTTGGATGTCTTTCAAACATTAAATGACAAGTATGTTTGGTAACAGATCTATGAATCTCAAGAAGTCAAACAAAGATTTTTTTGAGTAAGACTAAAGATTTTATTTTTAAATGAATTAAACTCCTTAGTCCGGTTTAGATCAATAAGGATTACGATTACCGAAATAAGCAAATCTTAATTAGCAATCAAACTAAAAAATCTCAAACAAAAACTATAACGTAGAAATTGCAGGTACAAATTATGTTTTGGTTATGTACTTTATAACTCTATTAGGTACTTTTACTCTAACATTATAAGCCAGAGACACTCATCTTCTTTGTAGAAATCGGCGAAATTCATGAACCAAAAATTCAGTTGATATCGTTAGTGAATTCATAAACCAAAAATTGGGTTGATATTGTCAGTGAAATTATAAGTACATAACAATTTAGAGACATGCTCGAATGAGTTAATCCAAATGCTCATGAGTGCCCATTTATTTAAAGTGTATCAGGTTAGACCAAGACGTGAACTCATTGTAAGGGGCGTTATGATTTACAACTCACTTGAACAACGGGCAAACACTTACAATTTGGGAGGATTTGATTACATTCTTTCGTTGCGAGTTTAATCTTACTACTCTACTCAGCATAGTTTTAAGGACATACAAACAATAAATCAGAACTTTCAATCCTATCAATTCTCGGTGAAAATCAAATGGTAAATTAGAGAATTAAAACTATATAAGCAAAATAATGTAAAAAGAAATAAGAGAGAAGACAAGAACACCAATTTGAGAGACAATCCAAAATCAATGAAGCTAGACATGGGTTCTTTCATAAAAAGTATTCCAATTTAAATCATATATATTCTAACTGAACAATCTAATACGACTAGAAATAAAAATTCTATCAAAGATAAACCAGATCTAGTTGGATCACATCCGATCAATTTTGTGCACGAAGCAAAATCACAAAGATACGAAACCAATAAGAAAATCTTCTTGTCTTCAAATCTTCAACAGTCAACTTGATTGTAAATTATGATCGATCATACATAAAATGAAGTTTGTCAACAATAGATGATCACAAATCAATGTCGGAACTAAAATCAGGTATGAACTACCGCTAATCTCTTGATCTAGTTTGAGTGGCCTTATGTTAGAAGAGAAGGCTCTCAAGAATAATCGAACTAGGTGCAATCAAGAGTTAACAACCGTTAGTCAATGAAAACAATAATCGAAAACCAAAATGACAATGTAATTCTAGTATCCCACCAACAATACTATCTAGATTCTTCTTGATCCCACGAAAGTCTTTAAACTACCGGACGTAAGAGATTTCGCCTAACTAGGTTACTGATAAACACGCAAGTGCGACACATTTTCACCCATAACTACATTAGTTGGGACTCATTTTATCAGTAATAAACTTGTTTGTAGGTACTTTTGGGAAATAAATATTTTTGGAAAAATCGGCTCGAAAAGTTGTTAATGGCACCCCGGAAGACATTTGCTAAACAGACCCCTACTTTGGATAAGGGGCACCTCATTTGGACACCTGCTATTCGCACCCCACAGACGAATAAGGGGCACTCATCTTCTAAAATTTAAATTCAAGAATTGGCGGGAAACTGTTACAGTTGAAGAACAAATTATGGTTTGATTTTTGGGCGTGCCACAAGGAGACTCACTGGTTGGGATTTGTTGGGATGACGTGACTAGTCTTAACTGACAAAATATGGTTGATTTCTTCAGATGAAAATTGGATTGATTCTCGGTGAGAAGTAAACAGAGGAGCGTGTGCAAGAGAAGAGATGTTCACGGGATTATATGTGTCGATGGGATTTTGCATGAGGCCAGAGCGTGTTCAACGTAATCTGGGACGTTTATCCAATAAGTTTGATTGAATTGGACTACTACAGACGCGTGTAGGAGAAAAAAAAAAGAAACAAAATATTCTCGTGGATGGCAGAGTTAATGAGAATAATTCCGGAGTTATTACAGGGATTTTGAGGCTCTGTCGAGTATATAAGAGTGTTCGGAGGTCACAGAAGGGGGCCGGAGAGTTTAGAAGAGAATAGAGAGTTGCAAAGAGAAGATTGATCGAGTTGCAGAGAATACTTTTTTGCTGTTGTGGAAGACGAAGAACACGAAGAACAGACAACATAAAACCGTCGTTCTTCAACAGTGTCAACAACAGAGAATTGTAACAGTGGCATTTCAAATTTGCAACACTTATCTTCAGAACAAAGACATATATTGTAACGGGGACTTCTGTAACGCCACTTCAGCGTTACAAATTTCCAATTTTATTCATTTTCACTCTATTCATCTTTGTAAGCACCTATTTGAGCAATGAAATCAACTTTTGAGCGTGTTTCTATGATGATGAGCTAAATCCAATCCCTAGGGTAATAGAGGAAGCCATTTGCTCAAGAATTACGTAGTAATCTTTATTTAATATAAATTCATGCAATATTTTTTTTAGAGCACTGCTCGGCCGAACTCGCAAGCGTTGCTATCTCAAGATTGTTTGTCAAGTTTAGTGATCAAAACTATAAGTCTTGATTTCTAGTCTACTTATAGCCATGTCTCGGACTAGGATAGATTGTGTAATTGAGATTTAGACTTCACGACGCTCAATTGAAGACGAAGAACTACTAAGGAGAGCTTGTGGAACTTCATAACCAAAAGGTATGTGGAGACTGAAACTCATCTATCACTCGGAAAGTCAATTTCTACTCTATCTCCTATTTGAGACAAAAGTCGTATAGATATATAGTATTCGATGTATACACATTTGATATTTCGAGCTGAGTTTAACTCGCTTACATATTTTTCGAAATATGTGTTGGTAAGCTTTCTCTTTAACCAAGTTCATCTTATATTCTCGACGAAAGTCAAAAGATGATCATGTGAAAATCGCCTAGTAACATCTTATATGATTTGTGTGGGACAGTCATTTGATGTAGACTCGGAATGTTTCGTATTGATCATTCGATCACTTGAAAATTGCTTTGAAGCTAATATTTTGTGTGAGACAGCTACTGTCGTCTTCTAAGAATGTTTTAATGATTGAAATAGAGTTTAGAACACTTAACCTTAATTGGATTATAGATATAGTATGCGTACTTGCATATATGTTAATCCAAGACCGGTGTAGTATGCATCCCCCTATGCATACTGGAAAGGTCAGGTGAAGTCCGGGATCTAGAGTATGCGTACCCCTACGCGTACTGACGAACTCAGATGAAGTCCGGGAACTTTGGTATGTGTACCCGTACGTGTACTAATTTCAACTGATATTTGGATGTGGGACAGTATGCGTACCCGTTTGCGTACAGTCGAACACAGACCAAGTCCGGCTACTTAGGTATGCGTACCCGTTTGCATACTTGAGTGAGTGATGTTCTAAAATCGGTTATATCATGAACCAATACATTAATGTAATAAGGAATGCAATCTTTTGCAAACCGTGGCTATAATGTTCATGAATCGATTCTAGTGAATCAAACAGATTTTGCTTCAATTGTGTCTTGTATACTTCTATGTGAATATAAACAATTGAACAACTCTAGAACTAGTTTTATTTGAGTCATTTGAACTAGTTGTGGTTAAGATTAATAAGGTTGATATGAAAGTGTTCATATGGCTAACTTCGGTTAACTATTGTTGAGCCAAAAAGGTGTACATGTTTAGGTACAGTTACTCATATCTAAATGAAGGTACATTTCATTTATGTATAACAAGCTAAGTTTGATCTAAAAGTTGAAAGATATTAGCTTGAGTCTAATCAGGTTTTCATCTAACAGTGAATATTGAATTCTTTGTTACCAAGGTAACATTGATTGCAAACCCTGATTTGAAAACTATATAAGGGAGAACTCGAGCAACTGGGAAACTTAATCCCCACACCTCCTGTGTGATACTAGTTGCGACTAGAGTCGATTCTCCTTTAACCTTAGGTTTTTTCCAAAACCCTATAGGTTAACAACTTGAAGACTTCATTGGGATTGTGAAGCCAAACCTAACTATTTTCTCTGTAGTTGCATGTTCTGATCTTACCTTATTCTATCATATTGAGTACTATCTTCTCTAAGAATTTATCGAGATTTAATCTCCGATAGGTAAGATAAAAAGTAGTCACAAACATCTTCGTCGCATCGTTTGTGATTCCACAATATCTTGTTTCGTTTCCATACGATTAAGATTATTGTCAGGTGATTGATAATACTAGGTTGTTCTTCGGGAATATAAGTATGGTTTATCAATTGGTTCCTGGGGCACCTTGATTTATCAAAAGACGAAAGAAAACTCATAGGTATTTCTGTGGGAGACAGATTTATCTATCTCAATAGAATTTTTGTGTGAGACAGATTTGTTTATCAAGTCTTCCAGTTTGGGTCGTAGCAATTCTTAGTTGTGGGTGAGATCAGCTAAGGGAATCAAGTGCATAAAATCTTGCTGGAGTTCAGAGATGTAAGAAGCACAATTGTACCTTGATCAGTATGAGATTGGTTAGGGCTAAACTACATTCCAGTCTGAAGTTCATTGGTAGTAGGCTGGTGTCTGTAACAGCTTAATACAGTATGGTGTTCAAAGCTGGACTAGGTCCCGGGGTTTTTCTGCATTTGCGGTTTCCTCGTTAACAAAATTTCTGGTGCATGTGTTATTTCTTTTCCGCATTATATTTGTTTATATAATTGAAATATCACAGGTTGTGCTTTAAGTTCAATCAGTTCTTGAATCCGGCCTTTGGGTTGTTGATTGAATTGATTGACACTTGGATAGTGGTTTATGATACCGTCCAAGTTATTTGTGTTATTCAATCCTGCTCGCAAATTCCTATTTGTTGGATTAAGGATTGAATTGAGAATTTACGATATAAACTCTTTGATATACTTTTCTAATGATTGAGTCTGACTGTCTAGTTGATTCTCTTGAAAGTATATTGGAGTTTCTCCATACAGATTGAAGAGAAATATTGGGTGTGGTTGTTATATACCTATTTTTTCAATTGGTATCATGGCTTGAAAATAAACTTGAAAGCTTATCTCTTGATGTTGAGTTATATCTTCAGAAAGAGCAAGAATCTCTTAATAAGCTAAATCAAGTCATGATGAATAATTTTCATGTTGAGGTCGATATTGATCTTCTTGTCAATAAGGATAATCATTCTCTTTCCTGTGTCTCAGACAAATTGGATATAATACAAGAAGTATCTAAACCTCATCTATCAGTCATTTTATTCTTTGAAATTGACTCTGTTCATCAGTCAAACCCTGATACACCTCCCCATGATAATGATACTGCCCTCTCTTGTGAGAATGTCAGGATGGATCTTTTTATCAAAAGATTTTCGATGTGCAGTACTGAACATTATCTGCAAATACTGTGTGTTACAAGGTGTAAACGAAGAAATCAGGAACACAAATTATCTTGTGCTCTATTTAAGTTCTTTAAAAAACTTGTAAAAACAGTTTTTTGAGTTTCTCTCAATACTGGAAGTTGTAAGAGTTTTTGGAAAGAAACTCTCTCTTGATGTCATGGTATAAAAGGCTATTTGTTCTTATAAATTCTTAAAATAATTGCTCATGAGAGGTTTGTTGATCTTTGCTCCAAAATTCTCTTCCATATTTTGTCTAGTCAAAATATGTAGTAGTATAAAACAAACATGCCCTTATCTGCACATGTACAGTTCACGTATTACATGCTTGAACCATGTTCCAGAACTGATTGGTTCCAGTACCCGAATTAGTTTTTCCAGTTCAGGAACTGTTCGGTCGGTTGCGCATAAAAAGAGAGGAAGAACTCTTGTTTTTTCACCTTCACATTCACCTTCTCTTCGACAGTTCATGAACAAAAGAGAAAAACTTCTGGTTCGCAAACCGTGCATCACCCTCCTCTCTTTTCTTAACCATTTTTTGGTTGGTTTGCACCATTGAATTCAGAAGAAGATTTTGCACGTTGGGTCAAGAACTATTCTCGCTTTACTCATCGTTTTGGAATCCACCATTAACGGCAGTTCGAGTACCAAGTAAGTTTCTCATCTTCTCTTTGCAAATTCGTATTCAACTATAGGTTATAGGAAGAGATCTAGTCATGGTGGAAGTTCGGGTACTCAAAATCGTGAAGATAATTTTTATAAACCAATCTTGAGAATTAGGTTCGTGGACACTAAGGCTTGTGATTACTATGTGGAATATAGTACAAAGAATCCAATTGTTGAAAGGATTTATAAAACCTATGAACTTAGGGTAGATGGTCTTCCTAGGTTCTTTGAGAATCATGAATGAGGAATTATTCACCGTCCCATGGGGAACATCCTATATTGAGTTAACATCCCAATTTTATGCAAACCTGCATGAGCCTGATACTGTCAACTGCACCTTAAATTCATAGTTTAGGGAAGAATTTTTCTTGTGAATCGACAAGTTATTGTTGATCTTTTGAACTTGTCTCGTGATGGTGATTTTTTATTGCCACCCCCTGAGCATTTGAGACCTTCTCCGAATGTGCTCTCAAACTTCCTTCTTGCAAAAGGATGTTTCCTGGTATGATGGTAAGATTGGTGTTCATGATACTGCATTGTTCCTCAAAGTTGCTAGAAAACTACTGGTGGCTAATTTGATTCCCAACACAATTGACAAACAATTATGGACCAGACCTCTTGCAGAACTGGTTTATTACATTGTTGAAGGGAGGATCATTGACTTCTGTGGTCTTATTATTCGTCAGATGATAAGTGCCAGACAGATTTCAAAGAAGACTCCTGGCTTTCCTTGTCTCATTTCAAGGATTTGTAGTCAATTTGGTATTATTGCTTTTGGAACCAGTCTTGGAGGACCAAAGGTCTTGACTGTGAACAACATTGGAAAAATGTCCATAACTCCAACTAGAACTACTACAACGTCTAATTCTGAACTCATCCGTGTTCAGCAAGAACTTGAGGTTTTTAAAGAGCATGTGGATTATGCCAAGAAATCTTATCCTGAACTGGGTGAGTAGTTTTATGAAATTGGTAGGGATTATTATGAGATGAGTGATTAATCCCTATATTTGAAATATTGTTACTTGACTTCTCTGCTGAACTTCTTATGTTGAATCTTAAAACTGTCATTTTTAATGGTTGTAATAACTTTTATGGTATTTTAGCCTTGAATGATCCTATCTTTCAATTAAATTGTTAAATGTGTTAAATTCATAAGAAGTACATATGAATACGCTCAAAAGTTAAGTCTATCATATGCCTTATGCAAATATTGATGAAAGATAGAATGAACTTTTGACACCAAAGATTAAGTCTATTATATGTCAGTGTGCAAATAGTGATGAAAAATAGAATGAATCTTTGATTATTCCGCAGTGTTGATCTTTCCTTGATCCACATCTTTGTGAAAGTACTGTGTTGCCCCGTAAATTTTCTTATGTTGAGCATGGCCAATTGTATTAATCGTTTTCTTTGTTGTTAATTCAATTGATATTTTTGGATACAAATTCATGTTTCATGTGATTTGTTAATGTCCAAAGAAATCCTTCCTTTCTTGTAAAAGTAAGGTCACTCTTATTATTCTTTCGGGAATGACATTTTACGGGGAGAGTTCTTAATTGATCTTGTGCTTAATTGCCAAATCTTTGTGGGGAGTGCGACTGTGGAATACTGAAGGAGTTTTCTTGTATCTTTATAAACTACTTGATGAATGCATTTAGTTTCGACTATATGATTGCATCTACACAAAGTTGATATGTTCTATTTTGGTCATGAAGTATCTCTATGGAAATTTTATTAGGATCCCATTAGTTTTCATACATTTGCCAATTCATATTGACAAAAAAGGGGAGAATTAATGTGTAGTTCACACTACAAATACATATGGTTTACGGATCATTATGTAAGGGGGAGTGGTTTTCATTATGAGAAGAAGTATTGACTGGGGGGGGGGGGGGGTAGGTGATGCATATAACCATATTATTTTTGTCAAAGTTGTGATATAATTGAACTTTGATGCTGTGTAATAATACTATGACATTGTATAGCAATGATTGAGAGCAACTGTTTTCTCATTGTTATGGCTACAGATTTTCAACAACTATGATGCTGAGTTGAACACGTTCAGAATCACTGAAGTGCTTGGAAGTGACGAAGATTTCGAGTAATGTTGAAGAACCAATGAGATCAAGCATTTGGATGAGAAGCTACAAAGTTTTTATTTATTTTGTAATCCATATGTATTGATAGTTTTGTCACTACAATTAAAAAAGGGAGGAGATTGTTAGAGCACTACTCGGTCGAACTCGCAAGCATTTCTATCTCAAACTTGTTTGTCAAGTTTAGTGATCAAAACTATAAGTCTTGATTTCTAGTCTACTTATAGCTATGTCTCGGACTAGGATAGATTGTGTAGTTGATCTTTAAACTTCACGGCGTTCATCAAGTGAAGACGATGAACTACTAAGGAGAGCTTGTGGAACTTCATCAACAAAAGGTATGTGGAGGCTGAAACTCATCTATCACCCGGAAAGTCTATTTCTACTCTATCTCCAATTTGAGACAAAAGTCGTATAGTTATATAATAATATATTTATACATATTTTATATTTCGAGCTGAGTTTAACTCGCTTACATATTTCTCGATATATGTGTTGATAAGCTTTTGCTTTAACCAAGTTCATCTTATATTCTTGACGAAAGTCAAAACATGATCATGTGAAAATCTCCTGGTAACATCTTATATGATTTGTGTGAGACACTCATTTGATGTAGACTCGGAATGTTTCGTATTGATCATTCGATCACTTGAAAATTGCTTTGAAGCTAATAGTTTGTGTGAGACAGCTATTGTCGTCTTCTAACAATGTTTTAATGATTGAAATGGAGTTTAGAACACTTAACCTTAATTGGATTATAGACATAGTATGCGTACTTGCATATATGTTGATCCAAGACCGGTATAGTATGCATACCTGTATGCGTAGTGGCAAGGTCAGGTGAAGTTCGGGAGCTAGAGTATGCGTACCCGTAAGCGTACTGGCGAACTCAGTTGAAGTCCGAGAACTTTGGTATGCGTACCCGTGCACGTACTAATTTCAACTGATGTTTGGATGTGTAACAGTATGCGTACCCGTTTGCGTACTATCGAACACAGTCCAATTCCGGCTACTTAGGTATGCGTAACCGTTTATATACTTGAGTGAGTGATGTTCTAAAATCGGTCATGTCATGAACCAATATATTAATGTAATAAGGAATGCGATATTTTGCAAACCGCGACTATAATGTTCATGAATCGATTCGAGTGAATCAAACCGATTTTGCTTCAACTGTGTCTTGTATACTTCTATGAGAATATAAATAATTGAACAACTCTTGAACTAGTTTCATTTCTAGAACTAGTTTTATTTGAGTCATTTTAACTAGTTGTGGTTAAGATGAATAAGGTTGATATGAAAGTGTTCATATGGCTAACTTCGGTTAACTATGGTTGAGCCAACAAGGTGTACACGTTTAGGTACATTTACTCATATCTAAATGAAGGTACATTTCATTTGTGTATAACAAGCTAAGCTCGATCTAACGGTTGAAAGATATTAACTTGAGTCTAATCAGGTTTTTATCTAACGATAAATATTGAATGCTTTGTTACCAAGGTAACATTGATTACAAACCCTGATTTAAAAACCATATAAGGGAGAAATCTAACAACTGGGAAACCTAATCCCCAACCTCCTGTGTGATACTAGTTGCGACTAGAGTCGATTCCCCTTTAACCTTAGGTTTTTTCACGAAACCCTGTAGGTTAACGACTTGAAGACTTCATTGGGATTTGTTTGTGGGTGAAAACTGTTTCTGCTGGTTTTGGTAAATTTGTGTGTGTGGATGAGAAACGAATCTAAACCCTAAACAATGCACTGCACTAGAGTACTTTTGATTCGAGAGATCAATCTGTACAATCCTGCCCTAAACCAAGAAATGGCCATTCCAGGCTTGCTTCGGTCACAAAGTGAAGGAGAAGGGTTGGTCTTAGGGAGGGAAGCGAAGAAGGTGTTGAGACCAGAATGGTTAATTCTGAAGGTGTGGCTGTTTTATGACTTGTATCAAAATTTGGATCTGGCTCACAGAATGAAAGATATCAGTTTTTTGGTGATTTCTGAATACCGTGTTGTTCTTTGACCAAAACTTGTTTTTGGTGGAAATAGGTGAAACCTATTTATACAAGTCATAATTAAACGCACCCTGGTCTCGTAGGAAGTGGAAGCGATTGAGTTGATGGGAGAGTGGAGTAACGTATAACCGTCAGAAAACATGCTTCCACGATGAAGGAAGTGGGTTCGTTTACAATTCTTGCCACCACTAACTATTTCATTTCGTGACACTTTCTTATAACGGGCTATTGCACGCCGCAAGATGTAAACCGCCAGACCAATACTCTAATGAGTATCCTCCAGTTTGTGACATGTTTGATGTCTCGAGTGTTTTCGTGGAAAACATGTAGCAGTTTGCTACATGTGGCAAGTCAAAGTCAAGAGACTTGCCGCAAGAAAATAACATGTGGTGTTATTAGGCTTATTTCGGCTGGTTGCCTAAAACTTGCCACAAGCCTGTCAGTTCGGTGGCGAACTTGGACGGATAAGATTCAATCCCATGAGGAAGGGTGGTCATTGATTATAGCCACATCTTGTTGGTACCTGAAAATGGCACAGTTGCGCCATTGGCATGTAGTGGCGCCTTTAGCGCATGCCAGTGGCACTGCGGCATGGCTGGCATAGTTCGTGCATACCAGTAGCACGATAGCGCAAGTAGTGCCTGATGTAGCCATGGCCACTATATTTAAGCTTTATCTCGGCTAGTCGCCTAAAACTTGTCACAAGCCTGTCAGTTCGGTGGCGAACTTGTACGGCTGAGATTGCATCTCATGAGGAAGGGTAGCCATTGGTTATGGACACACCATGTTGATGCCGCATAGTGGCGCTTTTAGCGCATGCCAGTGGCTGTGCGGCATGGCTGGCATGGTTCATGCATGTCAGTGGCACGGTGGAATGGCTGGCAGAGCTTGTGCATGCCAATGGAACGGTGGTGCAAGTGGCGCCTGGCGTAACCATGGTTGCTGGATTTTAGCACATTGATGTTAAACTCAAATGTGATGTGGCAACGTCATTTCTAGTAGCCGTATTGATCCCAATGCTCTCTGGAACATTATTTGGCTTGGTTGGCGTAGCAACTTTGCCTAAATTAGGGTTTGGCATGCCAAAACCCTAATTAGCACATATGGCATGTGGCCATGGCACGGTGTTTTATACAAACGGTGCCAGAGTCACGCCAGAGGAGCCATAGGTAGGCCACCATGTACAAACGGCCACAAGAACAAATATTTCCACGAGTGGCTATGGTGTGGCGCCTTTTTTAGGGTTTCCTAAGTCCGCACGGCTTGTGGCATGTTGTGGGCCCGAGGTGGCGTAGTTTTGTGCCACGATTAGAAATTTAAGGTTTCATCCACCACCACTAGAGCATGGCCGCGCCTAACGGTTAGGCTAGCCAAATTGAAGTTCGTTGTGATGCTGGTCACGAACAGAGAGTGGGTTGGCACGTTTTGGCATGTTGCTTCCGTAAGTGGCATGTTTGGCATGTGCACTTGGCATGCCCGTTTGTCATGTGCGATTGACATGTTTAGCATGCCGTTAGCATGTTGGCGCAGTTTTGGGAAGCCAACATAGTATGGCGACCACTTGACACATTTTCCACCTCTTTTAAAGTTGTGGCAGGTTTAGAGCAACCTGAATGGTTAATAAAAGTAGGGGGCCGACCAAGCACGGGCGTGGCCACCCTTTTGGTGTAGGTTTAAAGCGACCTGATTGGTCGATGGAGAATAGGGCCGGCAAATATGGGCCCAACCACAACTCATTGGGTGTGTGGCAGGTTTAAAGCGACATGATTGGTCGACAAAGGAATAAGGGCCGGTTGGGTAGCATGGGGTGTGGCCAAGTGGCCTCGTCTAGCCTATGGCATGGCCACGCTTCCCTCGTTGTTGCTCCTACTCCACGGTTCTGTTTATTCTTCGCTTTCTGACTGAGTATTTTGTGCAAGGGCCTTAACCTTGGTACTTGGAGGTCCGTGCTACTCTGCTGCGAGTGAACACAAATTCTTCATGCCATACCAATATTAAGGGTTCTGTCGGGGAACATAAGCACAAGAAAAGTATTCAACAGGCTCTGGCATTTGTGATTAATGCAGCTAGGAGCTTATACACTCATTAGGCTCTATACTAGTGGATAATTCATCTAGGAGCTTGAGTTTCAATATAATATGAAGAGAGACATAGGCACTCATCAGATTTGGATATATTCTTCAAATTCCCTGCGGAATATAAACATATCAATGTCTACTAAATCTGATGCCGAGTCAGGTAGATAGACTTTTACAAATTTAACCCTGAACTAAAAACCACCATCAACAGGATTGTGAAGCCAGACCCAACTATTTTCTCTATAGTTGTGTGTTCTGATCTTACCTTGTTCTATCGTATTGAGTACTATCTTTTCTTATATTTGTTCGAGATTTAATCTCCGATAGGTAAGATAAAAAGTTGTCACAAACATCTTCGTCTCATCGTTTGTGATTCCACAATATCTTGTTTCGCTTCCATACGATTAAGATTATTGTCAGGTGATTGATAATACTAGGCTGTTCTTCGGGAATATAAGTCCGGTTTATCAATTAGTTCATGTTCACCTTGATTTATCAAAAGAGGGAACAAAACTCATAGGTATTTCTGTGGGAGACAGATTTATCTATCTCAATAGACTTTTCTGTGTGAGACAAATTTGCTTATCAAGTGTTCGACTTTGGGTCGTAACAACTCTTAGTTGTGGGTGAATTCAGCTAAGCGAATTAAGTGCGTAGAATACTGTACCTTGATTAGTTTGAGATTGGTTAGGGCTTAACTACATTCGAGTCCAAAGTTCATTGGTAGTAGGCTAGTGTCTGTAGCGGCTTAATATAGTGTGGTGTTCAAAGCTGGACTAGGTCCCGAGGTTTTTCTGCATTTGCGATTTCCTCGTTAACAAAATTTCTGGTGTCTGTGTAATTTATTTTCCGCATTATATTTGTTTATACAATTGAAATATCACAGGTTGTGCATTACGTTCAATCAGTTCTTGAATTCGACCTTTGGGTTGTTGATTGAATTGATTGACACTTGGATATTGGTTTGTGATACCGTCCAAGTTATTTCTCTTATTTAATCGGGTTCGCAAATTTCTATTTGTTTGATTGCGGATTGAATTGAGAAATTGAGATATAAACTCTTTGATATACTTTTCCAAAGATTGAGTCTGACTGTCTAGTTGATTCTCTTAAAAGTATATTGGATTTTGTCCATACAGATTCCTAAGCAAAATATTGGGTGTGGTTGTTAGACCCTCGTTTCTTCAATTTGTATATGATTAATTGCATTGGTAGAAAATGAATTAAATGATTTTTGTTAATCAAATGTGTTTTCTCTTGATGATGCATGCTTAGTTTAAGACTCTTTATGCATTATACTTGCCACTAACATTTGACATTTTCGAAATCTGATTTTAGCAATAATTTAGAATCGAATCAATTGTTTAAATTGTATGATATAAATTAATTTTGAACCACATAAGTATTCATGAATGGTGAAATCGTAGCCCCTGCCTCTCCATAATTTTCATAACACCTTTTACTTTGAGTTTGCTATATTTTATTTTTAAAATTAAGTTTGAAAAATCAAACCTTCAAAAGTCTTGAACGAATCATCTTACTACAACACTATTGAAATCGCATCAATGTTTGGCGTCGCCGATGCAGACTTGTCTTTAGGTTTAGAGTTTTCAGATTTTTTTTTTAGGTTTTCGATTTTATAATTTTTATTTGTTCTATTTTACTTTTTAGGTATTTGTCTTTTCATTACACATTTTGGAATTTGGAGCGAAAGAAAAAGAAGTTGCCAAAGCTTTTGGTGATTACTTAAAGATTTGGAATCAAGAGCAAAGCGAAAAGAACGAAAAGAAAAAGAAAAAAAAGAGAGAGAACTTTATTTTATTTTACATTTATTTTTATTTTGTTTTGTTATTCGAAAGAATTATCATCAATCAAGAAACTAGTTTGTAGTCGAGTGACAAGCTGGGCTCCAACTCTTTTTTTAACGACCACACTTAACCTATGAAAAAGAAAATCTCCTACGTGCACATTAGCATCATGACTGGCCATGTAGTTATGAAAAAGTTTAATAAAGTCTGTCGTTTTGTTACCAAGATTACCCAGAGTAGTAAAAGCTAAAGCACCAAACCCGTATCCCTGCGATATGCACTTTTCCGAATATTTGGCATTCTTGCGAATGACCGCATCCTTGATAGCCTGATCCACCTCCAAAGTATGACCATTACTCCCGGCAAAGGGTGAAACAATCGTCACATCTAAGCAAACATCCCGACCATTATCCCAATTGTACACTAGGATATCAGCTGGTCTCAGAGAAGTACTATTGTTCGCAAGAAAACCCAAGTCCACCTCTTTCCGTTTCGGCACTCCAGCCCGGTAACACATGTCTGCAATCATGTCATGCACCAAGTCATGCTGAAACTTTAGCGCTACTTCATTCGTATAGTGCACCGCATAGTCGCCAAAAACATCTATCTCCCTCTTGCAGAAGGGGCATAGACTGTCCAACTCAAATAATGGAATACCAAGTCTGTAACATAGGATCGCATTCAACTGCCTCGCACCAATTTGCTGATTTAAACCACCGATAGGAATAGCCAGTAAGAAATTTTGGGCATGCTTCATTTGGTTACTCTGCCACAGAAATGATTCAAGTTCAGACAACTTGAAATTGGAAGTCAAGTTCTTCTTTGTTATTGATTTATTTTATATTTTGTCTTTTAATTAAATTTGATAATCTATAGTTAATCATAAGGACTATCATCTGGTAACAAATTAGTCGGAAGCCTAGCAACAAGCTGAGCTCCAACCCCTTTTTGAATGACAACACCTAACCCATGAAAAAGAAATTCTTCAACACAAACATTAACATCATGGCTAGACATATAATTGCGCAAATGCTTCAAGAAGTCTGTAGCGTCCTCACCAAGCTCTCCCAAGGTGGTGAAAGCAAGTATCCCAAACCCTTAGCATTGTGTCGAGCACTTTTCCAAGTAATTGACATTTTCTTCGAGTAATTGCATTCTTGATGGCAAGACCCGGGGAAAAGGATCAGACACCTCCTCCAGTTTAGGGAGAAACACCAGTTACATACAAACACATGTCACGGCCTCACGACCATTATCCCAATTAAATACAAGAATATCAACCGGTCTCAAGGCAGTGCCAGTTTTCGAAATAAATCCCAAATCAACCTACTTCCTACCTGGCACATCCGCACGATAACACATGTCTGCAATAGTGTCACGCACAAAAGCATGTATAAACTTAAGCCCTACCTCATTTGCACAATGCAAGGTGTGGTCACCAAAAGCATCCATGTCTCTCTTGCAGAAGGGACAAGCACCATCACCCTCAAACAGGGGGATCCCTAATCTATACCGGAGAACTGCACTGATTTGTCTAGCCCTAATATGCTGATTGAGCCCCATTATTGGAATAACCATCAGGAAGTCCCAAGCATGTTTTGTTTGGTTGCATTGCTATAGCACAGAATCACGTTTAGTTTAAGCATAACTGGTGGGTATGGTTTTCTTTACAACATTAAAGTAAATTGTTGCCAAAGAGTTCATGGAATGAGTGGAAAAATTACTAGTGCTCGGAGGAGAAGAAACATCACCTAGGGAGTTGAAAGAGTCCACAACTTGCTGAAAAGAAGGGTTGCACCCGTTGATACCGGTACGCCTCAAGATAGTAGACCGCAACTCCAAGGTATGCATGCAGGATGCAAGAAAACAATAATGCTTGGTGTCTTGTATAGTATAAATTCCCATACCACCATGCTTGAATGGCAGGGTAGAAAGTCGATGTTGAAGAAGACCAAAACCAGGACCATCGCCTGTAATAATGTGTCTAAGGAACTGAAACAATCGAGTATCGGATAAGTCTTGAGCTTCCTGTACATATTCAAGCCTAGTAGTTCTCATCGTAAAATAAAGTTGAGACACACCCGTGAAATTCCTGAACAATAGCAATTCACATTGTGGGTCTTCAAGCTTCTCTACTGCATCTATAAGAGCAATAATTTTGTGCACCCTAATGACAACCAAATATTTATTAAATTGAGCATCAAAACTAACCGAGTCACCCAGAAGTTTCATACCCTTAGCAGACCTACTAATATTAGGAAGAAATATGCCAGTTGTCGGATCTCTAGGGTCAGGAGAAAGCCAAAATAATTTCGTCTTCGTTATATTCAAATGAAACCCCCTATCAGCCCCTTCATCTTGTATAATTTTCGAAGCCTTCGCAACCATCAAAGTATCACCAATCAAGGTACCATCATCTAGGTACCAATCTTGCAAATCAAGCTCATATTGCGCATTAATTTTCTTAATCAAGGGAAGAAGAGTAAGGGAAAGCAGTAATGGACCCAAAGGATCACCTTGTTGCACACCCTAGGATGAGGATAGAACATGGTCCATCTAGTATAAACGAGCAGGAGAAGCGTAACATAATTCTACCCAACGACAAATCGAAGGGCACAATATACGTACCTCAAAAAGCATAGCAGTACGGTCCACGAGGTTGAACGCATTCAAAAAATCTAATTAGGATTTATTTTTATTTTTGTAATTTTCTTTTTCTTTTGCACTTTATTTTTGGACTTTCTTTTGGAATTTGGACATTATTTTTATTTTTAAGCCCTAAGGAAAGGTAATTAAATATTAAACTACACACATGAAAGGATGACAATTACGATATTGCCTCGGCCCCTCGGGTTCGCACACTGACATACGAGTCGGTGGCCCGACTCGACTTCAGCGGTTCATCCCCCGTCTGGAACGGGAGGTAAGTTTGTCTAAATACCCACGAATCCCCTTTTCTTTCGTATACATATATGTTGAGGAATGGAAACGTTTTAATTTTCTGGTAAAGGGTAAGGCTTAGCCATACAAGATAAGGGTTCGGATTTCATCACCGTTCTCTTCTTTCCCGCCTTAGTGAAAAAATACCAAATGCGAACCCAAACTTAAAATTTTGACTAGAACGAGACCGATAGAGTAACAAGCTTAATAGGAAATTCGTTCAAAAGTCATATTGGTTGCTCTATTAGGCTTAACTCAAATTTCATGATGATTATTGTAAGTTGAGCGTGCTTCCTTGTAATCCAAGGAAATGTTTTGCCAGTGAGGCTTGGGTATCAAAGCTCCATTGAGATTCCCTTGTCTCTATTTATCTTAATTTAATTCAGATTGATTCTAGAGAGGTTTCCTGAAACTGTAACAAATTTCCTTTCGGAAGAATGTAAGCTGGTCTAGAAATAATCTAAGGGAACCATCATGCTTCTTGTTTGCTAGAATCACTAGGCTTGTTGTGGTGGAGTCAACCTTGTGTGTGTTTGCTTAGAACTTTCCTTCCTTTTAGGATTTTTCTTTTTAATTTTGTTTTCTAGTGTATGCCCGAGGTTATTAGAGAGCGGGCATGGAAAAGAGACACTCTAGGTCGTTTAATTATTGAAAAACCTAGTAGTTCTTCTTGTGGAAGCAGGGAGCTCGAAGACTCTTCTTTTGAGAGCCATGTTTTCGGAAACTTAAGTTTAGATAACTTGTCATTGAGTGAGGAAAGTATCCGTAATACTTCAGTTGTGCCAGCGATGGAAACTTTGAAAGATTACATGTTCCCAACTAGGTCCAACCGACCATCATGCGTTAAATTTCCAACCACTACGGCTAATTATGAGATAAAACCTAGTATTATTCAAATGGTCCCTATATTCTTAGGGAAAGATAATGAGAACCCTTATTTTCATATTAGGTACTTTGAGGAAATTTGCGGAACAATTATAATAAAAGACGTTATTGATAAAGTCTTGAAACTTAAAATATTTCCTTTCTCCTTAAGAGATAAGGCTAAGTCATGGTTGCATAACCTACCCTCTGAATCTATAGAAACTTGGATTGAACTTACTGCTGCGTTTTATCAAAAAATCTACCTTAAGCATAGAACCGCATCTATTAGGCAGAAAATTAGTGCCAGTGTGCAACAAGAAGGAGAATCTCTTTATAGGTTTTTAGAGAGATTCAATGATCTCTTGTCCCAATGTCCTCACCATGGGTTTAAGAAAATGAAACTAGTGGAGATTCTTTATGATGGTTTAGACTATTCAACCAAAGCCATGGTCGAGTCTTTGTGTGCTGGTGGGTTCACGAATAAAACTGCCGATGAAGCATATTCCTTCTTAGAAGATATAGCTGAAAAATCCCAACAGTGGGAATCTTGTGTTGAACCCCCTAAAAGACTGTTGGTCAATAGAAGTAGCACCAATTTGGTAGATACAAGCTTTGGGTCAGATGCTAAGTTTACTGCTTTGTTTAGAAGGTTAGAATCTTTGGAATTGAGTCAGTCGAAACATAGGTCTTGTATTGAACCTGATGATAGGAATAGAGTCTCTCAAGTCTCTAGTTGTGGAATATAGCCCAATAACTCGTTTTGGGAAGGTTAGGTTAGTAAAGAGCAAGCCCATGCTATCTATAACAACTCTAGGTTTGAAAACCGTCACAAGTTTGACCCGTACTCAGAGACTTACAACCCTGGTTGGAGAAATCATCCTAATTTTTCTTAGTCTAAGGGCCAGAGTCAAGGTCAGTCTAGTAATTCTCAGCCTCCCCCATGTTTTGATTATAATAAGAATTCTTCAGGTCAAGCCCAGTTCCAAAACCCTTATGAGAATAAAATGACTAGCTTACGGTAATCTATTAATATGTTAGCAAAGACCCAGGAGATGCTAGCACAAAGCCACGTTAGTTTTCAACTGGAAACCAAGCAGAATTTTTAAACTAATGCCCAGACTCTTGCTAAGTTAGAACTTCAAGTAGGTCAAATAGCTAAGACTCTAAGTGAGAGAAATAACTGAAGGTTTCTTAGTCATACTGATCCTAATCCCAAATGAGAGAAATCGTACAATCATATGAATTCTGTTACTATCCTTAGGAGTGGAAAGAAAGTTGACAATAAGGTCGTCATGCCTGAAAGTGAACATGTTGTAGTTCACCCTTCTGAGCCAGAAACTGAAGAGACTGATATAGTCTCTAAAGAGACCAATGAGGGTCCTGATGAGCCCGGATTTTTTCCCAGAGCCCCATTAAGAGGGAGTCCAACTTTAATGATATATTGGAGGTTTTTAAGCAGGTAATTATCAACCTTACATCATTATATGTGATTAAGCAGATCCCCGATTATGCCAAGTTCCTTAAGGATATGTGTACGTGAAAGCGAAAGCTTAGTGTCCAGAAGAAATCCTTTCTAGCTAGCCACGTGAGTTCTATGATTCATAATACCACTACTTCCAAGTATAAAGACCCAGGGTCCCCTACCATTTCTTGGACAATAGGTAATTACCATGTTGAGAAAGCGTTGCTTGACTTAGGAGCCAGTGTGAACTTACTCCCGTACCATGTGTACCTTAAGCTAGGACTTGGTGAGATGAAACCTACCCAAATGACACTTCAGTTAGCTGATAGGTCCGTTAAAATACCTCGTGGTCTGATCAAGGATGTTCTTATTGAGGTCGGCAAGTTTATTTATCCAGTGGATTTTGTAATCCTAGATACCCAAGTTGTACCTGACCCAGAAAACCAGATACCGATAATTTTAGGTCGCCCATTTTTAGCTACATCCAATGCGATCATCAACTGTCGAAATGGTATAATGAATTTGTATTTTGGTAATATGACTATTGAGCTGAACATTTTTAATATTAGTAAGCTACCCTCTGAACTAGATGACTCGAGCATAGAAGAGGTAAACATGATAGGAACATTAGTTGAGGAGTCATTACCAAACACTCTGTTAGAATATCCATCAGAGAAATGCCTAGCTCACTTTGGGATTGATTTTGATGATGATAATATGATTAATGATATTAATGCTTTGTTAGATTCAGCCCCTTTGTTAGACACTAGTAAGGGATGGAAACCTAAGTTCGAACCACTATCAATTTCTAAGTCTACCCTAGTTCCTTCGTTAGAAGAGCCTCATAAGTTGGACCTTAAACAACTACCAGATACCATGAAGTATGTATTTTTAGGCTCATCCGAAACTTTACCTGTGATTGTAGCATCCAACTTGGATAGTGATCAGGAAAGTAGACTACTAACCGTCCTTCAAAACAACAAGGATGCTTTAGGGTGGACCATAACATACATTAAGGGTATAAGTCCCACTGTTTGTATGCATCATATTTATTTAGAAAAAGACACCAAACCTTCTAGGGAGATGTAACGTCAACTAAACCCTAACATGAAAGAAGCAGTTCGAACTGAGGTTCTTAAGTTGTTAGATGCAGGCATTATCTACCCCATTTCAGACAGTAAGTGGGTCATCCCCGTTCAGGTTGTTTCCTAGAAATTAGGTATTACTATAGTCCATAATGATAACAATGAATTAATCCCAAACTCGAGTTACCACGGGTTGGCGTGTTTGTATTGACTATAGGAAACTGAACAAGGTCACTAGGAAGGATCACTTTCCCCTTTCCTTCATCTACCAAATGCTAGAGCGATTATCATGTCATAGTCACTATTGCTTTTTAGATGGCTACTATGATTATAATCAAATTTTTATTTCCCTAGAAGACTAAGGGAAAACCACTTTTACATGTCCCTTTGGTACCTTTGTGTACAGATGCATGCCTTTCGGGCTATGTAATGCCCCTACAACTTTTCAGTGTTGTATGATGAGCATGTTTTCTGACATGGTAAAAAAAAATTTAGAGGTCTTTATGGATGATTTTTCAATGTTTGGTTCGTTTTTCGATGATTGCTTGCGTCATTTGTCATTAGTATTTACTAGGTGTAAGGAAAAGAATTTAGTGCTTAACTGGGAGAAATATCATTTCATGGTTCGTTCAAGAATTATTTTAGGGCATATCGTATATTCTAAGGGTACAGAGGTAGATAAATCCAAGGTTGACCTTATTAAGACTTTACAGTTTCCAAAAACCGTAAGTGATGTTAGGTCATTCTTAAGGCATGCGAGTTTTTATCATCGATTCATTAAGGATTTTAGCTTGATTTCTAGACCTCTTTGAAATTTGCTTGCAGAAGATGTTGAGTTTCTCTTTGATGATGCTTGTTTAGAGGCTTTTGAGAATCTTAAGACTTTAATCACTACCTCCCCATAGTCCAGGCACCCAACTGGAACCTACCCTTTGAGATCATATCTGATGCTTCAGATTATGCTATTGGTGTTGTGCTAGGTCAGCGAGAAAACAAATTACTTCATGTGATTTACTATGCTAGCAAAACTCAGAATGATGCCCAGTTGAACTATAACACTATAGAGAAGGAACTGTTAGCTATTGTTTTTGCCTTAGATAAATTTATACCTTATCTCTTAGGTCTAAGGTCATAATCTTTACTGATCATGCTGCTTTGAAGTATATTGTTTACAAGAAGGATACTAAATCTAGATTGATTAGATAGATCCTCTTGTTGCAGTAATTTTCCTTGGTCATTAGAGACAAAAAAGGCGCAGAAAATATAGTAGCAGACCACTTGTCTAGGCTTTTTGTGGATACCCAAGATGATTCTCCTTCTGTTGAGGATAGTTTTCCTGGTGAACAACTGTTCTTTGTCACCCAATTACCTTGGACTGCAAATATAACGAATTATCTTGTTACTGGTCGAATGCCCCAACATTGGGGAAAACAAGATCGTTCTAGGTTTTTAGCTGAGGTTCATCATTTCTTTTGGGACGATCCTTATTTGTTTAAGTATTGTCCATACCATATTATTAGGAGATGTATACCTGAGAGTGACCAGTCCAGTATTATTTCCTTTTGTCACGATCATGCTTGTGGGGGTCATTTTAGTGCTAAGAAGGATGCTGCTAAGATATTGCAGTGTGGATTCTATTGGCCTTTGTTGTTTAAAGACTCCCAGAATTACTGTGTTGCTTATGAACATTGCCAGAAATTAGGAACCATTTCCCGCAGGAACATGATTCCCTTGAACTATATCTTAGTTGTTAAGGTTTTTGATGTGTGGGGTATTGACTTTATGGGTCTGTTCCCTAATTATTTTGGTAACTTATACATCCTTGTCGCTGTAGACTATGTCTCTAAGTGGATTGAGGCGGTTGCATGTAAAACCAATGACCATAAGGTTGTGATTGAGTTCTTGAAAGATAATATACTTACATGTTTTAGTATATCCTGAGCTATAATTAGTGATGGAGGGTCTCACTTTTGTAATGGACCTTTTAGGATTTTGATGAAGAAATATGGTATTACACATAACGTAGCTACCACGTATCATCCACAGACTAGTGGTCAGGTAGAGGTTTCCAATAGGGAGATAAAACGTATATTAGAGAAAACAGTTAATCCTAATCGGAAAGACTGGTCATCTAGGCCCTAGTTAGTAATTCACGAATTATTCACGTATAATTCGCGAACTTATCCGAATTGACCGAATCATGAGATGAGGATCGATCTCGTGACGTCCAACTCCCTTGAACGAACTCTGAACCACTAGGCCAACTATGCGTGGTGATATGGTTGGATGATCTTTAATATATATTCAATTTCTAGCATAAATTACATCAACCCACCCTAAAATTCTAAAATTTTATTATTTCATAGTGGCGGATTTTGGATACCGAACTCATATTTCTAAAACGAAGTATAAACGTACATATTCGTTCTGAACTACTCCCCGAACAACGAACCGTTGATCGACTTTTTGACCGAACCCGACCTATCTGAATCCATATAATTCACGTACGTATACCGTCCCGAACTACTCCCCGTATCCCGAATTGCTAACTAGGGTCTACTCCCCGAACTACTCCCCGTACTGCGTTTAAGACTCCCATTGGAATGTCACCTTATCGACTTGTGTATGGAAATGCATGTCACTTACCTGTTGAGTTAGAACATAGAGCATATGGGCTGTTAAGCAGATAAAGTTTTCTATTGACAAGGGAGGAGCCCATAGGAAACTCCAGCTCAATGAGTTGGAAGAGATTCGTAGAGATGCATATGATAGTGCTAAGGAGTATAAAAACAAAATGAAATTTGTGCATGATAGAAATATTTTAAGTAAGTCATTTTCTCCAGGTCAAAAAGTTCTTATGTACGATACTCGTTTGCATCTATTTCCCTGGAAGTTACGCTCTCGGTGGACCGGTCCTTTTGTGGTCTTTACTGTTTTTCCTCAGGGAGCTGTTGAGATCGAGACACGGATGGTAGTAGTTCTTCGAAGGTTAACGGTCAGAGATTGAAGCCCCTTTTAGAGCCATCTCCTACAGGTTATGTTGAGGAGGCCCCTCCGGGGGACCCTGTTTACCTTGATTGACCATTGATCGAGGCGACTTTATATTGTATTTATCTCTCTTCACTCAACTACTTTATATTCCTCATGTTACTCTACTTTTGGAACTCTATTTTTATTAGAAACATTGAGGACAATGTTAGATTTAAGTGTGGGGGAGTAGTTAGGTATTTGCCCCAACATATCAAAGTGGGTTGAGTTTTCTTAATCGAACCGGCTAGACTTTATTACAATGATTTTGCGCTCTCCTCAGCAAAGGGTGTACAACAAGGAGACACACTTGGTCTCCTTCTATTTGCCCTGACTTTACACCCTCTAGCTATCAAGATTGTTGCTCAGTGTACACTAGACTTCCAAACCTGGTATCTCGACGATGGAACCATCGCATGGAATACATTGGAAGTCTCCAAGGCCTTGAAGACTATTCAACATGATGGACCTGCATGGAGGTTGTTCTTGAATATTACTAAAACTGAGGTCTTTTGGCCTACAACTGACCTAGAATCTTCGCAGACGACGTATTTCCTTCGGACATTGGTAGACATACGCTTGGTGTGAAGGTGATGGGTGGGCCGATAAGTTTGGATCAACAATATAGTAGCAATATGATGGTGAATAGGATCGAGAAGACAATAGGCTTGATGCACAAATTTCAGCAACTTCACGACACACGGTGTGAATTGTTATTATTGCGGAACTGCTTAGGTGTTTCCAAGCTTTACTTCACGCTGAGAACGACCAAGCTGGGTTCCATACAGTTCGCGACTATTCTTTATGACTAACATTTCATTCAATACTTGCGGAAACTTATGGTTGGTGATGGGGTTGGCTTCGGACCTGTGCAACAAAGGCTAGCCACCTTACCTATCAAATATGAAGGTTTTGGTGTTTACACTATGCACGATACAGGGAAGTATTGCTACTTGGCTTCGCATACACAAACTTAGCACTTACAATAACATATTCTAAATCTTCCATCCCCATCAGATTCGAGTCCGAGCTTTAGGCATGCTCTGCAGATCTTTACACAAGCATGTGGCATTACGATTTCCAATTACAATATCAACGACGTTTCCCCCAATTTCATGAAGTCCCTATAAGAAACTTCCTTTGATATTGTTAAGGAAACTTTACCCTTATGCTTTGCTTTAAATGACAGAGAATCTATTTTGTGGCAACACAACAGGGAGAAGCATTCTATGGATTTATTAAAAGATGTTCATATTGCCAGTTTAAACCAAGTTATTAGACCGAGACAGTTTAGTGTCGTGCTCCAGTATCGATTAGGCATACCTTTCTTTGAGGTCGGAAGTTCGTGTTCTATATATGCTAGGCACATGGACATATATAGGGATCACGCTATTCATTGTGCCAGTGAAGTGGGTCTCAAATTTATGCATGACATGGTTAGAGATGTTATTGTTGATATGTGCTATAATGCCGGAATTGCTGCAAGAAAAGAAGTTTCTTTGGGATTTCTCTCCAATAGTGCAAACTCTTTAAAGCCGGTGGATATTCTTGTCTATAATTGGGTGGACGGTAAAGATGTTTGCTTTGATGTCACATGGGTATCTCCATTCACAAGTGCTAGAACTCGTTCTTTTACTCCAGGTCATGCTATCTCTGCGGCTGTGACTCGAAATATGCGCAAATATCTTGATTAATGTGCAACACATGGCTATGGCTTCCAAGTTTTGTCCTTCACTACCCTAGGCGAGCTCAGTGAATACACTATTTTATTTTTAAAGCGATTGAGAAACTGCCTTGTTAGATATGATGGAAATCATAAAATTGGTAGTTCTCTTTTTCATAGATTGGGTATTATTATTCAAAAATGAGTTGGTGTCCAGCTTGTTGCTAGGCTTCCAACAGACCCAGTGTAATTATTAACTTGGTTTGCTTTCTTAATAAAAGCCCTCTGTGGCAGCTTTCCATAAAAATAAATAAAAAATAATGATGATAATGATAATGATAATGTCATGGATATATGCAACAAAGCTGGTGTAGCTGCTAGAAAATAGGCTTCTCTGGGATTTTTGGCGGATGGCAATGGCTTAAAACCAACTGACATTCTTGTATATAACTGGGAGAATGGTCAAGACACTAGTTATGGAGTTGTTCAATTGTTTATATTCTCATAGAAGTGCACAAAACACAATTGAATCAAAATCGGATTTGATTCACTCGAATCAATTCATCAACATTTTAGCCACGGTTTGCAAAGATTGCATTCCTTAATATATAAATGTATTTATTCATGAACAACCGATTTATAGAACTTAACCACTCAAGTATGCAAACAGGTACACATACTTAGAGTTCCCAGACATGGTCTGTTCGACAGTATGCAAACGGGTACGCATACTGTCGTTCACGATCGAACTCAGTTGAAATCAGTACGCATACAGGTATGCATACTATAGTTCCCGGGCTTCAACTGTTTAACCAGTACGCATACAGGTATGCATACCAAGTCCCCGGACTTGGAATACACTTGCAACAGTTAGCATACAAGTACGCATACTGTGCAATATCCAATCAATGGTTAGTTGTTCTAAACTCCCATTTCAATCATTGAAATATTCTTAGAAGACGGGAATGGTTGTCTCCACAAACTATTAGCTTCAAGGCAATTTTCAAGTGATCAAACGATCAATACAAAATATTCTGAGTCTACATCAAATGACTGTCTCACATAAATCATATAAGATGTTATTAGGCGATTTTCACATGAGCATCTTTTGACTTTCGTCAAGAATAAAAGATGAACTTGGGTAAAGCGAAAGCTTACCAAAACATATTTCGATAAATATGTAAGTGAATTAACTCAGCTCGAAATATCAAATGTGTATAAAGTAAAGTCTATATAGCTATACGACTTTTGTCTCAATAGGAGATAGAATAGAAATAGACTTCTGAGTGATGGATGAGTTTAAGTCTCCACATACCTTTTGTTGATGAAGTTCCACGAGCTCCCCTTAATAGCTCTTCTTCTTCAATCGATGAACGCCGTGAAGTCTAAAGATCAACTACACATTCTATCCTAATCCAAGACATATCTATAAGTAGACTAGAAATCAAGAATTATAGTTTTGGTAACTAAACTTGACAAACAAGCTTGAGATAGCAACGCTTGCGAGTTCGACCGAGCAGTGCTCTAACATAAATAATCACAATGCCTGACTTATGATTTGGTATAACTAGTTTTTATTAATTGGTGTAACCAATCCTAAGTAATCACCATGAGATGGTATGGTTGATATTTGTAATTGGTGTGACCGATGCTAGTAATTGGTGTGGTCGATCATAGAGTGATGTGTAATCGATCCTTGTAATTGGTAACTGGTCATGGTAATTAGCGTAACCGATCCTGGTAACTGGTATGACCGATCACAAGCAATACCATGAGAATAAGGTAACCGGTCCTGGTAACTGATGTAACCGATCCTGGTAATTGATGTAATCGGTCCTGGTAACTTGTGTGACCGATCACAAGTATTTCCATATTGAGGTATAACAGATCCTAGTGATTGGTAGAACCAATTGAACTCATGTATGTGATTTGATATTTGATCAATCATATAGTAGTCTTGGAATACAAGTGAACCAATTCTAAACTTGTTTGGAAGTGTGGTATAACCCAATCCAAGAATGTAAATATGAATAAGGATTTACAGTGAAGAGATGTCAACATAATTTGAACACGTACAATAATTCTTATCATTTATTGTTCAAAGATATTTCTTTTAATTAAGGTTTTTAGTTTTATATACATTAATTACCAGCAATTCATGTGTATCTCTAGAAAATAAAAGTTAGTAAATGTGCATTTGCTAATTGGAGATTTTCTATTGAGAGATTTGGGAAATATTGGACAAGCATTTATTGGAATTAGGAAAACCGAAATTTTCTATTCATTGCATATCTTGAGAATATTTTCGGTTTTAGAAATTTCTTGGTATCCAAACATCCTTGGTCTATAAATACCTAAGTTTGCATTTCTAGAAAACTACCCTAAGAGTCAGGCAGACTTCATTCTTGCTATTTCTGTTGTAGCCGTCTAATCGGAGAGAAAAATATCCTAATTAGGTGAGATCTCTTACGACCGCCAGTTAAAGACTTCTATGGGATCAAGAAGCTCTACGAGTACCTTTGGTGGGAAACTAGATAATCGCAGTGTTATTAGTTATCGATTGATTTGATTGAATAATGGTTGTTGAAACTTTGATTGCACCTAGTTTGTTTATTCTTGAGAATCTTCTCTTCTGATATAAGATTCACTCAAACTAGATCGAAGTATCGATGGGATCTTTAGAACTGTTTTTAGATCTAAAGACATCTTGTGATAATCCATTGTTAACAAACTCTGTTCTGTGTGTGATTGATCACATGAGATTCAAGTGGTGTTGTGCAGGTTATTATTGAAGATTTGAATACGAAGAAGATTTCTTATTAGTTCTCATATCTTTGTATATGCATAAACCTTGATCGGCTGAGATCCAACTAGAATCGGATTTATTCGATTGATTAGTTGCATGAGATCGTCATTCTCAATATATCTCTTTGAGTTTTGTCTTGATTGAGTGCGAATATAAACTTGACTACTTTGGTAGTTATTGGATATATTGATCTAACCAGGCAAAGGAGTTTATTAGATTAAACGGAAGAGCCTTTGCGTATGGCTTGAAATATCTTTATCTTGAAAGAATCAAAAGAGTTTTTACCAAACAAAATTGTTGTTCCTTTACTGTTTGGAATACGATCCAGAAGAATCGTTCCAGTGCGTGCACTCTTCGAAGTCGGAAGCGCAGGGATACTGAGAAAACTAAGTGAACTAGGGATAGTTTCTTGGTCTCAACTATACAAAGTTGGTGTAGATTTTGTATAACGGCTTAATTCTGAGAGTATTCAATTCTGGACTAGGTCCCCTGGTTTTTCTTCATTTGCGGTTTTCTCGTTAACAAAATCTTGATGTGTCTTTTTCTTTTTTATTTCCACAATTATAATTGTTTTCTTATAATTAAAAGTAAAATACACATTGTTTATGGGTGAAAATCGTTTCTGCTGATTTTGGTAATTTCGGTGAGTGGGTGAGAAACAAATCTAAACCCTAAACAAATGTATTGCACGTGAGTACTTTAGATTCGAGAGATCAATCTGTACAAATCTGGCCTAAACTAAGAAATGGTCGTTCCGGATTTGCTTCGGTCACAAAGAGGAGGAGAAGGGCTGGTTTAGGGAGGGAAGCGAAGAGAGTATTGAGACTAGAGCAGTTCTGGAAGAGTAGTACTTGACTTTTATCAAAAGATGAAAGCTTTGAGAAAGCTAACAAGAGTTGTTTTTCTGAGTGTTGTATTTCTCCCTGACCAAAAACTTGTGTTTTGGTGGAAATAGGTAAAACCTATTTATACAAGTCTAAGTGAAACGTACTCTGGCCTCGTAAGAAAAGAAACGGATGAGTTAAAATGGGAAGAGGTGGTAACGCCTGGTATTGATGGAATTTGATGGAATTGATGTTCCATAATGAAAGAGCGTTTCACCATTACTTCCTGCATTTACTAACCGTTTTATTCTTATTACACCTTCTTGAAACGGGAATTTGTGTATGCCGCACGCTGTAGACCGCCAAAACAAAACCCTAATGAGCATCCCCCAGTTTGTGACATTCGTTTTTGATGTCTCCAGTGTTTTCGTGGAAAACATGTAGCATGTCGTTGATGTTTGATAAGTTAAGCTTGAGAGACGTGCCATCTCAGTGGCGACCTTCGACGGTCGATATTTTTCATCTTAAGAGGGATCGTGGCCTTTGATGTAGGCGTGGCATGCCAAAGTGCAAGGGTTGCACGACATGTGCCAATGGCATATGTGGAATGCCTTGGCCGTAGTTTGCACATCGGGTGAAAGTGGCAATGCCAAAGTGCAAGTGTTGCACGGTATGTTCCAATGGCATGTGTGGAATTCCATGGCCGTAGGTTGCACATCGGGTGCAAGTGGCAATGCCAAAGTGCAAGTGTTGCACGACATGTGCCAATGGCGCGTGTGGCGGCTTTGGCCTCAGGTTGCACATCAGGTGCTAGTGGAAATGCCAAAGTGCAAGTGTTGCACGGCATGTGCCAATGGCGCGTGTGGCGGCTTTGTCCTTGGGTTTGCACGGCTTGGCATGCTAGGTTGCAAGAGTTGCTTGGCGCGTGTGGCGGCTTTGGCCTTGGTTTGCACGGCTTGACATGCCAGGTTGCAAGGGTTGCTTGGCATGTGCTAATGGCGCGTGTGGCGGCTTTGGCCTTGGGTTTGCACGGCTTGGCATGCCAGGTTGCAATAGTTGCTTGGCATGTGCCAATGGCGCGTGTGGCGTCTTTGGCTTTGGTTTGCACAGCTTGGCATGCCAGGTTGTAAGGGTTGCTTGGCATGTGCTAATGGCGCGTGTGGCAGCTTTGGCCTTGGTTTGCACGGCTTGGCGTTCCAGGTTGCAAGAGTTGCTTGGCATGTGCCAATGGCGCGTGTGGCGGCTTTGGCCTTGGTTTGCACGACTTGGAATGCCAGGTTGCAAGAGTTGCTTGGCATGTGTCAATGGCGCGTGTGGCGGCTTTGGCCTTAGTTTGCAGGACTTGGCATGCCGGGTTGCAAGAGTTGCTTGGCATGTGCCAATGGCGCGTGTGGCAATGATTGCGCGTTTGGTATTTTGGCATGGTTGCCATATATAGCGCAATGATTGCACATCTCGGGATTTGGCATGGTTGCCGTGTAGCGCAATGATTGCGCGTCTCAGATTTTTGGCATGGTTGCCATGCTTTTTGCGTAATGATTGCACAGTACGTGCAATTGTTATGTATTGCGTGATGGTTGCACGGTACGTGCATTTTGGCATGCTTGCCATGCTTTTGCGCAGTGATTGCGCGGTATGTGTGAGTGGCATGATTGCCATGCTTTTGCGCAATGATTGCACGGTACGTGCAATTGCTATGTATTGCGCGATGATTGCACGGTACGTGCATTTGGCATGTTTTCCATGATTTTGCACAATGGTTGTGCGGTATGCGTAGACTTAGGGTTTTGTGTATCGAAACCCTAATTCAGTGTTTGAAAAGGGTACCATGGTAATTTTTATATAAGCGCGTTAAATGCTCTAATAAATGTGTTTAGTGTCACCGGTGACGTCATGTTATACGAAAGGTTTTACGGTTTTACCACTTGTCCTAAAACAACCATCAACGTTAAGTCCCCTGCTTAGCTTGGAATAGGGGCCTTGTTGCGAGGTAAGCATAAGATGGTGACGGACGAGGATAGAACTGAGTGAGTCGTGAAAGAGGGCTGAGGAGACTTGTCTGACCTTTTTCGAGATGTAAGTAGAATCCGCAATCCTTGCATCTGGTAGCTTTGCACAAATCCTATTATGGCTAGGTGTCTTTGGGGCTAAGTTTTTGGAACGCGAGGAAAAGCTGCTAGCATAGACTTGTCACGAATGGGTCTTGTCAGCACAAATGGGCGTGGGCCGTTTGGAAGAGCATGACGTTGGCAAGGAAGGCATGGCCGGCGCGGCAAGGCAAGGCCTGGATGGAAGGCGCTGGCAAGGAAGGCATGGATGGCGCTGACCGGCAAGGCTGGCGCGGATTGGGTGGCTGGCGTGGATTGGGTGGCTGGCGCGGATTGGGTGGTTGGCGCAGATTTTGGAAAGGCCGGCATTGAGCGCTTGGTAGGGACGTCTGGCTTTCTCCATGCACGGATTTGAAAAGGGAATCCTTCCCTTATTCGAAGTCCCCAACTATCAAGCCTATAAAAGGGAATCCACCTTTAATTTTGTACCTTTGTTTCTTCATATCTTTGCGTTAGCAACAAAGTGGTAAGGCGAGTTAGCATTCCCGGTATGTCTTCTGGCGCTCCTTCTCAAATTAATTCTTTTTTTTTTGTGTGTGTGTGTGTCGTGCAAAAACTCTAGCTGTATATACGCTTCGCATGAATACGTAGAAAATACTGTTCTTCCATATTTTCGTAGAACCTAGTCATAAATGTGATTCTCATGAACCTGTAGACTTTCGTCATGAATACTGCAACAATGTGTTTGTGAAAACCTAGTTGCTTAGGGTTTTTTCTTGTTCTGGTGTAGCCGTGTGTGGTAGGGCTGTTCATGGTCGGTTTTGGTTCGGTTTCTAGCCAAACCAAAACCGAAACCAATATTATTGGTTTCTAAAAATCTAAACCAAACCAATCCATTAACCATTGGTTCGGTTTCCAAATGGTTCCAGTTGGTTTCGGTTTGTCCCAGTGGTTTTTGGTTAACCAATAATTATGTTAAACCAAAAAAAAATACACAAATTTACAGATAAAAAAATCGTAGTTGCCGATAGTATTGGTTTACACAAATATACAGACAAAAAAAAATCAAGAATAGTTAAAGCTTACTCTAATTCTAGAGATCAAATGAAGATATATAATATATCTTAATTTAGATATTGACAAATAAAAAAGAAGGAAGACGGGAAGAAAAAATTCGAGTAGCAGAAGCTGTAGTTGGGGGTAGAGAAGGGAGGCGGCTGAGAGAAGGAGAAAGAGAAAGAGGGAGAGTATCATAATGAAATATTAGATTTAGGGTTTCTATTTATCCTCTAAATTAATGGGTAGAATCTAATACTTTTGAATCGACGGTAGAAATTAAGTTTAAAAATTAATCGGTTCCCCAATGGTTTTTGGTTCGGTTTTCAGGTCAAACCAAAACCAAACCAGTAATGTCGGTTTTTCAACATTTTTTACCAAAACAATCCAAATCTAAATGGTTTGGTTCGGTTTCTTGCTTATTGGTCTGGTTCGGTCGGTTTCCAACGGTTAACCGACACCATGTTCAGCCCTAGTGTGTGGGTAATAATTTCTTCTCGTCTTGCCTTTTTGGTGTAGATACCTTGTTAGCAAAACAACACAAGAAACTCTGATAATATGTCGTCTGAGCAAAGTCTTGCTTCACCAAAAGACGTTGGTAGCTCTAAGCCAAACATGAATGATGACTTCTTCACAAAGCCCCTTGCCGCAGCCCGGAAAAATCATCCCAATTTCGTGTCGATCCTCTTGACCAGTTTGGAAGATGAAAAGAGGACCCGTTCAGTCCGACCAGAGAGTGTAATACGGTTCTGTCTTCACAGAGGAGAGTACTCTGCTTCCCATATTGACTTTAGAATGTGTTAAAGACCGTTGCGCTCCTTTGGCAAATGGATCGAATTTATGGTGAGCCAGGAACACGTAAGTGCTAATTTGACCCGAGCCCAGATCATTGATGTTGTTAGGGATTCTGCAAATCTTCAAATTAGGAAGGACATCCCTGGTTTAGTTGTTTTTATCTCTAGATGGTGCCCGGACACTCATACAGTCGTGTGCAGGTGGGGTGAAATGACCTTCTTCTTAGAAAGCGTGGCCCTTCTGCTGAACCTTCCCGTGACAGGAAACCTTAATATCCAACTGTCAGAAGATGAAGAAAAGATGCGAGCCATTCTTATTGCGAAGTCGAAAGATTTCGTTCGGAAAAAGCGAAAAGTGTTTCTATGGCTGGTGGGTGTCTCAATGGTTCCCGGATGAGCTGGAACTGAGTCAAAAGAGTAGTACACTTCATGTTGCGGCATTCTTGGATCTCTGGTTGTCCAGGGACGTTTTCGATGATGGTTCCGGCAAGAAGACAAGAGCTCCTGATAATTGCCATAAGGTTAGCGAAAGGCGTAGTTCTCCCCATTGGTAGCTTGTTCCTTGGTTCTCTGTATACGCATCTGGATCACCTGGTTGCGGACATGCGTGTTTCGAACAGTTATATGAAAGTGGACTCGTATGTCCATGTTGCCTTCCTTCAAGCGTGGTTGTGGGAGCATTTTGAGAAGTATGCTCCGAAGCCGTTGTCTTCACTTCCCGCGAGCTAGGGTGGCTCCAGAATACTTCGATGGGTGAACAGGCGTCCAAGAGGCGGTTTGAGCTTGGTTAGATTCCTTGATAAGTTGCATGAAGTCGATTTTCGCCCGTGAGCCCCGGTGCATGCGTCTGCAGTTCGGGTTAACACCTTTGATTCTGCTCCGAATATGGCTTTGCTTTCCGAAGGTAACCTGAGTGTTGGTGAAAACTTGTTTATGCGGAGTTGCATGCCTGGTCGTATGTCATCTTTCTTTAGGGGATCTTTCCAAGTAGCTTCTTATAATATCGATCGTGCTGCTCGTCACATGGGTTTTGACCAAGGGATCCCTCTTGCTCGTCAGCCGGTTGCTCCAAAGAATATGTTGTTGGTCGTCCTCAATGCCAGCGTTCTTGAACCGGGTACGCGTCTACCCTTCCTGCCTTCGGAAAGAATTCCTTCGACGACCTTCAAGTATAATGAGTTTTGGAAAGATGAGTTCCTTACTATCCGTGGTTTTGTAAATCACATGGTGGCGGACGCCCGTTGTAGACCCTCTCTAGAGGCTTTGGCAAAGCATCCAATGTTGAGGAATCCTTCTGCAGCTAAGCAAAAGTAGCCAGGGAAAGTGGACAGTCCCCAGGTGAGGGAACAAAGGTCGATGAACCGCGCTGGTTGATTTCGGTCGGTTTCGATAGACCCGGTGAGCCTCGTTCTTTCAATTCTTCTAACATTCAGGTAAGTGTCGTCTCTTTGCTGGTTCGACCAAAAGGTGTAAACTTTTCAATTCATTTATGAACATTTGCATCTTGTTTCCACCATGGTTTTGGTGGTGTGAACGCCTTTACTGCGCTTGCTCCTCGTCAAGAAACAACACCTCTTCCAATAGAGGCCGGCAGTGTTGAGCCCTCTCGTGACAGGGAAGAGTCAGAGAAAGAGAAGAGTTCAGAAGACGAAGGTAGCTCTTCTGACAGCAACACTGGATCTTCTTCGGGAAGCAGATCAGTGAGTCTTGCACATGTTTTTCTTTTCCCTTCTTTCTTCTTTTTCGAAAATGTCTAACTCAAGATTGCAGGAAGGATCTGATTCTGGAGACGGTTCTGAGATAGAGGCTTGTGAAGATTTGCCTTTAGATGCGGCGACTGCTATTGGTGCTTTAGATATGGAGGTTGATCAAACGAAAGGCATGGATGCGGCTCGAATAGCGGAGAATGCTCTGACGACTATCAATGAAAGCGTGGAAAAGAAACCTTTGCCGGTTGTGGGTCTGGTTGCAGGCGCCACTTTCGATCCCCCGTACTTGGTTCCTTATCCAGGTCATGTGCTGGTCGGTGGCTTCAGCGTGCTGGCTAAGTACGAGGTGTTGTACACCAAAATCTGGGAAAGGTATGGACATATCGCCACAACCAGGAAGATCACCAGTCGATTTGCGCTGGTCAAACGTGTGGAGGAAGCTCTGTCTTCCATCGCGGATATGTGCGAAGTGACCGACCATACCGTTTCTGAGGATGTCATCGTCAGTTGGAAGTATCATCGTGATATGTGCGTAGAAAATGAGTTCAACGCTTCGTGGTTTGTTAAGGGATTTGCTGAGATCCATAAATTGAAAACCGTAGTAGTCGAAAGTATTTCTGCAGATGAAATCGCACAGCAGGAGGCGGAAGTCGAAGAATTGTCCAAGACGTTGACTCTGAAGAGAGCGGCTCTCGAGGATGCAAGGGAGGCTTTCTCCAAGAAGAGCGGGCCCCTGTTGGATAACTTTCCTTGAATGTTTCTCTGTCTTTTCCAAACTTTCGCTTAGGTTCTCTTTTTTTTTTTTAGAGAGTGCATATTTTAACGTTTGATTGATTTTGATAGATGGTTGGTATTTTATGAGGATATTGGGTTATTTTGAAATGAATAGTTTTAATAGTATTGCTCTGGTTGTGACTTACGAATAGGATATTGCTTTCATGAAAGTGTGTGCCGGTAGTTGGCATGAGATGAAATAGCATGATGGTTTTATCGAGAACCTAAGAGAACAAATCGTATATATTCCGCCTAGTCTAGACTTACTCAGTTTTTCTGGGTATTCTGATGAAAACAAGATCCTTCCCATGTAAAACCGATTTTGCATGCAGTGTTGTCCTGACCGCGGAAAGTCCCCAGTCATTTTTAGAGTTTCCTGGTAACCGAACCGTTTGCTTTCAGTTCTTGTGAAGTCCCCAGCCATCTCTTGCGGCTTACGACTGGTAATCAGGTTGTCTGGTAGTCGAGTTGTAGATACAACCACCATCAACACACATATACGTTAACTCCGATATACTTGATAGTGATCATATAGAGTTTGGTTAAGTCCAAAACTATTACCAAGTATCACACTTTGGCAGTCGTATTATCTCGATCTCCTATCCATAGACAATCACACAAAGTGTGAATACCGATTTGTTGTATTGTATCGACTCTTTCCATAGACTATCACTTTCGGCAATAGGACTTATAGGTTGAAAACTAAAAGATTGTGGTGTATTTGGGTACCCTCGTCCTTTGATCTTGAAAATAAATAATCTCAGCAGATTTTTTAAAACTTTTGGTAAGTTCCAACTCAGAGTATGATATAGATCCATTTGTCAACTTAGAGGGAATGTTATCAGAACATGATAACATAAGATTTTTATCTCGGGATTCGGAAGAATCTACTAAGGAGTTATCCTTTGAGGAAAGTCCCATACATTTGACATAATCAAAAACTTCGGAAGACATGACTATGTATGTTAGGTTGAGATAAACTTCTGTCCACGAAGATCAGATTGCTACAAACACAGACTTATGAGGTCTTAGCGTGTTTTCCTGCTCTGATACCAATTGAAAACGCGGGGGTATAACAACCACACCTAATATTTTGTTCGGCAATCTGTATGGACTAACTCCAATATAATTTCAAGAGCACCAACTTAAAAGTGAGACTCAATCGAAAAGAATATGAAAGAGTTATATCTCTTTCTTAATACAATCAGTAATCAACTAGATAGAACTCTGTGAAACTGATTGATATGAGAATAACTCGGATGGTACCAAAGACCAATTCCTGAGAGTCAATCAAGTTTTATCCAACAAATAAGGTCAAATTTATCAACTGTGATTGAACTACGCACAACCTGTGATATTTTAATTATATAAATAAATATAATGCAGAAAAGAAATAACACAGACACCAGAGATTTTGTTAACGAGGAAACCGCAAATGCAGAAAACCCCCGAGACCTAGTCCAGTTTTGAACACCACACAGTATTAAGCCACTACAGACTCTGGCTTTTACTACAAGTTAACTTAGGATTGGAATGTAGTTGATCCCTAACCAAGTCTCACACCGATTAAGGTACAGTCGCGCTCCTTTACGCCTCTGAATTCCAGCAGGACTGTGCACACTTGATTACCTTAGATGATCTTGTTAGAGCACTGCTCGGTTAAACTCTCAAGCGTTGCTATCTCAAGCTTGTTTGTCAATGTTAGTGATTAAAACTATAAGTCTTGATTTCTAGTCTACTTATAGATGTATCGGACTAGGATAGTAGTTGAGCATTAGACTTCATGGCGTTCATCAATTGAAGACGAAGAATTACTAAGGAGAGCTTGTGAAACTTCATCAACAAAAGGTATGTGGAGACTAAAACTCATCTATCACTTGGAAAGTCTATTTCTACTCTATCTCCTATATTGAGACAAAAGTCTAGCGCTACATAGTTTTCTATTATGCACGTTTGATATTTCGAGCTGAGTTTAACTCGCTTACATATTTCTCGAAATATGTGTTAGTAAGTATTAGAGCGTTGCTCGGTTGAACTCGCATGCGTTGCTATCTCAAGCATGTTTGTCAATGTTAATGATCAAAACTATAAGTCCTGATTTCTAGCCTATTTAGATGTCTCAGACTAGGACATAGATTGTATAGTTGAGCATTAGACTTCACGACGTTCATCATTTGAAGACGAAAAACTACTAAGGGGAGATTGGGGAACTTCATCGACAAAATGTATGTAGAGACTGAAACTTATCTATCACCTGGAAAGTCTATTTCTACTCTATCTCCTATATTGAGATATAAGTCGTGTTACAATATAGTTTTCTATTATACACATTTGAGATTTCGAGCTATGATTAACTCGCTTATATATTTCTCGGAGTATGTGTTGGCAAGCTTTCGCTTCGGCCAAGTTCATCTTACATTCATGACGAAAGTCCGAATAAGACCATATGGAAATTGCCGAGTAACATCCCACATGGTTTGTGTGATACAATCGTTTGGTGAAGTCTTGGAATGTTTCATTATGATAATTATAATAACTTGAAGATTGCTTTGATGAAAAATAGTTTGTGAATAACAACTATATAAAATTCTCTAAGAAAGTTTCAATGATTGAAATACGAGTTTAGAATCACGTAGCCATGTTTGGATATAAACATATTGTGTACATCACATTATTGTGCAAGTCCAAAACCGGGAGCCTGAAGTATGCGTACTTGTACGCGTACTGGTGGTTGTTGATGTCTGGGCAATTATGAGTACCCGTACGCATACCGGAGGAAAGTTCACGTCCGTGAAAATCTGCTGGAGATTGGAAAGTGTTGTAGTATGCGCACCCGTACGCGTACTAGCGTAACCAAACTGAAGTCCGGCTACTCAAGTATGCGTACCCGTTTTGCGTACTTGAGTGGGTTACTTTCTAAAATCGGTTGTGTACATGAACTTAAACATTTATATTATAAGGAATACAATCTTTGCAAGTCGTGGCTATAATGTTCATGAACTGGTTCGAGTGAATCAAACCGATTTTGTTTCAATTGTGTTCTTGTATACTTGTATGAGAATATAGCAATTGAACGACTCTTTAACTAGTTTCATTTGAATCATTTGAACCAGTTATGGTTAAGATGAATGTGGTTGATATGAGAGTTATCATATGTATAACTTCGGTATTGTTGATCCAACATGGTGTACACGTTTGGGCACGGTTCATAAACCCAAATGAGGGTACATTTCATCTGTGTGTAATAAGCTAAGTTCGATCTAATGGTTGAAAGATATTAGCTTGGTTGAATCGGGTTTTTCATCTAACGGTGAATAATGAATGCTTTGTTACCAAGGTAACTGGTAGTACTAGAAAGTTAGCCTACAATTGTAATAAACCGCAAGTGCACAGTGTCAACAATGTAAACAGGGCAAATACGGGTCGAACCCACAGAGATTACAGCAGTGTAGAGTTGATTCTAAGGTCTTTATATATTGATTCAAACGAGAAGTAACAAAAGGGGTTTGTTGTGTCGATACGACAATAAATTGATGATTATACTAGAGCAATAAGATTAAAAGGTAATTAAAGGTAAAGTAGGGCTTTGAATCCACCCTCAAAACGCATAGAATCCCTAATTTGATATACTAGTTCTCCATTAATCAAAGAGATATAGAGATGCTAGCCTCAAGCTACCTTAAAATGTGATATAATCACTTGTACACATATATGACTTAATCTCATCTAATATGTCAATACCTAGCATTACTTGTCTTTCTAAGGCACAAGTAACCAAAGATTGAACTAAAATCAGTTCACATAGGCTTGAATTTTGACAAAGAGTTAACCAAACTACCTAGGATGCTTGACATACAAGGTGAAAGCAAATTGACAAAATTCAGAAATTAAGACATGTTTATCAATAAAATTTCATGAAGAAGAACAAGTAAAATCAAATAACATAATTCTAATTATTAAAGGGTTTCATCTCTGCCCTAGCAGAGATGTTTAGAACATAATACAAAATGAAATTAAACCTAATTTATTACTGCTAGTTGCTCCGGTTAATCCGGGCTTGGTTTCTGCCTTACAATCCTCTCCTAATTTATACAATACTTCTCCCAATTTTCAATCCCATTTTCAATAAAGTACAATAACAAATTTAGGGATTTGATGTTTACAAAACTCACCATTGATGCATAGTCTTCACTGTACACATCCACCCTATTGTCTAATGATGTTGATGCTGCAAAGAGCTTGAAATTCAGACCTTCAGTTGTCATTTTAGCACTCTTGGAGACAAATTAGCCAGCATATTTTTCCTCAAATAATAGCTATCTTGGGTTAGCTTAAAATGGGTACAAAGAAGAAATCTTTGGAAAGATGGTGATGGAGGTACTTAACAACTTGAAAGAGAAGGAGACAGAGAGGTCGGCGGTGATGGTCTGGTAGTACACGGAAGATAAGAGGAATAGATGCAGTTGTCGGGTGGAGTAAGAAAGAAGATGATTTCTTTTTGGTTCTGATCTGGGAAATAGAAATGGGAAGAGTGATAAAGGGTGTGTTTGGGAGTTGGATGATTGTAGCTAGCTTAGGTGTATGGAGTTTTAATTTGTTCTCTCATTTTCCAAACATGGTTAGCCCATTATTCAGACCATCTACTTTCTGATATGAGTTGACCCGTAGTCACACGTGAATTCCACTCTTTATACTGTTGCCATTCTAACCTCCAGCCACCTTCTCATTTTATGAACCTCCAAATATTCATCACTCCTATAAAACAAACACAAAATATCAATAATTACAAGAAAACATATTATTGACACCCCGAGACGCAAAATGTATAATTTTACTTAAAATACGACATTGAAGCATTTGAGATGTGATAAAAGATAACAAAATGATATAGAAATATGGATTATTAGGCACCGATCAGTAACTTAGATTGCAAACCATGATTTGAAAACTATATAAAGGAAAACTCTAGCAACTGAGAAACCTAATACCCACACCTCTGGTGTGTTACTAGTTGCATAAGCTAGACTCGATTATCCTTTAACCTTAGGTGTTCCTAAACCTTGTAGGTTAATGACTTGAAAGACTTCATTGGGATTGTGAAGCCAGACCCAACAATTTCTCTTGTAGTTGCGTGTTCTGATCTTGCCCGATTCTATCGTTTGAGTACTATCTTCTCTAAGATTTGCTCGAGATTAATTTCTCTGATAGGCAAGATAAAACGTGAACAAACATCTTCGTCTCATCGTTTGTGATTCCACAATATCTAGTTTCGCCATCATACGATTTAGATTATTGTGAGGGGATTGATAATATTGAGTTGTTCTTCGGGAATATAAGTCTAGTTTATCAATTGGTTCCTGATCACCTTGATTTATCAAAAGACGGAACACAAAAATCTTGGGTATTTCTGTGGGAGACAGATTTATTCAATCCTATAGACTTTTCTGTATGAGACAGATTTGTTTATCAAGTCTTCGACTTTGGGTCGTAGCAACTCTTAGTTGTGGTTGAGACCAGCTAAGGAAATCAAGTGTGTAGTATCATATTGGGATCAGAGACGTCAGGAGAGCAACTGTACCTTGAATCAGTGTGAGATTGATTAGGGTTCAACTACAGTCCAGTACGAAGTTCATTGGTAGTAGGCTAGTATCTGTAGCGTCTTAATACAGTGTGGTGTTCAAAATGGACTAGGTCCGGGGGTTTTTCTGCGTTTGCGGTTTTCTCGTTAAAAAAATTCAAGTGTCCGTGTTATTTCTTTTCCGCATTATATTTTATTATATAATTGAAATATCACAGGTTGTACGTCGTATCGATCAATTAGGAAATCCAACCTTTGGTTGTTGATTGAGATTGATTTATCCTTGAACATTGATTTTTGGTACCGTTCAACTTTACTCCTCTTATATTCAATCGGGCTCGCAGATTTCTATTTGATGATTGCGGATTGAATTAAGAGTTAGAGATATTAAACTCTTCTATATACTTTTCTCTAGATTGAGTCTGACTGTCTAGTTGATTCTCTAAAAATTATATTAGAGTAAGTCCTCTCAGATTGCCAAACGAATTTTTGGGTGTGGTTTTTAGAACCCCGTATTTTCAGTTAGCTTTCGCTTCAACCAAGTTCATCTTATATTCTTGACGAAAGTCAAAAGATGATCATGTGAAAATCGCCGAGTAACATCTTACATGGTTTATGTGATACAATCATTTGGTGTAGACTTGGAATGTTTCGTTACGATTTTGCTTTGATGCTAATAGTTCGTGAAAACAACTATTGTCTTCAATGATTGAAATAGAGTTTAGAACAATTGGATTATCAACATAGTATGTGTGCTTACATATATGTCATCCATGTCTGGGAGCCGTAGTATGCATACCTGTTGGTTAGTGAAATTCCGGGTACCTAAGTACACATACCGGTACGCGTACTGGCGTAAGGTTTGGGTCCGGGAATTTATACTGGGTTTTGTGGTATGCGTACCCGTTAGCATACTGACGAACCAAAACTCAGTCCGGCTACTTAAGTATGCGTACCCGTTTGCATACTTGAGTAGTTAAAGTTCTATAATCGGTTTGTTCATGAACTAATACATCTACATAATAAGGAATGTAATCTTTGCAAACCGTGGCTATAATGTTCATGAATATATTCGAGTGAATCAAACTGATTTTGCCTCATTTGTGTTCTTGTATACTTCTATAAGAATATAGCAATTGAACAACTCTTTAACTAGTTTCACTTGAGTCATTTGAACTATTTGTGGTTAAGATGAATAAGGTTGATATGAGAGTGTTCATATACCTAACTTTGGTTAACTATTGTTGAGCCAACATAGTGTACACGTTTAGGTACGGTTACTCAAACCTAAATGAAGGTACACTTCATTTGTGTGTAACAAGCTAAGTTCGATCTAACGGTTGAAAGATATTAACTTGAATCTAATTAGATTTTCATCTAACGGTGAATATTGAATGCTTTGTTACCAAGGTAACTTAGATTGAAAACCTTGATTTGAAAACTATATAAAGGAGAACTCTAGCAACTGGGAAACCTAGTCCCCACATTTCTGTGTGATACTAGTTGCGACTAGAGTCGATTCTCCTTTAGCCTTAGGTTTTTCACGAAACCCCGTAGGTTAACGAGTTGAAGACTTCATTGGGATTGTGAAGCCAGACCCAACTATTTTCTTTATAGTTACATGTTCTGATCTTACTTCTCCTATCGTGATTGAGTATTATCTTTGCTAAGATTTGCTTGAGATTCATCTCTGATAGGTAAGATGAAAAGTAGTCACAAACATATTCGTCTCATCGTTTGTGATTCCACAATATCTTGTTTCGCTTCCATACGGTTAAGATTATTGTGAGGTGATTGATAATACTTGGTTGCTCTTCGGGAATATAAGTCCGGTTTATCAATTGGTTCCTGTTCACCTTGATTTATCAAAAGACGGAACATAACTCGTAGGTATTTTTGTGCAAGACAGATTTATCAATTCCAATAGACTTTTCTGTGTGAGACAGATTTGTTTATCAAGTCTTCGACTTTGGGTCGTAGCAACTCTTAGTTGTGAGTGAGATCAGCTAAGGGAATCAAGTGCGTAGAATCCTGCTGGGGTTCGGAGACGTAAGGAGTGCAATTGTACCTTGATCAGTGTGAGATTGATTAGGGCTCAACTACATTCCAGTCTGAAGTTCATTGGTAGTAGGCTAGTGTCTGTAGCGGCTTAATACAATGTGGTGTTCAAATCTGGACTAGGTCTCGGGGTTTTTCTGCATTTGTAGTTTCCTCGTTAACAAAAATTCTGGTGTCTGTGTTATTTCTTTTCCGCGTTGTATTTAGTTATATTATAGAAATATCACAGGTTGTGCATTAAGATCAACCAATTGGATAATCCAACCTTTGGTTTTTGAACATGAAACTTAACTAATACCCTGGACTTATATTCCCGAAGAGCATCCTAGAAATATTAGTCACCTCACAATAACCCAACTGATTAACAGAAAAAGTTATCGTAGAATCACAAAAGTCTGAGACGAAGAACTGATGTGATTACCTTTTATATCTTACCTATAGGACAACAATCTCGAGTAAATCTTATAGAAGATAAAACTCAATACGATAGAACAAGTAAGATCAGAATATGCAACTACAAAGAAAATAGTTGGATCTGGCTTCACGAATCCCAAATGCAGTCTTCAAGTCGTTAACCTAATAATAGTTTTGGAAAACCCTAGGTTAATGGAGAATTGACTCTAGTTTGCAACTAGGAATAAAGTGTAGGGATTAGGTTTCCCAGTTACTAGAGTTCTCTCTTATATAGTTTTTCAAATCGGGGTTGCTTACTATCAGAGCTAAGATAGCTTAGTAACAAAGCAATTGATATTAACCGTTAGATGAACTCCTAATTTAAGATTCAAGCTAAGTCTGCTTTGATGGTATCAGCTTGATACACACAAATGAAGTATACCTATATTTAGATATGGATGAACACCACCCAAATGTGTATACCTTGTTGGCTCAATAATAGTTAACCGAAGTTAACCATATTAACACTTATAGTTTATCCATATTCATCTAACACTTCTAGATCAAATATGATGATCAATCAATCATGATAGATAATCAAATGAATCTAAATGTGTTTCAAGAGAGTTGTTCAAACTTTCATCATTGTATATAAATGTATATGAACCATTTGAAACAAAATCGGTTTGGTTTGTAATTGCACAAAGTACTTATACAAGAACCAATTCATGAACATAATGCTACGGTTTGCAAAACAAGTTCGCATTCCTTATTTCATTAAATTTCCAGGGACTTTAGTTCGCAATCTGAGTTCGCAAACGAACTTGAGTTCATGAGTATATAAATCACACTTAACATTTTAGAACCTAACCATTGTGTTCGCAAACTGAGTACGCGAACAACAGTTCCATACTTTGGCTTTGTCCAGCCGTTTGCAAACAGAATACACAAACATCAGTTCAGGACTTGGACTTGTCTAGACGTTCGCAAACAGGGTACACGAACAACAATTCTGTACATTTTCACAGGTAAACCCGTTCATAAATATAGTTCGCAAACAAGATTTCTGAACCTGAACTAGACTTGCACAGTTAGCATACAAAGTATACAACCTGTATTATATCCAGACATTGGTAGTAGTTCTAAAACTCTCATTTAATCATTGAAAGATCCTTGAAAGAAAACAATGGTAATCTTACACATACCACCAGCTTCAAGTAATTTTCAAGTGATTAATCGATCAATACGAAACTTCCCAAGTTGACATCAAATGACTGTCTCACACAAATCATGTAAGATGTTTAAGGTAATTTTCACATGATCATCTATGACTTAATATTAGTTTCCAACAAATAAATTGTCTCCTATTGATACCTAAAAATTATTACACCTTAGTGGATAGAGATCCCCTAAAGGGGAGATAAACCCAACACGAGACATGGGGACTGAAATCCAAGTCCACTAGAGAGTATCCATAAGGTGGAAAGAATAAGGATGAAATTAATGGAAAAGAGGAAGGTTGTATTCGAAAGGAATGGCATCAGAGGTAATTAAGGAGGTTTAGGACATGTGGCATGATGTCATAAAAGTAAGGAATTTTGGGAAAGTCTATAAAAGTAGGTACATAGTACAATGGAAGGCAAGTTCTCTCTCATACCATTCTTAGAAAGTGTTGCCATTAGGTGTGACTAGGACGGGTAGAACCGGTATCATATTCACCCCTCTACATTTGGCGACCATACCCGAAGGCTCGTGCCTAGCCCACCATAAAACACCAAGGAAGCACTAGCTCATGCGCGTTAAAGAACCTTCATATCGCATGCTTAACTCGTTTATCCCAAGAATCGTTAGTTAACCTAATTCGACTACGATTCTTGACCTAATTCGACGGTCCAAACTTATTTAATCAAGAATAAAAGTGGGAAGTTTCGAACCCATGACCTCCTGCATCACACGGGTGCCTTCCAACCAATGTTCCACCTTGGTTTTTGTTGACGTTTAATGAACTCTATTACTACTATATATGGGAACCAAAGACCAAAACTAGGAAAACACCACCCTTAATCCATTGTTCCAACTTGGTTGCTAGTGTTAAAACTCAATATATTTTATATTTATACTAATTATACGTCAAAAAATCAAACCTTAGTAATACTTTGTATGGTTCAATAATATTTATAGGCATATATTTACCATTTAATAATCAACCATCAATCTACGATTCACGATTTAACATATGATTCGATTCGCAAATTTCAAAAAATGATTCACGATTCGATTTACGATTTAAAAATCTCGGTCCCACTAATCTCGATGAAGTAATAATAGAAGAGGGAAATATGGATAGTGAAGAGGAGGTACTAGTGCAAGACGTGGTCACGCAACCAGCGATACACGAACCCCAAGGTAGAGAGGCGAGAATAGCACAGGGAAAAAACACACACAAAATAACCCGGACTCCGCATCCCCCATCTCTAACGCTACAAAACATACAAAAGGAGCTGGAGGGGCGCGTACAAAGGAAACAAGAGCTGAAGAAATTGATGGAACAAGCTACAGTGGCAGACCAAGGTATCATGGAAGAAACATCAATTAGTAGAGGATAGATAACAAGCCGACGATAATGTCACAAGAATCCGTGGCAAAGTACCTAGAAACAAACTACCACATGGTAAAGCAAGACAACTACGGCTCCATGAACAATCCTTACCCAACGAGTATCAGCGAATACCAATACCCAGAGGATTATATATCACCAAAATTCATAGTATACGACGGACAGGGGTATGCACGGGAGCATCTTAGCCGATTCTTGTCGGCAATGAGTGACAGGTCCTTTGATGGAAAACTATGCCTAAGAGAATTCCCCAAATCACTCACAAGAACGACGTTCACTTGGTACGAGAACTTAAAGGAGGAAAGTATAGACTCGTGGTAAACCATGTCCACTCTCTTCCTCAGAAAATTTTACTCAGCCAAGAGAAATATCACATCAATAGATTTAAGCAGGTGCGACCAGCAGACAGGAGAAGAAATAGGGAAATACATCTTTCGATTCCGACACTTCGCGTTGGACTGCCACGAATATATCAGTGAAAGGGCGTCAGTTTAAATTTGTATACGCGGAATGATGCCCGCCTTTAAGAGGAACCTGATTAACTTCAGGTTCTAAACTTTCGTCGAGCTGGAAGAAGAGAGGATCTCCGACTATGTCGAAGAGATGCACACAGATCACCCATGGCACTACGGAATCAACACCATATCTGAAACGCCACGCAATGTAAGGCACAAGGCCAGTAAGGTAAGGAAAGACCTGTTTCAGACCATTGAAGGGAACCCAGGAGGAAACAGACGAGACTTCAACCCTCCGCCTCCTCTGCCAAGCGGCCGGGAGCATATAATAAAACTCCTAGAGAAATGGATAGAGAACAAGGAAATTAAGCTACCTCCGACAGTACTGGATATCAACAAGATGGACAAAGGCGTGGCCAAATACTGTCATTATCATCAAAGATTAGGTTATCCGACAGTGAAGTATTTCACCATTAGGAGCATTTTCGAACGCAAACGCGTAGCTGGAGAAATCGAAATAGCAGGGCAAGCAATCGAACAAGACCCTATTCCCTACCATTGAACCATAATTGGGAGAGGCATACATACAATAAGCAAACTAGCAAGCGGCAGGATCGCGCCCTCCCTTTCACAAACCTAGCAACAGGAAACACTGTCCCATAACAAAAGGAAATTTATATCTCCTTTCTGTCCCCTATAAATGATAATGATTTATAATAACAAATAGAGGCGTTGCAAAGGAAAACGTATCGGCAATAAGATTTAGAAAAGGCTACGGGATGCCAAAGGCACCCGGTCGGCCGATGAATACGCAAAAAGGCTACAGGATGCCAAAGGCACCTGATCGACCGATGAATATACAAAAGGCTACGGGATGCCAAAGGTACCCGGTCGGCCGATGAATACACAAAAAGGCTACGGGATGCCAAAGGCACCTGGTAGGCCAATGAATATACAAAAGGATACGAGATACCAAACACACTTGATCGGCCGATGAATATGTAGAAAAGGCTACGGGATGCCAAAGGCACCTGGTCGACTGACGAATGTACAAAAGTCTACGGGATGCCAAAAGCACCAGATTGGCTGATGAATATACAAAAAATTATGGGACTCTAAAGGCACCCGATCGATTAACGAGTTCGGAAAAATCATAGGATGCCAAAAATCGCCCGTAAAACCACAGATAAAAAGAAAGGGGGGAGTAGGCATGTTTATTATACGCCCCACCCAATCCCGCTAGGCGAAACAAGACACCGCGTTCCATCTAAAATAAAGGGGAAGTAGGCGCGTTTAATATTCGCCCTATCCAATTCCACCAAGGTGAAACAAGACGCCGGGTTCCATCTAAAATAAAAAGAAAGGGGGAGTAGGCGCGTTTAATATACGCCCCATCCAATCCCGCTGAGGCAAAGCAATACACCGCATCCTATCTAAAACAAAAGAAAATGGGGAGTAGGCGTGTTTAATATACGCCATATCCAATCCCACTAAGGCGAAACAAGACACCGCGTCCTATCTAAAATAAAAATAAAGAGGGAGTAGGCGCGTTTGAAATACTCCCCACCCAATCCTTCTAAGGCAAAATAAGATGCTCCGTAAACCCAACCTAACCTTGACTTGGCCAAAGGGAACGCTTCACACAAAGTACCAAGATACTCCGATACGCAAGTCAGAAGATCTTTATGAAAAATGTAATAAATATAAAACTAACGATGATAAACATGGAGTTAATCAAAGATGACGAAGAACATAATATCATAAATTAACACAACAACATTCAACACAAATAAAGTATCCAAAAATAATCAAACACACAACAAGTCGTCCAAGGAGGGGAAGGCGCGCGAAACAAATAACAATGAAAGGGGAGGAGAAACGAAAACAGAATGTATCAGGTAGACTGGAACATAGACCACTCCTGTCTTTTCTTCTCAAGCTCCACTCAAACCTCCTCCTCTGCAATCTCCGCCTCCTGGGCCGCACTAGTCTCCGCTCCCACACTGGCGATAAGCTGGTTTAGCGTTACCCTCTTACCAGAAGTTACCTTAGAAAGATGAACCATCTCTTTCTCGAACCGAGCAATCTGGCTCGGGAGGTACACATGCGGGTCATTACGATTCTTCACCTTTGACAATAACTCGTCCAACCAACCTACTTGAAAGCCGAGGCTAACTGCTGAATGAATAGTAGTCTCCTAACCATGCAACACTCTCGCATTAATAGGACCGTTCTTCACCCGCATGAGTTGGTCAGCTAACTCGAGGATATTTTTATTCATGTAGCACAAAGTCAGCATGTCAAGGAGACCATCCTTTACCATATGACCACCACCGCTCTCCACAATGTCCCTGTAAGTGGCAGCTAAAGCAGATGATACCCAAAAACCATGAACCAACTTATAAGTGGTAGGATCAACACCAGCCTCGGCGACATCTACCACCTTTGAAAAGCAAAACTTCGCATCCTCAGGGATTGTCAGCGGGTCAGAAGTATTGAGACGCTTCTCTGAATGAACAACTAATGCGGAGCTATTACAATCCAACCGAGTGCGCTTCGCAGACCCATCACCACTAGGAATCACGCGCCGACCACCTTCGATATTAGATCCCTCATATTTTCTAGTCTTTTTTTTGTTTGTTACCCATATCCTGAAAAGGAATATGTATAAGAACGGTGACAAAAAAAAAATCTGGAATATTTTAAGTCGCAGTTCTCGTATTTTGTTAAAGCACCCATTTCTATAAATCTGAAATGGCGATTTTCTCTATTGTTTTGATCATATGGAGCTCAATTTTTAGTCAAACATCACATAAAAAACGGAACATGTTATTGAGAGTTTTCTATTAATGATGGTGCATAATGTCTTGTTTCCCTAACCACAGTCAAGTATAATCAGTTCTTGATTCTTTTTTCATATTGGGGGAGAAAATAAAGAATAACTATTTCTAACTTAAGTCTTTAGGATTCCGAGAAGAATAAAAAATGCAGACCTCTTTGAAATGGGTGAGATATTATGTTAAATAGACCAAAAAAGAAATAAAATAAAGCGATATATTTGACAAGAAAATAGTAAAATGAAATTATTTATCGAAAGACGAACATATCTAGATTATAATATCGAAGGGATAATATGTGCACCCTTACGGATTTTGTCACGAGAGTGACCTCGTCACAACAGGACTCAAAAGTGCACATATTAGCCGTTAGATGTTATATTTTAAATATGTTCGTCTTTCGAGAAATAATTTTGTTTTACTATTTTATTTCATATATCGCTATATTTTATTTTATTTCTTTTCTGGTCCCTTTAACATATTATCTCACCCATCTTAAGAGGTTTGCATTTTTACTCTCCTCGGAATCCTAAATACTTCACCTAAAAATAGTTGTTCTTTATTTTCTCCTCGACATGAAAGAAAAATCAAAAACTGATTATACTTGATTGTGGTGAGGTAAACAAGATATTATGCACCACCATTAATGGAAAACTCTCAATAACATTGTTCGGTTCTTTATGTGATGCTTAACTAAAAATTGAACTCTATATGATATGAACAATAGAGAGAAACACCATTCCAGATTTATAGAAATGGATGCTTTAACAAAATACATGAACTGCGACTTAAAACTTTCATGTTTTTGAGTTCGAACTTCAAGTCCTGGGTCTGATTTTATACGCCAAATCCTCTTGGACTAGTTTTATAATGAATGAACTCATAACACAGTTGATGCAAATATAGGTGGTATGAATGAACACCTAACAAACAAAATACTAAATCGTGAAATTAACTTTTGAGAAAGGAAGAAAAGTGACTAAATTGTTAATATTAAATTTTGATGGAGATGCATAACGAAAAGATATCCACTTACATGTCTTTGTTTCCGTCCTTTCCACTGCATCAACTGCCCCGGGTTCAACCGGTTATATAAAAACAGAAATACTGATTAGAACTATGTAAAAACACAAATACTGATTCTATTAATAAATGTTGAACACCAACCGGAAAATGAGCGAGAAGATAAGAAAAATACAAAACGAACCAGCTAAATACAATGAAAATCACGCGTTTAAGAAAAATTTAAAGTCTGCGATCGAACTTTACAAAAGAGGACTTGGTAAGACTCATAATTGAATAGATTAAAGCCCATTTTCATATAGATTACAAATATAATTAGATCGAGAGAGGATGAGATATGTGAAAACCTAGCCTCGAGAGAGGATTAAAAAGGTTGTTTTGTGCCTTTCCGAACGACAAAAAGATGAGATGGCACTGATTACATAGCTACAATAACTATCCTTTTGCAAGGATTGACAGCAGAGACGGTCTTCCGTAGAATTTTTAAGGTTCAGTGAGGTTCTCTCATAAATTGAGCTCATATATCATCAACAGTTTGGATCTTCCAAAGTAGTTCCATAAGTAATGCTTTATTGATGTCTTCTAATCTTTTAATCCCCGATCCTCCATCTTCAATAGCAGTGCAAAACATTTCCCAATCCAGTGTAACTAACTTGCTTTTTTCAGAGTCGCCAGGCCATAAAAAATTTCTAATAAATGTTTCACAAGCTACAAGAACACTCTTAGGACGTTTGTAAATAGACATGGTGTATACATGGATATTGCGCAGAACAGTTTTAATCAATATAATCCTTGGCTTTGATTTTCCAACCCAACTAGCCAACTTTGCTTGCATGTTCTCCACTAGATACCACACATGAGCAGTTTTAATTCTTCCATGAGTAAGAATAACACCAAGATATTTGTTAGGAAAATCAGACGAATTAACTTGTAACAACTCATCAATCCCTCTTTTTATTTTAGAACAATGAATACCATCAACAAAACATTTACTCTTCTCTCTCCTAACTACTTGACCATGAGCACTTTGATAATCTTTTAAGATTTGTAGAAGAGATTACAAATTTCGTTTATGCCAATTACAGAAAATAAAGATGTCATCTGGAAAGAAAATATGTGAAGGATGTACCCCATTTCTTACGACCGTTGGAATAAGTTTACAATTTGTAATATATCGAGAAATTTTCTTGCTCAGAAGGTCTTCAACAATTACAAATAAAATGGTGAGACAGGATCCCCTGCTTCAACCCTCTTCCAATGTCAAAACAACCCACAGGACCACCATTGAGCATGATAGATATTTCAGTGATTTTAAGAAGAGTCATAATCTAATCAGAAAACTTAGTAGAAAAACCATACTTCAACACTATCTCCATTAAAAACTGCCAACAAAGTGTGTCATAAGTTTGTGATATATCTAGCTTCGATCCACTATTTCCACCCATTTTCTTAATTTTCATTTCATTCACTAATTCATAAACCAACAAAATCTTTCCATTGATGCATCTGTTCTAGATAAATGCACCTAGTAGACTAGAGACAACTTTACATATTAAGCTCGAAAGTTTCATCATAATGATCTTAGTGAAAATTTTAAAGCATAAGTTACTGAGACCAATAAGTGTAAACCCCTCGCGGGCAGTGTAAGGAGAAGAAAATGCAACCACTTATGGATAGATAAGTCGATCACAAAGTGCATCCTAGGTGTGCTGTCGGTGGATGAGATGTGCCGACAGCAGTGTTATAATCCATCAATTATATTATCACAAAGTGCATTTTTCAATCACATCCATATTTAATTTCATTATTATTTGATTTGATTTGATCTGATTTGGTTCGAAGAAGATCCAATCTATGTTAGACCCATCATTAATTGAACGAGGACTATACCGCGTATTTATGATTACCCTGCTGATCATATACAGTATTCCTACTAATAATCCTTGAATACATATAATACTACTCCTAGTAGTAAACACTTATATGACTGTAATAACGAATGACTTTAATGTTAATCTATAAACACACTCAGATAATCAGTATGTTGATAATCACAAAATCTGGCGGGTAAAATAACAAACACAAACAGTGAATATTACTAGTTCCAGATCTATCGGGAGAAGCAGTAGGTCCCACATTTCGGTATTGTATCCCATAATTTTTAAACTTCTCTTCTAATAATAATGGCGGCAGCACAATAACGCGTTCAGTAAAAAATAACATCAAGTCTTTAAAAAGGAAGAAGAAGGAAAAAACACAAGTCCTTCTTTCTTTCTCTCTTTCCCCTTTTCACTTCACTTATTCTACTCACTGTAGCTTCTTCTTCTCCAGCTAGTACTAGTAGTAGATCTTCTGGAGCAGAAGAAGAAAAATTCAACCTTGAAAACTGATATGAGTTGGTGAACTCTATAGTTTTCTAGGGCTGTGTGTTTGTGTGGGAGAAACAAGATACATCGTAAAGTGATATCTTCTGCTTAGATTGGTATGAGATCTGATCTTTTCAACTTGGATCTATTACTATTGATTCAACTAGTTTATGGAAATGTTCATGTACTTTGTTATATTTAGGTTTAACTGTACCTTTTTTTTGTTGTTGCTTTATGTGGAAATTCTTCTTTGAGAGAAATTTGATTCCTTTTTTTGGCTCAAGGACTATAACTTATTGCTTAATTTAGAAAAATAACAAAATGAGAAGAATCATGAGTTCTGCTTATGTGGGTCTCTACTTCAAATAGATACTTCATTTAGGGACACAGAGCAATTGATTTGAGTTAGGTAGGTAGTTCCAGAAGTAGCTCATTACTAGCTTGTAGTGTATCTTGATGTTTGTTTGTAGAATCTTTTGTTTAGTGGGTGTTTCTAATTTGATAGTTTCTTACAGTTCTGTGCTTTTTTACTTACAAAGTTAGAGATTAAGGTGAAACTAGTAATTGGGGTAAATTCCTTTATTCTACTTTGGATTTTAGTTGTAAATGTCAGATTTTACATCAGCGTTAACGGATCTTGTTGTTAAATTGAAATGAATAATTCAGATCTGGAGGTATCTTTTAGTTTGTTTATGCATTCTAAAGAAGAAACAATCATTCGCATTTTTAACTACTTCGGGTAATAGAGTATATTGTTACTTTGTTGAAATGTAGATTTCGTTTTAGCGGGATTGTGGAATTGTTTTAGCTGATCTATTGTAGGGAACTAGGGATAGGAGGTTAATCGTAAATTTTAAAGATTTGTTGTTCATAAGTTGTTTGTCATGACGTTCCTTTTCTTTCAGTACTTTTTAAAAAACAAATACTAATATGACTGGGAACTATTTCAGGCGCATCATGGCAAAAGGGAACCCTAAAGAGAGTAGGATGCGTAGCTCCACATCCATAATTATTGTAATTGGTTTATGTTGTTTCTTCTACATATTGGGTGCATGGCAAAGGAGTGGGTTCGGGAAGGGAGACAGCATAGCTGAAAAGATTACAAAGCAGACGGACTGCACTGTGGTTCCGAGCCTCAATTTCGAGACACATCATAGTAGTGATAGCGAAGTAGGGGTAACAGTTGATGAATCTGAAACAAAAGTGAAAGAGATTAAGCCATGTCCTGCTAAATATACTGATTACACACCCTGCCATGATCAGAAGCGGGCCATGACTTTCCCTAGAGAAGGTATGGTTTACAGAGAAAGACATTGTCCTCCAGAGGAAGAGAAGTTGCATTGCCTTATTCCAGCACCAAAGGGATATGCAACTCCCTTTCCATGGCCAAAGAGTCGTGATTATGTACATTTCGCTAATGCTCCATATAAGAGTTTGACAGTCGAGAAGGCCATTCAGAACTGGGTTCACTATGAGGGTAGTGTGTTCAGATTCCCAGGTGGAGGAACACAGTTTCCTCAGGGAGCAGATGCCTACATTAATCAAATTGCTTCTGTGATTCCAATTAAAAATGGGACAGTTAGAACCGTACTGGATACTGGCTGCGGGGTATGTATAATTCGTCAAAATTCTAGTTCAATCTATTTTATCGAACTTGGACCTTCTGCTTTTAATGGATAATTATTGCTTTATTTACTTATCTTCTTTATCTATTCAATGCATTTTGCAAGTATATATATTTGTTCTTGTTCACATATCATCCACTCTATCGCTGTTTAACTACTTGTGCATTTTCAAAGCTTTCTATCATAGTGGCCAGATAAAGTATTTGGTTTTCTCATCCTGAATTTTTTGGAATTTGCTTAGGTTGCTAGTTTTGGTGCATATCTTTTAAAAAAGAATGTCATTGCCATGTCTTTTGCGCCACGAGACAACCACGAAGCGCAAGTGCAGTTTGCTTTGGAAAGAGGTGTACCTGCAATTGTTGCTGTGTTCGGAACCATAAAGCTTCCTTACCCAACGAGATCATTTGACATGGCTCACTGTTCACGGTGCTTGATTCCGTGGGGAGCAAATGGTGATTATTTAGTATTTACATCTTGATTCAGAGAATTTCCTTTTCCATTGATTGAAAGAACGCCATTATCTTTCTACAATGACAAACATTTTACCATATCACTTCATTTTTATGGTCTTGCTGACATTTCTTTTTGTTCTTTTTAAGAGTATCCACTGCGCTAGTTCCTGCACCATGGTGGCACGGTTTAAGCAAGCAGTACTAAATCTCTTTTGTTGTCTCTCTTGGCAGATGGTATGTACATGATGGAAGTTGATCGTGTTCTCAGACCTGGTGGGTACTGGGTGCTTTCTGGTCCTCCAATCAATTGGAAGAACAATTATATTTCATGGCAGCGTCCTAAGGAGGATCTCCAGGAGGAGCAAAGAAAAATTGAAAAGATCGCTAAACGACTATGCTGGGAAAAGAAGTCTGAGAAGGGTGAAACTGCAATCTGGAGAAAGAGTATAAATGCTGATGCATGTCGTGGAAGAGATGAATCTCAAGAAACTATGTGTGAGGCCACAGACACAACTGATGTTTGGTAAGTTTTCAAGTTCAGACATTAGTCACATTAATTCTAATACAGTTGATGTTGTCATCAATTTTTTCCTCCACTTTCACTTCTCTGATTCTGTTGTTACACAAGTTCACGTTTTCACTTTTCATTTTGACACTATTCTAGGTACAAGAAGATCGATAAATGCATAACACCTTATCCTGAGGTTAGCAGTCAAAGTGAAGTTGCTGGAGGACAGCTGAAACCTTTCCCAGAAAGACTCCATGCCATCCCTCCCAGAATCGCTAGTGGATCTGTTCCTGGAGTTTCCGTCGAGGATTATCTAGAGGACAACAAACTGTGGAAGAAGCATGTAAACGCCTACAAGAGGATCAATAAGCTCCTTGATTCAGGGAGGTACCGCAACATCATGGATATGAATGCAGGATTGGGAAGTTTTGCTGCAGCAATTGATTCTCCCAAATTGTGGGTCATGAATGTCATGCCAAATATTGCGGAGAAAGATACTCTCGGTGTCATATACGAGCGAGGGTTGATTGGTATATATCATGACTGGTAAGCCTCTTGTGTCTTTTATCTTCTTGCTCTAAGTGTGTTTTACATCTTTCTTTTACCTAATGTGGTGTCTGATCTAATGGTTAACAGGTGTGAAGCTTTCTCAACATACCCAAGAACATATGACCTAATTCACGCCAATGGCGTTTTCAGCTTGTACCAGGACAAGTAAGTGCATCACTCCATGTTCCATGATTCTTGGTATCTTATTTTCATCCTTTTCCGTTACTAACGTAAGAAGTTGAATGCAGATGTAGTGCTGAAGACATTCTTCTGGAGATGGATCGTATTTTGCGACCAGAAGGTACAGTAATATTCAGGGATGAGGTTGAAGTTTTAATAAAGGTTAAGAAAATTATCAGTGGGATGAGATGGAACACAAGGATATCTGATCACGAAGACGGCCCTCAAGTCCCTGAGAAGATATTGGTTGTAGTCAAACAATACTGGACAGTAGGTGGAAACAACTCGACATCTTCAGAGTGATACTAAAATGAAAAATGTAGCATTTAGGCCTTAATCTCAGATCCAATGTTCCCAATTAGCTTTTCACAGTTAATTCTGCAGTCTCTTCATTTTTTTGGTTTTCTTTTTGCTATTTCAACCTTTCTTGCTGTATAAAATGCACAAGGACTAAATAGATATTTTTGAACTCTCTGAAACTCACTAAAATTAATTTACACTTCCATTAGTCATTATTGTAACTAATAATTATTCTCTCTTGATCTTTAATTTAGAGACAAACTAAAATCTGAATTAGATTCTCCTATGAATTATAAGAATTCCCCTGCCAGGATCCTGGTTCTGAATTTCAATCGAGTATAAAACATTATTATCGAAATGTGTATACATATATCTCACCATCAGACACGTGTATATAGAAAGATACGTGGAAAGCATGCAGGCCAAGACATCAAAATACGATGCACTACGGAACGCCAAATAAACCCCAAGGAGTTACTTTATCTCATCCCCAAAAGAAGCTAAGATCAACGGTGGAGAGAAAGTTAGCTGACACGGACGTGACAGGGGCAGAAGACACTTGTCTGACACGAGCAGGCATCTCAACTACCCTCATTAAACACTCTGAGCAGTATACGTGTCGATCAACCCGTGGGACGAGCGAGGATATCTCTGCGTGATCAAGTGGCAAACGCAGACCTCTGCGTGATGGACACAAGACACTAGAAGATAAGGTTCCAACGGCCTTCAGAGAGGGGTCCCACACTCTAACCCTATAAATATCCCCTCGCCACCAAGAGGAAAGGGGATCGGAAAAATCAGGAAGGGAAGGAGAGAGAGATTTCGAGTGTAAGTTAATCTTTTAGAAGAGAAAATACATGTAAGCCCAAAAGTCATTCTACTACTCTTGTAACCGTGAAGAACATAGTGAAACAACAAACCCCGTGGACGTAGGCCTTAGTGCTGAACCACGTAAACCTCGGTCTTGTTTATATTTCAGCACTTTATATTTGCCTAACCCCATGGATCTTTACTTGTATGTATTGTTTCCTTTGTTTTTACCTATATCCCGTGCGCAAACGCCCCGCATGGAGTTGTTAGATGAGGCTGTGATAAACCCGAAGGTTTTGAGCCAAGGAATCAACACTAAGATATCATCATCACAAATCACTCTAGCTTACGATGATTGGTTGTGAGCATTCGGATGCCTTCGTGATTTGAGTGTTCACAATTTGGCGCTAGAAACAGGGACTTCGTCCCGGTAAAAGATTTATCTTGTCCTGTGATTTCATCTTAAACTGGCATATGATTGCTCTGATTTATTAGCTCGGACCGTATAGATCATTTGTTAACTTCATTATATTCAAAAACGCACCCATTATCTTCGATAAGATTTATTGTTTTGATCCATGGATTTACGTTTTTCTTTAGATCTCGTGCGAACCTGTCTCTCAGGGGGGTTTTCGTAGTTTTTTAAGGATCTACTTGCATTTTTAAAAAGGATCTCTTTTAATAAAACTTTAACCCGTGTAAAGATATTTCGCAAACTAACCCGATTCACGCGGATATTTCCGTTTTTCGCTGTTTGAAATTCCCTTGTGCAGAAAGAACGGATTGTGAGCAAGGAAGGCGAGTTTCTGCGAGATCTCATTGTCGACAAAAGGACCCGTGATGGAAAAGACGCAGGAAGCAGGAAAATCCAAAGCTTTGTCAAAGGAAACACCCAGGACAACCCCGGTCATCACCCGAAGCAAGCAGAAAGGAGACAAAGCTAAAATGACCAGTCAAAGGCAAGATACTGCGGAAATCACTTCACCTATGAACACTAATTCAGTTGCAGTCGCGGCTCTCAGAGCAGCGGCGACAAAGTACGGTGCGGCTGCGGTAGTCCCGAAGGCTGCAGAGGCTAGCAAAACTTGTGCTATGAATCAATTCCATCAACCAAGAGAAAGGGTGGATGAATCCAGAACATACCAACCCGTGCACCTTCCAACTTTCGGAATGCCACCAACAAATGATCAAAATCAAACCATACCGGCGGCTCTAGCACCGCAGAGGGGCACTCACCCCGATTTGGAAATGCCAGCAACCGAAGCTGAACCTCTGCCACCTTTAGTGCAGACCGTAGAGGAAGGCGGCACCATGGCCGTAGTGGCACGAGCTGGGACTCCCAATCAGGGGTCCAACCAATCACATCGACTGATGGCTGAGCTTGAAGAATTGAAGAAGAGCCAGCAGGTTTACGCAGATGATGTAGCTCTGCTGGCCAGAGAAAATCAAGATTTAAAGGATCGGATTGCTCTAAGCACGAAGACCAGCCAACAACTTGATGAAGCAAATTCCAAAGCACCAGATCCAAACCGAGACCGAAGAGTCGTCATAGCGGCTAATGGAGACGCGACTAGGGGAAGTAGCGTATCCGACCCGGATTATGACGACGGGGAATCAAACTATAACGAGCAGAAGAACTTAGGGCACCACCGCGCGATGGAAGAGCTACGAGATGAGATGATGGCCGAGATCAGGCAATTAAAAAGTAGACAAGGCGGGGGGAGGTTAGAAGAGGTCATGAGAGAAGCTAACTCTACGCCCTTAACTCATCGCTTGGCCAACACCCCTATTCCGCTGAAATGCCCTGTCCCAACGTTCGAATGCTATGATGGATCCAGCGACCCTGCTGCACATATTCGGTATTACAACCGTGTCTTAGCTAGATGGGGTCAGAACGACGCCGTACTCTGCAGATACTTCCCGTCAAGCCTGAAGGGATCGGCATTATCATGGTTGATAATCTGCCACCAAACTCCATCCACTCATACGACCAACTCGCAGAGAAATTCTTAAGAACATACATGTACAACAAGACTGTAAACACCGGAATGGATAAGCTCTTTTCACTAGCGATTGGCTACAAGGAAACCACGAGGGATACACTAACAGATGGCACAAGATCTGCCAAGCCATAGGGAGCGTGGACCCAGTGGTAAGCATCAATTGCTACAAATGGGGATTAGACCGAATGAGTCCCCTATTTGTTGAATTCATGGAAGCGTGCCTAAGACAGAGGGAGATCTTCGAATAATTATGAAAAGCACGCTCGACTTGAAGAAATTCAACGGGAAAACCCGAGGGCATATCCGCAGAGATCTCACCGCACCAATTCAGCAACAAACCAATGGGGCCAAAAGGAGTTGCTCAGTGGAGAGACCTCACGAAGATAGGAAGGAACGAAGGGATGAACGAAGAACAGGTGACCGAAAATTCGAAGATCAAGTTTACACGAAACTCAACGCTAGCTATGCTCGTATCCTACGAGAGATCAAAGGGAGGGAAAACTGGAGTGGCCATGGTCTAAGGGAAAGCACCCCGAGATCCGAGAAGTCTAAAGATTACTGTGAATATCATTGTTTCAACGGACACCAGACCGAAAAGTGCAAGAACCTTAAAATAATGATCCAAAAATTAATTGATGCGGGAGAGCTCAAACATTACGTACGAAAGGATGTTACCGAGGATAGATCCAAGCGAACCAAACCAGTCCAACTTCCGGAAGGAAACCGAACAATCAACACCATCTCGTGTTCGAAGCCACAGGGCCCTCACTTACAGCGCAGATAGGAAAGAGGTTACGGAAGCAATTCGAAGACCGCTGCGAATTGTATAAGGTCGATGGGATAGAGGTGGACGAGCACGAAGAATGGATGGAATCTCCTATCATCTTCGATGCCGAGATATCGAAGAAGATATGGAAGACCATAACGATCCCTTGGTCCTAACACTACCAGTAGCTGGATGTAACCTCAAAAAGATCCTCATAGACGGGGGAAGCTCCGTAAACGTCCTATTTTACGATGCATTCAAACGGATGAAGCTCCATGATGAACAGTTAATGACCTCTTATTACACATCTACGGATTCAATGGAGCACCCACGAAGCCCTTGGGAGACATCGTGTTGCAGGTTAACGCAGGGCCCATGAAACTAGAAACCCGATTCAGTGTGGTGGACACCCCTTCCCCCTACAACCATTATTGGACGAAAATGGATACAAACTCAAAGGAGTTGCGGCAACGTACCACCAATATCTCAGATTTCCAACACCTGAGGGAGTAATGGAAATCAAGGGAGATCGGGTCACTACGAGAGAGTGCCAGGCCACTCAGGATCATATCAACAACGAGCAAGAAGAGCAGCGAAAAATCCGAAGAGTAAAAAATAAAGAAACCGCGAAAGAGAAGGCCATAGACCTGTTCCTCAAGGAAACTACAGGGAAGGGCTTGACGAAAGATGATAATGTCCTAAGCACAGAGACAAGTACTTCAACAACCAGCGAAGACAGAAACACGCTAAATAGCAATTAAAGAACGTCCCAGTCCTCGGAAATCCGAAGCCTGTGTTCACACCAGTGGAGCCCGTAAAAGAAATCAACATAGGAACGGAAGAAACCCGAAGATGATCAAAATAGGGACCATAATGGACGAAGGAAGGAAGATTCTTAACCAAATTACTTAAGGAATACGCGGATGTGTTCGCCTGGAAGCTAGGAGATATGCCGGGGATTGACCCAAAAGTAATCCAACACGAGCTACGCATCAAACCGGGCACGCCCCCGTTCAGGAGAAAATACGAAAAGTAGCTCCAGAGTATCATGAGGCAGTAGAAACAGAACTTCGGAAACTACTAGACGCAGGATTTATCAAGGAAGTCAAGTACCCTACCTGGATCTCCAACATGGTCATTGTTCCTAAGAAAAATGGAGGGGTTAGAATATGCATCGACTTTACTAATCTCAACAAGGCATGTCCAAAGGACAGCTATCCCCTGCCGAGCATAGATCAGCTGGTAGAAGCAGTAGAAGGATATGAAGAACTGTCATTCATGGATGGACATTCTGGCTACAACCAAGTAGCCCTGGCAGAAGAAGATCAGCCACACACAGCGTTCTACACCCCACATGGCCTTTATTGCTACACTAGAATGCCCTTCGGACTTCGAAACGCAGGGGCAACATACCAAAGGATGGTCGATGCTATCTTCAAGCCATGGATTGGAGGAACCTTAGAAGTCTACGTTGACGACATGCTCGTCAAAAGCAAGCTGCGCAAAGATCACCACCAGGATCTGAGGAATATCTTCGAAGCAATGAGAAAACATCACATGAAAGTGAATCCGGAGAAATGTACTTTCGGTGTCACCTCGGGGAAATTCCTCGGGTATCTGGTAACAAAAAGGGGCATCGAGGTAGACCCAGCAAAGATTCAGCCATAGTAGAGATGCCGTCCCCAAAGAATTTAAAGGAAGTACAGAAACTCAATGGATCCATAGCAGCTTTGGGCAGATTTATTGCCCGTCCTCGGACAAATGCAAACATTTCTTCAATATTCTCAAAAAAGGGAGCAGGTTCGAATGGACCGTTGAATGCGAGGAAGCATTCCAAAAAATCAAAGAACACCTAGCCTCAATCCCGATCCTGCAGAAGCCAGATCCTGATGAGGTTTTGGCATTGTACATAGCAGCAACAGAAGACGCAGTCAGCGCAGTGTTGGTCAAAACCAATACAAAGATAGAACAACCTATCTATTACGTCAGCAAGACCCTCAATTCTGCGGAAAGGAACTATACAAGATGAACAGCTCATCCTCGCATTGGTATGGGCTACTCAAAACTGAGAACCTACTTCCTAACTCACCTCGTCAGGGTCCCATGCAAAGCACCATTGGAAGCAGTCCTCAAAAGCACGGGAAAAGTGGGCGGCGAATAGCCAAATGGAACACCCATCTGGACCAATTCAACATCATTCATGAAATTCAACATTCTCGGAAGTCCCAAGTTCTGGCGGATTTCTTAGCAGACCTCCCCCTTGACAACGACGAAGAGATTAAGGGAATACCAGAAGCCGAGGAAGAAAACAAGGATCCAATGGATATCCTCGAACCTGCGAGTCAAAGACAATGGGAAGTCTTCGTCGACGGATCCAAAAATAAGGAAGGAGCAGGAATAGGCATTGTCATATCACCCCAACCGGAGAAAGGATTATACAGGCACTTAGGTTAGAATTCAAAGAGCATACCAACAACATGTTGAATACGAAGCTGTCGTACATGCCCTCCGTATAATAATAGAGATGGGGGTAACCGATGTAAGGCTGACAAGTGATTCGCAGCTTGTCATACGGCAAATAGGGCTCGAGTATAATGTGTACGATGACACCCTCTCAGCTTACATGGCCTTGGTCCAAACATTGGCATCGCAAATCCCGAACATAAGTTCCGGCACTTATGCAGAAGGGACCTCAGGCACGCGGATGCCCTAGCATATATATCATCCATGCTGAGGGATAAAAACGTCGAAGCTATTAAAATAGCAAGGGTATACGAGCCTTCGATTGCATCTCAATTCTCCTTCGCTACCAATCAAGATACAGTGGAAGAAAATATCGAAGACCAGGTAGGAGAAGACATCCATAACGACTTTGACGAAGAAGATATCCTGTCAAGAGCAAATCAAGACGAAGACTTCAGCAACGAAGATGACTGGAGAGTGATGATCCATGCCTTTCTCGAAAAGGAAGCTTACCTGCGGATCAGAAACAAGCTAGGAAGATACTCTCCAAAGTAGGAAGATATGATCTTCGGGATGGGGTCCTGTACAAGAAATCCTTCCTGGACCATTACTACGTTGCTTGTCCCGGAAAGAGGGGCATCGAATTCTAAAGATATCCATTATGGTGACGCGGGGAATCATAGCGGCATGAGATCACTAGCTGACAAAGCAAAAACGCAAGGATATTACTGGCCGACAATGATACAGGATGCCGCGAGGATGTCCCGACGGTGTGAAGAATGTCAGCGCTTCGCCAAAAAGATCCACGCGCCGGCAACAATGTTAAACTCCGTCGATAGCCCGTGGCCATTTGCAAAATGGGGCGTAGACATCGTCGGGCCTTTCATCGAAGGATCAGGGAAAAGACGATTTTTGATAGTAGCCACGGACTACTTCAGTAAATGGGTGGAGGCTAAGGCCTTGGCCAGGATCAGAGACGTGGATGTGTTTACTTTCATATTCCAGAACATCATTTGCAGATTCGGTATACCCGCTGAAATTGTGTCTGATAATGGAAGCAATTACAGGGGAAAAATATAGACATGCTCTTCGATACTTTCAAGATAAGAAAGAACAAGTCCACCCCCATATACCCTCAAAGCAACGGACAAGCGGAAGCTACCAACAAGACCCTCGCCCTTATACTCAAAAAACAATTAGACGAGCATAAAGGGAGATGGTGTGAACACTGCACAATGTGTTATGGGCATACAGGACAACGCGAAGATCCGCCACGGGGAATCCCCGTTTCTTCTAACTTATGGAGCTGAAGCAGTCATCCCTACGGAAACTCATGCCAACCACGAAGACCGAAGCTTGGGAGAAAAACCTCACAACAGATATGATGTTAGAGGTTGGACGACTTGGAAGAAGAAGGGAAGCAGCATTACAAAAGATGGAAAATCAACGAAGACTAGCAAGGGAGTACAACAAAAAGGTAAAGCTCGGAATTTTGTAGAGGGGCAGTATGTGTTGAGAACAATCCCACGGTATCAAGAGAAAGAATGGGGAAAATTAGCACCTACGTGGGGAGGACCTTTTATAATACACGATTGCGGGTAACGGTTCCTACTACCTTCGTAATCTAAAAGGCGAGGTCCTCCGGCATCCTTGGAATGCTAAGTGGCTCAAACCATACTTCCCATAGGACACAGCAACAACTGCTTGGAGGTACCAGAAGAAGAAGGGAGTGACCGCTCCACATGTTTCTATCTCTGGAAGAGGAATTGCAGGCCTCAACCTATCAATCAAACAAGCTTTCAAATATCAACTAAATCTATCGACAATATTGGGGAAAGTAGTTAATCTACAATCTCTCAGGGCTCCCCCATCAGTGTCCATAAGTGTAAGACCAGGGGGAAGGCACCCAGCAGAAAGAGATACCCAACCAATCTTAAGGCAACGGGTCGACGGAATGGGTGTGTAAATTTTTAACCCCATATCCTAGAACGTTGCCTCGGCCCCCACCGTCTGGGAATCCTCTGGCCAGGATTCGCCAGCGGGGTGACAGGTCTCAAGACGATCACGAAGGTACCTCCTTCAGTATCGCACCCAAACACTTAAAACCTTTTTTTTTTTTTCACAAATGCTTAAAATAAAAACAAACCAACATTGCAGGTATATCAAGAAAAGGATCCATTTCATAAAGGATGATTACAAAAAGTGAAAGGCCAATTCAAGGAAGATACACATCAAAAAATATTCCTTTTACATGATACTAGCAAAAAATATTCTTGTTACATGATTACAAAAAGGGAAGGATAATGACGCGGTCTCTACAAAATGCTGCGGTCTCTACCTAGATGATGCCGCCCCATCAGCAGGATTGTTCCGAAGACTTGAAGGGACGCTCCCACCAGAGAGGGTCCCGAGGAGCCAGGCAAGGCAGCAGGAACTGGACGACGCGGATAGTTCTTCACAAGACCATGCTCGTTCTTTAGGCCAAGTTCTATCTCTCAGCATCTTGTTCGTCTCCTCAGCCAATTGACACGAGCCTTGTGCTTAATAACTGTGTCCGCTGTTGGGCTTGGGAAATAACGAAGACGATTCACTTCTCTAGAAGCAGCACCAACGGCCTCTCGCGGGTTGCCGCCAAACTCTTAAAATGTTGGTCTGTTCTTCCTGCTGCGCTAAGGAAGATTGAGCCTTTTCAAGTTTTTCATTTGTAACGCGAAGTTGTCCCTCGAGCTCTGAAAAAGACAACACCAGGGAGTTAGCACAGAAAAGACACAATCACACTCGATGAAATAGGGTTATACCTTCGACACAAGCCGAAGCCTCTTCATACTCATTAACAACCGCATCTCGCGCTTCATCAAGATGTCATATTCCGCGGATAATTTCTTATAGTCTAGTTGAAGGTTGGTGAGAGTAAATTGACAGGCATCTAATTCTACCTGCTTCATCGAATCCATGTGACGAAGGTGGTCGACTCTTTATTTATCTCTGATACCCCTTTGCTAAGTCTGTACATACACACTTCAAGATTCCTCTCAGACTCAGCCTGACGAGCTACTTCAACGCGGGACGCGGCAAGGGCTTGCTAGAGCACGGCTTCGGCACGGGCATGTCCTTTCTCTGAAAGACGCACACTATCCTTAACTCCTGGAAAGGATGGATCGAGCCTTTGTAATTCTTCTTCCAAGCTGAATCCTAGACTCCACAAGGAAGTACGCTCACGGGATTCCCGCAGACTATCACGTGTCCACAGCAGCGTACCATTAAATAAAGCACGTCATGGTTATACAGATTTTGCATGTCGACCATCTGAACATGCCTTGCGCGCCATACCTCAGCCCGAGCATCCCATTTCTTGGCTTCTCTTAATTTTCTCAACAAGATCTTAATACGAGATTTTGCCGTGCTCTTTCGTTTCGAAGCCATATCAGCTCGGGGACGCCACCCACTGGAGATAGGGTGGGGAGACTCAGACAGAACAACTAAGAAATAGAGGAATGACGACACTGCGAGGGAAAAAGAAAAAAGAACCAAACCTGTGAAAGCTGAAACTTGGCCGCGAGTTTGCTCTAACTCAGCGCGAACACAACAAGCTCTGAACGAAGACCGGCCTCGCTTCACCCAGCTTTTCTTTCTCCTTGAGGCTTTTCTTCAGCTCTTCTATTTCCACCTCAGCCGCAGATAATTCCTTTTCTCTGTGACGAAGCTTAGCCTCGAGCTTCAGAGATTTCGCTTTGAAGAACTGATACAGCACGTGGTTACAATGCTCACTCCTCATCATCTACACATCAAGACGAAAACATTATTTCACCGAAGAATTGGATCGTCACGTAGAAGTATGTACGAAAATTTACCTCCAAGACACGCTGCTGAGGAAAGCCATATTGATACCCGTCGGCTATGGCCATCATATCTGCAACGGAAGTAGGAGGCTCCGCACAAGGGTAGCTTCGGGAACACTCAAATTTTTTTCCCCAGGCTCAGACACCCGCGCCTTGGAAGACATTCCATCATACGACGGGTATACGCATCAGAATCCTTTTCACCAGCAACAACAGGGGCGGGATGGGACAAATAAGATTCTTTTCCTTGAGCCAATCCATTATGGCGTCCTCACCCTCAGATGTCGCGCGAATGAGGAAGATCCGCAGCAGGCATCAATCACCGACTTCCCCTTTCTGACACGGCCCCTTCAGCACAAATGTCGGCACCACATGCGCACCATGCTCCTCCGCGCCACCATCTTGAACAGCAGCGTCTCCGTTACAGCACCCCGAGACATCCCAATCATCATTGGGGGAAAGTAGAGAGAAGTCCTCAGGAAAATCGAGGGCATCATCAAACTCCCCTGTGGAATACATCCGATCAAAAGAAAACTCTTGAGAAAGGGTGGGGAGAGTATCCGCGCATCCCAACAGGGACAGAAATATCACCAATAACACCGTCATCAGCACCACGGCGTTGTTTCTCCCTTCATCACCATCATGACCCACAAGACCTTCTTCGACATTGATAGGGGAAGTACCAGTACGTTCCTCCCCATCTGTAATCTCCTCATCCTCAGCAAACTCTTCGTTCACGGACTTGTAACTTCTTCATGGGCCTCAGCCTCACCCATCACAATGGTAGAAGACTGCTTCGGCTTAATCTTTTTCTTCTTCGACACCTGAAAACCAACACCACAAAAAGAATTATTTTTCCCGAACAGTTGAATTTCTAAAGAAGGAGAAGCGCAGCTAGAATCCGCGTACCTGAGCAGTCGAGGCACTCTCGGTGGAAGTATAGCACCAGAACCTTCCTCCTCGTCTCCCTCAACGACGTCAAGGGCATAAGGAAAATTCATACCTGCGAAGTTAAACGCCAGGGACAGAAATCTCCATAACGAGCAGGAGGAGATTCACGTGGCTTGCTACTCTCAGTAGGACGCCAACCGCGGGACCAGGGATCCAACCGTACGCCCATGGACCAACACTTCGATAACGGTAGCGTGCCACTCGTAGTCATGGTCGCGCTTGATCCTCTCGCGGGCCGGGAAAAGTTTCCGATGACTAGACCCCTCCGTGCCGGGAACATACTTCAGCTTGGCATCGCTGACCTCATTTAACAGACGAATTTCGCCCCGAGGAGCAGCGAGATTCCGAAGGCTGACACTCCACGGCTTACGGTTCCTACTATTGACGTAATCACCGAAGGAGTTATTGAAATTCTCAGGAGTATACCATTCCTTCTCCGCGGGATTGGGAACGTACAAGTCATTGTCGTCTCCCCCTTACTCCGCAGATAGCACTCCTTCAGGGCGCGGAGATAATTCCCCGATAGTTGCGATACAGAACGGCTGTGAGTATTGGTGGAAGAGCCTTCACGACTAGCAAGCACATCATAGTAGAAGGAATCACCTGACTTGTACAACGGCAGCATAAGACCAGCTTCGAACGCTCCAACCGTCGTCAACAAATGAAATTCATCGAACTCATACTTTGAGATAAGCTCATAAGTAATATCATCCTCAGGGGCATAGAAACGAACCTCGAAGGCTTGAAGCTCATGCTTTTCCTTGAAAATTTCGAGATCAATATGCTTGAACGTTACTTTTTTCTTACTGACCGAAACGCGTATCAATGGGGCAGCCTCATCCTCCTCGGGGGACCGGATGAACAATGAACGCTCGGAAGCCTTTCTCTTCAAGAGGATTTTTGAAGATTCAGCCCTCGGAACACCACTTCGTATTCTTCCCTTTAAAAAAGTGTAGGAGGGGGCGGCAGATGATGCTCGGGCACTACAGAACGTAGAGGAGGAACATCAAAAGCGACAGCACGGTCGGTGCTGCGTACTCCTAACATCATCACGAGGACGAGACGCGCGATCGAAGACTTTCGAGCCCAGAAGGATTTGTCGAAGGAATCTCTTCCCTAGAAGATGAGGCCTTCGCCCAGAAGAAACTCGACTTCTACGAACATCATCTTGAGACTCTCTACGCGGAGGAGATCTCGATAGACCAGAACCAGGAGTCTGATAAGGAAGCCGCGGACGGTCAGACATGGCTGCGAAAAGATTAATCATAAACAAGTCAAAACAAACTCAAGGACATTACCAACAATCAAAAAACCACATAAATAGCAATCCACACACGATAACGCAGAAACCCTAAAATTAGCATACATGCTCGAAATTCCATAAAATCCCTACCCTGAAAACTCATCAATACAAGCAAAACATGGCCTCCTTGATTTAAGACGAAGAACAGGGGCAAACTAGCATGCAAGCATTAAAAGAAGTTCTTCATCACAAACAAGGAACAACAGTAGCAGAAATTTACAAATCAACATAGCGTAAAACATGGAAACAAAGAAAAGAAAAACTTACCAGCAAAAACAGCAGCAGAGCAGAAGAACAAATCAGAAATAAAGAGGAGGCAAGCGTGATTAATGCTAAGGTGGAGAGAATTTAAGGGCTGTTGAAGAATGAAGACTGACAGAGAATTTAAGGGCTGAAGAATGAAGACTGACAGAGAATTTAAGGGCTGAAGAACGAAGAATGAAAACGAGAGAATGTTTAGGAAGAATGAAATTAATTTTCTTTCTCTCCTTAATATACCCGAAAGAAAGAGAAGGAAATTAATGGAGGAATGGGAAACGTGCCCGTTACATGAGCAGTTAATGCACAAATAAAAGACGTGCCCAAGTATCTAGGAAAAGTTATTAGGAGAGATAGAAGAATATGCAACGACTGTTTTCTTCAATGCACCCATTAAACATTCAAGCCCGAAGAAAAGGGGCAAATTGTGTATACATATATCTCACCATCAGACACGTGTATATAAAAAGATACGTGGAAAGCATGCAGGCCAAGACATCAAAATACGATGCACTACGAAACACCAAATAAACCCCAAGGAGTTACTTTATCTCATCCCCAAAAGAAGCTAAGATCAACGGTGGAGAGAAAGTTAGCTGACACGGACGTGACAGGGGCAGAAGACACTTGTCTGACACGAGCAGGCATCTCAACTACCCTCATTAAACACTCTGAGCAGTATACGTGTCGATCAACCTGGGACGAGCGAGGATGTCTCTGCGTGATCAAGTGGCAAACGCAGACCTCTGCGTGATGGACACAAGACACTAGAAGATAAGGTTCCAACGGCCTTCAGAGATGGGTCCCACACTCTAACCCTATAAATACCCCTCTCCACCAAGAGGAAGGGGATCGGAAAAATCAGGAAGGGAAGGAGAGAGAGATTTCGAGTGTAAGTTAATCCTTTAGAAGAGAAAATACATGTAAGCCCAAAAGTCATTCGACTACTCTTGTAACCGTGAAGAACATAGTGAAACAACAAACCCCGTGGACGTAGGCCTTAGTGCTGAACCACGTAAACCTCGGTCTTGTTTATATTTCAGCACTTTATATTTGCCTAACCCCATGGATCTTTACTTGTATGTATTGTTTCCTTTGTTTTACCTATATCCCGTGCGCAAACGCCCCACATGGAGTTGTTAGATGAGGCTGTGATAAACCCGAAAGCTTTGAGCCAAGAAATCAACACTAAGATATCATCACCACAAATCACTCTAGATTACGATGATTGGTTGTGAGCATTCGGATGCCTTCGTGATTTGACTGTTCACACGAAAAGAACACGAGTTAACATATTCAACAAATTCCGGCCACTGAACTTTAATACACAACGAAATGGTCAATGGAATGTTACCCATTTTTAAGTGATATAACCAAAAATAAATTCATTAGAATAACAAAAATCAAAGAAGAATATAATTGCTTATAGATATATCATGCCAAAATAAAAGTTGCTAAAAGAGGAAAAAAATAATATACGAGGTGGAAAAAATAGGCAACCAAATTTTATTTATGTTAATTAGGTGAAATTTATGAGCTAATCAGTCGACATAATCTTTTTTATTTCCATTAAGATGAGGAAATTGGGAATTAGTTACGGGATAAAGGGATCGGAATATCGGATAAATGGCAGAGACTCAGTTATGCGCGGACCGAGTATTGCGTGGTCTAGCGAGACTGAATAGGTTTTAGGCTGCTAGCCTTCATGGTATAAATAAGAAGAGTGCAATATATTAACCCTAGTTTACTCTCATCACAAACAAAAAGGAAACAGTATCCTCCCCCCACAAATATTTTTTTTTCTCATTTGGGTTCCTTTCAATTTTTCCCATTTCTTTTTTCTCTGTGCAAATTTTTTTTAGGGACTCCCAATACAAAATTAAAATGGCGGGTTCAGATTTTCGATCCACTGATAAGGCGTGGTACACCGTGAAAAAACTGGAACTAGACGAGGATAAGCACACGCTTACTGTCAGATTCGTAGGCTTTAGTGATACAGAAGTATTCAGTGTGAAAACTTTCAAGACGGCTGGTGAATTAGATTGGTTTTCAAAGAGGTTTCGTCCGGCATGTCTCCAGTTACAGGACGAGGAGTGTAAACGTGTGAAACCTGGATTGGAGGTATGCACGCTACTTAAAATAGGCAAAACTCAAAAGTTTTACAATGGTGTTCTCAAATCTGTGAGTTCCCTTCCCTCTGATTTTCTCCGTATGTATTTTTTTCTTCTTTATATACAAAGAATAATTTTGTTTAAATTTGGTTGAATGCTATTTTGATATTGTTACATGGCGTTATTAACAGGTACACCCTAAACCTCACAAACATGTAAAAGGAGAAGACACTTGTTTTTGTATATTTGAGGTCGTATGGTCAGAAGGTCCAAGGCAATCTCGTGCTGATAAGATGGGAATCGAAGCAGTGTGCAAACGTCAACAAGGATCTGCATTGTTTGATCACTCCCTCAGAAGTTTCTTGGAGATGTCACAAGCGCATCTTGAGTCGTAAATGATAACAGTGCTAGTCAACAAAGTAGTGGTACTGAAATAATAAATGGATTTGTAGTTTGAGTTTTTTTTTTTTTTTGGGTACAATAATTGGATTCGCTAGTAGTTATACAATAAACTAAAATGTAGGTGCAAATTCTCCCAAAAATTAAAAGAATAGTTGCCAACAATCACTATGAGCACATATCATCTTTTTTTTCTATCTTCCAAGTAAATGCAAAAAGATCAGATCATGTGTTTATCCAATTTGGCGGAGGAAGTATGGTTGGCATTGCCTTGAGCATAAAGGGCATGCGCAAGTCACTAATATCATCTAAATGATTGTTAGCCAGAAATGGAGGATAACACAGTTCTTCAAATATCCTGGTTTGGATGTTGAACTCCCACATGTAGTTCATGCAACCGAGCAAAACGACATTACGGTTTGTTGGACTGAAGCTGGATTTTTTCAACGGAATACCTCTCCATTGCTGCACTTAACATCCGAGATTCTATTGCTGCAAAAATATCGTCCAAATTGATATCCATGTGCAACAATTGCCATCTGTTGTCTTCTTCAAGAACCCAAACACTCAAAGTTGTATGACTTGTTCTATTTCCAGCGTAGCAAACCAAGCCTTCTGAGTGAGTGGGTTACAAACATAATAACTGAGATTTAGTGTATGACAAAAAGCACGAGACCATTACTAGAACCTAAAAGGTACAATTTTTGGTTTAAATTTAGAAATCTAAAAGAAAACCCATGTAAATGCTTAGATATCACTACAAAACATAAGGGCTCTTGGGACGGTCAAAAAAACGTCCCAACAGGCAAAAGGCCGTCCCAAAAAGGTATTAGGAACGGTTTTGTTAGCGTCGCCCGATCCACCGTCACTAATACTTCTGGGGACGGTTTGGGTTCTAGGGACGGACTTATAAAACCGTCAGTAGTACTTTTTGGGACGGATGTAGGGATGTAAGGATGTAGGGACGGTTTCTTAATCCGTCCCAGATGTATTTCCAACCGTCATATAATGCCTATTAGTAACACCTAATAAGCGTTGCTAAAGTTCAAAAATAAAATAAAATTTCTTTTCAGTTTCTTTGGCTGGATGCCTTTCCCTTTACCCTGTTAAACAATCATTCAGACTGCATTTTATCCCAAAATAGATTCTCACTCATGAAATCAAGTTGTTTACAAAAAAGATTCAGTCATTTACACTACCAAGTCTCATACAAAAGAACAAAAAATTGAAAAACAACCAAAAGGTGATTTTCAGTCTGCACTGGAAGTGTCTATTTGAGTGCTTCTGCTCCAGAACGACCCTTATAGCTCCTGAAATTAACTAAACAAATTGTATCCTAAGCTATACTCAGTCATGCTTGTCATAAGAGAAAATGGAAATGAACAGTTTGAGCAGCTTCAACGGTAGAACTGGACTCACCTATTGAATAGTTGTATCTTGATGAACGAAAATAATTGAGTAATAGAGCTTGCAGATCAAAATGAAGGAACCTAAATTGAGGGATACCAAAGAAACAAAATATTAGTAAGGTTATATACTTCTGAAGTCACAAAAAATAGAAAATCTTTGACCAATTCACTCAAAAAAATGAGCTAGAACTGTTATTTGCCCGAAAAGATTAAGAAACCATATTCTTTGCATGATGCTCATAACAAAGAGAGAAGGAAAGAATAACACAAAATCTGCTAGAATAAGGTGTATACAGTATCATGTGAAGTAATAAAAGATAACTCACATGATTTTGCATCAGCGGGTCATTAACGAATCCAAGAATCTTATAGTACATTCTCAGTTGTTGTTATGTGACTTCTTGGAACCCTCCCAGAGACTTAGATGATTTCACAGCATTTCATCGCACAGCTTTTGGTGCCTGCCAGACAATTGGTCAATATGAGATTGACAAACTCGATGCCTGGTTATGTTTAGCTCTCTAAGATGGATACAAACTTAAAACAGATATTAGATAATCAATGTCACCTGGTTGCAAAGTTTAAGAAGTGTCCCTATCTCTTTCTTTGAAAGATCTCGAGTACAGCTGGATACCTGACTTCTTACCTTTGATTGTACCTTGGACAACTAAAGGTAATAAACAAACTCTTTTTGCATCTGAAATGCCCAACACGGATTAGAACCCTTCCTGCACCTTTCCGTGTCGCATATCCTGCAACAAACATAAGTCGTTGTAAAACGAAATCATCAATCTACTCAATACATCATCAAACAGTTACATTATTCTCAGTAAGGGAAACCGAAACAAAGCTCGACACATTAACAACGGCAACAATCAGTTCTGCAATGAAGAAACCAGTTTGTTTTGTTGACTTACTTAAATGCATAGTATCTTAACAGTCAACACTTCCCTAATAGATCTACATTTGTGTCACTTATTGAACCAAGGAAGGCAAGAAAACACCAGACAATTTGTTCTAGTAGCAATAATTGACAATACAAAAGCCTTAGCATACAAAGTGTACATAAAGCCTTAGCATCTGATAGATTGTTAACTATTTTATTATGCACATTTTTGATGCAGGAATACTCGTTGCCTCACAACAACTTACTAATCAGACTTTTATCAACTGTGCATAAGAGTAAACCAACTGTGCATAAGAGTAACAAATAAGACTTTTATCCACCATGTTCTGCATGTCCTATCAAGTTATCCAAAGAGGCAAATTTGCTTAAACAGCTTGTAAAGAAATGAACCATGTATACCTAAATAAAAGAACAAAAACCATTTATGCCATAACAGAGATTGAGTGGACAGAATTCATATAATTGCTTTTATTGCTAAACAGGACAGAATTCACAGGCACATACAACCAACAACAAGCATGAAACTTCCTCCTATCCAAAGAGCAGAAGCAGAAAAACAAAATAATGCAGGGAAATACTACCTTGTTCTTCAATTTGTGTTTTCTTCCGCATATGAGTTCTCCAATAGTTCTTTATCTCATTATCAGTTCTTCCAGGCATCTTACGAGCTATTTTCGACCATCTAAACACGAACATTATTACTACTTGTTTTTATGTTAAAAGGAAATGGAATATAAAAATAGACCCTCTTCTCTTACTTGTTTCCCCAGTGATGTTGAAGTTGGAGAATTATGCACTCTTCCTCTGCATTCATTTGATCGGTTCGCAACTAGTTCATCCATCTCAATCGGAAACTCTTAACAGTCCTCCTAAGTCCTGCAAGAAATCCAAAAACATGGTTCAATCCTTATTACTTAAGTCTGTACGTACCGGACTTCTTTTTTTCTTGTCTATTATTGAAACCTCCAACCTTCAGTTCTGGAGGCTCGAAAATAACTTGAATCCATTTTTCATCCAATACATTCAGTGCACATGTATCACGTAATATGTAAAGAGAATTTTAAAGACCAATCTCATAATGAGCATAAGATAAATTTTATTTTTAACGCAAGCAGGAGCTTCAACTACTTGAATCATCTGTTTTGTTTAAAAAAAAACGCCCTAATGCACCGCGGTAGCCACCTCTAGGAGATGTAGGCACGGAACAATAAAGCACATCCCACTCTGAAAACCAAATTTGGTATGCGCCATATATTAACAACCCAACCAGTAATCCAACGAAACATCAAATGCATATAAACTAAGTTCAACGATGAATGCAAAATGGTAGTGAGTATGGACTTACCTCCAAATATAAGTGGGTATTTAACAGGCTCATAAACACGGTACTTTTGTAATTTCTGAGCCACTTCAGCTACATCTTTATGCCCTTCTTTTAGTTAGTGAAACTCCTCGATCAGTTCCAATCACCTAATTAAACAATGTTCTATTATTGCTATTATTGTTGAACAAGACAGAATTCACAGGCACATGCCGCACATACAACCAACAACAAGCAGGAAACTTCCTATCCAAAGAGCAGAAGCAGAACAAAGCTAAATAATTCATGCATTTAACAATTAATGTAAAGCAGCAAGTCTAAAAATGGCATAGGAAAAAACACAGTGCATTCCCAACATGGCTTGACTCATATATGCTAAAAGGGGAAACCAAAGCTTGTGTTAGTAGTCAGATGACACTACATGTTAATTAATTCTAAGAGAAACATGTTTCTCTTGTGTTAGTAGTCAGACAGTAATTCCTAATTCATCACACTCAAAACTAAAATCACAATACTAATAATTCAATCAACTAAACAATCAATAATAATGAGATCAGATAGATACACATTATAATAGAGAGAATTCGATCGGTAACCCAAATCGGCAAAAGATATAATTAATCTGTAGGTTAACAAAATTGATCGAGAGAAGTTTGGAAATGGAGAGAGGCTTACTTGATTTAATTTTGAATCCAAAAACGTCAAAGACAAAATCGAGCAAATTAATCAAACAGCAAACCTGAAAAATTCAAAGGGAATCAACAAATATACTGCGATTTTACCAAAAGCAACCTTAAATTCTTCGTTTCAAACATCAAACCAGAAAAAATTCACGAAGCTGAGAAAGAGATTCTTACCCTAAGTTTCCATGATTCGATTTCTTAGTGGAGATGGAGAAGAAAGTGAAGATTTCACAGAGATGGTATCGATTCCTGAGGATTTCGTGAAGATGGATGATGGCTGTCTTCAGCTGCGACTTCGTGGAAATTTAATTTTAGGGTTTTCAGGAAAAAATAAAAACAGAAAAATGTTTCTGATAGGGAGAAGAATAAGAAGAAACTGAAAACTATTTCTCTATACTCTGGGGCGTAAAATAATTAAATTACCAACGGTATAATCTATTTAATTGGGACGGCTGTGACTAGGGGTGCACATATCCTACCCTTACCCGCCAATCCTACCCTACCCGCCAGTTTTTTAACCGTATCCTACCCTATCCGCTATTTGGCGGGTAGAGTGACGGGTAAACATTATTTCATCCGCCAGTTAGCGGGTAGGGTGACGGATATAATCCGAAATTATCCTACCCTACCCGCTGGTAAGGTGTTTGCTTGCTCACATCGATCATTATATCAAACTTTCATTTAAGATCTTCAGTATTAGGATTTGTGGTGGTGACAACAGCTAAGTTGTTGAAATTACAACTCCCTCTCTGTTGATTTGCAGTCTGGTAAAACCTGTTAAATGCATACGAAGCATTGCTGGCTGCGTCCAAATCATCACAAGACGACCCGTAACTAAGGCTGGTACAATCAGCGTGAGTGCAGGCGTATGTCACGCTCTCTACGAAGATGGGATCGGAAGTGCTTGCTTGTGGCAACATTACACACCATTGTTTTTCCAAATACTTGACCCCCTTTGCCGGGACTAGCTTTCTATTATCACCCAACTGTAACGAGTATTTCAAAGTTCCGTCGTAGTTGAACATCCCCCAGTGTCTCTCAAAATTCCCTGGGTCTATGCTCTTTGCATCTTCGTCAATCAGTCCGAATACGTATGTCTCCGGCGCGCTCTTCCTTTTCGGCGTACCTGATTCATCGAAAATACACATTATATCAAACACCTTACCAACAATAATCTTCTCCATAGTTTCACATCTTTAGCATTAGGTTCAGGCACCTTAATCTCTACATCATCTGGCTCTTTATCGTTTCCAGGTTCAATAACCTTCGAAATTCGTAAAAGAAAAAAAAAACGGTTATACCCGCCACCCTACCCTACCCGACCCGCCAGAGAATGGGTTGGGTAGGATCTTACCCGTTTAATGGCGGGTAGGATGGCGGGTAAAATTTTTCTCAACCGCCAGTAAACGGGTAGGGTGGCGGTATAGGCCATATCCTACCCACCCTACCCGTTGTGCAGCCCTAGCTGTGACGAATTCGTCCCTACTAGTGGACCAATAGTGACGGTCAGACATGAATCGTCCCTACTAAAGAAACAATTGGGATGGTTTATGCCACACCGTCCCAAATACACATCACTAGGGACGGCTAGAGTGGGTTCTCCCAACAACTACCTATTAGGGACGTTTTTTTTGGAAGTGGCCGTCCCTAGAAGCCTTCTTTTTTATAATGTATGTATTGAGAATGTAAATCTGGATATGCAATTCTAAACATCGGTTTCCAAGTACTGTTATCTTCTTGATCATCGTTGGAAACATCGATACTTTGTGCCCATAGGAGAGATTTATTTGTGTTGCTGAACTGAACCCATTTTTGAATGAAATTAGGGCTAGAGAGGATGGAAAACCAAACCTTTGAAACACATCTGTGCTTAAAGATGGAGTTTATAGGAAGATAAATAAAGATCAAAGTCAAGATGTCCTCTGTTATATACTGAGATGAGTGAGTATCTTCTTACCTTAGAGGAGGACGCACAACCAGGAGAAGCCACTATCGCCATCTCTGTGCTTGAATTGAGATATCAGTATAAACTTGTTTTATTTCTTTTTTAGTGGAAAAGGCAATTTGAAATTTGAATAATCAAGCGAATCTTTCGAATCAAGTAGGCTGTCTAGAGTTTAGTTGCTGACAAAAATCCAACACAGAGATTGACTTGCTAGGTGTCTCACTTATGGCTTTTAGATTCGAATAGACAAACACACAGTATGATCAAAAACTGTTTAACTATTAATGTGCGTGCATTTTTTTTTTTTTTTTTTGAAGCATATAATTTACTAAGAGAACTTAGTTTACAGTACCCACTGAGTCTGAAAATAAGATTTGAGAAATAAATGATGGGATTGCCTGCTCCCATTTTTTGGTTGATGAGTTTCCTGATTGACTTTCATTTGACGCGTGATTGGCTAATCCGTCTGCTGCCTGGTTTCCCTTTCTGTAGTTGTGTTGGATGGTTGCTTGCGGGATCTGTTGGATTCTCATTTTTATTTCTTCAATCATTCCTGCTATGTGCCAAGGTGGAGGGGTAGATGAGGTGATGAAACGCAATAGGTTCTCTGAGTCGATTTCAAATATAACTTTTGGCCATAGTCTTTCTGCTGCTGTTCGTGTAGCCAAGAGCAGATGTGTTAATTGTAACGACGTATACTTTTTTCGTTTTTTTTAAGGCTAAATATTAGGAAGAACGCATTGATTTTTAGGAAAATAACATATTGACACGTACGATACATATATCTTGCCATAAAAATGTTATATGAGGTTAATTTAGATTGAAAAAAAAATATTTGCGTTAATTGGTTGAAATCTTATTTCGAATTTGGTTACGGGATCGGATAAATAGGAAGACCGAGGATTGGTATTCCGAACGTTATAGGTTTCTCCCCTTTCTGTTCCTTTTTCTCTGTATTTCTTCCCATTTCTTTTCCTTTCAATCTCAAAAAAAAAACTTCTAAGAACTTCTACAAAATAAGAATGACAGGTTTAGATTTCTGTTCAGTTGTTGATAATGCGTGGTACACAGTGCAAGAACTAGTATTAGATAAGGTTAAACATACCCTGACAATTAGATTCACGGACTTAGCTAGTGAAGAAGAAGAAGTGTTCAACGGCGAAAAGATCAAGACCGCGGAAGAATTAGACGGGTTTTTGAAGAGGTTTCGTCCTGCTTGTGTACAACTACAGGATGATGATTGTGGGCGTATGGGACCTGGATCGCAGGTGTGCGCGTTACTTAAAGGCAAACAAGATGAGAAGTTCTACAACGGTCTTATCTATATTGTGAGTCCACTCTTCGATTTGTGAATGAGTTGGTGACTGATCATTGCTTTATTTCCTACTTTTATCGCTGTTCTGATTCAGGGTCTTAAGGTTTAACTTCCCGCTGTTCAATAAATTTATAATAGCATGAGTTATTGAACATAGTGACTGATATTATTACATGGCGTTATCAACAGGTAGACCGTAAACCTCACAAACAAGATGATTGTTTTTGTAAATTTAAGGTCCTTTGGACAGACGGTCCAAAGGTTGGGAGTTTTGAAACGATGGGAATGGAAAGAGTCTGCAGACGTAAAAAGGGGTCTCCTTTATTTGATCCCGCCCTCAGAAGTTTTGTGAGATGTCACAAGCGCATCTTGATTCGTAAATGATAACAATGCTGGTCAGCAAAGTAATAATATTTTTAGACAATGTTTGAATTTGTTAGTAGTGATAATGGAACAATAAATGGATTCGTAGTTTGAGTTTTTATGTGTTTTGGTCAGCGGCAAGGTACATTAAATGGATTCGTAGATTTTTATAGGGAAAAATACGGTTTAGTCCAAAAATCAATCCAGAGATACAATTTAGTCCAGTCCGAGTCAACTAGGTACAGATTAGTCCAAAAATATGGAAAGTACACTAATAACCCTTATTATTATTATTTAGTCCAAATATTTTGCAATTTAGTCCACACTGACTCATGATGATGTCAGCACTTTTGAATAATATAAAAAATAATTTATCTTTTGAACCGCTCGTCCAAAATCGACAAAATTTACATATTTGGAAAGCATTTTCCGAGAGCTACAAAAAGAGTACCCATATGACTATATAATTTTCATTTTTAATTTTTTTTAATTTACATTGGTGTGTACAATTATGTACAACGCTGCAAAGATCCAAAAAATCCAGAATCCATGATAGCCAAACTGCACCCTAATCCACACAGACGGAGAAAAATACCAACGACGCCAAACTCCAGTTGGATAACATTCAGAGTTGCAGAGGTAAGTTTAGCAGATAACCTGCATCGAGGACAAACCAATGAACATAAGAAATTGCAGCTTGAAAAAAAGTGATTATCGTTTCACCAACATTCGCATAAGAAAACAAAGCAAGAAAACGATCAAAATAAAAAGTTACTCAGTTTATGGTCAGAGACACAATCCATGTGGGCATTACTACACAAACTTAATATGGCTTCGAAACATACCAGTACAGTGATTCATTGCACTTTACCAAAAAAGAGATTACTAAGATGCACAACAGATCAATCATACTCGCATCCAGACCTACTTTTTCATGATAAGTATATTGGTGCATCAATATATTCATCCCTGTGAAACATTCCTAAAACTGATCCTTCTTTTTCATTGAAAATACAATGGTGCACCAATGTGTACACCCCTGCAAAACATGCATAAAATCGATCATTCATATTCACACTCGGGCACACTTTTTCATGGGAATCATACAGGTGCACCAATGTGTACACCCATGCAAAATATGCAGAAAAACGATCATTCATAACCACTCAGAAACCTACTTTTACATGAGAATTACAGAGGTTCACCAATACGTACACCGCTTCAAAACATGCATAAAGCTAATCATTCACAACCCCACACAAACCTATTTTTTAATGGGAGTTACTTCCCACAGGTGCACCAATATGTACACCGTTGTAAAACAAGGGATACGTACTTTTTCATAAGATTTACACATGTGCACCAATATGTACACCCCTGTAAAACATGCACAACACCAATCATTCATATTAACAAATAACAATCAACAAGTGTACAACTATATACACATTAGCTATCTACATGTGTACAATTATGTACACATTAAGAATCAATATGTTATTGTACTTATCAAATTCAACTAAGAAAGACTAAAACACACAATCATGTTATCAGTTAGGACCAATATTATGGTAGGAATCATCAATGGAACCAAAGTATACAACTAGAACAAATACCTTGCACCGTGTTGCATCATCTTGGGCTGCAAGCATAGCAACATAAGTTGGGGACTCATCTTTATCATCTTTTACCTTCACTACACCTGCAATTGGGATAAATAAAAAGGTTGAGAACTTGAGATACTAACAACGGTATGATTTTTGTTATTTTTTCTAAATATAGGCAGTTTGCTTCTCAACATTTATATCGACCCCAAAACTATTTTGTAGGCAATGCTCTGATTTGCGGTTTATAATAAATACTAACCAATGTCTAGAAAATCTCAGAGGAAGAAAATCTATTACTATTACAAAATGTAGGGGCGAACCTGATCTGTAACTTCTATTAAGTCCATTTCTGGAAAAAAAAACAGAGACAAATGGACGAATGAAGCTACCCTTATTTATCCCAATTAATTAATACAAGCATACAATAACATGAGGTAATATATCTGCAAGAAGTCATAAAGATCGTTACGATACCCATTTCATCACGAGGAAGGCCAAGTTTTTCATATGTAAAACTAAAAACAGTCCACGTGGAATATACAAGAAATCATATAAGTGGTGTACAAGCATATACACCTCTTATAATAAGGACAAAAAAAGTGCACTTCTATGTACACCGCATATAGATGGTGTACATGAAAATACATTCATATTGTAGAAACTGCAAGCTTACTTAGCAGGTCTATTTTGATGGCTTACCTTGTTTCCCGTGGCTAGAGAGGAGACAAGATTAGTCTTGCGAAAACAAAAATGGGTTTGTGATGGTGACGGTGGATTAATAGTATGCACCAACTTGTATAGGTAAGCAAGTGGCGTTAAAAAGGTTAATGCAAGGCGTTAGAATCCTAAAAAAAAATAAACTCGGATAAAAGATCTATGGAATTTATGGAATCCCTGGACTACGTATCCTTGAGTGTTAAGTTAAAAATCATGGAGAAGTTAAGGCATGGCTTGAACTGAAACTACTGTATCAAAGCGGAAATGGTCACTATGGTCGTCCTACAGCTCTATACAAGTTAAAAAGAGGAGGCTCAATGTACGTACGTGTTTTCCGTTCTTATGTTTATTGAATCATATCGTTCTTATGTTTGGAAACAATAATTACATGTGATTTGGGCATTTAAATTTCATTCAAAGCCTCGTTATCATAGGCTTTCCCACTGTGTAACATCGACCCAGAAACTTGTATCGGTGTCATGTCTAGTATGGTTGGTATTGAAAAGTATAGAAAAGAAGGAGACTATATATGTTTGCATATATATTATTTGCTAAAACTGTATTCAACCAAGACAATACACTTCTTCAATAATGTGGAAGAAAATAAGCCCATAAATCAATTAGAGATGGCAAAAAAATCAAGCAATAAAGTGCAGAACAAGAACCTCATGTATGAGCTTCTTCGTAATTTCCTTGTCACTGCTAGGAGAAACCTCATTTTCTACATACAATCAACAAAATTCACATTTTCAGCAGTTCACTAATCAAAAAACAAAATTCCACCCAAATCCGGTTCGAACACTAACAAAATTGAAATCATAACAAAAGAACACAGAATTCCGAAAAGAATTAGAATTAGGTTACACATCGAAATTTCCTTCCAATTTTTATAAAATCCAGATCTATAAAGTGAAAATGAAAAATACAAAATCAAAATCAAAAGGCGTATAAAAAGTATGAGAATCAGAATAAACACCACCTTGAGATACAGATAGAAGTAACGTCGCTAGTTGATTCCTCGACACAGAAGGATCTTTCTGCAATTAAACAAAAATGTCACTCAGAATCTCAATTAAAAAATCACAAAAAAAAAATCTTCAAAGAATAACCGTTGTTGATGATGATTTATAGCTTCTTCTTGCTTGTTTTAAAATAAATCTCGTTTGATCAACTGTTTCTAGATCCCTAATTCGAGATCGCCTCTCTTCTTCCCTCTCTCTTTCTTTCTCTTCTCTCTTTCCGATCTGATTTTTCTCTCCTCCAAAACCAACATAATATAGTTCAGGGATATTTCGGGTAATAGAAAAAATCATATTTTTATGGATCGGTGTAAAAAGGATTGACTCGTCTAAGTTTTGGACTAGATTGTCCAGGCGGGGAGAATTTTGGACTAGACAGTATCAGGCCTGAAATGAGAGGACTAGACTGTCCAATGCCCACTAAATTTGGGACTAAATGTCAATTTCTATATTTTTATATAACTAGTGTCTTGCCCGTGTGTTGCACAGGGACAAGTTAATGTAGCTCGATAATTTCCCTAGATTGTTATTTGTGCTGAAAATGTAGAGATAGGTCTCTCATATTGTGTCAAAATGTAGTATCTACTTGCAAAGATTTTGCAGAGTATTAGCAGCTCGTATAGTCTTGCCAGTAACTTAAACAACCGGGGAGAAAATTTGGTCCTAGTATATTAGCTGAAAATATCGAGATCGCAGAGTATTAGCACATCAGATAGATATAGATGTCCCAATCTTTTGCCAATCTTCACTCTTCAGTAAGCATTTTGAAGTCGACAACTGACACAGTTTATAGTTTGGCACAATTAAGTATTGGATGCTACATAATTCACCCCCTCTTTTAAGTACTCAAATAATGAAACAACTACTAAGAAAAGTGTAGCAAAGTGTTTCAATTGAAAGTAACTGAATTCAACATTTTGTGACTACATGGATATTCTCCACACCTTTCCTCGCCTTCTATATCAACAATTTGTGACTACGTGGATATTTTCCTCACCTTCTATATCAATGTTTACACAGCTGCTTCTCATACAGATTCTAACAGCTGCTTCTCATACAGATTCTATCGGTACACACTGCAGACGGTTTCCCTGTTGTTGATGTCTTTCCGACCCAGATCCTCCATATTTATTGTTGTCTGTACGTATGACGTCCCCATTTTCTCCATAACCACCTCGACCACCATCTTCGCTGAAATAACCAAAAAAAAAGGAGAAAAAAAAACTTAGTTATTCCAATTCCGTTAGTAACTTATCAAAACAACATGAGAAAGATGTTAATATCTAGATGTATTAGAATTTTTAATTTGTTATCAAAAATCAAGCGTGCATATTTTTAGTCCTTAGACTTGATCGCAAGAATGGATAATGTGCCAAATAAAAAAAGCAGATTGTTACTTTCAAGTTGTGGATGCGGCACGCAACTTGCAACAACATAACCAAGTGGCTAGGTGGTGAACAGTTAACATGAATATGATTATTTAGCAGACACATATTGCAACATAGTACTCCAGAAATGATTGAGAAACATATATTTACCTGACATTTAAGGCCCACCCTTGCAATAACAAAAAAAAAAAAAAAGAAAAAAAAATCCCTCAGCTCATCAGCAGCCAAATTTGAACCAGCAGTGTGACTATGTGACTGTGGAAAAACTGCATCTGTTTCATAGTTATTATTTTCACAAACACCGCCATCGCTATGAGTACAATATGATCGTGATCAATGGTTCAAGATGGATACCGCTTTTGGGCTGTACTGACCTCCTTGCTTGCATGGTTCTCCAACCAATATAGATGTTTTGTGTATGCATGTATCGCCACTAAAGGATATATGTAACTTAAAGAAAGAGGACAACTTAAAGATATATGTAACTATACTTTCTCAGAAACACCATCCATCCTCTATAAGAAAGGAAACATTAAGTGCTCAAAGAGTCTTACTTGCCAGTAATTCATCTGCTTCTCTCTAGTGTGAAGTCTACTTGTTAGTATGGCGGGTCTTTCCTCGAAGCGGTAGCAGGAAGCCCTATACAGTTTGAGTTACTAAAGGGTGAAACCAAAGTTAATAGTAAAATCAAAATTGGTTTTGAATTTACCAACGGGTGACAGCAATTAGGGGGAATTTTCTGCTGTCAAGGGATGCTCAACATCATAGATAGTAAATCTATATTCACGTTTGGGAAGGTTAGTACTTAGCTGCATCAGTAGACTCTGAATTCAAGTGAGTGTCTTGGCTGAAATAGCGTTATCACAACGAAGTTAGTCCAAAAAAGACACAAACAAAGAATAACACACAATAAATCAGCCCAAAATATTTTTAGAATGACTTCTCCATACCTTGAAGAAATTCTCCTGTCACCATTCCAGACACCAAACAGATGGTTCCCTATTAGATCGATGGAGGTTGCCACTGCTACAGTGTTGCCAATCCAGATTGTGTGAGCTAAGCACAACATAACTTGAGCAACTACCTGAAGAAGCACATGAATTTGGGTTCAGTCACATTACCAAACCTTTCAAGTGTTAGAGCCTTTTTCAAGAAAATATATTCCTATGATATTGAAAATTAAATGGCGTGCTTTCTATATATTATCAATCAATAACCAAATAATGTACGTTTTCAATAGGTGTGGTTAGTGGGTGATGGATTTAGCTATGACGATCAGAGGAAGGCTCCAGCAGGGACGTTCTTTATTCCATTTTCGCAAATTCCTCCATGGGTTGAGAACTTAAAAGATATGCGTAAAGATTGTGTCTACTTTAGTACACCGGCAGTGATAGTTCCTTCCCAAATCGAAAATATACATTCTTGCGAGGCAATTATAAAGCGTTTTTAGTTAACTCGAAATTTATCACTAATTTTGATATTGCCAACTCAACACAACAATATGGAATTTATATGTAACAGGACTGGTTGCCAAGAAGGGAAATGAGCACATCGCGAATAGCTGGAATAGTTCACGCATTGGAAAATTGGGACTCGCACTGGACGAAATCGAGAGAGCATGGGTTGCAAGTTTGCGACATGGATTCCGCTGCAACTACCTTTTTATCTCTATATTTCTGTTAATTGAAGTTTTAAAAAAAATTCCTAGATTGGTTTGTGGTGAGTAGTTTTATCTGTAGTTAAATCAGTGCAATGTTCTAAAACTATTTGCGTTTCTATGGACTACAGGCAACAATTATTCCGAGAATGGGCATAACATTGTTTGAGCTGTATGTGTCTATAAAACAATGAATTCTGGACCGAAAATTGAGATTATTGAGTTTGACTTTTTTACCTTGATATCGCAAATTTTGTGATTGATTCTCAAAAGCCTGCTAAATGCCTGTCAATGTTTTTAGTATCCTCGGCAATCTTTGCTTTGGTACAATTGGTTTCTGCAACACAAAAATCATCCAAATCAATCAAATAAAACCGTGTTAATCGCCAAATCTTGTAATAAAAAAAAGGAAAAAGAGATAGAGAGAGTCGACAGAGGCTTATGAACAGAAGTTTAAGAAGAAAATGGTGGTGAAACATGAGTTGGTGCTGGCGAAGGAGGTAAAACCCTACTTTATATTTTCACCGCCTCGATCTACCTGCATGTCCTAATCTCAATTGTATACCTAAAATAAAAATACGTGAATTCTAAACGGATCAAAACTTGTTTTGTTTATGACACTACGCAAAATATTCATTGTTCAGTAAAAAAACGTGAAGAAAGGGTTATTAGGGTTTTTAGGATATGGAATGGAAGAACGAATAAGATGATTCGGGTATCATATGAGACAGAAGGTACTCACCACCCACCCAGACATCAATCAACAACCTAAACACCCAATCACATCTCTCACACCACGTCGAGAACTACGCTTACCTCCCCTCCCATTGGTCGGTGAACAAAATCCTCGTTCCTGATCGGCTGAAATCAAAGTTAGCCCCCTTACATTTCGTGGCCGTCAATTTCTAATTAAATAGATTCGATCTAATGCTCCATGTTGAGCAATAACGTTCACCCTCTTTTATGTTGGTAGGTCGACGAAACCCTCACACCTGATTGGTTGAAATTTTATTTACATTATTACACCACGTTTATATCATTTTAATAAAATCTAACCCATGGAATTCCTAAAAAGTGAATTACTAAAAATAGAGTTTTAAAGCCGAATATGGTAAAACAAATAAAAAAGAATACGAAAATATTTTTCGTCCCGTATTAATTTAGGCTAAGAATCCCGATTTATCTGGAATGTTTTTGTTGATTTAACTTAATTAAATGAAAAAAAGACACTATTTAAGGTATTTTCATGATTTGTTTTTTTTAAGGTATTTTCATGATTTATACGGAAATTTGAAACAATATTATAGGGAAATAATTTTTTTAATTTTTCCGCAAACGGATGCATGTATATTTTGAGAAGTATCCATATTTTTAAAGAGAGATTTAGCTAACTTTGGAAGTCCGAGATTTATTTCGGATCTTCCGTAACCCTATATTGTGTATCACGTCTATATATAAAAAAAATCTCATTCTGGAACCCTAATTTTCACTTTTATTAACGACAACTTATTTTCTCATTACTCCATTGATGTTCATGCTCCTGATGTCGTCGCCGTCTCTGATCAAGGTAAAATTGTTTTTGATGTTGTTTATTTAATTGATGTCTCACTATGTTTTCGTTTCGATTCTAAGACATCCATTAATATTTGTTTTGTGTTCTTCAACTGATCTAAATCATTGTCCCTGGGTTTGTTTTGATTTTTTTAGTTTCTTGCTTTTCAGGAACTATGTATGTCTTCGTTTATCTCTTGCAGTATCTTTACCCTCGACAAAAACATCCCCTGATTATTTTCGCTGGATGGGATCACGGCTGAAATTAGTAATTGTTAGCGTTTTGTGTTTGTATTTGTGTTTGTGTTTACGTTTCCCTTTCTGTTTTTCTGAATTGATTTCTTGAATTTTATTTTATTTTATTTTTTTATTTGTTTTAGGTTTTGATTTGTGAGATTTAAAATAACACTAGCAACAGAAAAACCTACCGCAGATGAAGCTACTGGAAAACAAAATATGTGAGTTTTGATACGAGAATCAGAAACAAACCGTTACTGTATGTTTATAAATCCTCTCCTTTGACATTTTCTTTTTGGGTGTCTTAATCATATTCCAATCCGATTCTAACTGTATTCCAAATTTTTCATTAATAAGATTTTATGTATGAAGTTCTGTAGAAAGAGCTAAAGAAATGCTTAATGATGAGGTTCTGAATTGTTCGTAACTCAGGTTTACTGAATTGTTTTAAAATCTTGAAATCATTTTTCTCTGTGTTATTCGCTTTTCATCTTTTGAGTTTTGGTGCCTTTTGCTGATTTTCAGGAAGCTATTTTAGTTGTTTAATAGTTGTTGAAAGTCCTTACAAAAGTTGGGCAGCACGATGATGTGATAAGGCCACAACTTGGATCTTTATTTCTGGAATGGTATATTGTGTAATCTTAATTCCCTCCTTTCTTTGTTTCATTGCTTTACGACCATCTTATGGGTTATGGTGCGTTTCATTTTTATGTTATAATCATATGGTAGTAAGTTTATTTTGAACCTACTTATGGGTAGGCTTCTTTTTTAGGGCATGATCGTATGATTGCACGTGGTTGCTGCACTCTTCCCAAAAGAATGGCCAAAATGAAGACATGAAGTTACGTTGGGCAATGAGTTGTAACAAAATTTTAGAATGTTATTTTAAATAACTTAATTTCTGCATATACCACTTGATTAAGTTAATATATTAGTACCAATTATAGAAGTGCACTTGAGCATGTGCTTTCAAAGCATTTAACAAGCATTTTAACAACATTTAACAAAATGCATGCTTCTTTAGTACCTACCAGTAGAAGATATAGATGTTTTTATGTTACATTTGCATTGTTGACAAATTTTCGGTTTTAGGTAAATTTAGCATAGTGAATTTGGTTGTGCCCTTTTTTTTCAAGCAAATAGAACAGATGAAATCATTTTTTCTTATCCATTAAATATAATCAGACTAATCAAAAAAGTTTTAAATTTGTTTTAATGCATCTGGACAATGTTCATGGAGTCGTCTATGATATCATCACTATTTACGATCACTAAGTCAGCCCACATTGTTACTTTCATGGAAGTTTTCCTGGAACCAAAAATGTTATCTACCATTTTAATAACCTACAAATGCCTAATGAAAAAATTAAACCGTGGAAATTATAAATGTACTACACCTCTCATTCTCGATATAAATTTCCCGTATCAAAACATTACCATCGCCAACAGATTGAAGATTCAGTTGGCACAAGTGAAGATTGAATGACACAAAGGATTAACGTGGTTCGGCTCTTTAAGCCTACATCCACAAGAGAGAAGAGATGATTCTTTCTTATTAAGAATCTGTAACAGTACAATGGGGATGGTAACCTTATATGTGTATCTATTACATGTAGATGATAACCTTCCTGATATAGAGAAGATATGATCTGTAAAAGAGAGAAAGTTTTGTTAACGGTAAACACTTGTATGGAAACAGTATATGTCCGTATCAATCTTCACCTTATTCTTCTCCAACACTCCCCCTCAAGTTGGTGCGTAGATGTCTATTGAGCCCAACTTGCCCAATATCTCTTTCATTTTAGCAGCGGATAGTCCTTTTGTAAATATGTCAGCCAACTGCAAAGCACTAGGAACGAAAGGCGTACTGATAACATTGGCTTTCAAGTTTTCCCGAACGAAGTGGCAATCAACTTCAATATGTTTTGTTCTCTCATGGAAGACAGGATTTGAGGCAATATGCATAGCAGCTTGGTTGTCGCAAAACATCTTGGTTGGTTGAGACGATGCAAAACCCAAATCTCGCAATAAGGCTCGGAGCCAAATTATTTCACAAGTTGTTAGTGCCATGGCTCGATATTCTTCTTCGGCACTAGATCGGGCAACTACATTTTGTTTCTTGCTCCTCCATGTTACCAAATTTCCACCAACAAAAGTACAATAGCCCGTTGTCGACCTTCGATCAACAGGGCATCCATCCCAATCTGCGTCTGTGTAGGCTGAAATGGAAATAGAACAATGACCAGTAATAGAGCTATGTTCATTTTTATGCATCCACAAACCTCTTCCTGGTGAGCCCTTAAGGTATTGCAGAATTCTATGGACAACATTCATGTGATGAACCGTAGAAGAATGCATAAATCTACTTACAAGACTCACGGCATAAGAGATGTCTGGTCTTGTAATGGTGAGATATATAAGCTTGCCCACTAACCTTTGAAACTGACCACGATCTGGAAACAAATCACCATCTTCATCAATCTTTGCTCGACAATCGATAGGCGTCTACGATGGTTTTATCCCCAAGTTTCCTGTTTCCTTTAGTAAATCCAATATATATTTTCTTTGATTCATAAAAATACCTTTCTTAGAGTAGGAAATTTCTAAACCAAGAAAATACTTTAGGATACCTAGATCCTTTATAGCAAATTTGGTGTGCAAGAGAGTTTTAAGTCTTGTAATCTCTGAATGATCATCACCTGTTATCACTATATCATCCACATATACCAAAACCACAATAATACCTGACGCGCTTCGTTTGACAAATAATGTTGGATCTGCGTTACTTTGTTTGAGACCATTCATCATAAGAACTGAGCTAAGCTTTGCGTACCATGCCCGTGGTGATTGCTTTATTCCGTATATCGCCTTCTTAAGTCTACATACTGCACCTAGTTTTCTTTCAGCAGGATGGCCCGGTGGCACACTCATATATACTTCTTCTTTTAGATCTCCATGTAAAAATGCATTCTTTACATCCATCTAAAATAATTTCCACCCTTGATTTGCGGCAAGTGACATTAAAACTCTAAAAGTATTCATTTTCGCTACTAGAGCAAATGTTTCTTTATAGTCTTCTCCATATGTTTCTGTGAATCCTCTTGCAACGAGCCTTGACTTGCGTCGTCCAATAGTTCCGTCACTCCTGTACTTTATTTTGTATACCCATCGGCAACCAACAACCTTTTTTCCTCGTGGTAGGCGAACAATATCCCAAGTTCCATTCTCGTCGTGAGCTTGTAACTCTTCCCCCATGGAGTTCCTCCAAACTGGAAGTGCGTTTGCTTCTTTGAAATTCTTTGGCTCGTCCTCCCTGGATAAGGCAGTAAGAAAAGAAGAATAAGTTTGTGAAATATTATTAAATGATAAATGCTCTTGTATAGGATATGTGGTTGCATGATAAGTTAAGAAATCTTTTAGTTTCTTTGGAATTTTGTTTGTCTAGTTGATCTTCTTTGTATTGGTGCAGTAGATTGAGAAATAGTAGTTGGTGCAGCAGCTTCAGAAGTAATAATTGATATTTTTTGTAGTTGTGCAGCAGCTGGAGAAATAGTTGGTGCAGCAGCTTGAATAGTTGCAGTTGGTATTGTTTGTGCTGGTACATTAATTTGAGAAGCATTAACATCTCCACGTGTATAAGGAGATACACCTGGAGTAGTAACAGGGTCAACCTCAACGCTAATTTCAGTAGGATGATCAGAAATAAGTATTGTCGTCTCTTCATTCAAAGTGGAGATAACCGGTTCTGAACATGTTGGCACAATAGACGGATCTCTTGCTATTATTTCTCTATTTATCATGGGTGCAAGAGGAGCCAAATAACACAAATACTCCCCCCCCCCAGGCCTGTCTTTTTGGTCTGTTTTCAGTTGAAAATATAGTACACATTCATCGAAACGTACGTCTCTGGAGATAAGAATTTTACGTGCCGCAACATCGTAGCATTTATATCCTTTTTGTGTGGAAGATTACCCAAAGAATACACATCGAACTGATCGCGGATCAAATTTATCCCGCCGAGGTGCTTGTACATGAACATAGCAGACGCATCCGAACACTCGTAAACGAGACAAATCAATCTTCCGGTCTTTTAAAACTTCTAATGGAGATTTAAATTGAAGTACTCGAGTAGGAAGGCGATTAATTAAATATGTTGCAGCCAACACCCCATGAGACTAGTACTTTTTTTGGAACGTTCTTCTGAAGCATTAACGCCCGTGTTGTTTCCAAAATATGCCTATTTTTTCTTTCAGCCACGCCATTTTGTTGTGGCGTTCCCACACATCTTATTTGGTGCACAATGCCATTTTCACGAAGATATCCGGGTAGGTATCCTTTGCAAAATTCAGTTCCATTATTTGTTCTAAAAATTTTAATCTTGGCATCAAACTGGTTAGTTAACATACGATGAAAAACTTGGAAAATAGAGAAAACCTCAGTTTTAGATTTCAACAAATATAACCAAGTACTACGAGAGTAATCATCAACAAATATAACGAAATATTTAAAACCATCATAAGATTCAATAGGTGATGACCACAAGTCTGAATGAATTAGCTCGAAAGGTTTAGCCGATACCGACAATGAATTATGAAATGGTAAACGAGTTTGCTTGGAAAATTGACAAACATCGCAAACACTAGACTCAAATGACAAAACATGAAAAAGATGTTTTAAGATACGACTTGATGGATGGCCAAGACGTTTATGGAGAGTATGATTTTCAATCAAATTAGTAGCATGACATGCTTTATTAGGAGGTTGATATAGGTAAATCCCATTAGAATAAACTCCCTCACCAATAATCGTTTTCGTCTTTCGATCCTGAAATGTGACTGAAGTGGGAGAGAAAATAACATCACAATTCAAAGCATTCGTTATTTTTCCAACTGATAGGAGTTGAACACGAAAAGATGGAACCACTAGAACGTCAGAAGACGAGGTTTTGGGGAAAAAATTAATATTTCCACTCCCTTGTACAGGAACAGTCGATCCATTAGCTATAGCTACATCATGCTTACCTACTTTCGGTGTAAAGTCATGCACAACAGTAGAGTTATTAGCCATATGGTCAGTGGCTCCTGAATCAACTATCCATGGATCAATTTTAGAAGATGCAATAACGTATGCTTGTAACCTACCTAAAGCATCAATAAATGGAGAGGAAACAGATTTAGATGGAACGGACTTACTCAATTGTTGTAGGAAAAGTTTAGCCAAGTTGTTTATCGAAATCAAATTGTCGGCTACGGCAACGTAATCTTTCTTATGCTTGTCGTAACTAATCTTGAGATGAGGATGTAATAACCAGCAACGATCCCTGGTATGTCCAGTTCTCCTGCAATAATCACAATGATAGTTCTCTTTCTTGTGCTTATTATAATAAATTTGCATACCTTTTTCTGTCGCAAAAGATGTACGTTTTTCCTGTTTTGCAACAAGAAAAGCACTTGTATTAGTCATCTCTTTAATATCTTTCGTCTCAGCACTCACAAATTTTTTATGAGTTTCGTCTCGCTGAATCAGAAAATGTAAAAACTTCTGAAATTGAAGCTTCGATGGAATTAAAAAAACAAGATCAAATGGTCTGATCTGTTGATACCCACTCCTCATATTTGGATTCTTCTTTGGACGGGAACAAATGGAGTTTCCATTGATAAAACTCACTTTCTTCTTTCCACCAATAGCCAAGGCTACTATTTGGGACCAAAGAACATAGATTTTACTATTGAGTAACACATGAGATGATTTCCAAGAGATATTGCCTTCCGTTGCAGACATTTAGACCTTATAAAAAAATGTACTCTCAACAAAGTGAAGGGAAAAATAAAAAATAAATATCACGGGACCGATTCTTGGTCGATGATACCATGAAGATTCAGTTGGCACAAGTGAAGATTGAATGACACAAAGGATTAACGTGGTTCGGCTCTTTAAGCCTACATCCACAAGAGAGAAGAGATGATTCTTTCTTATTAAGAATCTGTAACAGTACAATGGGGATGGTAACCTTATATGTGTATCTATTACATATAGATGATAACCTTCCTGATATAGAGAAGATATGATCTGTAAAAGAGAGAAAGTTTTGTTAACGGTAAACACTTGTATGGAAACTGTATATGTCCGTATCAATCTTCACCTTATTCTTCTCCAACAGATTTCGTTACAATGTTCGAGACATACTTTAGCTTTCCAATAACATCTACAAAAAAAAACTTCTAATTACGTTATTAAGAGAAGAAAGAGCACTGGTATTACTGGAATAACATCTACAAAAAAAATATCATCGAAAACTTACAGCAGCTTTCCAAACAAGGGGCTAAGAGAAGAAAGAGCATAGGTATTAGTGCCATAACATCTACAATTGGATTAAAAACAACATAAGCCTCGGGCGATTCGGCGAAGAAAAAACTACTCGAATGAAGGACAGAATTAAGACAGATACAGATCAAACTAAATATATTAAGCATAACAAACATTAGAGTTTGCAATTGTTCCAAAGTCTATCTTGATTTTTTAATGTTGCCAAGAAGTTGTACTATCTCGCGCCATGATTGCTTAAATTTCTATTTATTATTTTATTTTTTTGCTTATATGACTCAGTTACATTGTATGTAATCTATGTCGCATTTCATCAGTTTTTAGAATTATAAGTTTCATTTAGATTCTGAAATCCATGTTTGTACGACTCATTGTTTGTCAAATATGTTGATATGGTATATTTGAAATACATAAATTGCAATTTCAGCTATGTTGATATGATATTTTCATGTTTTTCTTTCTATTCTTCGTTTAAGATAAACTAATAATGTGAATGAGATTGAGGTGGTTGAATTTGGTTGATGACTTTATGTTCTACAACACTGCTAGGTTATCATTTTGTGTCTGATGACAACTTCAGCAAGATGCTTGCATTCTATGAGGCAGTGATTAGTAACTGGGGAGAATTGTGTGAAACGACAAGGTGTAGTATCCGAATCTGTTTAAGGTGGTTGTGAAACGTTTAAGAAGGTTCCAAAGCCTAAACGTGCCCCATGGCTAGGAATGGTACAGGACGCAACCAATCCTTTGTGTCTCTAATATGGAGGAATACTTTTACCATTATCTCTTTTACGTATTTGCGTCAATAAATTTCCCAAACTAGAAACGGTGAAAAATAAGGATAAACGAATCTTTATGACAACAAAAGTTGTATATGATAAATAATTTCAAAGGGACGATGATAGAAAAGAGATCAATTGCTTGGGATTTCTAAGGCATCTTTAGTATCTTTAGTGTGACCTAAGAGTGCTTTAACTTTTATATTAATTAATTTTGAAGTTCTCCCAAAGGTTTGCTTTTATGTTCATTTGGGATGGTCCAGTTCCAGGACCTCTCCTACCAAATTTCTTTCGAGGATGATATAGGGCAAAGACAATGGCAGTCTGTGTATCGGTACAATGGGTATAGTTTGATCAAGATTTTTTTGTAAATGCTTATTATGGTAACCAAGGATTTGATTATCATGGGGCATAACTTTTTTTTTTTTAATTCAACTTTGTATTTTGAAGCATCATAACTGATGCAAGTAAGTGCGTACCAATGAAACTTCAAGAACTCTTTTTACTATGGTTGTGCGTATTAGAAGAACCAAATCCAGTTAGTGGAAATTTTGTGAAGGAGAGAACATAATTTATCCAATTTTAATCACAAAAAACGCACCGATCACTTTCATAGTTAGTGGATGAGATCAGCCAATGATTAATGCAGTCATGTACTACGCTATGGAAAAATCATCAAATGGTCAGTGCAGTCTTCACACAATAGCCATGTACTACGGAAATGAATACCATGATCAAAGCTAACATAACTTCACCCTTTCTTTAGTCTTTTTCTTTGTTGTTAAGTACGTGTTTGAAAATGGATTTTCCATTACCATACGTAGTGCCAGCAGTAATAAAAACAACAATTTTACTTTCAGTATTAATTGCATTTATAATGATACAAGAATGGCGGTTCTTTGGTATTATCAAATGGTCAGTGCAGTCTTCACACAATACTTCTCGTTTTCTATTTATTTATTAAATTCGTGTAAACATGGTGTAAGAATCCCGATTAAATTTGGGACATTGTATCGAATAAATTAGATTTAAAATTAACGGTAAAAAAATGTAAGGGGATTAACTTGCTTTTCAACCAATCATAAGCGAAAGTTTCGTTGACCGATCAATGGAAGAGGAGGTTAACGCAACTCTCGACGTGGAGTGAGAGATGTGGTCAGTGCAGTCTTCACACAATAGCCATGTACTGCGGAAATGAATACCATGATCAAAGCTAACATAACTTCACCATTTCTTTAGTCTATTTCTTTGTTGTTAAGTATGTGTTTGACAATTGCTTTTCCCATACCATACATAGTGCCAGCAGTGATAAAAACAACAATTTTACTTTCAGTATTAATTATATTTATAATGATACAAGAATGGCGGTTCTTTGGTATTATTTAATGGTAGTTCAGTATAGGAAAAATTACAATTGTCTCTCTTCCACTAAAATGATGAGCTGAGCAACAGAATGCATGTTACTGAATGTCCATTGAAAAAATTATACAGTGGTAAGGACTATTATGATCGAGTTTGTTAGATGTATTAAGAAAAAAATGTATTCTTAGTTTTAGGAACATGAAAATGTGTTCTTCAATTACAATGAACTCAATATTTCTTCTTCAATGTGAAATGGGAGGAATTTAAGTCAATCAACTAATGTTGTAACTTCAAGTTTTTGTGTACAAAAATCAACTTCAAACTATATCATAAACTTGCAGGAAAGAGGTCATTGCACATTTTTTAGCGGTTTCAGTGGTACACCGATAATTATAGTTTTCTGCTTTGATCAATTAGTATCACCAAGATCATCGTTTTTTATTTTTTTTTATGAATTTCGTTTTGCTAAATTTGAAGGCAGGATGAAAAAAAGGTTTGCAATTTCTTTTCCTTATTAGAATTTCACTAATGAGTTTAAATTGTATTATTTCTTTTCCTTATTAGAATTTCACTAATGAGTTTAAGGTTTATCATAATTTTAAGCATTAAATATTCTATTGTGGTTGCTACAGATCCAATACAATTTTACAGAATTGAAGACTTTCTACTGACACACAGAAATAACTTATACGATAACTTCAACAGTAAGGGAAGCTCTCCATTGTAAAGAAACTAGAGAATCAAAAATTATACTCTTAGCTATGTGCAGACATGGTCTGTTTGATCTTCATGCATACAATAAGAATATGTAAAGAACAATTGTTGATTTATCTTTTGGCGATGAGAGAGTACAAGCATCACTGGGTAATGTTCCTGTAAAAAATCAGAATTGTCAAAATGATAAATGGTAAGGATTATGGTAGTCCCCAGTAAATCAAGGATAAAATAGGATAACATTTTGTTCGATAATGAAAAGAGAAAGCATCATATATACTCCATAATATTTCCAAATAAAATTGCTTGTGATTATTTCTATTCGATTATAAGTTTTGTATTTATGATGAACCCTACCGCTACTTGAAATTAATAAAATGATGGGTTATCAAGAAGAGGATTATCAGGGTTGTCAAGGGATGCCGAAAACATTGCCAATGACATGTAAAAGCACTCAATTCTGTTGGTTTTAATGGTTCAATTCATGGGTCGACCTTGAATATACGATATGATAGTTTTAGTTAATTAAAACCTAAATCCATTTTGATCGGTCTGTATTGTGAAAAGAAAGATTGAGACCAGTGATTGTTTTTTTTTCCGTCGTGTGAAAGTTTTATCGTCTCTATGGGTTGATTGTCTGGAATGTTATTAATGTGATTGTGTGCATATAAAAGAATAAGAAATTACATAAGTGAATAGATTACTGATAAATCAATTAAATCAGGGACCTAACATAGCTTAATTTTTTTCTCAGCAACCAATGTACCAATTTCAAACAAGAATGCAAACTGGTCCCCTGGAAGAAGGTTGGTCCAAAAATTTCAACAATTTAGTAAACAACCGGATGTGCAAACTCCCCAAGCCCAACAACCCAACTAAAAATTTGAATCGCACGCACAGTCAAGTTTATTATTACAAGTACGTATATAAGAAAAAAGGAACAAAAGAAGGGATAGAATTCATATCGACTTCTAGAAGCGAAAAAGTCTGTAACTTTTTGTGAAGCAAAAATATTTTGCTTCTGATTTCTGTTATGGAGGGTTCTGCTTTTGTATCCAAACGCGTTATGATTGGGCGTTTGGATGTACACTGACAAATAACTTTTCGATTTCTAGAAGTCAGTTTGCTGATATTTTTTTTCAAAATGTCTTCTAGAAGCAAAAAAAGAAAAGAAAAGAAAACTTTTAAGCGAAATAAATTTTTATTACATCTGACTTCTGGTATTCAAACATGTTGTAACAACAATTGAGTTTGTGTGACTTCCAAATCTAACTACAGTAGAACTTATATCGCGTAGGGTTCTTAAAAAGACAAGTGTTGACGTCCTGACGTGAAGCAAATGCTAGAACCTATCTGATGCATACATGATATATATGATCGAGAACAATTATAACACGAATCGAGAAAACAACTAATATATGCATTCAACGTAGATGATGAAAGCACACAGATTGCTTAATAAGAAAATCTTATGATCCTTAACCTTGGTGTATTTCAGGAAAACAAATCTCACGTGAAATCCAGAAATTGGTAAACACATCATAATCCGCTGCTACAAATTTAACGACCAAATGGAGCCGAATACATTAATAGGTGCATCTACGCCATTCAAGATAAGAATAAAAGTATTTAATTAAATGTATATTTAAAATTGTCTTCAATGATGTAAAGTAACTATAGTGTTTATGATAAGCACAATGCAGTCTTTTAAGCAATAATATTTTTTTGCTGAAAAACGGGGCAGACTGCGTAGAAGAAATATTTACTGCAATTAGGGAAATCAATGGTCATTAAATTCAAACTCGAAAAATATCTCACTCTAAAAGCGCATGGCATATTTTATTGTAATAATGCTTTGGAGAAAGCATATCTATTAAAGAAAAACGAACGAGTAAGTACAACTCCTGACAAAGAACAACTCCAGAAAACTATTAAGAACGACCTGGTAAAAAAATGAAAATATGACACAATATAAAGAGACGATGACATGCCAACGTTGATCGAACTGGATGAACATGATGATGATATGGACGAGATTATGGAGAATGATCCTGACATGCCACCGTTGGTTGAGATAAATGAAGAAGGCTATGAAGTGTTTACTTATTAATAGAGATTATAGATGGCATGAGCATTTATTTTTAAGCACACCGCTTTTGAAACATATTAATATTCTCCGACAGTATACTATTTAATGGATTTGAATCTTATAATTAACAGTGCTATCATGGCGTTCCTTTTTGGGACCAGTGTCCATCTTAGATAAGACTTATTAAGTTGTATCATGGAACTACTAACAAGCAGTTCAAACACCACCAACAAACATGTAATACTGACAAGGTCATACGCAAAACTGTACTCAACATAGTACTGTCATATTAATCGACTTCTAAATCTAGACATAAATAAAGGTATCTATGTAGTAACCCTGCATATGCACACTTCTAGCGTCTCACGTTTCTTTTGGTTTTGTTTTAAAAATTGCATTTCACAAATTTGCATGTGATATATATATATCTTCCAAAACTTCTACAGATAAAATCGCTGGACATGACAATTTGTTAATAAAAAAAAGTGTAATTATGTTTAATTGCAAATATTCATAAGAAAATTTAGTAATTGTTTTAAATCCAAAATCTGGGGAGTCAATTTTTTTTTATTATTTTAATATCTGCCTATAAAATTGATACATGAATTTAGATTTATAATACCAAATTTAAATCATTAGATACCTATAGGATATCGGAGTTTCATATCCCTTTAAAAGATCAAACTAATAAAAAACTGTTTCAAAAATAATCTAATGCATTTGACCACGAGCGCGGGGCGAAGCCCTGCCACTCTAAATTAGATGATCCCACAGGTCCGGTGCGTAGCACGGGTTACATACTAGTGAGTGTTAAAAAGTATTAAGAATTATTTGAAACCCCTGATTCTTATTGGTCGGGGGCCAGGATCTCTAGAATTCGAGCTTTTGGCCTAACTTTCAATGTGAGGCCAGCATTTCGGTCTCAAATTATATATACAATGTTTGCTAGTAGTGGTAACTAGGGCGATGATCATCCACTATATTTCCCCTGTGAAATTCTTTCTTTGTTTCACACCCATATGTTTGAATTTTGCTTCGAAAAAAAAAGTGTTTGAATATTTATATAATGTCTGTAATCTGTATATGGTTTGAGGCTGGCTCGCAGTGATTCTGCATTCAAATAAAGCAATCTCACACTCCTTATACAGCACTTCTCCTGCTACTCCAGACAATTCTCGTCGGGTCTTGACTCCTTATACCGCACTTCTCACACTCTAAGTCTGCGTTAGTCCTTCGCTAGAAATTCATGGGGTGTGGTGCTACTGGTAGAAGCTGCATTGATCCTTTAGTTGTTGAAACCCACGGCTTTGGAAAAGGGCTTAAGAGCCTTGCAAGACAATCTGAAACAATCACTATGACTTGGCAAATCTTTCTTTGTTAGAATAACGAGCTGAATCCCAATTCTGACATAAATTCAAATCAAGCCCTCACTCAATCTCCAGTAGGAAAGAGTTGGTTTCCGGCAAAGACTTTAAACATAATAGAATCTGAAAGTTGGTGTAAGAAGAGCATGCAAATTCAACTGCAGTAGCAAGATTGAAAGACAAAATGGTATTGAACTTATTTTCAGGATGCTCAGAAATGAAACTGAAGATATCATCCTTACAGGTAAAAATTGATTCCTTAATCTTTTCCCATAATGGCCCAATACAGGGGTTGTTTGCAGAACGGACAAATTAACATACAGACCTAATTATTAGTAAAAGCGAAAGGAAATTCCAACTGAGGGTCTAGGAATGGCGGTTTGGAAGCTTTTGCACAGTCCCGGTCCTGCAATTCTTTACATCAACTGAAAGTTGAGACAAGGAATATTATGCTTCTGCTTTTATATAAATTATAGAAAGTCAGGCTGGCCGGTGGAGGTTAGACAACGATGCCACATCCGGCTGTTTGGATCTACAAATCTTGGAGATGTGATTACTTCTGGAATTGGAAGGTTAACATAGTGGGTGTTGCATATTCCAACTGTAATACCACTGTAACCCGCAAACGCACCATGGACCTACAAAGTTACAACAGTTTTGGGAAGCATGAGTATTAATATCTAAGTAGGAATATTTGTTGCAGAGTTTTAGGACTTGGAGATTCCTAACAGCATCACAAAATAAAAAACCAGGAGTAAGGTGAATCTATACTGCATTCTGGCCAAGAACAGTGCAAAGAATAGCATCAGAGGCATTTGCTCGACACGCTCGGATCATATATGTCGGATCAATGTATTTGACATCTACTGGAACATCTACTCCCTTGAAGTGTTTTTTAATCTGTTGACAACAGGAAGCTTACTGTTACAAACAAATGATAAACACCAGCTTCTGGCAAGCAAAGAAAAATCTGAAGTTTCACAAATGCTATGAGGATATTTAACCTGTTGTTGGATATGAACTCCAATATCTCCTAAAACCACATACCCTGATGCATCTGTTGCACCTGACTTTTGCAACAAATCCTGAGTTTCACCAATTATGAAATGTCATAAGTACTGTTAAAATTGCTATGTCAAGAAGCAACTAATCACCAGAACATTAACCACACAGATTTTCTTGTGAAAATAGATATTTAGGTAAGTTTGTAAGTTCAACAAGTATACAATTAAAGGGAGTAGATTGGTCATTTTCCTTATTAACTAATGATATATATTTTTTCGTTGAATATTTAAAGAATTTGCCAAACCTAATCTGCAAGAAGAAAAATACAGGTAACACTTACTTGCCCAGCTCCTTCAGCTACACAAACGACAGCTGAACCTTTTGTCTGTATTAGATGTTCCAAATGACGTAATACACCATAAGGTCCTTCCAAACTAAAGGGTACCTGCAATTCGATTGTGAAGGTGTTCACTGATAATAGTAAGAGAAACAAAATGCTGAAATAGTGTACAATAGAGAAGAGTAATTGGACATTATCGAAGTATGCACCTCAGGTATCAAACAGATATCGATCTGGCCACTAGACAGCGATGCATGCATAGCTATGAAACCACTGCTTCTTCCCATTAATTTTACCAAGCCGACACCATGATATGCGCTACGAGCCTAAGTGAGTTTCAAAAAACCAAGTTAGCATGGTAGAACTTAGATGTACATTCCAACATCAAAGTGTGAAAGCCAATCTCGGTTTCTCGTTTGTAGTGTCTATCCAGAACTCTCAGTGTATTATGATAACGAAAAAACACGGGCTTACCTCAATATATGCAGAGTTGATTGCTCGCTGAGCCTCTTCTACAGCAGTATCAAATCCAAAGGTTTTATCCATCAGAAGTATATCATTATCAATTGTTTTTGGAACACAAACAACTGAGACCTTGAGTTTTCTCTTGCGGCACTGTGTATAAAGAAAGTATCACAAGTCATTTAAGGACGCCATGATAATAACAAGTAAATGATTTCAACAAGAACAGGTTATCAGAATGGATGGAAAGAAGAGCAAAACAAGTGAAAATATAATCTTAAGTTTGTAAATTTGTATTGACGATTAAAAGTAGGCCATCAAATTTGTGAAATGTGAACCTCTAAGAGTAAGAACAGATCTGAATAAAAGTCAAACAAAGCTAATTATCTGTACACAGTTATCAATTCATTACCAAAGAACATAGGGAAAAAGCGACAGTGAGAGATGGTGCATGTTAGCAAACTTTAAGTTCATTACCAACAGCTAAAGCCAAATAACTAGGAAACGAGAGTCAAAATTTGATGTGAACAGCAATCCCTATTATGCAAATTGACCAGTTAGCGCTAATGAGTTAACTGTAGCGAGTCTTACGGGTGTAGGGTTGTTGTAATCATATAGTAATAGGAGCAGAGCGTAATGATTGTCTTTGCATCAGCTTTCGGCCGTTTTTGACATGCAAGCAGTGTTTTTGTAGTAAGATTTGTCAGGTGAAAGATTCTGTCTTACACCGATACGAGATTATAGATCAGGGGTTTAGATGAAACTAAACTCTTTAGGTCTTTCTAGATAAATCTTTCCCAGTCCTGTAAATTTCTTTGTCAAATAATACTCAAGTTGATAAACTGTGTTTTAGTTTGCATCTGAGTAGTAGATCAAATACCTCTTTGTGTATAGCATTCGCTCCAGCATGAGTACCGTTCCCGCCGAGTATGAAAATCATATCAATTCTCCTGGCCTGAAATCACTTAGTTAACTACCGAGAAACTACTAGCAAAACATGATACAATCCAGAGAGAGCAATATTACATCAATGACAAAAATTACAAGGGAAGTCAAGCAACTGTTCCTAACCTGTATGCTGTCTACAATGTCACTGGTACTACCACCCCCACGAGAAACACCAAGTAAACTTCCACCAGCAAGATTAATGTTTTGAACCACTTCTCTGGAAAGCTGTGAATTGCAATTTACAGTCAATGCTACACATATGACAGTATCAGAAACATGATCTCATCTATTGTATGCAATGTTTAAAAACGCGAAGCGCTCTCCTGTTGAAGCGCTATCGAAGCGTTGCCTCGCGAAATATATAAATGAACACAACTTTAAAATCTACTCCTGTATGAAACTTTCATATAAAAAAGAAAAACCTATATGAAACTAAGAATTTGTCAACATAATAAAGTGAACAATTGAACTAACTAACTAGCTTTTTCTTATTTTAGGTTTTAGAATCAAAACGTCTGAGACTTTTATTTTTGGGTTTTAAAGCCCCAAAAAATGCTCCTGCTGCAGACATAAATTTGAGGCGCCCGCTTCAGGGCATTATTCATCTGAAGCGCAAAAAAAACGAGCCTCATATCGGTTTTTTAAAACCATAATTGTATGTTAATAAGCAGGAAATTCTACTAACCGGCATTTCTTGTAAACCATTATTGAAAAATCCTCGGTAGCCATATGGGATCCCAACAATGTTTTTAACCCCGTAGATTTCAAGGGTAACAACTATCTGCGAAAGATGACTGGCATAAGAAATTTGTGGAGATAACAATTTGCCGTTGTTAAGTAAGACAAATCTTATGCTCTGAACTCAGGAGTCAGGAGGAGACAAATTAGAGAGGAAAAAGTTCAATCTGATCAAACATATATTATTTACACTTGACTTACGACCTGTATTTACTAGTCTGAATAAAAAGCTCGCTGACCTGTCTAATAACATCATTGAGACCAGGACACAACCCTCCGCAAGTGACAATTCCAGCCTTTACGCTGTCAGGTTGAAAGTATATCTTATCACGTGGCCCGGCACGATGCACCCTACGTAGAAGATCAATATAAAAAGCTCGGCAGATAGCGGAAAAGTCAAACCCAAACCAAGAAACAGAACAGGCATTTGCACAACACCAGATATTGATTCGACTAAATTTATAAGATGCACACATGCTGAACTTTAATTACTTCAAGTGGAAGCCAATAGAGAAGAATCTTAAATTACCATTGTTCTATCCAGCTGCAATTAGGATCAATGCATTCAGCTCCAGCAGAGGTTGGCGACGAGTACTTGATAACCTGGTAATTTAATTTTAATATATCATCATACACCATATACTAAATACCCTATGGTACTTCCAAAAGAAATAAGTACGACATAAGCAAACTTGATATCCAATGAAAGAAAGGTATTACTCCACTAATCAGAGCCATGATACAGTAATAGAAAAGTACACAATTTCATGCCATAATTCAGAATTGGGTCCAGTTAAGATGTGTAACATAGTATAGTTATTTTGCTACTCTTGTCATCACAAAGCTCAAGCAAAGAAACTATATGGGAAATCAAAGGCAGAAGACATCTAATTTTGTTAATCCTCTTCTCTAACTATGTTTTAAGTTTAAAAAGAACTTGTGATTGTAATATGGCAGCTCACAACTTATCCTAACAGGCAAAAACTAATCAACTTCATATGATTTTGGAAGCCTGACTCAATCTAGCAGCTTTAACCCATGATTGAAGTAGATTTAGTTTTGAGCTACATATGCCATCCTTTTCTTATACAGTATAAAAAAAATGGCTCACATTAACAAAACATACCTTTAAAAGTGCCCTATCATCTTCATTTACATAACCGTTTTTCCTTTCCTCAGGCATACTGGCACCATCCACTAATTTTGGACCTCTATTATAGCAGCACATTGTAAGAACATTAAACATAGAAAAGCAATTCACCACAAAATAACCATAATATAAAAACGAAATGAAAAGCACAAAACAAGCAATCACCTATTTTTCAAAGAAAAAGTAGTTGGAATTGGCTTCATATCAAAAACATCTCTAAGATGCGGCAAATTAAACCTTTCCCCAAACTCATCTTGATACTGTTTAATCCAATTCGGATCAGTAAAATCAATATCACGATTTTCAGAAACAGCTCTAATAACCAAACACCTTTGCCTTGTATTACTCCGCCGCGATTTCCAAATATTTACATTATTCAAACTGAACAATGAAGCTGGTGTGTTTCCCTTTAAATCCCAACCATGTTGCCCCGAATTTATCGAACTAGTAACATTTGGTGTAGATGAAACTAAGGCCATCACCACAATGGCCTAAAAAAATTACATAGAAATAAAAATCAGTCTGATTCAATTCTATTAGAGATCTCTAATTAGTTCTAAAATCCAAGAATAAGAATTGAAAGTGTCATATTACCTGGAGAAATCAACAGATTAAGATGATCAAGATCAGATCTTCAAAGAGAGAATAAGCTAATAAGTTGTCTTCTAATTCCAGTAATTTGGGTAAGCTTTAAAATTCTTCTTTGGAGCCGGCTGTCTGTCTGTCTCTCTTTAAACCTGTCTTCTTCTACAGTTCCACTTCTTGAACTGAGAAAGGAAAAACCAACTTCTTTTTCGATATATGACTTTTGGCTTTTACAAAGAGTTTTTTATTTTTTGATAAAGTCAGAAAGTAATGTGGAAATAACCAGGGAATATAGTCTGAGATGCGGACTAATAAAGGTTCGTTATTTTACGTGATGGAATATTACTATATTAGAAATTGAACTTGGTTATATCATGAAACGACAAATAACGAAGAGTTGCATCTGATGATGGTGAAGCAGTAGAAGTATACTGTCATGTTTGGTATCATCGAACTACAGCACAGAAGAAACCTTATGTACACGTATTACGTTTTTGACCTTTGACTTTCATGCTATTCGTTCGTCTTCTGTTTGTTTCGGGCGCGTGCTCCTAACGTTAGTGTAGCCTTCTGCTAGTTTCTCTTTTTAAAGAACGGTCACCTAGCTCAGCTAGTCATCGTCGTTTTCCAAAATTTCATGCGTTCCAAGAGGTTCCAGGTTCGAGCCTCCAATTGCGTAATATTGCAGAGATTAATATGAAAGTTTGAGCTAGTTTGCACCTCTTATGACACAATCTCAGCCCCCATCCGTTTCGGCTCCTTTGACTAGGTTACTCATGAGACTCGCTGGTAGGCTAGCACAACAACCTGTTCAATTGATGTAGTAGAATGTCGTTGGAACTTAGCTTGTTACGCTTCCAACTAGTTTCATGCAATAATCGTTATCCTATTATAAAAATTATATTAATTGATATTTTTATTTTATTTTGATAAAGAGTATTACATTAACTAGTTGGAAGCCTAACAAGCTCCAAGAACGTACTACTACATTAATTGAACAGAATTAATTAAATAAAGAGTATTATATTAGATAAAGAGTATTATATTTTTATTTTATTTTAGTTAGAGTATCATTTTTTTTTATATTTTTATTTTTTTAAAAAGAACAGTCTTATTACACAGAGTTCGTTGGTAATCTCGCTACCGACAACGTACTACTACATTAAGAACATGTTGCCGTGATAGCCTACCAGCGAGCCTCATGGGTAACCTAGCCAAAGGAGCTGAAGCGGATGGGGGCTGAGATTGTGTCACAAGGGGGCAAACTGGAATAAGCCAAACTGGAGGAACAGACCAGTACATAGAAGAATTGTTCAGCTTTGCCCATTGAGCAAGCTCATGTGCAATAGGATTACAATAACGAGGTTGAAAGGAAAAAAATGCAAGCTACTAAACTAGAAGAAAAAAGGAGAATGTCCTTCACTAGTGGAAAATGAGTTTTTAACCACTTCCCGGGCCCAAGTAAAACTACTGCTGCTGGGCTGTAGTTTGGCATAGTGCCGTGACTCACAGTTGTTTTATTGGGAAACCTGTTTCTGTCACAGTGGTTTTATAGAAGGGTATTTTTGTAAAAAAACGGATCTTCAGAACCACTGTAAGGGTTAGAGTTTTCTACAGAAAGAAACTATGAGAAACATATACCTAACCTTATCTCGTCTGCAGCCTCTTCCTTCACTCTCTCTCTCAACTCGCTCTCTGATTTTTTCTGTATCATAACAACTAGTTGCTTGTGAATCAAAACTTTTAGTATTAGGTTTTTCCTCCTCTTTTTCAACATCATCTCTTGAAGGTTTGTTCTGAATCGATGAAAAAGAGGCGATAAAGATTATCAACAACAATTAACTGAATCAAAAGATAAGTATCATCTTTAATTATTTTTTTTAGTTCAATCGATTAACTTATCAATCTCGAATTGAAATTTCAGAAAAAAAATTTCTATGTTAGTAAACCTAAAAGCTTGGATTTCATCTCACTCCTCTTATCTGATTCTTATCAGTTTGTGCATTTGTTGATACTTTAAGTTTATTTGTTTGTTTTCTTAGTTTCGTTTTATTGATTGTGTGTATTCTATTTTTATTCAGGCACCATAAGAGTAGAAGGCTCCACTACATCTTCCAATCCAGCTAAATCTGGTGGTGGTAAACAAAAGAAGAAGATCAGTTCATGATTAAATCTATATTGGGTTCTTCTTTTATGTTGAATTTAAGTTTTTTACTTTATAATAAGTTGTCTTGTCTTGTGATTTGGACAGAATTGAAGCAAAGGAAACCAAAAGGAGAAGGTTAACAACGTGATTTTGTGGGATCAAGCTAGGGTTTAATCTGTGGTTTTCTTTGTAAGATCATTACTTTAGCTGGTTTAGTAAATATGATGTCTTTTATGTTTGATAAATATGGGTTTTGTTACTATGTTACTAGATTAGGGTTCCTGTTTTGGAACTGTATGTTGTTACAGTTTTGATAAAAATGGGGTTTTTGAGTTGCATTAGTTTTTCTTAGTGTTGCATCAGTTATAACAATCTTTTAGTTCACCGCTTTCCTGTTGTTTCGTGGTTGAGAAATTCACCATTTTTCATATGTTTTCTGATTGGTAGGAAGTTGAAGAGAAAAAGATCGTATGAATGGCCGACCTCTGTGAGTCTCCAAGCTAATCCAAATAGAAATAAAGTGTGATTTCGATGCGTTTTCTTGTTACAATTTTGAAAATTTGTTGATACAGGACATCGATTTGGCAAAGTATGCATTGGCATTAACGGGTCATTTAGATTGGCGAAAAGCTCATGCTTTTGAACATTCCATGGGTAAGTAAAGCCTTTTCCATCCTATTTCAGCTTGCTAGCTTGATTTTTGGGCGTCTAATATTAGGGATTCTTCTTAAACTTGTCTCGTTGTATGTTTTCATCAAGGTCCATGATAGAGTATTTGAGGTATGCTTGGTATATTCTCATAAGTTTTTTCTTTCGTCAGTCCATAGGTTTTGCCCATGTTTTCTGACTTACTCCCATTGGAGTGTAGGCAAATGGCTTACTAATTGGGATGGAAGATGTACGTGTACCACAAGAGAAGCAAGCCAAGTGTCTGTCGTCATTGCTTATCCCTCTATGCAATCAGGTAGGGGATGAATCCTTTCTTGAGGCAAGTTATTAGATGGGAAGGGGAAGATATTTCTGTTAGTTGGAAAATTTTCTTTCCTATTCAGGTCCGTAAGCTGCTTTTAAATGCCAATGTGCAAAATCAGGAAGAATCTTATGCTAAAATTGCCAATATACAACAATTAATCATGGCAATTAATGCACTGAGCAAGGTATTTTTGTTGAGTCCACTAACTTGTATACTCTCGGTTTATTTTTGTTAGCTCCACTCCACGTCATGTTTGTTCTCTTTACTTTATATAATGTTTCTCACCCAAGATAAATTTGGTTTCTTTAGGGAGACTAGCAGTGGCAAGACGTTCGCTGAAGCCCTAAAGGAATGGGGGATCCTCTGTAACTCACCATTATTGGAGACTTTGATTCTTCTCTTCCAATTATCAGTATTTACTTTATTAGGAAATTGATCCTAAAATATAGTTGTTTTGTGCACCAACGTCTGCGTGAACATTTCCTGATGTGAGGTCTTATGTGTCACCATAAGATTAAGCTAATGTGGACTTGCATTTCCTTGTACTACTATTTTCGTATCTAACATGTTGCTGTTGCGTTAGTTTGGTGACATGTCTGAATTTTTACTCCGGTTTTTGTTTGTGGCAGACTTTGGATGTTCTCCTTCAAATTCTTGTGGTGTTTCCTAAGGTTGATGCTCTACAGAGTAAGGTAATACACTATCTTTAGCTGAGCTTAAATAATAGGATCAAACTCAAAATAGAAAATTGAAGGGAAAGAATTATCCGTGTAGCATGATTTTTGGATCAAAATGAAAAAAGAACTTGTAGTCCGGATTGTAACCCTGAGTTTGAGCCAGGCTTCCTGTTCTGTTTAGGAAGCTTTTACATGGTACTGATTTCGGTAATATGCAGGTCATGTCATTTATTCACCGGATGGTAGAGGTTTTAGGAGGAGCTGTCTTTCCCTTCGCTGCGATGGTATGACCTTTAGCTTGTAATGTTCGCAGCTAGTCCTTTATCTTGTCAAAAGTTATTTTCTGTAGAAAGATGTAGTGACACGTTGCATTGCGGCACAACCCTCTAGTTTAGTTTGGTAAATGAGCAATGTCACCCTGAGTGAATATTTATTATTATCCATGTTGTCGTGGCAGAGGATACTGTTAATACTGAAATTATTTTGCTTCTGCAGATTGGAAGCCGAATGCTATCCATTGCACTCTGTTTTTGGAAAGCAAAGACTCCTAAACGAAGGGAATCCATTGATTTGGGAATTCCCTACATGGAGGTAGGTGAACATCGTTATTTAAGTTCACAATTTTAACAAGATATGTTTGTTGTAAAATTTCTGAACAAGTTCAAACATGACTTATACTTCAAAACATAAGAAGACTATATGGGACAAGTCATCGACCAATAGTTTTTATTCCAAGTAATTATTTAAAAATGTTGAATTACAATGTATGTTGAGACTCTCAATTGTAGCTAACCGAAATGGTAATCATCATTACTGGTTTATTTGGATTATTAGTTACCTGGTGTGGTGCCAGATCTGCAGAAATGGTAGAGTCTCTTCGCTATATGCCCAAGGTAAGCTTGATCCTTCACCCTAACTTGAGCGTACCCTGGTATTCTTCAATTTTTTGTTCAGTAGATTTTAGCTTTCGTGAATTGCTTAAAGTGTCCTTGTGCTTGGTTTTACAAAGAAGATTCATTTATCACTCGTTTTAGTGTTCGAATGTAAACTCCATTTCCTCTTTTAGTGTCTGTAAGTTCTTTTCCAGCTTGTCCTCTTTAATTGAAGACTAAACTATGTTGTTCAACATTATTGGGGATGGACTTAGTTTTTTTCCCAAGTACCTAAGCATACGTTTACTGTCAAAATACTTACTTACAATTAAATACTTACTCCATCGTTAATCTTTCTTTAATTTGTACATTTAAAAGATTTACTGACAGTTTCCTGCTTATATTATCGTTTCATAGGACAGAACTGCTCATTTGATGGTATTATCTTGCATACGTTCGATCTCACAGTTTTGAGCACTTGTGTCAATTTTGCAAATGAGAAACTGCAACAACATTTCAATCAGGTACCTTATCCAGAGAAGTTTGGCTTAATCATTGATTGCATATGGTTCATACCTTTTTTTTAATTTTTAATGTTCAATGTATTTTCACTACACTTTAAAATGGAGCAGGAATAAGACACAGTTGTCAATTTTTCGAAAGTTCTCATATTTTCTTCACAGATTGAATTGTTTATGTATAAGTATTATGTTGTTATTGTTTTGAATTCATTTTGTTTGAATTTTTTGCAGGTGGAATTAAAGTTTGATCATATAAATGGTAATGGATGCAACTATGGAACTCCCTACGAGTGTCAACTGGCAAGTATGGTGAGTAAGGATCTCAATTGGTGAAGTTTTAGGATTTTCTCCTAAGACTTCTATCAAATCTCAATTTCTTCATGAGTTATGGACGGAATGTTGTACATATGCAAAGTAGTTGCAGTTCATATGTTTTCTTTAAATTATAATTTGAGTGGATACATGTATGTGTAGTTGTAGGCAATGCTGGTCTCTAATATATTCCTCATCTATTATCTATTTTTTACTGTTAATTGTTGTAGTCTTGATTTTTTTTTTGTGTATGCAGCTTAGGGCTGGAGTGATGGACCTGATTTGAGCCGGTTTGTCAGAAGATGAAGATATAGATGGGGAAGTCTTACCTTCAACTTAGTGTTGAAACTTCATGGTTGTAAATCGTGTAACATGAATATTGGTTAAGGTCTTCCAATTTAGTATTAGAAGTTTTCCGGACTTGGAACTCGAAGTATTTTAGATAGGTGAAATTGTAAACTGTGTACACTTTTCTATACAAATTTAGTTTTGATCCTCTTTCTTTTATGGATTAATAAAAATATATTCGTTATAAACTGGTTTTATTTATTATCTATTTAATTTTATTAAATTCAATTTGGAGTCATTATTAATGATTCAGCTTTGGATTCAGCTGAACCAATAATGATTTTATTTTATTAAATATCATCAAATAAAAAGTACTGTGTCTATCAGTCTCTACCGGGATACTGTCAATGTAAGTCGTTTTTTTTAAAGAATTCAACCTTCGCCAGCCACAGTCGTTTCGGGAAAAACCACTCCCAGATTCCAACTGATGAACACAGTCGTTTTTAGAGATAGTCTTGGCAGTGGTTTAACTTCCATTTTCCACTAGTGCTTAATGATAGCATCCGTTCTTGAATCACCATCGATGAGACTTTTAGCATCACTCTCAATCATGATATGAGTGAATTTTTCCTCCATAACTTTCTTCAGAACTGCCCATATAGCTCTGGCTTCAGCTTCTTCTGCAGACTTTATTTCAAAAACCATGGAGGCACAAAAGGAAGCCTTTCTAGCAAAATCCCGCATCACATATCCTGCACAATTAGCTCCAGTGATATCATCATAGGCTCCATCAGTATTACACTTAATCCAACCAAAAGAGGGGACATTCATTTGTCACACAGACTAACAGGAGTAGTAGGAGAAACAATTAAACAAGATTTCCTGGTCAAAAGCATAGCTCTAGCTCTAGCTAAGACTGCTAAGTGGGTTTCTTTAAGGTTTTGGAAAACAAGGTTATTTCTACTACTCCAAGTAGACCATAGGACAGCAACAAAGAGACATTGATCTTCATCAGGAAGTTTAGTCACAGGGTCTGTAAGCCAAAAATTCAACCAGTCAATGAAAGACTTGTTTTGAAAGACCTGAATGTTGACACAAAGAGAGCTGAGAAACCAAACCCTACTAGCAAAGGGGCAGAGAACTAATGCATGCATAACAGACTCATAAGGATCAATACACCTAGAACAATCAACACTATGCATGGGAATTCTTGTATGTAAAATAGTTCTGGCAGGTAGGAACCCTGAATTTCCAAATGCGCTTCCAAAGATTGATGCATGGGGAGGGCCTAAGGACTCTAATTCCCATGTAAGTAGACTTAAAGGAGAATCTACCATTCTTTGAAAGTTCCCAAGCCCTCCTCTGGCTTAAGCTAATAGTGAACAGAGGCATTATCAAACTGAGTATTTAGTATATTAACATTTGAAGTTCTGGTCTGATTATTAATGAAGTAAGAGACTTTGACATTGGGATCAGGAGGGACTAGGGGGTTAGGTGTAGCAGAGCCCAAATCTGGGATCCATTTGTCACACCAGGGGTCAATAAATTAACCATCCCCTACAATCCAAGAGATAAAGGGTTTGATCAACTCCTTAATAACATGCATGCACTTCCAAGACCAAGAGCACTTACTAGTGCACTTGGCATTCAGGAAATCAGTTCTAGGAAAGTAATTATCTTTAAGAACAGTAGCTAACATACAATTAGGATTTTCAATAATTCTCCAAGCATTTCTGGCTAGCATGGCCAAGTTATTTAGCTCAGCTTTCCTAAACCCCATACCACCTTCAGATTATGGGGAGCACAGGATATCCCAACCCAAAAGATGTATTTTTCTATCTTTTGGGTCAAGAGTTTCTCCCCACCAAAATTTACAGAGATGAGAATCCATTTGTATACAAAGGTGTTTGGGGATAAGGAAAGCTCCCATTTGAAATAAGGGAATATCTTGGCCAATATGTTTGACTGGAGTAGTTCTAGCAGCTTGGGACAGAAGCTTATGAAGCCAAATGGATATTATGTCATCAATAGCTTGGAGGATACCCATGTGGGTTTGAATTTTGAAGCTTGAAACACAGTAGGGGTACCAAGATACTTTTCTCCTAAATCCCTATTTTGGATATCCAGGATATTAGCAAGTTGAGCCTTTCTATATTCAGGTATTTTCCTACTAAAGATAATCCCAGGTTTATCAAAGTTTATTTCGTGACCAGAAGCCAAACAGTATTTTTTGAAGATAATCTTTGATAGTCTGAAAGTCTTTAACAATAGCTTTAGAGAAAATGATGGAATCACCAGCAAACAAAAGATGTGTCATAGCAGGAGCATCTTTACACACTTTTATGCCTTCAACCAAACCTTTAGAAGAGAGGGTATCAATGTAAGAAGATAGAGCCTCTGAGCAAATAATATAAAGATAAGGGGATAGAGGGTCTACCTGCCTTAGTCCTCTTTCTGGTTTAAAGAAACCAGTTGGACTCCCATTGAGGAGGACCGAGTAAGAAACAAAGGAGAAACACTGGTTAATAAGTTTTATCCAGTGATCAGACAGCCCCATTTTTTTTTAAAACATTCTCAAGAAAAGACCATTCCAGCTTATCATAAGCTTTGGACATGTCAGGCTTGATGGCAGCAATGCCTTCAGCTTTATCATTGTGGTTTACAACATATATGGCTTCATTAGCTAGAAGAATATTATCAGAAATACTCCTCTTATGCATGAAGGCACTTTGGTTTTGGGAGATAATGTTATTCATAAAAGGCTTCAGTCTATTAGCTAAAGTCTTAGAAAGAATTTTATAAATGAAATTACACAGGCCAATAGGTCTATACTGAGAAACCAACTCAGCCAGAGGCACTTTGGGGATGAGAGCAATATTAGTATGGTTAAATACTTTAGCTATGTGACCAATTCTGAAACATGTTTGTGTCATATCAATGACAGCCTCCCCAACAATGTCCTAGTGCTTTTGATAAAAGAGACCAGTAAAGCCATCAGGCGTTAGAGATTTTTCCCCTCCCATTTGAAAAACAACATTCTTAATCTCCTCTGGGGAAAGAGGAGAATTTAGGTGGCATTATCAGTTTCAGAGAACTTGACAGGGAGGTCTTGAAGAATCTCATCTTGGAATTTTTGTGGATGAGAAGAGTAAAGAGTTTTGAAATAATCTATAAAGGAATTGCCAATACTATTTCTACCAGTTGGAATAGTATTAGAAGAATCCTTAATCCAACTAATGTCATTTCTGTTTCTTCTAAAGAGAGTAACTATATGGAAATAGGGCGAATTTCTATCACCTTCCATAAACTAGACCTCTCTAGACTTGTCTTTCCAATAGAGTTCCTCTAGATTATATAGGTACTCTAATCTGGCTCTAAGTCTAGCTATAGAGCTAGAATTAGTAGGGTTGGAAGTTTGTATATCAACTAATTCTCCCCTAGTGGTAGATATATTGGTTTGAATATTACCAAAAGAGGATATTCCAATCTCTAAGACCTTTCTTGGTACTCAGGAGTTTAGCTTTGAGTTTATAAGCAGGGGATCCTACTACATTGACATACCAAGAATTAGCCATAATGTCTCTACAAGTAGGATCCTCAGTCCACATAGCCATGAAATGGAAAGGTCTAGGCATATAAATTTCCTCAAAGTTAAAGCCTATATGCATGGGACAATGATCAGAGGAGTCTCTAGGTAGATTATTGATATAAAGTTTAGGAAATAAGGTTTCAGCAAATTGATTAATTAGACATCTGTCCAATCTTTCAAGAATAAGATCTGGACCTTATTGAATATTGGACCAAGTAAACCTAGGGCCAGAAAAACCAGGATCATGCAAGTTAAACACAGAGCAGAAATGTCTAAGGTATTCAAAAACAAAATCATCAACTTCTAGGCCACTATTTTTATCCTCAGTACCTAAAAGAGTATTAAAGTCTCCTACAAAGAAAAATGGGTCATCTTGTTGTATTGGGGGTAGCTGGCATTGATTTTCCCAAAAGGCCTGCCTTAGACTACTATTAGGTTCACCATATATGAAGTGTATGTGACAAAATTTAGAATGAATGATGTCAGTAGATGTGACATAGATGCCCCTCAAGATGGATGAAACAATATTCAGGTGTATCTCTTTTTTCCAAGCAAGCACAAGACCACTACTCCTCCCAATACTTGGGACATTAAAAGTGCAAGGAAAGCCATGTTTCTTAATCTTCTAGCAGCAAAATCTTTGTTCATTTTCGTTTCCGACAGAAAAACAATGTCAGGATTTATGTTTCTACATAGCAGACTAAGTTCTTTATTGGCAGTTTTCTTTCCAAATCCTCTAATGTTCCAGCAAACCAAGTTAACATTGTTGACAGGGAAATGATTGATAGGACTAGACGCATTAAGATTATCAAGAATAGGGGGAGAAGGATTTGAGTTTACCTGAGTGGTAGGAGCAGAACCATCACCAAGTTGAGAATTGCTAGATCCATCCATTTGAGAAATATATTGAGTAGAACCGAGACTCAAAGTAGCAGCATTGTGAAGAGAATTATTGCAGACACCATTGTTACTTGGGGATTCGTCGACAGGAACATTATAACTACCATAAGGATCAAGCAGAGAATGGGTATTGAGGGTACAGTTGGATGAATTGATAGTAGGTAGATTTCCCAATTTAGTGATAGGAGGACAAAGTTGAGCATAATCTGGTTCAGATACTTCATGTTGTTCAGGAATAACCACCATGCTAGCTAATGTTGCAGAACTAGCTCTTGTACGTTTACTCAAATCATCTCTTGGGTTAATCTTCTTTTTCAGGTTAGATAAGGCATCATGCTCAGCAGCTGCGGAAATAACTTCTTCTCTAGTGATAGTGGGAGTCTGAGTTGGCACGACAGCTGTTTTGAATCTTCTTGAAGAGTTGGAGGTACGAATAGGACCACAATTCACCGATTCAGGGATCGGGACAGAGGCTTCAACAGTAACATTTTGAGTTGTAACTAGTTTGAAAATAACTGGAAGACCGTTGTTCATTCTAATTGAGTTATGTTGAATCGGGCCAACATCAAAGATTTTTATAGCAGTAGATCGATTGACAAATGGACCCATCTGAAGATTACTCATTAATCCTTTTTGAATAGTTTTCTCATAATGATGAACATTCTCGTTAGCTTTACCTCTATCAATTTCAGGGACAACAAATGATTCATCTTGAGTATCTGGAACCATATCACTTTGAGGCATAATAATATCTTTTGGTTGATTAGAAGAAGTAGAATCTGGTTGTTCTGCTGCTTTTGGTGGCATCATAAGCTTGGATACAGCTGAGAGAGAGTATTTGTTGTTTGAAGAAGCTGCTTCCTTAATAGCCTTCTGTTTGAGTTTCCAAGAGGGACAGTTAGCATCCTTATGATCTAGCACTCGACAGGAAGTACAAAAGTATCTTGGAACCTTGACACATCTACATTCAATCAAGAATGGTTGAGTTCTTCCGCTGGTGAATAAGGGGATGCCAGAAGGGAGAGCCTTTTGAACTGGAACTCTAACACAGACTTTAACATTCTTCTTCAGAGGGTGATTGCCAAATGGGTTTTGAGCTTCAATTAATTCTCCCATCTTGCAGGTGAGTTTCTGGAGATATTCAAACTCAGTGCGTTCCTTTGGGATGTTGCATAAGATAAACTACATGAGTTCTTTAGTGAAAGAAACTTGATAGTTTGCAGGCCATCCAGTTTGAGGGACTACTTTGAGGACTATTAAGTAACCACGAACAAACCAAGGTCTTTGAGAGTTAACTCTATTGAAATCATCTTCTGCTAAAAACCTTATAAGCACTCTATTCCTTATTCCACTGAAGGTTGTGAAAGTTGGTGTTTGAGCAAGGGGTCATTGATTACAGATGTAATAACAGATAGAAGAGGTGGGAACAAGGGTTTCACATCAGAGATTACCAACTATACACCATTTCCAATTGTTATCAGATTCATCTAAGATGACTGTTTTGTCAATGAAAACAGGTTCAAAGAGAGATGATGGCAGAGTTAATTTTTCTTCCATTTGGATAGTAAGGTGTTGAACATCCAAGTTTGGAATAAGAGTAATATCAGGTGATCCAGAGCTATCCATGTGGTACTTAAATTGAATGATAATAGAGATAAAGATTGAAGAAGTTGGAGTAAAATATATTATATGAAGGTGGATAGAAAGGAATCTGATAGTGGTGTAGTTATGATAGAACTAGCAGACTGATATGATGTAGAGGTGAGAGCAAAAGGTATCTTTAAGAGGGTTCTGGGATTGTTGATCAGGAACTGAAAGATGTTCAGAGGAAGACTGGTGAAACATTTTTAGTATTTTTTTGTTCTTACTTTTGGGTCGAAAGCCTTCATATTTCGATTTGTCCCTTGCTTCCTCATTTATTTGAAATAGAGATTGAGATTGAAGCTTCTTGCGCACGTGGGAATGGTGATACCCGTCCAAAATTACACTGTGTTTGATGATGCAAGAAAATATTGCTGCAGGTTTATATATTTTGTGCGTAAGCATGATGAGATACAAAGTTGATAAGCAATAAATTGGCTTGTCTTTTTTCTTGTATATACGAGGATGTACGTATAAGAAGCCAAACGTGATTAAAGCACATTTTTCTTTGTGGTATGAGATGGTAGTTTTGTTTTTGTTACTATGAGATTTTAGGTTTTGAGATAAGGTTTGGTTTTTAAGCGAGAAGTTTGGTATGTGGGATAGGTTTAACATAGAGATAATCCAACTGGCAGACATACCCCAGGTGCCAATGGTGCCTCTCAACAGGTGCTGCTTACTCCGAGTCTGCATAAAATCAAAAAATTTAATTAAAACCCAAAAAATATTCTCAAAGTTAGATGACCTACCAATACTCCTCTTGATGACAGTTCCATGGGGAGTTATGGCTAATGAAACGGTTAGGTTTTGAAAGTAGGGTTTTATAGGGTAATTATGGTATTGAAGTTGAAAAAAATACGCATAGCTTTGAAGGGACGTGAATAACCAAGCGACAAGACTGTTAACTAAGCACCATAAATGGCAGTTAATAGGAAAAATATGGTCTTTAAAAGGAGGGTTTGGGAATAGATTAACACCACCATTATCAAATTTACCAGAAGAGGAAAAGTTTAGGGAGAGTAGAGAGAACAATGACAAGTTCCAGCAACCTCATTCCGGTTGTTCCTGCCAATTCCGGTGATTACGACCATGCAAAAAATCTTCCTTATTCGCTAGGATTAGAGGATTTAATGAGGTTGAGAGATGAAATTCAGGGAGAGATAAACAGACGTGTAGAGGAAATAGCCATTCGTCAAAGAGAAGAGGAAGAGAAGAAGAAAAAAGAGGCAGAAGAAATTGATGCTTTATTTGCTGCTTGGAAGCCAAAACATTTTGATAGGGTTGAGGGGAAAGAAGATGAGAGATCTCAAAGGCACCAGAAATGTCCAAGGTATGACAGTGCAACTGAGAGTGATTCTGAAGAGGAGGATAATGATGGTGGTTTTGAGTATCCAATTGAAGAAGTGAATACCAGTGAAGAGGATTCTGATGCTGCAGAGAACAAGAAGAGGATGGAGAGGTACTTCGATTGGAAGCTGCGCAGGCGATTTCATCATGAGAGAGCCAATCCAAAGATCTTTGCCAGAACCATGCGTGAAGGAGAACCCAGTGATGATGAGAGAGCCAATCTAAGGATCGTTTCCAGAACCATGCGTGATGATGATGAAGAGCTCTGGGGTGCTGCAAGTAATGATGATGATGAGGAAGAAGATAATGATGAGATTACCTCTTATGGAGATGGTGAAACTTATCCTGCTTCATCAGACAGTAGTTACAGCGCACAATATGAAGAAGATGAGAACTGGAGTTACGATGAAGGGGACTTTTAGAGCTCTCTTTTGGGGTATCGAAATCAGCCAAGTTTTCAGACTTTGAGAAAAGTTTGAAAATGATCAACAAGTTTTTTCCAAAATGGCTTTTTCGATGCTTATTCATGGTCTTCTGAATTCTGCTGTTGATGCTAGTAAAAAAAGGTTCTTAGTTTTTCTCTCTTTTCGGTCGGCTTTTGTTGAATGTGTTTTAGTGTCTAGTTGTTGATGGATGATGTTATTATTAGGACTTGTGAGATAGGTGAAAGATGGTGTTTGTGTGGTGAACTCAGTAGTATTTGCATGAGGGGTTTGCTGGTGGTGATGTTGATAATGGGTATTGATATTTTGGTCTGTAAAAACTTTAAATTGGGTGATATGATGTATGGAACTTTGGTTGTTTCCATGAATACTACTTTTAATGTTTTTCTTTAGAAGAATTTCCTTAATGCTGAATGATGTTGAGTAGCAGCACGGATAAGTGTTTACTTTGTTGGTTTGAATGTAAATGTTTAATATTTCCTTCTTGTACAAAGACTTAGGACTTAAAGTGGTGATGAAATTGTATAAAGTAATGAAGAAAAAGATGAAGAAATTGATGAAAGATTCTAGGCTATCAGGGATTACAGGACTAGACTTGGTAGAGAGACAAGGAAGAACAACAAATTGAATCTGGAGAGAAACTTGTTAGACTTTATACGTCACTGTGACGTTGCAGACACTCTCTTTCCTCCCTTACCTTACTACCACCGCCTCTTCACATCGAATGTTATTTGCGGATATTAATGAGATAGCCTTCTGCCATGTTGTATGGGAATAAGAGTCCGCTCATTTTATTTTATTTTATTTATTCCTTTTTTCTATAAGAAAAGAGTCCACTAGAGTCCGCTCTTTTTTATTTTTTTTTATTCTTTTTTTTTAGAAGATAGCAAGTACAAGTAAAATTCGTAGAGGTACTTCCAGCATCATGAAAAATTCTTGGGAGAAATCACGAGCAATGTCATTTTCGTTTACTCTTACTGATTGAAGAAAGTTAAAAATAAGTGTCGAGTTTGGACCTTCCCAATTAAAAATGTCTGACTAGAACTGGTATTTAAACTAGCTAGTTCTGTAGTCGTAGTGTTTTGTTCTTTAGAGATTTTTTATCAGTTTTCCAAGGGAAAAAGTTACTGCTTCAAAATTTCCATCATTTATTTGATGGTAATCCAATTGAATCTCCTTTGCACTTCTGACTTGTATTCATCCTCCAGCTTTTTCAAAGTTGCATTATCCTTAGCTTGAAATCTATGTTTGATCTTTGCAACTCTTTGGCCCAGCTGACTGCTTGTTCTGCTCCTCATATGGCTCTGTTGTTTCCAGATATGCGGTCTTTGATTCTTCTTGCTCCCACACAGATTCATTGTATTGTACATAACAATGAAAGCAAAGTTAGTATAGGATGGGGATTCAACTTGTCCTTCCATGATAGGGTTTCTCATGGAACTTATGCTGATAATGATACCAAATTTCAGCCTATGTTCATCAGTGATTCTGTCTATGTTATCATGATCCGATCTCTGGTAGTACAGATTGTTCAGAATGTGGCTTTGGGTGTGCATCACTCAGGAGCAGAGATGTTGCTTAATCCTGTTAGCAATAAGCATATCATAAGGTTTAGTCTTCTGGAACATAAGATCACATCTGGCTTTCCATATATACCAGCATATTGTAGCAAAGATTGGAATCCAGTCCTTAAATTGATATTGAGGAAGTAACCAAGAATTGAGCCAATCATTGAATTTGGTAGCATCACCAAAGCAATGATGTTGTGGATCATGAAAATGAGGGGGTTCTAACAACCACACCCAACAATTCGTTTGGCAATCTGAGAGGACTTACTCCAATACACTTTCTAGAGAATCAACTAGACAGTCAGACTCAATCTAGAATAAAGTATATCAAAGATTTTAATATCTCTAACTCTTAATTCAATCCGCAATCAGCAAATAGAAATCTACGAGCCCGATTGAATATAAGAGGAGTAACTTGAACGGTACCAAAGACCAATGTTCAAGTATCAATTAATGTAAATCAACAACCCAAGGTTGGATATTCTAATTGATTGATCTTAACGCACAACCTGTGATATTTTAATTATATAACAAAATATAATGCGGAAAAGAAATAACACAGACACCAGAATTTTGTTAACGAGGAAACCGCAAATGCAGAAAAACCCTGGGACCTAGTCCAGATTGAATACCACACTGTATTAAGCCGCTACAGACACTAGCCTACTACCAATTAACTTCAGACTGGACTGTAGTTGAACCCTAATCAATCTCACACTTATTCAAGGTACAGTTGCGCTCCTTACGTCTCTGATCCCAGCAGGATACTACGCACTTGATTCCCTTAGCTGATCTCACCCACAACTAAGAGTTGCTACGACCCAAAATCGAAGACTTGATAAACAAATCTGTTTCACACGAAAAAGTCTATAGGATTGAATAAATCTGTCTCCCACAGAAATACCCAAGAGTTTTTGTTCCGTCTTTTGATAAATCAAGGTGAACATGAACCAATTGATAAACCAGACTTATATTCCCGAAGAACAGCCTAGTATTATCAATCACCTCACAATAAACTTAATCGACTAGCGAAACAAGTTATTGTGGAATCATAAACGATGAGACGAAGGTGTTTGTGATTACTTTTCTATCTTTCCTATCGGAGATATAAATCTCAAGGCAATTTTACAATTGCACTCAATAACGATAGAAACAGCAAGATCAGATCACACAACTACAAAGAGAATAGTTGGGTTTGGTTTCACAATCCCAATGAAGTCTTCAAGTCGTTAACCTACAGGGTCTCGAGAAGAAACCTAAGGTTAAAGGAGAATCGACTCTAGTTATGCAACTAGTAACACACAGGAGATGTGGGGATTAGGTTTCCCAGTTGCTAGAGTTATCCTTTATATATTCTCCAAATCAGGGTTTGCACTCTAAGTTACCTTGGTAACAAAGCATTCAATATTCACCGTTAGATTAAAACCTGATTAGATTCAAGATAATATCTTTCAACCGTTACATCGAACTTAGCTTGTTATACACAAATGAAATGCACATTCATTTAGGTTTGTGTAACCGTATCTGAACGTGTACACCTAGTTGGTTCAATAATAGTTAACCAAATGATTAGCCATATGAGCACTTTCATATCAACCTTATACATCTTCACCATAACTAGTTCAAATGACTCATAAGAACTAGTTAGAGAGTTGTTCAATTGCTCTCATAGAAGTATATAAGACCATGTTGTTCAATTGCTCTCATAGAGTTGTTCAATTGCTCTCTGATTTAGGTTTATGTAGCCGTACCCAAACGTGTACACCATGTTGGTTCAAAAATAGTTAACCGAGGTTAGCCATATGATTACTCTCATATCAACCTTATTCATCTTAACCATAACTAGTTCAAATGACTCCAATGAAACTAGTTAAAGAGTTGTTCAATTGCTATATTCTCATGGATTTATACAAGAACACAATTGAATCAAAATCGGTTTGATTCACTCGAATCGATACATGAACATTATAGCCACGGTTTGCAAAGATTGGATTCCTTATTGATAAATGTTTCAGATTCATGTACAACCAATTTTAGAAAGTAACCACTTAAGTATGTGTACGGGTATGCGTACTTAAGTAACCAGATTTGAGTTTGGTTTGGTTTTCAAACTTAGCAGAAATTCACGGATCGCGAACTTTTTTCAAGTATGCGTACGGGTACGTGTATTTTAGGTAACCAGATGAGTTTGATTTTGTTTTTCAAACTCAGCAGAAATTCACGGACGTGAACTTCCGTCAGTGCGTACGGGTACGCATACTTACCCAGTCTCCTACAACCTTTTTTGTATACACACAAGTATGCATACTTTAGGTTCCCGGTTTTGGACTTATACACTAATGTGTGAACACACTATGCTTATATCCAAAGATGGTTATAGGATTCTAAACTCTTTATTTCAATCATTGAAACATTCTTCTATAATGACAATAGCCGTTTTCACACACTATTAACATCAAAGCAATTTTCAAGATATTGAAATAATCATTATCCAAACATTCCAAGTCTTACACCAAATAATTGTATCACAGAAACCATGTAAGATGTTACTCGAAAATTTTCTCATGATATAAGATGAACTTGGTCGAAGCGAAAGCTTACCAACACATATTTCGAGAAATATGTAAGCGAGATATACTCATCTCGAAATCTCAAATGTGTATAGAGAAAACTATATCGTAACACGACTTATATCTCAATATAGGAGATAGAGTAGAAATAGACTTTCCAAGTGATAGATGAGTTTAAGTCTCCACATACCTTTTGTCGATGAAGTTCCACAAGCTCTCCTTAGTAGTTCTTCGTCTTCAAGTGATAAGCGCGGTGAAGTCTAAGCTCAACTACACAAACTATGTCCTAGTCTGAGACATCTATAAATAGGCTAGAAATCAAGGATTATAGTTTTGATCACTAACATTGACAAACATGCTTGAGATAGCAACGCATGCGAGTTTGACCGAGCAGTTCTCTAACAGATCAAGTAGGTTTATCCATACCTCAGGAGCATAGGTACAAGAGATGAGAGTATGGGTTATCTCCTTCTTAGCATTCTTGCAGAGATTGCAGATTGGATCAATATAATTGAGGATGCTTGGTGTTTTGGCATTGGCAGGCAGGATTCCATGGTCACATGTCCAAATGAACATTGGTATGGATGGGGAGGTGTCCAGACTCCAAATATTTTTCCAAGATTGATTGTGGATATCATCCTTGTACTTATCATTAATCTTCCTCCTGGAGATTGAAGGTTGTATTCTGGATATTAATTTGGTCTTCTTCATTAAACCAGACAGATATGAGATCCATGTTCCATTCCCTTGTATAGTATTGATAAGTTGGTTGACAGATTGAAGGTCATTGGGCAGTGCTGAGGTTTTGTTGTAATTGTTTATTTAATGTGTATCCATCTGTCCTCTCATATTCTGATGTTATGACCATTACCAACCTCCATATATAATATTTCTGAATATTTTCCACCCTTCCAGAATTTCTTTCCACATCCAAGAATCAGTTCTTTTAGGTTTAGTATCCATTCTGATTACATCTTTTTCTCTAAATTGATTGGCCTTCATGGTGGAGGTGGAGGAACACAAAGAGTCTGGTTCAGATATTAATCTCCAAGTTGTTCTAGTTATCATAAGTACTCCATATTCATAAAACCAAGACTCCCTAGATCCTTTGGTTTGCAAACATAACCTCATGCAATAAAGTATAAACCTTTGGGTTTCTTTGTGTCTTTTTTCCAAAAGAAGTCTCTCTAAAGTTTATTAATTTCCTGACAAGTCTTCTTAGGAAGTTCGAAGAAGTTCATCTGATATATGCTTGAAGTTGAAGTAACACTAGTAATCATAGTGGCTCTGCTATTGGGAGAGAGGTTTTCACTTTTCCAGCCAGCTATCCTGAATTTCAGCTTGTATAAGTAAGGCTTGAAGGCTTGAATCTTTCTTTTATTGGTGAATAAAGGAGACCCTAGATATTTGTCTTCGGTATCAATCTTTTGAACCTTCATGAAGTCGCTTATACTGTTGTCTATGTCAGGATCAATATTTTTGCCGAAGAAGATTCTAGATTTGGGGAAATTTATCATCTGACCAGAAGAGATACTGAAGTTGTTGAACATTTCCACCAGATTTTTGCATTCCTGCATATTAGCTTTACAGAACACCATTAACAACCAGATTGGTGGTAGAAATACATTGATGTATGAGGTTGCACCATTTATTACCGAAGCCCATTTGATTCGTAATAACAATGAGGAAGGTCCAACCCACTCTGTCAAAGGCCTTTACCATGTCAATTTTGATGGCCATTAAACCTTTTTTTTTTTTGCTTCTTCTAGTATTCATGTGGAAGTCCAATCCACTCTGTCAAAAGACTTTGCCATGTCAATCATGATACCTATTAAACTTTTTTCCCCATTTATAGTATTCATGTGATGGATTATTTCATGGGCTATAGAAATGTTATCTGATATTTGTCTACCATAAATGAAGACAGATTGAAATGGGGAGATGAGTTTTGGGAGAAGGGGTTTTAGTATTTGAGCTATGAGTTTAGATATTGAAAAAGCGGGGGTACAACAACCTCATCCAATATTTCGATTAGCAATCTGTATGGACAAACTCCAATATACTTTCAAGAGAATCAACTAGACTCAATCTTAATAAAGTATATCAAAAAGTTATATCTCTCTTCCTTGATTCAATTCTTTCTCAAGCAAATAGAAATCTGCGAGTCTAATTGAATACAAGAGAAATCACTTGAACGGTACCAAAGACCAATGTTCAAGTATCAATCAATTTCAATCAACAACCAAAGGTCGGATTTCCAATTGATTGATTCTAACGCACAACCTGTGATATTTCAATTATATAACAAAATATAATGCGGAATAGAAATAACACAGACACCATAATTTTGTTAACGAGGAAACCCCAAATGCAGAAAAACCCCGGGACCTAGTCCAGATTGAACACCACACTGTATTAAGCCGCTACAGACACTAGCCTACCACAAACTAAATTCGGTCTGGACTGTAGTTGAACCCCAATCAATCTCACACTGATTCAAGGTATAGTTGCGCTCCTTACGTCTCTGATCCCAGCAGGATACTACACACTTGATTCCCTTAGCTGATCTCATCCACAACTAAGAGTTGCTACGACCTAAAGTCGAAGACTTTAATAAACAAATTTGTATCACACAGAAAAGTCTACAAGAATAGATAAATTTGTTTCCCACAGAAATACCTAAAAGTTTTGTTCCGTCTTTTGATAAATCAAGGTGAACAAGAACCAATTGATAAACCGGACTTATATTCCCGAAGAACAACCTAGTATTATCAATCACCTCCCAATAATCTTAATCGACGCGGCGAAAGAATATATTGTGGAATCACAAACGATGAGACGAAGATGTTTGTGACTACTTTTATTTCTTGCCTATCGGAGATATAAATCTCAAGCCAATCGTTACGATTGTACTCAAAACGATAGAATCAGCAAGATCAGATCACACAACTACGAGAAAGTAGTATCGGTCTGGCTTCACAATCCCAATGAAGTCTTTAAGTCGTTAACCTGGTTTTCAAGAAGAAACCTAAGGTTAAAGGAGAATCGACTCTAGCTAGTACAACTAGTATCACACAGGAGGTGTGGGGATTAGGTTTCCCAGTTGCTAGAGTTCTCCCTTATATAGTCTTTCAAATCAGGGTTTGCAATCAATGTTAGTTTGGTAACAAAGCATTCTATATTCACCGTTAGATGAAAACCTGATTTAGATTCAAGCTAATATCTTTCAACCGTTGGATCGAAAATTTAGCTTGTTACACACAATTGAAATGCACGATTTTAGGTTTGTGTAACCGTACCCAAACATGTACATTTGTTGGTTCAACAATAGTTAACCAAATGGTTAGCCATATGGGGACTTTCATATCAACCATATTCTCTTCACCATAAGTAGTTCAAATGACTCAAATGAACTAGTTAGAGAGTTGTTAAATTGCAAGGAAATATTATGTAGTTACACAAGACACAATCGAAGCAAAAACGATTTGATTCACTCGAATCGGTTCATGAACTTTATACCCACGGTTTGCATTTTGCATTTCTTTGTTAATATAAATAAGTTCACAAACAATCGTCTTTAGATATAACCATCTTAAGTTCGCAGACTTAGTTCGCGGACTTAAGTTCCCGGAAGAAGTTCTCAAACTCCAACAGATTTTCTCGGGTCGAGAACTTCCGCCAGTTCGCGGCTCTTGTTCCGGTTCTCTTGATCAACAAAGTTCGCAAACTTCGGTTCAAGGAAAAAGGACTTATACATATATGTGTTTCCACACAATGCTTATATCCATCATTGGTTATATGATCTAAACTCTCATTTCAATCATTGAAACATTCTTAGAGGACGTTATTATATAATTGTTATTCACAAACTATTTTTCGTCAAAGTAAGCAATTTTCAAAGTGATTGAAACGTAACATGACTTTCGTCACTAGGTAAAGATGAACTTGGCCAAAGCAAAATTTTACCAACACATATTTCTAGAAATAGATAGGCGAGATAAACTCGGCTCGAAATAGCAAATGTGTATAATCAAAGTCTAGATAGCAAAACGACTTTTGTCTCAAAATAGGAGATAGAGTAGATAGACTTTCGAGTGATAGATAAGTTCAAGTCTCCACATACCTTTTAGTCGATGAAGTTCCGCCAGTTCCTTGAGTAGTACTTCGTCTTGTATGATGATTGCCATGGAGTTATTGAGCTCAACTACACTTTCTATCCTAGTCCGAGACTTAGCTATAGTAGACTAGAAATTAGGACTTATAGTTTTGATCACTAACATTGACAAACATGCTTGAGATAGCAACACATGCGAGTTAGACCGAGCAATGCTCTAACAGATTTGATTTTGTAGGTGTTGTTACATAGAGAGATGGGTCTGAATTGGGAAGGTGTTGTGGGGGATTATATTCAGTTTTGGCTATGAAGGAAATGAATATGGAGTTCATATATTTTAGGATGTAACCAGAGCTTAAGAAATGTTGAACCATATGCACAATATATTCTCCAACAATACTCGGTTGGCTTAAAAGAAATAAGGGGGAAATCCATTTGGACTTGTCGTTTTGTCACCTTCCATACTTATTAGGACACTTTTTATTTCTAAGGCATTAGGTACTGAGAGAAAGTGGTCATTTTCAATAGAAGTTATGGTAGGGGGTATGAGATTAATGATAGTTGGGTCAACGGTGATGTTTTCAACAGTAGTCATTCTTTCAAAGTGGTCTGTAAAGAAGTTGGTGATCTCATAGATCTTAGTGATCCATTCACCATTTCCATTATGTATAGCATCAATCTTGTTTCTTCTCATTCTTTTCCTGGCTGAATCATTGAAGAACTTGGTATTTCTATCCCCCAACTTAATATGTTTATCTCTGCTTTTAGTTTTCCAGAAGCTTTCTTCAATATCATACCAATGTTTTATGTTGTCTTTGGCTTTTCTAATAGCTACACCTCTAGTGTTGTTGAAAATATTCTTGGTGACCCAATCCAGCTTAGCTTTGCAGTGTTCAAGATTAGTCTTAATGTTGTCATAGACTTCTTTATTCCAAAGATAGCAGAAGAGTCAAAATGTCTTTGGATCCAATATTCAGTGATGATATCCTTGCAATCTTTATAGTCAAGCCAATGACCAAAAAATTTGAAAGGAATATGACCAGGATTCCAGTTAGGATTAATACTGAGGAGAATATGACTATAGTCTGACCCAATAGGGATAAATTTTTGATGGGGCGTTCTTTTATGGGTACATGGGGGACAAATCAGATGTTGACATGTGTCTCTCTTATTACAATGTTCATTAAAGTACCGTGAATACCTAATGAAAATGAAAAAAAAAACTAATGAAATATGTGTCCATTTTTTAAATAAATCTCATCATAGTTGTCTTATGCCTAAAAATTTTCATTCTCTTTATTCCACTCGTCCCACATTTCATTTGCTATCCATGACATTTGTATGAGATACTTTTTACTTTTTTTTTAATCATATAGTTCAGAGGTGGTTATAAAGGCATCACAAGATTACACGAAAGACAAAAAAATGGAACCCTCCATCATTCCGTTAACATGGTTATCCCGGCTATGATGTTTACCAAAATTCCCCTTTTTTTTTAATTAGAAAATTCACAAATTCTCAAGTCTCCCAAAATATCACCTCTTGGGGAGAGACTTTTACCATGCCTATTTTTCAAAAAAAGTCTCTCCAAATCTCTGAAAATTACAAATCCATGACTTTCAATTCTCTTTCGGATTACAGGAGAGTTTGAGTGACTCTTATGAAATCATAATCCAATAACATGGAGTTTCAGAGAATTTAAATGACTTAAAAAAAAAGTCTCTAACCAATAACAAGAGACATTGAGAGACTCTCCAAAAATCTCAATGGAATAACAATAGATTTGGGAACTCCCGAGAAGTCATTTGAAATCTCATTTGACTACCTCCTTTTATCTTTGAAGAAGGATCAATCAAGTGGTTTGACACTTTGTCCTACAAATTCTCAAATAAGAAGTGCTATCAAGCTCTACAAATTCACAATGGAATAAGATCTACTTCAACAAAGGAAAATGATTTTGTTAAATATATCACTCCAAAGTAAATGTATTTCTGCGGCCAGCCTTTCATAATTCAATACCCACTTTAAAGAATCTACAACATAGAAGAATCTTTGTTCCAGATGTATTATGAAAACTTTGTAGAGAAGAAAAACAAGAAGATGGTGAACATATGTTATTTCATTGCCAATATGCAAGAGAAGTTTGGTTTTACTTTATCAGGGCGTTCAAAATATCATGGGGAATAAATGAGACGATGATGCATGAAATGACGAGGATACTGAGTACATGCACCACAATATTTTCGATACCAACCTACACATACACACCATGTATAATTTTACAGAAAAAGTAACTTTCAAAAGATTATTTCAACAAGGTGTAACTTGCTAAATAGTTAGAGTTTGAAACCAAACTAATTATTGGATTGTTACCAAGTTGATTAACATGCAAGTGTATTTACTTTAATCATACAAATAAACCATAATGCGGAAGTAAAGTAAATAACGTAAAACACAAATTTTGTTAATAAAGAAAACTGCTTGGCAGAAAACCACGGGACCTAGTCCAGTTTTGAATACTATCAGAATTAAGCCGCTAAACAAACTGACTACCAAAATTTTATATAGTTGAGACAAAGTAAAAACTCCTTTGTTACTCAGTTCTCCAGTATCCTTGCGCCTACAACCAATATGGTCCACACACGTGAATTCCAAGACAGAATCCACTATCTTGAGTTGCTTCACTGCTGTGAAGACTTCCGCTCTCAACTCATTTGGATCGTGACCTGAAACAACAAATGACTAATTTTTTTTTCCAGTAACCAACTCACTTATCAATATCCCAAACCAATCATTAGATTAGAGATAAAGTAAAGTAAAGGATCTTCCGTTTAGTTAACATAAACTCCTTTGGTCAAAGATCATACCAAGATAATAATTATCGAAATAATCAATCTCAGTGAACAAGCTCTATCCAAACAACTTAACAAGAAGAAGCAACTGGACAATTTGTTCGATCTTTACACAAACCTTATGTCTATCAATATAAACTACTTGTTAGGATCTCAAAAAATTAAATGTGGAAGAAGAATCACAATGATCAGAAACCAAAAAGAAAAGTCTTTAAGCCTTCAATCTTCAAAGTAAACATTGCAAACAATTTGATTATGAAAAAGCGGGGGTCTAACAACCACACTCAATATTTCGTTTCGGCAATCTGTATGGACTAACTCCAATATATTTCCAGGAGAATCAACTAGACAGTCAGACTCAATCAAGGAAAATACATCCAAGAGTTATATCTATGTTTCTCAATGTAATCAACAAATCAAACAGATAGAAATCCGCGAGCCTGATTATTATGAGAAACAACTTGAACGGTTCCAAAGACCAATTTTCAAGTGTCAATCAATATATATCAACAACCAAATGTTGGATTTACCAATTGATTGAACTACGCACAACCTGTGATATTTCAATTATATAGAAAATATAATGCGGAAAAGAAATAAAACAGACACCAGAAGTTTTGTTAACGAGGAAACCACAAATTCAGAAAAACCCTGGGACCTAGTCCGGATTTGAACACCACACTGTATTAAGCCGCTACATACTCTAGCCTAGTACAAGTTAACTTCGGACTGGAATGTAGTTGAGCCCTAACCAATCTCACACTGATTAAGGTACAATCGCGTTCCTTACGCCTTTGAATCCCAGCAGGACTCTACGCACTTGATTCCCTTAGCTGTTCTCACCCACAACTAAGAGTTTTTACGACCGAAAGTCAAAGACTTGATAAACAAATCCGTCTCACACAGAAAAGTCTATTAAATAGATAAATCTGTCTCCCACAAAAATACATACGAATTTTTGTTCCGTCTTTTGATAAATCAAGGTGAAGATGAACCAATTGATACACCGGTCTTATATTCCCGAAAAACAACCTAGTAATATCAATCACCTCACAATAACTTAATTATATGGTAGTAGAACAAGTTATTGCGGAATCACAAAGAATGCAACGAAGAGCTTTGTGATTACTTTTTATATCTTACCTATCGGAGATAAATCTCGATCAAATCTTAGAAAATATAGTACTCAATAAGATAGAACAAAGTAAGACCAAAACACGCAATTACAGAGAAAATAGTTGGGTCTGGATTCAGAATCCCAATGAAGTCTTTAAGTTGTTAACCTATAATGGTTTTAGGAAAAACCTAGGTTAAAGGAGAATCGACTCTAGTCCCAACTAATAACACACATGAGGTGTGGGGATTAGGTTTCCCAGTTGCCAAAGTTCTCCCATATATAGTCTTCAAATCATGGTTTGATAACTTTGGAACAAAGCAATCAATATTCACTGTTAGATGAAACCTGATTTAAGATTCAAGCTAATATCTTTCAACCGTTAGATTGTCTTAGCATGTTACACACAAATGAAATATACCTTCATTTAGATATAGGTAACCGTACCTAAACATGTATATTGAGTTGGCTCAATAACAGTTTACCGAAGTTAGCCATATGAACACTTTTCTCTTAACCTTGTTCATCTTAACACTTCTAGATCAATTGATAATCAAATGAATCTAATTCCGTTACTCATAGAGTTTTGCAATTGTTTTTATTCTCATAGAAGTATACAAGACACAATTGAAGCAAAACCGGTTTGATTCAGAAGAATCAGTTCATGAACATTTTAGCCATGGTTTGCAAAGATTGCATTCCTTAATTTATAAATGTATTTGTTCATGAGTATGAAATCATACTTAACTGATTTAAGAACTTTAACCACTTAAGTTTGCGAACAGGTACGCGAACTTAAGTTCCTGACATTGGTCACAAGCCGACCGTTTGCAAACTGGTACGCAAACTTTAGCTCCGGACCGAACTCAGTTGAAACCGTTAGCGCACGGGTACACGAACTTGGTTCCCGGACTTCAATAGTTAAATCAGTTTGCGAACGGGTATGCAAACTGAAGTACCCTGACTTAAACAGTTGAATAAGTTTGTGAATGGGTATGCAAACTTCCAGTCCTGAATTCTGACAAAATTGTTCATACGCTAAGTACACAAACCGTAATGTATCCCGACATGGGTTTTAACTCTTAAATCCCATTTCAATCATTGAAACATTCTTAGAAGACGGGAATAACTGTTTCACACAAACTATTAGCTTCAAAGCAATTTTCAAGTGATCGAATGATCAATACGAAATATTCCGAGCCTACATCAAATGACTGTCTCACACAAATCATGTAAGATGTTACCATGTGATTTTCACATGATCATCTTTTGACTTTCGTCAAGAATAATGATGAACGTGGTTAAAGCAAAAAGCTTTCCAACACATATTTCGACAAAGATATAAGCGAGTTAAACTCAACTCGAAATATCAAATGTGTATAAAGTAAAGTCTATATAGCTATACGACTTTTGTCTCAATAGGAGATAGAATAAAAATATATTTCTGAGTGATAAATGAGTTCAACTCTCCACATACCTTTTGTTGATGAAGTTCCACAAGCTCCCCTTAGTAGTTCTTCGTCTTCAACCGATGAACACCGTGAAGTCTAAAGCTCAACTACACATTCTATCCTAATCCGATACCTAGCTATAAGTAGACTAGAAATAAAGATTTATATATTTGACAGCTAAACTTGACAAACAAGCTTGAGATAGCAACGCTTGCGAGTTCGACCGAGCAGTGCTCTAACAAATTCCTTTATTGATCAACACACACATAACAGAGTCTATTACCGTTGATTGGTCAACATTTATATCTACAGATCTTAAATCGCGAGATCCATGATGTGTGCCGTAACCACGACAAATTAGTGAATGTTTTTCCATTTAATTAACAAGTAATATTATAGTAGTCAAGTTCGTTTCCATGAGGAGTAAGAGGATTTAGTTGTCTTATAATGTCCCACAAGAGGTTTTATTTTAGATTTTAAAAGCAAAACAAATAAACAAAGCAATTGAAAAAGATAAAGTTGAAATCAATAATAGAAATAAGATCAAGAAATTGTTCTTTGTTACAAAACAATGATCAAGTTATGTATTCATATATTTGTTTTTATCACAAATTATCATCAACCATGGGAAATCATGTTCTATTATTTAACCACAAAATTCCTTGTTTCATTGAATAATAGGTTCGCTTAGTTATCAGATTTTATTCTAAAGAACCACCTAGAGTTTAATACTAGTAGTTGAACTCGGTTTGCTCGGTCCACTTTCTAGCGCTATTTTTACTCACAATTGCTCCACAAAATCCATCTGCAAGGTCCTTTATCTCAATCCTGGCTCCAATCTAAATACAACTCCACCATCAAATACATATGTTTACGGATAAAAATGGTTTACGGTTTTTTTGGTAAAAGTGGTAGAATAGGCAAGTGCTCGATGAAGCAAATCGTCTAAACCTTTAAACAAATGTACTGTGCAGGAGCACTTTGAGTTCGAGAGACTAATCTGTAGGAATCTGGCCTAAACCAAAATATTGGTCATTCCAGATTAAATCCTGTCACAAGGAAGGAGAAGGGTCAGTATATAGGGAGGGAAACTGAGAATGTGTGGAGATCAATGAAGATTGATTGATTGTGAGTAATGTGTTGAACTACTTTGAAGATGATTTCTCTTTGTAAGACGAGAGAAATGTTATGTGTGTTTTAATATGGTTGTTAGACGACTGATGTCTGATGAGATGAATTATGTTCTTGCTAAGTCGTTCATATCATAGGTCGAGGACTATTTATTGCAGCACATAGATCTCTTGTAAGTGGCGACGGTTGAAGAGAGTATAAGGATGGAGAATTGGAAATCATGTGTAAACCAGTTCCATTTTTCGTGGGAGACTTGGATATCCCCATTTACTCCTTCAACTGCCATCACGTGTTGTATGCTGCCATACCAAAACCCTAATGAATATCCCCCCTATGTGACATGAATTAATGTCTCATTTGAAAGCATGCCCTGCAGACGTATTTTATGCGGTCAAACGTTGACCTAGTTAGACTATGAGTTTTAACTGATGAATTGAACGTAGTTCATAATTCATGGTTATGATGGATGAAGCATGAAGTGTTTGCTGGAACAACAACATGCTTTGTGGATCATAAACGTTGAGTCTGATGGGTCACTGATGATTGTGATATATCGTTGTGCTAACTGAAGCAACAATGATAGGCGAATGACTTGGATTGATAAACCTAGTTTTAATGAGATTGATGGATCAATTTTAAGCATTTGACAGGAAGTCACATGAAGATGATCATTGTTGAATGATCGTAGAAGGTTCATCTTCGATCCACATGTCATGAGTCAATCGAATGACAAGCAGAAATTATAATATTAAAATAATTTTCAACTGATGAACCAACTAGGTGTTGGTTGATGGACCAAGTATTGGTTGATGAACCAATAAAATATTTGTAGTCGGATCAGTATGAAATATTTCTCATATATTGATAGTTGAGTCAATATTGCTTTGCAAAGCAATTGATAATTAAATCAATAAAATATTGGTAGCTGACCGAATATTAAACAATTAATTTACAATATTGATTGATGGATCAATATAAAATTAGTGGTGTTTGAACCCGTTCAGAATTATGCTCAGTATTAGGTTCAAATTTAATTTTGAATAGTCGACGGATGTTTGAATGGGGATTAACCAATAGTGAGAGGAGACCGACCATTGGTGGTGATGGACCGACCATGTGATGCCCAGGTGCTCGGTTGAGCATTCGTCAAAGTCAGTTGCAGAGCATTTGATGAAAGGATGATAAATTGATGCTTAATCATAATTTAAATAGTTTTATGTCGAGCATTAAGTTGTGAAACTTAATTGCGGTAGAGACAGGACCAATCAAGGATGTTAGAACCGACTACTAGGGGTCGTGGGACCAACTGAAGGTGTATGGATGATAGTCCAAGTTGATGGAAAGAAATTGAATCAAATATGGACTAAAGATGATTAATTAGGTCATTAATCAATGAATGATGTGGGACCGACTATTCATAGCCAATGAGCCGACCATTAGTGGCCATGGAGGTGTGCTCATGTTGTTATACTCTCTCTGCGGACCATTCCTAAGAATTGTGGTATTTTCTTGTCCATCGAGCAATATTTTGTCTTTTCAGAAGAATTTGAGTTTGACTGAAACTTGTAACTTTGCTTGAAGGACTAGTATTTTTAAATTATTAAATATTATTTATATGGTAGAAAGTCGTAATGGTTGCGAAACCACTTGCTATGCAAACCATATGGTCCATGGAGTAAGATTTGAAAATAAAGAGTTTTGATCGAAAGAGGAAGTCCTTGAAAGAGGATACCCTAAATAATAATAAAATAACAAGGAAAAAAAAAAGGGGGGGGGGGGGGGGGGAATCGGCAACATGGCCGGCCGCGTGGGCTCGACCTCACGATTTCCAATATTTTATTATTTCTCGCTCTCTTCATTTTCCTTATCTGATCAAATTTCCATGTCCTTGTTCATCCATATTTTTGGATGCTCTTTTGATCATTATTACTAAATACACCCGTGCCTTTTACTCGGGGCTTACTTGGTGGTGACACCTTTTCCCGAAAGGTGAATAATTATTACTAACCCATAGAATTTAGCTGAGAGAAGCCATGAATTGAAGTGGATAAATATTAAGATAAATTATTATATTTTTGTAGGGAATCATCTGATGATTGCAACATTAGATTCAATTAATTAAATGTTTTATACTAGCAGACAACCTATCTAGTAGTATTTTATTGATTTGAGACTCGAGATATGAGACAACAACATCATATTCGTTCAGAATATTTCTAGGAAATCATCCGATGAATACAACGCTATATTCAATTAATTAATCGCTTTATACTAATAGACAACCTTTCTAGAAGCGTTTAATTGATTCAGATATGAGTTTTGGTTTAACTACAACATATAAGTTCTGAGTATAATTGATTCAGTATAAGTTCTACTAGTAGATAACCTGTCTAGAAGCGTTTAATTGATTCAGCATACGAGTTTAACTACAACACCATGTTTGTTCTGAATATTATCCTGGTAAGTTCTTGCAGCACCAGAGACATCTTTCAAATGTATGTCGAACACTTAAAGGAATACTGAGCTGTTCAGCATGAAATACATAGAATATTGAGAGCTCTTGTCTAAGAGGCTCTAACATTGTCGTCATGTATTATTGCTTTGACGAGGTTACATGACTACAATTCACTTTTATTGCGGAACATGAATACGTAGAATATCTTATTTTCTGATGTTGTCAGAGATACACAATTCCCGATGTGATTTTATGAATCTAACATTCGTCAAGAATCCACCATAATTCACAGATTCATCTTCCTGATTTCAAATCCTCTCAAAGCTTATCAATTTTCCTTTCTTGTTTTCCGCGATGTGTTCTTTCTCTAACCCATATCAGCTTCATTCAAATTAATATCAACATCACCAGTTTTCACTGATTTTCTGGCCATAATTTCAAATCCAAAAAAAAATCTAATTAATACCCAACGGCTATTTTTCGATAGTCATTAACTCAGGGTTAGGGTTTGAGGTGGTAGTATCGGTTTCCTGGGATTGTGGGCTATTGATTTGGTTGATGACTTGATTATCGACATGATTGGGATTTGGATGGTTATTCTCAACCGTTACAGCATGAGTTATTGCAGGGTGGGAGAATTTCTGGGCAGTAATAGTGGGTATTTATTGATTTGTGATTAGATGGAATTTTAGATCTGAACTGTGGGTGTTGGTTATGCATGTTGGTCTACTCCCGACTATCTCTGATTTTATGTTGGAAAATGTTGAGAATCTAGAAGACCTTGATTTATGGCTGGCATTGATCACTTTTGTAATCCTAGCAAATTTCATATCTTGCATGTTCTCCATGAAAGAGTCTGGAGAATCAAAAATCATTATGTCAATTGAACAACAATAGAACCATGCTTTCTTGATGCTAAGTTTAAGAATCTCATTGGAAACTCAAATCCAACGAGAACCCCTTAAATTGTCCTTCTCCATCTTCATCATTACTACAAATCTCTTATTTAATCTTCTACATTCTTCTTCAATTAACGGTCACCAGATCCACCTCCACCAACAGAAAATCATCAATCACTTCATTACCACCATATCCCCACTGTAACCACCATCAATCCATTGCAAATACTGCCACCATCTTCAACCGCTTCAGAAACCCCATGGAAAATACTCATCTTTGTATCTCAGATTCAATCTGATTCTCGGCTGCAGTGACATGAATTGAAAAAAAAATAAAACCTAATCCGTTTAGGTTATAAGAGTAAAAGAGAATGAAGACATCCATAGTTAGGATATGGGCCTCCATTTTTGGTTTTCAGAATAAACCAGTGGCTGCCCTGAGTAATTTTATGGTTGCCTTTAGTGATTTTCTTAAGAACAAAACTGGCTACTTCTTAAGGTTGGCTCGACTCCCAAGACCACTTGCTGTGAAATGACTATTTTTCCCATCACTCAAATTGGATGATTTATTCTTCTTTTTCTCCGCATGACTCCAAAGTACCTAATAACTCAAAAGTAAATGTAAAATATATAATTTGCAAGAAAAATAACAAAGAAGGCATAAACAGTAGATAGTAAGTAAGGTGTTTCCCGCAACTATCAAATTCCCTCACACTTAGACTTTACTAGTCCCCGAGCAAATCAAACTAAACTATTCCTATAATGTATAACTCCAATTTCGCACTAAACTATTCCTATACGATTACACTTATCATGTATAACAAGCCTTAAAATCCCTAGATGTCCGTAGTGGACGAGTTATAGTATCGTGAGGGTTTAAAAGAGACATAGCCACAAAACTGTAGACACCCCAATTTCGCACAAACGTCGGGTCTAAATTGAAAATGTTGTCGCGAACCGAATCTAGCAACAAACCCGCCGTAAGCCCGATTTACTGTTAAGAATAAAATGAAAATCAACCGAGTGTTGGACTTTTTAGTCCACTTTTGAAAATCCACTAATTAGTATCCCAGCATCTTTAGTTGGACGTCTAGTGCGACCAATGTTAAAAGGTGCATCGAGTCCTGCCCATTAGTTCCCAAGCTGGACGTCATTAGTGGGACGTCTGATCCCATTATGCTAGCCATTTGCATTAAGCCTTGACGTCCACCAAAAAATGTCGACATTCTTTAGATATTAGGTTCCCTTCTTTTCCAAGTCTTTCCTTCCAACTAAGAATTTAGGCTTAAATGAAATCTTTTGGAATTTGGTAATAATTTTAATAATATGAGAATAATATTTTTGAAATGAGTAATAATATTTAGGTTTTAGAATTCAACCGTTTGATCTTATGCATTCGATCCTAGGACCTTAGTAGATGGGATGAGACTATAAATAGGGAGCTTTTCCATGAATTTTGGGGGAGAAAAAAATTCCTAGAGAATTAGGCATTCTAGTAAGAGAAATATTCATAGAGAAATAGAACTAGAAAGCTTGGAGTAAAATAATAATTCATAAAAAATTGGAAAGGGTGGCACTACGGTAGCTAGATTCGGTTCGCGGAAGCATCATCTGTTGGTTCTAATAAATCCAAGTTACATTTGTTTACCATCCAGACAGGTACACGGCATAACCCTTTTGAGTTAATGTATGATTGGGTTTTGTTTTTTTCTACAGGAATATATGTTATCATGATCTAATGATTGAATAAAGTGGAATCTTTTTATCGTCTGTTTACATGCTGAAGTTCTGTTTTAAGCATATGCTGTTTAATCTTTCTTCTATGAGATAGTGTGCTTCTTAGTGGGTAATAATAATAATGATGCTATGTTGATTAATGGATGATAATAATAATGGTATGTTGATCATTGGTCGGTAATAGGAAATCTGTTGTCGTCCTTTGTTCTTTGAGCTAGATTTTGCATGATGATGATGATAATAATAATAATAATAATAATAATAATAATAAAAAAACGGGTCCCTAACTCAGCTGGTCATCCTCGTTCCCCAAAAGTTTAATGCGCTCCAGGAGGTCACAGGTTCGAGTCCGTAATGGCGTAATATTGCAGGAATTAACATGGAAGATAGTGTTAGTTTGCCCCCCTTGTGACACAATCTCAGCCCCCCTCCCGCCGTTTCGGCTCCCTTGGCTAGGTTACCCATGAGGCTCGCTGGTAGATTAGCACAGCAACCTGTTCAATTAATGTATTAGTATGTCGTTGGAGCTTAGCTTGTTAGGCTTCCAACTAGTTTCATGTAATAATATTCATCCAATAATATAATAAAAATAAATAATAATAATAATAATAATAATAATAATAATAATAATAATAAGGGTATGAGAGAGAAACTCCGGACGATTTTCAGGCGATAGAAAGTCTGCAAATTTGTTCCGGCAATTGCATCGAATTTCCTCCATAGAATTTCGATCACTCTTCATCTTTCAATTCCCCTTGTTATTTCCTTTCGATTGATGCCAATCTTAACCACAGTCTCTCACCATCCAAGGTAGTTACAGCGGTTACTTTTCTCTACAGAAGCCATGCGTACTCGTTCTAGATCATCTCCCTCATCACAACACGAGGTATCATCATCTGCTACGTCGTCTTCTACATCAGGTTCTCAATATTTTAGCACAGCAACGGACTTCACTCCATCCCATGATCCTGGTGAAGATACAGAGTCAAACGGTGATCACTTTCATTGTCCTTTTAAAGGGTTTGATGATTGCTGAGACGGGGTTAATGGTAGAGGGTTCGTTCGCAGTTCGTTCACCAGACACCTTAACGATAGACATTTTCGTACTACAGAGGCTAAACAAACCTGCAAGGAGAGAATCAGTAACAACTTGAATGTTTTTACAGCATGGGAACGAGTTCTAGGGTCACTACAGATGTGGCTCTGCAGTTTATGCATGAGTATGCATGTCTGGAAAAAACCCTGTCGTCATTCAAGACATCATGGAACAATTGTCTCAGGACCATTCAATGGACAATGCGCTGATTTCCTTATCTATGATATTACCAAGCCTGTTGCGACTGCTGCAGACACAACACCCGCTGTGACTGAGAATACCCCATCTCTATCTGTAGAACTGCTCAATGAAGTCTTTCAAAGGCACTTTACCACTATCCATAGTATTCCCTCACCCTGCCGACTGAACTTCTCAAGAACCCTTAAATCATGCTTGGATGCTGTCATATTAAGTCCCACTGACTTATCAATATGGATAAAATTACTGCTCCTTCCTATTTGCACTCTCAACCTCTACACTCCTAAGAGCACACCTGAAGAACGTTCTGGAAACAGGAAACTCTTGCAAGTAGCCTCTATCAATAGTGCAATACTTACCTGGAGAGAACATAATGGATGTGCTACTCTCATCACCAAACTGTTGGAAGTATCAAGGCGTGAACCATTGAGAAAACCAAGAAGCAAGAAAACTCAAGAGTGTGCTAACTTGCAGGCTTGCAGGAAGAAGATGAGTTTTGGGCATTATACATCGGCTATCCGAGTTCTCTCATCAAATGGAATTGCACCATGCACTACAGCTACTCTCACGGAACTGCAGGAAAAACACCCTCATGCTCACCCTCCTACTATACCCACTGAACCAATCTCTGCTGATCCCATTGCTGTAGATACAGGTGCAGTCCTTGGTGCTATAAAAAACTTCCCCAAAGGAACATCCTGTGGCAGGGATGGCCTCAGGGCACAACACCTACTTGATGCCATGAGCGGAGCAGCAAATGCAGTCGCAGATGAGCTTGTCACATCAATCACAAAGGTAGTAAATATCTTACTCGCTGGTAAATGCCCTGCCATCCTAGGTGAATACATTGCTAGTGCTCCCCTAACACCATTGCAGAAACCTGGTGGAGGGCTTAGACCCATTGCAGTGGGTACTATATGGCGCAGGCTAGTTTCCAAAGTTGCAGCAGTAAAAATTGGAAAGGAAATGTCTACCTATTTGGGTGACTACCAATTTGGTGTGGGAGTGCCATGCGGTGGGGAAAGTATCCTCCATTCTGTCAACAGACTCATGGAGATAAAATGTACAATGAACAATACATCCATGTTACTCATCGATTTCTTGAACGCATTCAATATGGTTGATCGCACAGCACTAATCCAAGAGGTCAGATCCCATTGTCCTGCAATTGCTCAATGGGTAGAATTATGTTATGCTAAACCAGCTCGGCTATACTATAATGAATACATCTTATCCTCTGCTAAGGGAGTGCAACAAGGCGACCCCCTTGGTCCATTTCTCTTTTCTCTTACTCTCCATCCTGTTGTGTTGAGCATCGCCTCCAAGTGCAAGTTAGACTTAAATGCATGGTACCTCGATGATGGCACCATCATTGGTGATACGTTGGAAGTCTCCAAAGCCTTGGCTATAATTCAATCTGAAGGTGTCCGCAGGGGTCTTCACCTCAACATCACCAAAACTGAGTTATTTTGGCCTACACCAGATCAACGGAGTTTAATTCCAGGCGTTTTCCCTGCCAACATTGGTCGACCCTCAACTGGTGTCAAACTCTTAGGTGGTCCTGTCAGTCTGGATTTGCAATTCTGCAAGGAAATGGTGATGCAGAGAGTGACTAAAACCATCAACCTCATGTCAGTCGTCAAGAAGCTCAAAGATCCACAGAGTGAACTATTATTATTGCGCAATTGTACTGGGGTCTCCAGATTATACTTCACTATGCGCACAACAAACCCCTTAGCATTGCAGCAAGCTATGACTCACTTTGACGATCACCTCTTTCATTATTTGCAACGACTTATTACTGCAGATGGGGCAGGATTTGGTCCATTGCAATACCGCATCGCTACCCTACCAATCAAAGACGGAGGTCTCGGCGTATATACGATGCATGACACCAGCAAGTACTGCTACTTGGCTTCACAGCTTCAAACTCAGGCTATACAGGATGTCATATTGAAGGACATCCCTCATACCAGTCCAAGCTCAACATATCAGCAAGCTTTAGCAGACTACCTCCAGGTCTGTGGTCTTACCTCTTCCTCACATAGCTTTGACGATACAGCCCCTCATTCTATGCACTCCCTGGCTGTCTTATACTTCGAAGCAGTGAAGAAACAGATCCCCAAAACCTACCATTTGAGTGTACGTGACAGTGTTTTATGGCAATGCAACAAGCTCAAACACGCCCAAGATTATTTACTAGCCATACCCATTGCCGGTTTGAATCAAACCCTTGGACCCCGTCATTTCAGATGCGTTCTCAGCTATCGACTTGGCATCCCGCTTTTTCCCGAAGGCAGTCATTGTCCAAGCTGTAATAAGGAGATGGACATATTTGGAGACCATGCCTTACATTGTGCCAGCGACGTAGGACTCAAATTCCGACATGATCTGGTACGTGACATTTTTATGGATATATGTATCAAAGCCGGAGTCGCAGCACGTAAAGAAGCAGCCTTAGGTTTTCTTTCAGATGAGAATGCTGCGTTGAGGCCCGCTGAATTATTGTTACACAACTGGGAAAACGGCAAAGATACATGCTTCGACGTCACAGGAGTTTCTCCCTTCACTGGGGAAATTCGTTCTTTCACCCCGGGCCAAGCTCTCTCTAAGGCGATTCTCCGTAAACGCAACAAATATTTAGTGAAGTGTGAGTCAAACGGATATGGATTTCATATTCTTGCTTTCACTACATTGGGTGAACTAAGCGAGGACACGGTGGCTTTTGTAAAGAGGATGAAGAACTGCCTATCCCACAATAACGCAAATTGTGGCACTGGCAGCTTTCTTTTCCATCGTTTAGGTATTGTAATTCAAAAGGGTGTTGGTTCTCAGCTTGTAGCTAGGTTACCAACACCTTCCATGTAATATTACTATTTTTCCTATTTTCAATAAAAGCCATCAGAGGCACGTTTCATAATAAAAAAAATAAATAATAATAATAATAATAATTGGGAGAATTGGGAGGACGGCAAAGATGTGTGCTTTGATGTGACTGGAATTTCACCGTTCACTACCTCCAGTACTCGTAACACCCCTCCGGGCCAAGCCATCATTGCTGCAGTGAGTCGCAAGCGCGCGAAATACCTACATAAGTATACGACACTCGGTTACGGTTTCCAGGCACTAGCCTTTTCTACCATGGGAGAATTGGGAGATGATTTAGTTTTATTTCTTAAGAGGTTGAGCAGCTGCCTAGTTCGTCATGATGTTAATCACAAAATAGGAAATTCGTTGTTCCATAGGATAGGTATCATTATTCAAAAAGGTGTTGGCGTCCAGCTTGTCGCTCGGTTGCCTTCCACCGGCTTGTAACATACACTCCGTCGTCTTGCTAATAATAATAATAATAATAATAATAATAATAATATTGGTTTGGATGAATGCTATATTGGTTTTTGGTTCATGATTTTGAAGTTTGATAATAATAATAATTCTCTTGATTTGACTGGGTTTTGTTTCCACTTTACAGGATTTGGTGCGTTGTTTATTAGATTAATAATTTAATTAGCTTTCATAATTTTATGTATTTATCTCATTATTTGTTATTGCAAGTTAGAACCCTAAAATCCCAAATATAAAGTAGAGGCCAATCTCCGGATTGGACGGGCTGGGTGCCTCACATCTTCCCAGCCCGTGTTTTGATTCCCGGACTGAATCTCTGAAATTTGGACCAGTACTTTCTTTTGGGTCCCAACTCCCTAAGTTGGGTGGTGGCTTCGATAATAATAATTCCCTTTAATAATAATTTCCACGTGTTTTTCCATTTTGGATATCTAGAGATATTAACGGATTTCGACGGTATCCACAGTGGCGACTTCACTGGGGATAGGGATCTAACTTGACACGTATTTGGGATTTTAGGGTTTTAATTGACACATCTCGGTGTTGCACACACACACTGCACGCACCCATTCACCTTGCATTTTCATTTTGCATCGTCCGAGTCCGAATCTTAGGAAAATCCGTGGTTAATAAAGCTGAACCCTTTGGGCGTTATTAGTTGAACACCACAAGTTTTAGCCAAGTACTGAAGACTAGCCTTTGGCTACGTCTGCGGTATATTCTGCTAAGGTAGCCCAAGCCTACCCAAGAGATAGTGAAACCTGCATGCACGTGCATTGATTGTAATCTGCATTCATCTTGCACAAATCCGAGGCATAATACACCCTTGTGTTACCATATATTCTTTTGTTTCCTTGAAAACAGGAACACGAGCATAGAATCTGAAATGAATATCGATACTGGGGCATTCTCTTGGTCGTGCGAACAATTCCAACAAATGTTGGATACCAAGTTCTCAGAATATGAAAACATGATGGAGGTTGAGATCAAGAAGTTGACTCTTGAGGCCATTACTAGGTCTGTAGGAAAATATGAGCCTGATGCTGGTAAGGTGACTGACGGGTTAGCTGATTTCTTCGCAGAAGAACATGAGGTAAGAACTATAAAAGAAGACTCAGGTAAAACTTTCACTGAAATACCCTGTTTTAATCCAGTTAATTCAATTCGATTAATGGAAGGTCAGAAATGCCCTTCAACCATTCATGTTGAAAAAACTTACCTGGTTGATGAACCAGAGAATTTTGTTCTTTCTAAAAATATTTCAGTAGATCAAAATAATTTTGGAAACAAAATATTTGACTTGGACAAGGAGCACAATGGTACTGATGAACCGACTCCCAATGACGAGGAAATGATCGAAGAGGACGTACCTCATGAGATCCTTAGGTCATTAGATCACTTGGAAGACAAGCTGAAACCAGTCGAAGAAGTAGAGTCGGTCAATCTGAACACGGAAGATCAACCCCAAATGGTCAAGATCGGTACTACTTTGTCTTCAGAAGAAAGGAGGATGATGATCGAGTTACTAACTCAATACAAAGATATATTTGCATGGTCGTATGAGGATATGCCAGGGTTAGACACAGACATGGTAGTACATCACTTACCTATCATCCCCGGAATGAGGCCTGTCAAACAGAAGTTGCGTAAGCTCCGACCAGAGTGGTCTCTGAAGGTACATGATGAAGTAATCAAGCAATATGAATCTGGGTTTTTGATGGTTACAAATTATCCAAAATGGTTGACTAACATAGTACCGGTCCGGAAGAAAGATGGCAAAGTACGAATGTGCATCGACTACAAAAACCTTAATAAGGCAAGCCCAAAAGACGACTTTCCCCTCCCTCATATTGACATCCTTGTTGACAATGCTACATGGCAAAGCTTACTATCATTGATGGACGGGTTCTCAGGATATAATCAGATAAAAATGGCAGAAAAGGATAGGGAGAAGACATCTTTTATTACACCTTGGGGAACAATTTGTTATGTGGTAATGCCTTTCGGTCTTAAAAATGCTGGAGCTACTTATCAACGCGCAATGACTACTCTTTTTCATGATATGATGCACAAGGAGTTGGAGGTGTATGCAGACGATTTGATTGCCAAGTCTGAAACAAGAGAAGATCACCCATCAGACCTACAGAAGTTGTTTGACCGGCTCAGGAAGTATAAATTGAGGCTTAATCCCAATAAATGTACATTCGGGGTAAAATCAGGAAAGCTACTAGGGTTCATTGTCAGCAATAGAGGAATAGAAGTTGATCCAGAGAAAGTGAATGCAATCATCAATATCCCCCCCCCCCCCAAGAACGATAAGGAAGTGCGAGGTTTTCTAGGAAGAATCCAATATATCAGTCGATTCATCGCGCAACTGACTCCGGTTTGCGCACCAATCTTTAAATTGCTAAGAAAGAACTCGCCAAAGGAGTGGAATGAAGAGTGTCAAGAGGCGTTTGATCAGATAAATAAGTATTTGTCCAATCCACATGTGTTGGTCCCTCCGGTCCCTGGGAAACCTTTATTATTGTATTTATCAGTAACCGACTCATCGATGGGGGCAGTTTTAGGACAATATGATGAAGATGGTAAGAAAGAGCAGCTGATTTACTATATCAGCAAGACATTGTCTGGATATGAATCAAAATACTCAACATTAGAGAAAACATTCCTTGCTCTTGTCTGGGCTACTCAATGACTTAGACATTACATGTTATCTCATTCGGTGCAGTTGTTATCAAGGATGGACCCACTTAAATATCTATTTGAAAAGCCAATGATCTCATGGAGAACGACCAGGTGGCAGTTGTTGCTAGAAGAATTTGACATCACTTATGTGACACAAAATTCAATAAAAGGAAGAGCAATAGCAGATCACTTAGCAGCGCAACCGATTCCGGATTGCGAGACACTCATAATAGAATTTCCTGAAGAACATATCCTTGTTGCTGAACAAGATGATGAAGGTGAATTGTGGAAGATGTATTTTGATGGAGCAATGAACCCAGTTGGTAAAGGAGCGGGGGGAATTTTGATATCTCCTGATGAGGTACACATTCCGATTTTTATTCGATTGAATTCCAATTGTACTAACAACATGGCTGAATATGAAGCATGCATTGCTGGCTTGAGAGCTGCCTTAGAGTTATCAGTCAAGAAGTTGGAGGTATATGGAGATTCCTTGTTGATTGTCAACCAAACACAGAAAGTCTGGAAGATCAAGGAAGAAAAGCTAGTTTCATACCATGAATGCCTCATGAAGCTGATGGAGAAATTTGACTACATTACTTTTCATCATCTTTATAGAGACAAGAATCAATTTGCAAATGCATTAGCTGCTTTAGCATCACTAATCCCGATCCTAGGAGATTCACAGTCAAACCCATCGAGGTGGCAAGAAGAGAGAAACCAGCTTACTGTTATGTTGTTGAGATCGAAGCAGAAACACCCGATGGAGATCCATGGTACCATGATATCAATAATTACTTGGAGGATCGGACGATGCCAGAAGGGTTGAACAGAAAAGAGCTTCGTTAAATACAACGCATGTCCTTTCAATTTATCATCCTCGGAGGAGTGCTTTATAAAAAATCTTATGATGGGATTTTGTTGAGGTGTGTATATGGAGATGAAGCTCGACGCCTTCTCAATGAGGTACATGAAGGAATCTGTGGCCCACATATGAACGGACACATGTTATCAAGGAAAATTCTTCGAATGGGATATTATTGGACAACGATGGAGTCAGATTGTTTCAAGTATGTGAAAAGATGCCATAAATGCCAAATACATGTCAATTTATTACACTTGTCACCGACCAAGTTGCACCCTCTTACATCACCATGGCCTTTTTCTGTCTGGGTTGAATCCTTCCGCGTCAAATGGACATGAATATATCATAGTGGCAATTGATTATTTTACAAAGTGGGTTGAGGAAATATCCGTCAAGAATCCTACATGGAATAAGACTGTTAAATTCCTTACAAACAACATTATATGTCGTTACGGATTGCCAAATGAGATTATATCAGATAATGGGTCCAACTTTGTTAGCAAGGAGGTAAAAAGGGAGTGTGTAAAGTACAAAATCCAGCTAAGGAACTCAACCGTTTATAGGCCGCAAACTAATGGTGCTGTGGAAGATGCAAATAAGACATTAGGAAGAACCTTGAAGAAGATGACAAAAACATACAAAGATTGGAGTGAGAAGTTACCTTATGCATTATGGGCCTATTGATAGGTGTCTAAAACACCTAATTTTATATCTAGTATTTATGCTTTCTTTGCTATTATCCTTGTGAATTGCATCTCTTATGTTTAGTTTTGAGTTATTAGGTGCGATGGAGTCCTTTTGGAGCAAAAGAAGGAGAAAACGTCCATTTAGAGCGTAAAGGAAAAAAAGATCAATTCACAGGCGAGTAATACTTGGAGCCATCTGAGGTTACGTCCGAAAGAGGCGAAGATTGAACGAACAAAGAGTTAGGCTGTCGGTTACCTGAAACTGATTGGTAAAATAATATGTTGGTGGCCTGTATAAAAACAATGGGTGCTTATAGCACTTCTTATCATTACCAAAATTTGGAATTGAGAGGAATTTATTTCTTCTCATGTATTTCTGCATCTATGTTGGAGAAGCCATGGCTGCTGCTGTAAGAGAGAAAAGAGAAGAGAAATTGATGAAGAATGAAGAGAAGATGATTATGTTGGATCGAAGAGGGAATTGGTGGTAGAACTGATTTGGGTTTGCTAGGAAATTATCAAAATAAGGTTCAATTGAATCGGAAACGAAGAAATCGAGGGTTTGGTTTGAAGAAGATACAGCTGCTGTTGGAGTAACTTCAGATGCAATCGGTGATTCAAGAGGAGGAGCTGCTGATACTGGTGAAGAATTAATGGGGAGGAAGAACAAGAAATTGGTGATGCTCAAGGGTTCTCAAAATAGGGTTTGTAGTGGAACTGAAATGGAAGAATTGATGCTGCTGTTAATGGGTCTCTGGAGATGAATGAAGAGGTTCTTGGGGGAGTTCCCATAAGGGGTCTTTGTGTATGATTCCGAACAACAAGATGTGATGTTAATTTTTCACCAGAGATGATGATTCTGATGTTGTCTGATTCATGGGTCTGTGTTGGATTAAAGAAAGATGACACTAAGAGAGTTCAGGGAATGATGGAGAAATCTGATAGTTTTGGTTTGAAATGGTGATGGAAATAAATGTGTCCTGAGATGTGGTTGTGCAGATGTATATGTGAATGGTTGAGAAGATGCAATTGCAGGGAACCAAAATGGGAAGAATGATTGAAGCTAAAGGAGTTTAAATGAATGTCTAGGAACCTGGAATTTATGGCATGAGCTGTGACAAAGATGAAACTGGTTCATGGGTATTGCTAATGTAGTAGGATATGGTGGTCTGGTATTGCACGTGGAGTTGTGATTTGTGCACTGCAATGGATGTGTTGGTGAATTACAAAGCTGCAGTTCTGGTGATCTGTAAACTGGTGGTGCTCGGAGTGGTGTCACAGATGAACAAGAAGATGGAGTGACGGTCCATTACAGATTTGAAGCCGAGAAGGTCAATATGTTGTTGCTGTCAAAGAATGGGTATTGAAGGTGTTGGTGGTTGCAGTTGCAAGTGGAGTAAATCAGGTGAAGATGTTGAGGATTCGAATGAAGTTTGTTTGAGCTGAGAATGATGATTGTGCAATTGCATTTGCAGGTGCCGTGGCTGGTAAATTACAAAGAAGAATGTTGTTCATTACAGGGAATGGAGTGAGTGATGATGCTGAGCAAGACAACGGCAGGGCTTAGATGTTGAGTTGTTGCCGCGCAGGATTAGAAGATGGTGATTGCAATGGAGTCTGTTGGGTTTATGTTGCAGGTGAAGGTACAGATGCAGTGAATGTAATTCTGTGTACAGGAATGGCTGGCGTGAACGAGTTGTTGTTGTGCAGGTGAGATTATGGAATGGCTTGAGCCTGGTGGTTTGCAACATAGAAGAACAAGTAATGAAACAAGAGAGAAGATTACAGTGTTGTGCATCTCAAATAGTCTGAGCTGTGTTGGTTGTATGGATGCAACGGCTAGCATGATGTTGCTGTTAAAACTGAATTGAAATATGCAGTGAGCACCAGCTGGTTATAAAGTTGTAGAAAGTGGATGTGCAGCTAGAATGGGTATGCAGATTTGGTGCTAGGCAGAAGTGGCCAGGTTAGAACCCGTTGTGATGAGAACAATCCTGGTACAGTGAGATTCAAATTGCAGGAAGGGTTGGAGCTGTTACTGGTAATGTTGTTGCTTTGGGCTGAAATGCTCATGGTACTGGTGGAGATGTAGAAGCAAGGATTGAATGGTTTGCAGTGTTTGCTGGTGATAAGAATGAATGGAACTGTTAAGCTTATAACTGAAAAAGTTGCAGCTCAAACTGAGATGGTGCTAGGGAAGCTGTTTGAGGTGTTGGAATGGTCTTGATATTGCGGTTGAGATGCAGTTCAAGTGGAAGCTATGGTTTAGAGAGATATGATGTGGTTGTGATAGAATAAGGAGAATTGCAGGTGGAGGATGATGCAGTGCCATCATGGCTGTGACTGAGGTGGTGAAGCACAATCATTGTGCAACAGCAAGCTCAAGCTTTTGCAAATGGCTTTGGCCTAGTAAGTCGGCCTACTCAGATGAATTAGCTGACTGATTCAACCTCTGACTCATCATGACTCGGTCTGTTTGACCTGAGTTGACTCATTGACCTGTATGACTGGTGACCGGGTGGACTTTTCCGGTCACCTGAGATACTTTATGGACACCTCTCCGGCCAACTTCCGGCATAATCACCAGTTTTCCGGTGACTACTTTTGGGACATATTTTCACGTGGGTTTTTCTCACTTATGGGCTTGGTGGACCACTTGGACTTTGGGCTTTGAAGACCTAATTTTGGAAAGATGAAAAGCTACAAAAGGAGAAAGGTTCTACTTTCTTGGGGACGTATTTTTTTTACTTGGAGTTTTGGAGAGCGGCGACTAGGGTTTGCTTTCGTTTATTTTTCGTCTTCTTCATTTCATTTTTGATTATGATTATGATGAACTCAAAAGCTATGAGTAACTAAACTCATATTATTGGTTATGGGATAAAAGTTGATTTGTCAAGCATGATATTTAAATCAATGGATTAGTTTTGTCTCAACTTTATTGTTTATGATTCATTGTTAATATTGTTGCATGATTTGAGTGCTAGTTTGATTGAGTCCGGAATCAATTAGATTGGCTTTCATATCTATTGCTAGATTAGGTTTTATTATACGAAAAAGTGATAAATTCATGTTTACAAGTAGCATAAATGTAAGTAGTGCTTGTAGTGATATATCCTACTAGTCACATATGAATCATAACCTTGGTTAAATCAAATCAGTGCTTTTACACGTTTGATTGTCTTGATTAGTCTTATTCCATAAAACTTATTGCTCTTAGGGAGTTAAACTTAATTGTGATTTTACACTTTAGGTTGCTTTCTAGGTAGAATTCACATATGCATCTTTTAATGTGGTTGTGATGAAAATCAGGGAATCAGCGGAATATTCTTGCGATCAAGGTATCCTAGGACTTTTAATAAATGAGAGATTAAAATATCAATTCTATTCATTGATGAAAATACATGTTTGTGAATGATACTATCCCGTGACCAGTATCGTCCTCTCATTGATTATTCCAATTATTTACTTTGCTTTCAATTATTTTTATTGCATGGATAAACAAAAATCCCCCCTTGGTTACTAAGAAACTGAAATTTTATAACAACAAAAGCCTCTCTGTGGGAACGAACTCTTTCTTACCACATACTTCATTTAAATTTAGTTGAGTGAGAAAGTGAATTATTTTTGACGCATACGACAACGATCAAAATTTTGGCCCCGCTGCCGGGGAGGCACACGGCTTGTTATTAAGTTTTTAGTTTCTTATCATCATTTCTGCTTTCATATTTGCTTTTTGTTTTCTTGTCTTGTTTCTCACTTGTTTGCGAGAATTGTTTTCAGGTACCTAATCCCTGGCTTCTAAAGATTGGAACTATCCAAGGTGCGGGATAGCTACTCGAAGAGGCACAATACTCCAACCAAGTCAAGACACGATGGAAGAACAAGAGTTAGAAGTGGAAGAAGAGTTACAACTAGAAGAAGAGCAAGAGGTTCCATTCGTAGAAGAACCACTAGTTGAAGAAGAAGAAGAAGCAATGGGTGATGCAAATCGTACACTCAAGGACTTGGATTCTCATAGGCTTGATGCACAACAATGGTGTATCCAAACAAACTCAACCTTCGAGATCAAGACGGGGTTGATTAGAGAGTTACCGAAGTTTCATGGCATGGAGAATGAGGATCCAAACAAGCATCTCATGGATTTCCATACCATAGTCACGACCATGCTACCACCGGAGACTAATGCCGATGGTGCAATGCTGCGTGCTTTTCCTTTCTCTTTACTCGATGCAGCTAAAGATTGGTTATATTACTTACCGCCTGGTAGTATTACAACATGGAATTGGTTGAAGAGACTTTTCTTGGAGAGATATTTTCCTGCGTCGAAAGTGACTCAAATTCGCAAGGATATTTGTGGGATGAAACAAAGTGTGGGGGAATCATTGTATGAATGTTGGGAACGGTACAAGAGATTGGTAGCAAGCTGCCCTCACCACCAATTTAGTGACGCAATGATTATCCAATACTTCTATGAAGGTCTCCAAGCAAGTGATAGGAATCTTATTGACACTGCAAGTGGTGGTGCACTTATGAACAAGACGGTGACACAAGCTAGAGAGTTGATTGAGAGTATGGCAGCAAATTCTCAACAATTTTCAAGTCGTGGATCGGAGCGACCTACCAAGGGAGTTAATCAAGTTGACGAGATTATTGAATTACGTCAACAAATGAGCAATATGGCAGCAATGATGCAACAAATTGCAGCCGTGGTTGTAAAACCGTCACGCCAAGCTTATGAGAATGTGGAGCAAGTCAATGCTATTTTCTCAACTCGGCCATATGGTACCTACTCCAACACTTACGAGCAAGTTGCAAGTACAAGTTATGTTTACAACCATTCAAGTGGATTCCAACAACAAGTGCAACAACCGCAACAAGCCCAAAATTCAGAATTAGCAAAGATGGTTACTTTGGTGGAGGGTCTAATGTCCGTGGTACAACAAAATCAACAACTAGCAAACTTAAATCAGCAGAAAACGGATAATGCAATTAAGGAGTTGCAATCACAAGTTGGTCAACCACAACAACCTCAAAATCAAGGGTCCAATATGGAAGAGTTGCTGAAATCTTTTATGAAAAGAACGGAGGGTGCAGTCAAGGGCTTGCAAACACAAGTTGGTTCGATGTCCGAGGAGATTAATCAGTTGCATGCACAAAATGGTGAGAAACTCCCTTCCCAACTTCTTAACCTAAGAGACGGTGTCAATGCTATTACGTTTGGAAGTGGTACACGACTTGTGCAACCTGAAATTACTGATTCGAGTAAAGAATAAGCCCCAAAGGAACCCGTTTTGGAGGAAAAGGATGCTGATTTCCCCCAAACTTCCGAGGTACCTATTTCCAACTCTAAAAATCATATTCCTACTTATGTTCCTCCTCTACCTTTTCCTGGCAGGTTTGCTAAAGCTAATAAGAAGGTGGAACAAGATAGAGATGTTTGAGATGTTTTTAAGAAGGTCCAAGTCAATAGTCCACTCATTGAAGTAATTCGGAAATCTCCTCGCTATGCAAAGTGTGTAAAGGAATTGTGCACTAACAAGCACAAGCTAACCGGTAATGAGGTAATGAGTGTGGGGGAAAACGCTTCGGCGTATCTTAAAAAGAAACTCCCACCTAAATTGAAAGATCCCGGTAGTTTCACTATTCCATGCACTATTGGTAAAACAAGGTTTACAAAAGCTATGTTATATTTAGGAGCTTCTATTAATGTTATGCCTACTTCTATCTATGATGCTTTAAACCTTGGTCCTCTTAAGAAAACCGGCATAGTTATTCAACTTGCCGATAGATCTAATATTTACCCGAAAGGGATTGTTGAGGATGTTTTGGTGCAGGTAAAAGGACTAATATTTCCACTGGATTTCTACGTTTTAGACATGAGTGATGTGAATTCATCATCGTCTACACCTTTACTGTTGGGTAGACCATTTTTAAGTACCGCTAGAACGAAGATTAATGTCCATAATGGCACCTTGACTATGGATTTTGATGAAGAAGTCATACACTTCAACATCTTTGAGGCGAGGAAACACCCAAGTACCATTCAATCAGATTTCCATAATGTGTTGGAAGCCGGCTAAGGCACAAAAAGCAAGGAGATAGTCGGGCCGATGACTTTAAACCAAGCGCTAAATGGGAGGCAACCCATAGGATGAGTATTTCTTGTCTTATTTTTATTTTCTTGTCTTGTTTTTAGTTTTTCTTGTCTTGCATTTACTTTTTTTGATTTCTTGTCACATTATCATGTAGGATTTCCCACCTTGACTTACTTTGGATGACTCAATTTACATTGAAGACAATGTAAAGTTTAAGTGTGGGGGAGTGGTTAAGCATTTGCATTGTAAATTTTTCATGAAATTTTCAACTTTTGTGTAAAATAGTGAATAAAAAGCTCTAACTTGTAGTTAGTTTAGAGTCACATAGTATACATGTCGCTAAGATTACATCGAGATTCTCATAAGAGTGACTGAACTTAGAGATGACAGAGAACATGATCGGGTTTCTTATTTGTATGAGAGTTAAAGTTGGATTTAACCATCCCAATGGCAAATGAGGTGCAGACTGAATTCGGTATTAGGGTAGTGGTCCCCTATGGTGGAGACTACCCATGTTACATCATGAGAGGCACCGACCTTCACTTCTTTGTACCTGTCTAAATATGTGCTTTTAGAGTGTGTGTCACCGTACGTAAACTCCGGGTAGAATGGTGAGCTACCCAACCTCCCACCAATAGAAGCACTATTTTGATCTCTTGAGTGCTATTTTACACTTGTAATCTTGTTCGCAGTTAGCACCATCCACTTTATCTCTCTCTACACCAACAGGTCCATAGAAACACTATCATCATCAACAAGAGGAGCATCACAAATTCGAAGGAAAGTTGAAGACGTTTAAGGTTTACAAGCAACGGTACAGAAATGAGCAGATTTCATATTCAAGTAAAGCAACAAGACAAGGAGCAAAATTTTTACAAGTTGAAGACTATTGTACAAGAGTGAAGATTATCAAGATGAGAGTTCAAGAAGTCTATGATATCAAGACATACAAGTTGTGAAGAATCAAGCGGTAAAGTACTTACACCATGGCTTTTGTACTTGCATTTTTATTTTACCGTATTTGTTAATTTGTATTTTATTTTCTCTTGTCTAAAAAAAAAAAACTTGGGACATGGTCATCATTATGCTAGGTCTCTTGTCAAAAAAAAAGACAAGAGAAAAGTTCATTAGGTTCATCATTAGTTTTAATATTTTGTTTGTTTTCATTTTGTATTTACTTTATTTATCTTGCATCTTACAAAAAAGAAAAAAAATAAAATGAAAAAAATAAAATGAAAAAAATAAAATGAAAAAAAAATAAAAAAATAAAATAAATTCATTGCATCGTATTTTGGTTTGTTTAGTTCTTTTTTGGTTTTGTATTCATTCAATAAAGCCAATGGAAGAAGAAATATTTATAATGGAATTTCAAGCAACAAGGAATTAGAGGAAGGAATCATATTGTCAAGATTCTACGAAGTTCAAGATTTCATCATCAAGAGTTGAAGACCGAAGACGAAGATGAAGACAACGATTGAAGACCGAAAACGTTTCTATGGATTCTGTGAGAGTGGTGCTAATTGCACGCCGAACGGATAACAAGGTAAGTGAGTATATTCCCACCTTCGTTAAGTGGTTGATTTCCTTTCTTAGAGATCGTCAGAAAAAGGGTTTTCAAAATGAATAAAAGATGTGGGTTTTCAAAACAATTCGAAGGGTTTGACCTTCCTACTATTCAACGTGTCACAGGTTCAATTGAATCAGAAACGAAGAAATCGAGGGTTTGGTTTGAAGAAGATACAGCTGCTGTTGGAGTAACTTCAGATGCAATCGGTGATTCAAGAGGAGGAGCTGCTGATACTGGTGAAGAATTAATGGGGAGGAAGAACAAGAAATTGGTGATGCTCAAGGGTTCTCAAAATAGGGTTTGTAGTGGATCTGAAATGGAAGAATTGATGCTGCTGTTAATGGGTCTCTGGAGATGAATGAAGAGGTTCTTGGGGGAGTTCCCATAAGGGGTCTCTGTGTATGATTCAGAACAGCAAGATGTGATGTTAATTTTGCACCAGAGATGATGATTCTGATGTTGTCTGATTCATGGGTCTGTGTTGGATTTAACAAAGATGACACTAAGAGAGTTCAGGGAATGATGGAGAAATCTGATAGTTTTGGTTTGAAATGGTGATGGAAATAACTGTGTCCTGAGATGTGGTTGTGCAGCTGTATATGTGAATGGTTGAGAAGATGCAATTGCAGGGAACCAAAATGGGAAGAATGATTGAAGCTAAAGGAGTTTAAATGAATGTCTAGGAACCTGGAATTTATGGCTTGAGCTGTGACAAAGATGAAACTGGTTCATAGGTATTGCAAATGTAGCAGGATATGGTGGTCTGGTATTGTAGGTGGAGTTGTGATTTGTGCACTGCAATGGATGTGTTGGTGAATTACAAAGCTGCAGTTCTGGTGGTCTGTAAACTGGTGGTGCTCGGAGTGGTGTCACAGATGAACAAGAAGATGGAGTGACGGTCCATTACAGATTTGAAGCCGAGAAGGTCAATATGTTGTTGCTGTCAAAGAATGGGTATTGAAGGTGTTGGTGGTTGCAGTTGCAAGTGGAGTAAATCAGGTGTAGCTGTTGAGGATTTGAATGAAGTTTGTTTGAGCTAAGAATGATGATTGTGCAATTGCAGTTGCAGGTGCCGTGGCTGGGATATTACAAAGAAGAATGTTGTTCATTGCAGGGAATGGAGTGAGTGATGATGTTGAGCAACACAACGGCAGGGCTGAGATGTTGAGATGTTGCCGCGCAGGATTAGAAGATGGTGATTGCAATGGAGTCTGTTGGGTTTATGTTGCAGGTGAAGGTACAGATGCAGTGAATGTAATTCTGTGTACAGGAATGGCTGGCGTGAATGAGTTGTTGCTGTGCAAGTGAGATTATGGAATGGCTTGAGCCTGGTGGTTTGCAACATAGAAGAACAAGTACTGAAACAAGAGAGAAGATTACAGTGTTGTGCAGCTCAAATAGTCTGAGCTGTGTTGGTTGTATGGATGCAACGGCTAGCATGATGTTGCTGTTAAAACTGAATTGAAATATGCAGTGAGCACCAACTGGTTATAAAGCTGTAGAAAGTGGATGTGCAGCTAGAATGGGTATGCAGATTTGGTGCTAGGCAGAAGTGGCCAGGTTAGAACCCGTTGTGATGAGAACAAGCCTGGTACAGTGAGATTCAAATTGCAGGAAGGGTTGGAGCTGTTACTGGTGATGCTGTTGCTTTGGGCTGAAATGCTCATGGTGCTGGTGGAGATGCAGGAGCAAGGATTGAATGGTTCGTGGTGCTTGCTGGTGATAAGAATGAATGAAACTGTTAAGCTTATGACTGAAAGAGTTGCAGCTCAAACTGAGATGGTGCTAGGGAAGCTGTTTGAGGTGTTGGAATGGTCTTGATATTGCGGTTGAGCTGCAGTTCAAGTGGAAGCTATGGTTTAGAGAGATATGATGTGGTTGTGATAGAATAAGGAGAATTGCAGGTGGAGGATGATGCAGTGCCATCATGGCTGTGACTGAGGTGGTGAAGCACAATCATTGTGCAACAGCAAGCTCAAGCCTGTGCAAATGGCTTTGGCCTGGTAAGTCGGCCTACTCAGATGAGTTAGCTGACTGATTCAACCTCTGACTCATCATGACTCGGTCTGTTTGACCTGAGTTGACTCATTGACCTGTATGACTGGTGACCGGGTGGACTTCGCCGGTCACCTGAGATACTTTCTGGCCACCTCCCCGACCAACTTCCGGCATAATCACTAGTTTTCCGGTGACTACTTTTGGGACATATTTTCACGTGGATTTTTCTCACTTATGGGCTTGTTGGACCACTTGGACTTTGGGCATTGAAGACCTAATTTTAAAAAGATGAAAAGCTACAAAAGGAGAAAGTTTCTACTTTTTTGGGGACGTATTTTTTTTACTTGGAGTTTTGGAGAGCGGCGACTAGGATTTGTTTTCGTTTATTTTCCGTCTTCTTCATTTCATTTTCGATTATGATTATGATGAACTCAAAAGCTATGAGTAACTAAACTCATATTATTGGTTATGGGATAAAAGTTGATTTGTCAAGCATGATATTTAAATCAATGGATTAGTTTTGTCTCAACTTTATTGTTTATGATTCATTGTTAATATTGTTGCATGATTTGAGTGCTAGTTTGATTGAGTCTGGAATCAATTAGATTGACTTTCATATCTATTGCTAGATTAGGTTTTATTATACGAAAAAGTGATAAATTCCTGTTTACAAGTAGCATAAATGTGAGTAGTGCTTGTAGTGATATATCCTATTAGTCACATATGAATCATAACCTTGGTTAAAACAAATTAGTGCTTTTACACGTTTGATTTCCTTGATTAGTCTTATTCCATAAAACTTAATGCTCTTAGGGAGTTAAACTTAATTGTGCTTTTACACTTTAGGTTGCTTTCTAGGTAGAATTCACATATGCATCTTTTAATGTGGTAGTGATGAAATCATGGAATTAGCGGGATATTCTTGCGATCAAGGTATCCTAGGACTTTTAATGAATGAGAGATTAAAATATCAATTTTAATCATTGATGAAAATACATGTTTGTGAATGATACTATCCCGTGACCAATATCGTCCTCTTATTGATTATTCCAATTATTTACTTTGCTTTCAATTATTTTTATTGCATGGATAAACAAAAATCCCCCCTTGGTTACTTAAGAATCTGAAAATTGCATAACAACAATTGCTCTCTTATCACATACTTCAATTATTTTAGTTAAGTAAGAAAGTGAAATTATTTTTGACGCATACGACTGCGATCACCTATCGTACCTCGATACGCACACCCACCGGTATGACTCCGTACTCTTTGGTTTATGTCACAGAAGTAGTTTTTCCCGTTGAAGTTAAAATTCCCACCTTGCGAGTAATAAAAGAAGGCACAATACCTGAAGATGAATGGATAGAGTCGAAGGTTCAACAGCTAAATTTGATTGACGAAAAACGTATACGTGTCGCATGTCATGCACAGGCTTACCAGGAAAGAATAGCAAGAAGTTTCAACAAGCAGGTTCATCCGCGAGGCTTAAAGGAAGGAGATTTAGTGCTTAAAGAAGTCAAACCTATAAAACATTCTGACCTAAGAGGAAAGTTCAAGCTTAATTGGGAGGGTCCATACGTCATCAAAAGCATCTATCCAGGTTTTGCAGTCCGGTTAACTGATCTGGACGGACGAGAAGAACCGAAGCTCACAAATGTCGACCAACTGAAGAAATACTACACCTAAGGTAAGTGCTCAAATCTATCTAAGGGCGGCGAACGCTCGTACAATTTAAGGAGAAATTTTAGGAGTCCAATATCTCTCTCTCATAGTGTCATAAGTAGGGGCATAGTAGTCATTATGTTTGTCCCCTTCAGTGAGTCAATTAGTCTGTCAGTTTAAAAAAAAAATTATTTTCAGTCTTACAGAGTCAACCGGTCAGTCAGTCAAAAAAATATCAAGAATATTTTCAGTCTTACAGAGTCAACCAGTCAGTAAAAAAACAAAAAAAAAATCAGTCTTACAGAGTCAGTCAATTAGTCAAAAAAAATAAAAAATAAAATCATGCATTATTATTTTCAGTCAAAAGAGGCACCGCCATCATCATATTGGGCCCATGTCATCAGAACATTTCAGTCTTTTACTACTTTGTTTGGTGTGTTGAAAGTCTTTTTCTTAGATAGAGATATGTCAGTCCATTTGTATATCATCATTAGTCTTGTATGTAATCTCCTAAAGTTATATGAGCAACGAACGTCCAAACGGGTAGGTTTGAGTAAAAAAAAAGTGTAGTTAATAAACAACCACTTGAGAAAATTGGTCGGCATTTAAAGAAATCAAAGAAGAATAAGAAGCATAGTCAATATCTGAAGAGATCGAAGAAGCATCGTGGAGAAATGGTCTAACAATTGAAGGAGTTAGAAAAGATTGGTAAGCCGCATGATGAAACAAGGATAGAAGAAGGTAAGCCATTATATATTTACATATATATTTACTCGGGAATTTTTGGGCAAAACATCAAACAGTTGGGGATGGTTGGAAGTGGTCAGATTGACTCTTGAAAATTCAACGGTACCGGCGTAAAACCAGTGTTCTCCCCTCCCTACACGTTAAATCAGGAAGTTGGGCTCCTATGTATCATAATCAGATATTATTGTTTTCAATTTTATAGTGTTTTCAAAAAAAAAAAAACTAAAAAATATATAATATAAAAAAAAAAACTAGTTGTGTGGAAGTCGGTGAGGAAAAATTTAGGTAAACATAAAAAATAATAATAATAGAAATAGAAATTAAACCGTTTAGATTGACTGAGACAATAATTCCATACAATTAATTGTACTTTATTGTATTTCTTTTTAGGGTTTTCATTTCTTTTTCTAGGATTATTTTCTATAAAGGCACGTACTACTAATCGTTCTCCTCTTGTGTGAAGCATAGGCTCCAACTCAGTGATTCTTAGATCTTTTGATTGGTAAGACTCAATCTACAATATCAATCAGTAAGTCTTCGCGGGAAACTTTGTGCTTTAAAGGAGGAATGACCTTCCGCTCGAAGAAAGTAAAGGATTGAAAAACCACAAAGATTTAGGCAGTTAACAGGATGATTCAAGTGGATTGGATTTGAAGAAAGTGGCGAAAGTAGAAGTCAGCTATTGCAAGAGAGAATATTTATAAAAGGTTAGTAAGTGTTTCCTTGTTTTCCGCAACACAACAATTGCAAACTTCTTGACTTAATTAATTAGTCATGAGGATTTATATGTATGCATAAAATTAAATATTTGGAGGTGCTTCGCGTGAACTGAACCGTGTCATCCCGAACAATCCAATAGAATCCAACAAGGTAGTTGAGCCAATTTTTGTGCGAAATTAGGTGTATGTCTTTGCCATTCAATTGGGGGCAACCTCTGGCAAAGAGGGGCAACTGTAGACACCCCAATTTCGCACAAACGTCGGGTCTAAATTGAAAATGTTGTCGCGAACCGAATCTAGCAACAAACCCGCGGTAAGCCCGATTTACTGTTAAGAATAAAATGATAATCAACTGAGTGTTGGACTTTCTAGTCCACTTTTGAAAATCCACTAATTAGTATCTCAGCATCTTTAGTTGGACGTCTAGTGCGACCAATGTTAAAAGGTGCATCGAGTCCTGTCCATTAGTTCCCAAGCTGGACGTCATTAGTGGGACGTCTGATCCCATTATGCTAGCCATTTGCATTAAGCCTTGACGTCCACCAAAAAATGTCGACATTCTTTAGATATTAGGTTCCCTTCTTTTCTTTCCTTCCAACTAAGAATTTAGGCTTAAATGAAATCTTTTGGAATTTGGTAATAATTTTAATAATATGAGAATAATATTTTTGAAATGAGTAATAATATTTAGGTTTTAGAGTTCAACCGTTTGATCTTAGACGTTCGATCCTAGGACCTTAGTCGATGGGATGAGACTATAAATAGGGAGCTTTTCCATGAATTTTGGGGAGAAAAAAATTCCTAAAAAATTAGGCATTCTAGTAAGAGAAATATTCATAGAGAAATAGAACTAGAAAGCTTGGAGTAAAATAATAATTCATAAAAAATTGGAAAGGGTGGCACTACGGTAGCTAGATTCGGTTCGCGGAAGCATCATCTGTTGGTTCTAATAAATCCAAGTTACATTTGTTTACCATCCAGACAGGTACACGGCATAACCCTTTTGAGTTAATGTATGATTGGGTTTTGTTTTTTTCTACAGGAATATATGTTATCATGATCTAATGATTGAATAAAGTGGAATCTTTTTATCGTCTGTTTACATGCTGAAGTTCTGTTTTAAGCATATGCTGTTTAATCTTTCTTCTATGAGATAGTGTGCTTCTTAGTGGGTAATAATAATAATGATGCTATGTTGATTAATGGATGATAATAATAATGGTATGTTGATCATTGGTCGGTAATAGGAAATCTGTTGGCGTCCTTTGTTCTTTGAGCTAGATTTTGCATGATGATGATGATGATGATGATAATAATAATAATAATAATAAAAAACGGGTCCCTAACTCAGCTGGTCATCCCCGTTCCCCAAAAGTTTAATGCGTTCCAGGAGGTCACAGGTTCGAGTCCCCAATGGCGTAATATTGCAGGAATTAACATGGAAGGTAGTGTTAGTTTGCCCCCCTTGTGACACAATCTCAGCCCCCCCTCCCGCCGTTTTGGCTCCCTTGGCTAGGTTACCCATGAGGCTCGCTGGTAGATTAGCACAGCAACCTGTTCAATTAATGTATTAGTATGTCGTTGGAGCTTAGCTTGTTAGGCTTCCAACTAGTTTCATGTAATAATATTCATCCAATAATATAATAAAATTTTAAATAATAATAATAATAAAAAAATAAATAATAATAATAATAATAAGGGTATGAGAGAGAAACTCCGGGCGATTTTCAGGCGATAGAAAGTCTGCAAATTTGTTCCGGCAATTGCATCGAATTTCCTCCATAGAATTTCGATCACTCTTCATCTTTCAATTCCCCTTGTTATTTCTTTCGATTGATGCCAATCTTAACCACAGTCTCTCACCATCCAAGGTAGTTACATCGGTTACTTTTCTCTACAGAAGCCATGCGTACTCGTTCTAGATCATCTCCCTCATCAAAACACGAGGTATCATCATCTGCTACGTCGTCTTCTACATCAGGTTCTCAATATTTTAGCACAGCAACGGACTTCACTCCATCCCATGATCCTGGTGAAGATACAGAGTCAAACGGTGATCACTTTCATTGTCCTTTTAAAGGGTTTGATGATTGCAGAGACGGGGTTAATGGTAGAGGGTTCGTTCGCAGTTCGTTCACCAGACACCTTAACGATAGACATTTTCGTACTACAGAGGCTAAACAAACCTGCAAGGAGAGAATCAGTAACAACTTGAATGTTTTTACAGCATGGGAACGAGTTCTAGGGTCACTACAGATGTGGCTCTGCAGTTTATGCATGAGTATGCATGTCTGGAAAAAACCATGTCGTCATTCAAGCCATCATGGAACAATTGTCTCAGGACCATTCAATGGACAATGCGCTGATTTCCTTATCTATGATATTACCAAGCCTGTTGCGACTGCTGCAGACACAACACCCGCTGTGACTGAGAATACCCCATCTCTATCTGTAGAACTGCTCAATGAAGTCTTTCAAAGGCACTTTACCACTATCCATAGTATTCCCTCACCCTGCCGACTGAACTTCTCAAGAACCCTTAAATCATGCTTGGATGCTGTCATATTAAGTCTCACTGACTTATCAGTATGGATAAAATTACTGCTCCTTCCTATTTGCACTCTCAACCTCTACACTCCTAAGAGCACACCTGAAGAACGTTCTGGAAACAGGAAACTCTTGCAAGTAGCCTCTATCAATAGTGCAATACTTACCTGGAGAGAACATAATGGATGTGCTACTCTCATCACCAAACTGTTGGAAGTATCAAGGCGTGAACCATTGAGAAAACCAAGAAGCAAGAAAACTCAAGAGTGTGCTAACTTGCAGGCTTGCAGGAAGAAGATGAGTTTTGGGCATTATACATCGGCTATCCGAGTTCTCTCATCAAATGGAATTGCACCATGCACTACAGCTACTCTCACGGAACTGCAGGAAAAACACCCTCATGCTCACCCTCCTACTATACCCACTGAACCAATCTCTGCTGATCCCATTGATGTAGATACAGGTGCAGTCCTTGGTGCTATAGAAAACTTCCCCAAAGGAACATCCTGTGGCAGGGATGGCCTCAGGGCACAACACCTACTTGATGCCATGAGCGGAGCAGCAAGTGCAGTCGCAGATGAGCTTGTCACATCAATCACAAAGGTAGTAAATATCTTACTCGCTGGTAAATGCGCTGCCATCCTAGGTGAATACATTGCTAGTGCTCCCCTAACACCATTGCAGAAACCTGGTGGAGGGATTAGACCCATTGCAGTGGGTACTATATGGCGCAGGCTAGTTTCCAAAGTTGCAGCAGTAAAAATTGGAAAGGAAATGTCTACCTATTTGGGTGACTACCAATTTGGTGTGGGAGTGCCATGCGGTGGGGAAAGTATCCTCCATTCTGTCAACAGACTCATGGAGATAAAATGTACAATGAACAATACATCCATGTTACTCATCGATTTCTTGAACGCATTCAATATGGTTGATCGCACAGCACTAATCCAAGAGGTCAGATCCCATTGTCCTGCAATTGCTCAATGGGTAGAATTATGTTATGCTAAACCAGCTCGGCTATACTATAATGAATACATCTTATCCTCTGCTAAGGGAGTGCAACAAGGCGACCCCCTTGGTCCATTGCTCTTTTCTCTTACTCTCCATCCTGTTGTGTTGAGCATCGCCTCCAAGTGCAAGTTAGACTTAAATGCATGGTACCTCGATGATGGCACCATCATTGGTGATACGTTGGAAGTCTCCAAAGCCTTGGCTATAATTCAATCTGAAGGTGTCCGCAGGGGTCTTCACCTCAACATCACCAAAACTGAGTTATTTTGGCCTACACCAGATCAACGGAGTTTAATTCCAGGCGTTTTCCCTGCCAACATTGGTCGACCCTCAACTGGTGTCAAACTCTTAGGTGGTCCTGTCAGTCTGGATTTGCAATTCTGCAAGGAAATGGTGATGCAGAGAGTGACTAAAACCATCAACCTCATGTCTGTCGTCAAGAAGCTCAAAGATCCACAGAGTGAACTATTATTATTGCGCAATTGTACTGGGGTCTCCAGATTATACTTCACTATGCGCACAACAAACCCCTTAGCATTGCAGCAAGCTATGACTCACTTTGACGATCACCTCTTTCATTATTTGCAACGACTTATTACTGCAGATGGGGCAGGATTTGGTCCATTGCAATACCGCATCGCTACCCTACCAATCAAAGACGGAGGTCTCGGCGTATATACGATGCATGACACCAGCAAGTACTGCTACTTGGCTTCACAGCTTCAAACTCAGGCTATACAGGATGTCATATTGAAGGACATCCCTCATACCAGTCCAAGCTCAACATATCAGCAAGCTTTAGCAGACTACCTCCAGGTCTGTGGTCTTACCTCTTCCTCACATAGCTTTGACGATACAGCCCCTCATTCTATGCACTCCCTGGCTGTCTTATACTTCGAAGCAGTGAAGAAACAGATCCCCACAACCTACCATTTGAGTGTACGTGACAGTGTTTTATGGCAATGCAACAAGCTCAAACACGCCCAAGATTATTTACTAGCCATACCCATTGCCGGTTTGAATCAAACCCTTGGACCCCGTCATTTCAGATGCGTTCTCAGCTATCGACTTGGCATCCCGCTTTTTCCCGAAGGCAGTCATTGTCCAAGCTGTAATAAGGAGATGAACATATTTGGAGACCATGCCTTACATTGTGCCAGCGACGTAGGACTCAAATTCCGACATGATCTGGTACGTGACATTTTTATGGATATATGTATCAAAGCCGGAGTCGCAGCACGTAAAGAAGCAGCCTTAGGTTTTCTTTCAGATGAGAATGCTGCGTTGAGGCCCGCTGACTTATTGTTACACAACTGGGAAAACGGCAGAGATACATGCTTCGACGTCACAAGAGTTTCTCCCTTCACTGGGGAAATTCGTTCTTTCACCCCGGGCCAAGCTCTCTCTAAGGCGATTCTCCGTAAACGCAACAAATATTTAGTGAAGTGTGAGTCACACGGATATGGCTTTCATATTCTTGCTTTCACTACATTGGGTGAACTAAGCGAGGACACGGTGGCTTTTGTAAAGAGGATGAAGAACTGCCTATCCCACAATGACGCAAATTGTGGCACTGGCAGCTTTCTTTTCCATCGTTTAGGTATTGTAATTCAAAAGGGTGTTGGTTCTCAGCTTGTAGCTAGGTTACCAACACCTTCCATGTAATATTACTATTTTTCCTATTTTCAATAAAAGCCCTCAGAGACACGTTTCATAATAAAAAAATAAATAATAATAATAATAATAATAATAATAATAATTGGGAGAATTGGGAGGACGGCAAAGATGTGTGCTTTGATGTGACTGGAATTTCACCGTTCACTACCTCCAGTACTCGTAACACCCCTCCGGGCCAAGCCATCATTGCTGCAGTGAGTCGCAAGCGCGCGAAATACCTACATAAGTGTACGACACTCGGTTACGGTTTCCAGGCACTAGCCTTTTCTACCATGGGAGAATTGGGAGATGATTTAGTTTTATTTCTTAAGAGGTTGAGCAACTTCCTAGTTCGTCATGATGTTAATCACAAAATAGGAAATTCGTTGTTCCATAGGCTAGGTATCATTATTCAAAAAGGTGTTGGCGCCCAGCTTGTCGCTCGGTTGCCTTCCACCGGCTTGTAACATACACTCTGTCGTCTTGCTAATAATAATAATAATATTATTATTATTATTGGTTTGGATGAATGCTATATTGGTTTTTGGTTCATGATTTTGAAGTTTGATAATAATAATAATTCTCTTGATTTGACTGGGTTTTGTTTCCACTTTACAGGATTTGGTGCGTTGTTTATTAGATTAATAATTTAATTATCTTTCATAATTTTATGTATTTATCTCATTATTTGTTATTGCAAGTTAGAACCCTAAAATCCCAAATATAAAGTAGAGGCCAATCTCCGGATTGGACGGGCTGGGTGCCTCACATCTTCCCAGCCCGTGTTTTGATTCCCGGACTGAATCTCTGAAATTTGGACCAGTACTTTCTTTTGGGTCCCAACTCCCTAAGTTGGGTGGTGGCTTCGATAATAATAATTCCCTTTAATAATAATTTCCACGTGTTTTTCCATTTTGGATATCTAGAGATACTAACGGATTTCGACGGTATCCACAGTGGCGACTTCACTGGGGATAGGGATCTAACTTGACACGTATTTGGGATTTTAGGGTTTTAATTGACACATCTCGGTGTTGCACACACACACTGCACGCACCCATTCACCTTGCATTTTCATTTTGCATCGTCCGAGTCCGAATCTTAGGAAAATCCGTGGTTAATAAAGCTGAACCCTTTGGGCGTTATTAGTTGAACACCACAAGTTTTAGCCAAGTACTGAAGACTAGCCTTTGGCTACGTCTGCGGTATATTCTGCTAAGGTAGCCCAAGCCTACCCAAGAGATAGTGAAACCTGCATGCACGTGCATTGATTGTAATCTGCATTCATCTTGCACAAATCTGAGGCATAATACACCCTTGTGTTACCATATATTCTTTTGTTTCCTTGAAAACAGGAACACGGGCATAAAATCTGAAATGAATATCGATACTGGGGCATTCTCTTGGTCGTGCGAACAATTCCAACAAATGTTGGATACCAAGTTCTCAGAATATGAAGACATGATGGAGGTTGAGATCAAGAAGTTGACTCTTGAGGCCATTACTAGGTCTGTAGGAAAATATGAGCCTGATGCTGGTAAGGTGACTGACGGGTTAGCTGATTTCTTCGCAGAAGAACATGAGGTAAGAACTATAAAAGAATACTCAGGTAAAACTTTCACTGAAATACCCTGTTTTAATCCAGTTAATTCAATTCGATTAATGGAAGGTCAGAAATGCCCTTCAACCATTCATGTTGAAAAAACTTACCTGGTTGATAAACCAGAGAATTTTGTTCTTTCTAAAAATATTTCAGGAGATCAAAATAATTTTGGAAACAAAATATTTGACTTGGACAAGGAGCACAATGGTAATGATGAACCGACTCCCAATGACGAGGAAATGATCGAAGAGGACGTACCTCATGAGATCCTCAGGTCATTAGATCACTTGGAAGACAAGCTGAAACCAGTCGAAGAAGTAGAGTCGGTCAATCTGAACACGGAAGATCAACCCCAAATGGTCAAGATCGGTACTACTTTGTCTTCAGAAGAAAGGAGGATGATGATCGAGTTACTAACTCAATACAAAGATATATTTGCATGGTCGTATGAGGATATGCCAGGGTTAGACACAGACATGGTAGTACATCACTTACCTATCATCCCCGGAATGAGGCCTGTCAAACAGAAGTTGCGTAAGCTCCGACCAGAGTGGTCTATGAAGGTACATGACGAAGTAATCAAGCAATATGAATCTGGGTTTTTGATGGTTACAAATTATCCAAAATGGTTGACTAACATAGTACCGGTCCGGAAGAAAGATGGCAAAGTACGAATGTGCATCGACTACAAAAACCTTAATAAGGCAAGCCCAAAAGACGACTTTCCCCTCCCTCATATTGACATCCTTGTTGACAATGCTACATGGCATGGCTTACTATCATTGATGGACGGGTTCTCAGGATATAATCAGATAAAAATGGCAGAAAAGGATAGGGAGAAGACATCTTTTATTACACCTTGGGGAACAATTTGTTATGTGGTAATGCCTTTCGGTCTTAAAAATGCTGGAGCTACTTATCAACGCGCAATGACTACTCTTTTTCATGATATGATGCACAAGGAGTTGGAGGTGTATGCAGACGATTTGATTGCCAAGTCTGAAACAAGAGAAGATCACCCATCAGACCTACAGAAGTTGTTTGACCGGCTCAGGAAGTATAAATTGAGGCTTAATCCCAATAAATGTACATTCGGGGTAAAATCAGGAAAGCTACTAGGGTTCATTGTCAGCAATAGAGGAATAGAAGTTGATCCAGAGAAAGTGAATGCAATCATCAATATCCCCCCCCCCCCCAAGAACGATAAGGAAGTGCGAGGTTTTCTAGGAAGAATCCAATATATCAGTCGATTCATCGCGCAACTGACTCCGGTTTGCGCACCAATCTTTAAATTGCTAAGAAAGAACTCGCCAAAGGAGTGGAATGAAGAGTGTCAAGAGGCGTTTGATCAGATAAATAAGTATTTGTCCAATCCACATGTGTTGGTCCCTCCGGTCCCTGGGAAACCTTTATTATTGTATTTATCAGTAACCGACTCATCGATGGGGGCAGTTTTAGGACAATATGATGAAGATGGTAAGAAAGGGCAGCTGATTTACTATATCAGCAAGACATTGTCTGGATATGAATCAAAATACTCAACATTAGAGAAAACATTCCTTGCTCTTGTCTGGGCTACTCAATGACTTAGACATTACATGTTATCTCATTCGGTGCAGTTGTTATCAAGGATGGACCCACTTAAATATCTATTTGAAAAGCCAATGATCTCATGGAGAACGACCAGGTGGCAGTTGTTGCTAGAGAATTTGACATCACTTATGTGACACAAAATTCAATAAAAGGAAGAGCAATAGCAGATCACTTAGCAGCGCAACCGATTCCGGATTGCGAGACACTCATAATAGAATTTCCTGAAGAACATATCCTTGTTGCTGAACAAGATGATGAAGGTGAATTGTGGAAGATGTATTTTGATGGAGCAATGAACCCAGTTGGTAAAGGAGCGGGGGAAATTTTGATATCTCCTGATGAGGTACACATTCCGATTTTTATTCGATTGAATTCCAATTGTACTAACAACATGGCTGAATATGAAGCATGCATTGCTGGCTTGAGAGCTGCCTTAGAGTTATCAGTCAAGAAGTTGGAGGTATATGTAGATTCCTTGTTGATTGTCAACCAAACACATAAAGTCTGGAAGATCAAGGAAGAAAAGCTAGTTTCATACCATGAATGCCTCATGAAGCTGATGGAGAAATTTGACTACATTACTTTTCATCATCTTTATAGAGACAAGAATCAGTTTGCAAATGCATTAGCTGCTTTAGCATCACTAATCCCGGTCCTAGGAGATTCACAGTCAAACCCATCGAGGTGGCAAGAAGAGAGAAACCATCTTACTGTTATGTTGTTGAGATCGAAGCAGAAACACCCGATGGAGATCCATGGTACCATGATATCAATAATTACTTGGAGGATCGGACGATGCCAGAAGGGTTGAACAGAAAAGAGCTTCGTTAAATACAACGCATGTCCTTTCAATTTATCATCCTCGGAGGAGTGCTTTATAAAAAAATCTTATGATGGGATTTTGTTGAGGTGTGTAGATGGAGATGAAGCTCGACGCCTTCTCAATGAGGTACATGAAGGAATCTGTGGCCCACATATGAACGGACACATGTTATCAAGGAAAATTCTTCGAATGGGATATTATTGGACAACGATGGAGTCAGATTGTTTCAAGTATGTGAAAAGATGCCATAAATGCCAAATACATGCCAATTTATTACACTTGCCACCGACCAAGTTGCACCCTCTTACATCACCATGGCCTTTTTCTGTCTGGGTTGAATCCTTCCGCGTCAAATGGACATGAATATATCATAGTGGCAATTGATTATTTTACAAAGTGGGTTGAGGAAATATCCGTCAAGAATCCTACATGGAATAAGACTGTTAAATTCCTTACAAACAACATTATATGTCGTTACGGATTGCCAAATGAGATTATATCAGATAATGGGTCCAACTTTGTTAGCAAGGAGGTAAAAAGGGAGTGTGCAAAGTACAAAATCCAGCTAAGGAACTCAACCGTTTATAGGCCGCAAACTAATGGTGCTGTGGAAGCTGCAAATAAGACATTAGGAAGAACCTTGAAGAAGATGACAGAAACATACAAAGATTGGAGTGAGAAGTTACCTTATGCATTATGGGCCTATTGATAGGTGTCTAAAACACCTAATTTTATATCTAGTATTTATGCTTTCTTTGCTATTATCCTTGTGAATTGCATCTCTTATGTTTAGTTTTGAGTTATTAGGTGCGATGGAGTCCTTTTGGAGCAAAAGAAGGAGAAAACGTCCATTTAGAGCGTAAAGGACAAAAAGATCAATTCACAGGCGAGTAATACTTGGAGCCATCTGAGGTTACGTCCGAAAGAGGCGAAGATTGAACGAACAAAGAGTTAGGCTGTCGGTTACCTGAAACTGATTGGTAAAATAATATGTTGGTGGCCTGTATAAAAACAATGGGTGCTTATAGCACTTCTTATCATTACCAAAATTTGGAATTGAGAGGAATTTATTTCTTCTCATGTATTTCTGCATCTATGTTGGAGAAGCCATGGCTGCTGCTGTAAGAGAGAAAAGAGAAGAGAAATTGATGAAGAATGAAGAGAAGATGATTATGTTGGATCGAAGAGGGAATTGGTGGTAGAACTGATTTGGGTTTGCTAGGAAATTATCAAAATAAGGTTCAATTGAATCGGAAACGAAGAAATCGAGGGTTTGGTTTGAAGAAGATACAGCTGCTGTTGGAGTAACTTCAGATGCAATCGGTGATTCAAGAGGAGGAGCTGCTGATACTGGTGAAGAATTAATGGGGAGGAAGAACAAGAAATTGGTGATGCTCAAGGGTTCTCAAAATAGGGTTTGTAGTGGATCTGAAATGGAAGAATTGATGTTGTTGTTAATGGGTCTCTGGAGATGAATGAAGAGGTTCTTGGGGGAGTTCCCATAAGGGGTCTTTGTGTATGATTCCGAACAACAAGATGTGATGTTAATTTTTCACCAGAGATGATGATTCTGATGTTGTCTGATTCATGGGTCTGTGTTGGATTAAAGAAAGATGACACTAAGAGAGTTCAGGGAATGATGGAGAAATCTGATAGTTTTGGTTTGAAATGGTGATGGAAATAAATGTGTCCTGAGATGTGGTTGTGCAGATGTATATGTGAATGGTTGAGAAGATGCAATTGCAGGGAACCAAAATGGGAAGAATGATTGAAGCTAAAGGAGTTTAAATGAATGTCTAGGAACCTGGAATTTATGGCATGAGCTGTGACAAAGATGAAACTGGTTCATGGGTATTACTAATGTAGTAGGATATGGTGGTCTGGTATTGCACGTGGAGTTGTGATTTGTGCACTGCAATGGATGTGTTGGTGAATTACAAAGCTGCAGTTCTGGTGATCTGTAAACTGGTGGTGCTCGGAGTGGTGTCACAGATGAACAAGAAGATGGAGTGACGGTCCATTACAGATTTGAAGCCGAGAAGGTCAATATGTTGTTGCTGTCAAAGAATGGGTATTGAAGGTGTTGGTGGTTGCAGTTGCAAGTGGAGTAAATCAGGTGAAGATGTTGAGGATTCGAATGAAGTTTGTTTGAGCTGAGAATGATGATTGTGCAATTGCATTTGCAGGTGCCGTGGCTGGTAAATTACAAAGAAGAATGTTGTTCATTACAGGGAATGGAGTGAGTGATGATGCTGAGCAACACAACGGCAGGGCTGAGATGTTGAGTTGTTGCCGCGCAGGATTAGAAGATGGTGATTGCAATGGAGTCTGTTGGGTTTATGTTGCAGGTGAAGGTACAGATGCAGTGAATGTAATTCTGTGTACAGGAATGGCTGGCGTGAACGAGTTGTTGTTGTGCAGGTGAGATTATGGAATGGCTTGAGCCTGGTGGTTTGCAACATAGAAGAACAAGTAATGAAACAAGAGAGAAGATTACAGTGTTGTGCAGCTCAAATAGTCTGAGCTGTGTTGGTTGTATGGATGCAACGGCTAGCATGATGTTGCTGTTAAAACTGAATTGAAATATGCAGTGAGCACCAGCTGGTTATAAAGCTGTAGAAAGTGGATGTGCAGCTAGAATGGGTATGCAGATTTGGTGCTAGGCAGAAGTGGCCAGGTTAGAACCCGTTGTGATGAGAACAATCCTGGTACAGTGAGATTCAAATTGCAGGAAGGGTTGGAGCTGTTACTGGTAATGTTGTTGCTTTGGGCTGAAATGCTCATGGTACTGGTGGAGATGTAGAAGCAAGGATTGAATGGTTTGCAGTGTTTGATGGTGATAAGAATGAATGGAACTGTTAAGCTTACAACTGAAAAAGTTGCAGCTCAAACTGAGATGGTGCTAGGGAAGCTGTTTGAGGTGTTGGAATGGTCTTGATATTGCGGTTGAGATGCAGTTCAAGTGGAAGCTATGGTTTAGAGAGATATGATGTGGTTGTGATAGAATAAGGAGAATTGCAGGTGGAGGATGATGCAGTGCCATCATGGCTGTGACTGAGGTGGTGAAGCACAATCATTGTGCAACAGCAAGCTCAAGCTTTTGCAAATGGCTTTGGCCTAGTAAGTCGGCCTACTCAGATGAATTAGCTGACTGATTCAACCTCTGACTCATCATGACTCGGTCTGTTTGACCTGAGTTGACTCATTGACCTGTATGACTGGTTACCGGGTGGACTTTTCCGGTCACCTGAGATACTCTCCGGCCAACTTCCGGCATAATCACCAGTTTTCCGGTGACTACTTTTGGGACATATTTTCACGTGGGTTTTTCTCACTTATGGGCTTGTTGGACCACTTGGACTTTGGGCTTTGAAGACCTAATTTTGGAAAGTTGAAAAGCTACAAAAAGAGAAAGTTTCTACTTTCTTGGGGACGTATTTTTTTTACTTGGAGTTTTGGAGAGCGGCGATTAGGGTTTGCTTTCGTTTATTTTTCGTCTTCTTCATTTCATTTTTGATTATGATTATGATGAACTCAAAAGCTATGAGTAACTAAACTCATATTATTGGTTATGGGATAAAAGTTGATTTGTCAAGCATGATATTTAAATCAATGAATTAGTTTTGTCTCAACTTTATTATTTATGATTCATTGTTAATATTGTTGCATGATTTGAGTGCTAGTTTGATTGAGTCCGGAATCAATTAGATTGGCTTTCATATCTATTGCTAGATTAGGTTTTATTATACGAAAAAGTGATAAATTCATGTTTACAAGTAGCATAAATGTGAGTAGTGCTTGTAGTGATATATCCTACTAGTCACATATGAATCATAACCTTGGTTAAATCAAATCAGTGCTTTTACACGTTTGATTGTCTTGATTAGTCTTATTCCATAAAACTTATTGCTCTTAGGGAGTTAAACTTAATTGTGATTTTACACTTTAGGTTGCTTTCTAGTTAGAATTCACATATGCATCTTTTAATGTGGTTGTGATGAAAATCAGGGAATCAGCGGGATATTCTTGCGATCAAGGTATCCTAGGACTTTTAATAAATGAGAGATTAAAATATCAATTCTATTCATTGATGAAAATACATGTTTGTGAATGATACTATCCCGTGACCAGTATCGTCCTCTCATTGATTATTCCAATTATTTACTTTGCTTTCAATTATTTTTATTGCATGGATAAACAAAAATCCCCCCTTGGTTATTAAGAAACTGAAATTTTATAACAACAAAAGCCTCTCTGTGGGAACGAACTCTTTCTTACCACATACTTAATTTAAATTTAGTTGAGTGAGAAAGTGAATTATTTTTGACGCATACGACAACGATCAAAATTTTGGCCCCGCTGCCGGGGAGGCACACGGCTTGTTATTAAGTTTTTAGTTTCTTATCATCATTTCTGCTTTCATATTTGCTTTTTGTTTTCTTGTCTTGTTTCTCACTTGTTTGCGAGAATTGTTTTCAGGTACCTAATCCCTGGCTTCTAAAGATTGGAACTATCCAAGGTGCGGGATAGCTACTCGAAGAGGCACAATACTCCAACCAAGTCAAGACACGATAGAAGAACAAGAGTTAGAAGTGGAAGAAGAGTTACAACTAGAAGAAGAGCAAGAGGTTCCATTCGTAGAAGAACCACTAGTTGAAGAAGAAGAAGAAGAAGAAGAAGAAGAAGAAGCAATGGGTGATGCAAATCGTACACTCAAGGACTTGGATTCTCATAGGCTTGATGCACAACAATGGTGTATCCAAACAAACTCAACCTTCGAGATCAAGCCGGGGTTGATTAGAGAGTTACCGAAGTTTCATGGCATGGCGAATGAGGATCCAAACAAGCATCTCATGGATTTCCATACCATAGTCACGACCATGCTACCACCGGAGACTAATGCCGATGGTGCAATGCTGCGTGCTTTTCCTTTCTCTTTACTCGATGCAGCTAAAGATTGGTTATATTACTTACCGCCTGGTAGTATTACAACATGGAATTGGTTGAAGAGACTTTTCTTGGAGAGATATTTTCCTGCGTCGAAAGTGACTCAAATTCGCAAGGAGATTTGTGGGATGAAACAAAGTGTGGGGGAATCATTGTATGAATGTTGGGAACGGTACAAGAGATTGGTAGCAAGCTGCCCTCACCACCAATTTAGTGACGCAATGATTATCCAATACTTCTATGAAGGTCTCCAAGCAAGTGATAGGAATCTTATTGATACTGCAAGTGGTGGTGCACTTATGAACAAGACGGTGACACAAGCTAGAGAGTTGATTGAGAGTATGGCAGCAAATTCTCAACAATTTTCAAGTCGTGGATCGGAGCGACCTACCAAGGGAGTTAATCAAGTTGACGAGATTATTGAATTACGTCAACAAATGAGCAATATGGCAGCAATGATGCAACAAATTGCAGCCGTGGTTGTAAAACCGTCACGCCAAGCTTATGAGAATGTGGAGCAAGTCAATGCTATTTTCTCAACTCGGCCATATGGTACCTACTCCAACACTTACGAGCAAGTTGCAAGTACAAGTTATGTTTACAACCATTCAAGTGGATTCCAACAACAAGTGCAACAACCGCAACAAGCCCAAAATTCAGAATTAGCAAAGATGGTTACTTTGGTGGAGGGTCTAATGTCCGTGGTACAACAAAATCAACAACTAGCAAACTTAAATCAGCAGAAAACGGATAATGCAATTAAGGAGTTGCAATCACAAGTTGGTCAACCACAACAACCTCAAAATCAAGGGTCTAATATGGAAGAGTTGCTGAAATCTTTTATGCAAAGAACGGAGGGTGCAGTCAAGGGCTTGCAAACACAAGTTGGTTCGATGTCCGAGGAGATTAATCAGTTGCATGCACAAAATGGTGAGAAACTCCCTTCCCAACTTCTTAACCTAAGAGACGGTGTCAATGCTATTACGTTTGGAAGTGGTACACGACTTGTGCAACCTGAAATTACTGATTCGAGTAAAGAATAAGCCCCAAAGGAACCCGTTTTGGAGGAAAAGGATGCTGATTTCCCCCAAACTTCCGAGGTACCTATTTCCAACTCTAAAAATCATATTCCTACTTATGTTCCTCCTCTACCTTTTCCTGGCAGGTTTGCTAAAGCTAATAAGAAGGTGGAACAAGATAGAGATGTTTGAGATGTTTTTAAGAAGGTCCAAGTCAATAGTCCACTCATTGAAGTAATTCGGAAATCTCCTCGCTATGCAAAGTGTGTAAAGGAATTGTGCACTAACAAGCACAAGCTAACCGGTAATGAGGTAATGAGTGTGGGGGAAAACGCTTCGGCGTATCTTAAAAAGAAACTCCCACCTAAATTGAAAGATCCTGGTAGTTTCACTATTCCATGCACTATTGGTAAAACAAGGTTTACAAAAGCGATGTTATATTTAGGAGCTTCTATCAATGTTATGCCTACTTCTATCTATGATGCTTTAAACCTTGGTCCTCTTAAGAAAACCGGCATAGTTATTCAACTTGCCGATAGATCTAATATTTACCCGAAAGGGATTGTTGAGGATGTTTTGGTGCAGGTAAAAGGACTAATATTTCCACTGGATTTCTACGTTTTAGACATGAGTGATGTGAATTCATCATCGTATACACCTTTACTGTTGGGTAGACCATTTTTAAGTACCGCTAGAACGAAGATTAATGTCCACAATGGCACCTTGACTATGGAGTTTGATGAAGAAGTCATACACTTCAACATCTTTGAGGCGAGGAAACACCCAAGTACCATTCAATCAGATTTCCATAATGTGTTGGAAGCCGGCTAAGGCGCAGAAAGCAAGGAGATAGTCGGGCCGATGACTTTAAACCAAGCGCTAAATGGGAGGCAACCCATAGGATGAGTATTTCTTGTCTTATTTTTATTTTCTTGTCTTGTTTTTAGTTTTTCTTGTCTTGCATTTACTTTTTTTGATTTCTTGTCACATTATCATGTAGGATTTCCCACCTTGACTTACTTTGGATGACTCAATTTACATTGAAGACAATGTAAAGTTTAAGTGTGGGGGAGTGGTTAAGCATTTGCATTGTAAATTTTTCATGAAATTTTCAACTTTTCTGTAAAATAGTGAATAAAAAGCTCTAACTTGTAGTTAGTTTAGAGTCACATAGTATACATGTCGCTAAGATTACATCGAGATTCTCATAAGAGTGACTGAATTTAGAGATGACAGAGAACATGATCGGGTTTCTTATTTGTATGAGAGTTAAAGTTGGATTTAACCATCCCAATGGCAAATGAGGTGCAGACTGAATTCGGTATTAGGGTAGTGGTCCCCTATGGTGGAGACTACCCATGTTACATCATGAGAGGCACCGACCTTCACTTCTTTGTACCTGTCTAAATATGTGCTTTTAGAGTGTGTGTCACCGTACGTAAACTCCGGGTAGAATGGTGAGCTACCCAACCTCCCACCAATAGAAGCACTATTTTGATCTCTTGAGTGCTATTTTACACTTGTAATCTTGTTCGCAGTTAGCACCATCCACTTTATCTCTCTCTACACCAACAGGTCCATAGAAACACTATCATCATCAACAAGAGGAGCATCACAAATTCGAAGGAAAGTTGAAGACGTTTAAGGTTTACAAGCAACGGTACAGAAATGAGCAGATTTCATATTCAAGTAAAGCAACAAGACAAGGAGCAAAATTTTTACAAGTTGAAGACTATTGTACAAGAGTGAAGATTATCAAGATGAGAGTTCAAGAAGTCTATGATATCAAGACATACAAGTTGTGAAGAATCAAGCGGTAAAGTACTTACACCATGGATTTTGTACTTGCATTTTTATTTTACCGTATTTGTTAATTTGTATTTTATTTTCTCTTGTCTAAAAAAAAAAAAACTTGGGACATGGTCATCATTATGCTAGGTCTCTTGTCAAAAAAAAAAAGACAAGAGAAAAGTTCATTAGGTTCATCATTAGT